>NC_141921.1:6625535-7227857 GCF_057802395.1 Ceratotherium simum simum
AGCCTTTGCTCAGAGGTTCTGAGAAGGCTATCATTTTTAAAGCTTGAAAATGGCTAGTTGGTTTTCTTTCCCACATAATAGTGGAAGTGGAATTTAGGACAAAGCTTTTAAAAATCTATTTGGCAGTACATATTAGGAACTTTAAAATTTTCACACTACTTGATGCAGAAATCCCACATCTGAGAATTTTCTCTGAGGAAATAGCATTATAGTGCTTTACACATTTATTCAAAAAGCGTTATTTATAAGAGCAAAAAATTAGAAGTAACTTAAATGCTCAACAATAAGGGACTGGTTAAGCAAACTCTGGCACCTTCTCCCAATGTAATATTTTGCAGCTGCTAAGACTATATTTACAAAGAATTCTTAATGATGTGGATAAATACTTATAATAAAACATTAAGTAAAAAATTATACACAAAGTATGATCTCAACTATGTTAAAATGCATTTTAAAAAAGAGACTGGAAGGAAACATGCCAAAAAGTTGTTTAGATTGGTGAGCATAAAATAGTGGGATCATGGTTATTGTTATTTTCTTCTTTATATTTTGCTATATTTCCCAGATTTTCTGCAAAGGGCATGTAATACTATTATAACCAGAAAAAAATAAAAGTTTAGTTGTTTTTTTTTATAATTTTATTTATTTCTTCCCCCCAAAGCCCCAGTAGATAGTTGTATATCATAGCTGCACATCCTTCTAGTTGCTGTATGTGGGACACGGCCTCAGCATGGCCAGAGAAGCGGTGCATCGGTGGGCGCCCAGGATCCGAACCCGGGCCGCCAGCAGCGGAGCGCGTGCACTTAACCACTAAGCCACGGGCAGGCCCAAAAGTTTAGTCTTAAGAGCTTAAAAAATCAAGGAACTAGGGCCAGCCCCGTGGCGTAGCGGTTAAGTGCGTCCACTCCGCTGCAGTGGCCTGGGGTTTGGATCCCAGATGTGCACCAATGCACCGATGCACCGCTTGTCAGGCCACACTGTGGCGGTGTCCCATATAAAGTGGAGGAAGATGGGCACGGATGTTAGCCCAGGGCCAGTCTTCCACAGCAAAAAGAGGAGGGTTGGCATCGGATGTTAGCTCAAGGCTGATCTTCCTCACAAAAAAAATTAAAAAAAAAAATCAAGGACCTAAATGTTTACAAACATAAAAGTCATTTAGTGAAAAATAATTTTACAAAACATTTAGAAGTTGTAAAAAAAATGTGCTAAAGGAAATAAAACAAAATTGTTAAGAGGAATAAAGTAAAACTTAACCTCTAAAAAAACAAGCGGTTATGAAGACTATATAACAACATGAGGAATGCTTATGATTAAAGGCCAATGAAAAGAGGATAAAATAATTAAGGTTACAACTATCCAGTACAGCACTTTAAGCAATGGCACTCAGCCTCACAATGTACAGTAGGCACCCAGAAAAAGGAGCTTTCCTCTACATCCTGCCCTCCTGCAGTGGCTAGCTCTTGAACCTCTCCCGCTTTGCACTCTTGCCCTTTGCTCCCTTGTTTTAGACATGTATTTCTGACTTGGTTTTCATCTAGATTCTGTCTTGCTCCTGCCAAAATATGCTCAGAGACTACTTTTGATTATGCCTCTCCATATCAGACCTAGTCCCTAGTACTCTCCTATCAGCATAGGCCAGCTGCCTTATCTTGAAGAGTTAACTGTTTAAAAAAAAAGACTCGTAGGAAATCCAGTATACCAAAATGCCAATAGTACTGTGGTGGGATTATCAGTCATTTACGCCACTTTTCTTTAGGCTTGAAATTTTGCAATGTGGTTATGTTAGGTTTGTAACGAAAAGATATTTAAAGTTTGAATTAAAGTTACTAGCCAAGTGCTTTCGTGGGTAACTATTGAATTCTTCTCCCTTTCATGATTTCCAAGGACGGATGTTGATGCCCCGTTAGTCAAGAAGATACCGGTCTGAGATCCCATCTGGATCAGGGAAACTGTTCTCCATCTTTCTCTCTCCAAAGCAGACTGCACTGGCAAAACAGAGATATGAGCATATACTTCTCCTACTTCAAAACTTTAGATGCTCCCCAATGCCCGCAGGATCAAATCCAAGCTCTTTAATACGGCTGCCAAGACCCTTCACAATCTGTTGCCATTCTCTCTCTCCAATTTTATCTGCCAGTAATCTGCTAACCTTTTTCCTTCTTCCTTACCTTATGTTACCTCAGACTACTTGCCATTCCTTAAACACATATTAACTTTTTTCACTTTTTTATTGATGTAACATTCATATAGTAAGGAGCACAAAACTTAAGTGTACAACTGAATGGTTATTCACATATGTATACTTGTATGACAACCACCCAGCTTAAGATCTATAGCATTTCTAGCACTCTAGAAGGCTCCCCTGTCCCCTTCCCAGTCCATATCTACATTCCCACCCAGAGACAACCAGTATTCTGACTTCTGTCAACAAAGATTAGTTTTTCCTGCTTCTGAATTAAAAAAAATGGAAACATACCACATGTATTCTTTAAAACATACAATACATTTTTATGTTTCCTCTGCCTGAGAATAGGAATGTTAAATATCTGGCATGTGCTAGTGCTCTCCCATTTTGCATCCGTGGCAGACATTACTAATTCATCATTCCTTCTTACTGTGCCTAGATTGAGCTTTAGGCTCTTTTTCTTTTTTTTTTTTTTTAAGCCTACTTCCCCTTCCTTCATTTGTTTTTTGTTTTTGTTTTTTTGTGAGGGAGATTGGCCGTGAGTTAACATCCGTTGCCAATTGTCCTCTTTTTGCTGAGGAAGATCGGCCCTGAGCTAACGTCTGTGCCCATCTTCCTCTATTTTATATATGGGATGCCTGCCACAGCATGGCTTGATGAGCAGTGCATAGGTCCATGCCCAGGATTTAAACCTGTGAACTCCAGGCCACTGAAGTGGAGCGTGTGAACTTAACCACTACATCTCCAGGCAGGCCCCAAGTCTCTTTTTCTAAACTGCACACCAACAGCCACTGCTCATGGTTCAGAGTTGGCATTAGTGAAACCTCCCTGGACAAGAATGACCTCTTTTACGTGACAGCCTTCATCTCTATCATGTACAACACATTTAATAAGTCATTTAAGTCTTGTCGTTGATTCTATCACTGTAACATCTCTCCAATCTGTCCCTTTTACCCATTCCTACTACTTCTGCTTATTTCAAGCTGCCATAATCTCTCACTTGATTTTCTGCAACAATCCCGTACTGTTTTCCCTGCCTTCAGTTTTGCCTTCTCTATTCTTTTCTGCACACCGCTGATTAATCTTTTTTAATATCCAAATATGACTGCTGGTTAAAAACCTGTAAGGACTACCTTTCAGGTTAAGCCCAAGTGCTTAGCATGGTGTTGCAGGCCTCATGATCTAGCCCTGCCCATCTCTCCAGTATCATCTCCTATACCATGCCCTCCAGTATGCCAGCTTCCTGCAGGTTCCTGAAACATGCCCTGCCCTTTTTCTCCTCCACACCTTGAATGCTCCTCCTCTCCTCTGGATGGCTAAGTCTCATTTACCCTTCAAGGATATGTATTATCCAAACTTTTGTTGATCATTCTTTTCATAACAAACTATTATTCTCTCCTAGGCAAAATTAATTATCCCTTTTTTGTGTCCTCATAATACTTTATACATATCCTTATTATGGATTATCATGTTGTATTATTATTTTTTTGTGTATGAGGAAGATCAGCCCTGAGCTAACATCTGTGCTGATCCTCCTCTTTTTGCTAAGGAAGACCGGCTCTGAGCTAACATCTATTGCCAATCCTCCTCGTTTTTTTTTTCCCAAAGCCCCAGTAGATAGTTGTACGTCATAGTTGCACATCCTTCTACTTGCTGTATGTGGGACGCGGCCTCAGCATGGCTGGAGAAGCGGTGCGTCGGTGCACGCCTGGGATTCGAACCCGGGCCGCCAGTAGTGGAATGCGTGCACTTAACCACTAAGCCACGGGGCTGGCCCTCATGTTGTATTATTATCTTTTTACATTTCTGAGAACTCCTTTATGGAAGAGAGCTTTGCATCTCCAGAACTCATCAGAGTGCATGACATTTTTTTTACAATTAAAAAAATTGTGGTAAAATAGACATAAAATTTACTACATTAACCATTTTTAAGTATACAGTTCAGTAGTATTAAGTGCATTCATATTGTTGTGCAACCATCACTACCATTCATCCCCATAACTCTTTTCATCTTGCAAAATTGAAACTCTGTACCCATTAAACAGTAACTCCTCATTCTCCCCTCCCCCCAGACTCTTGCAACCACAGTCTACTTTCTGTCTATGATTTTGACTACTCTAAGTACCTCATATAAGTGAATAATACAGTATTTTTTATTTTGTGACTGGCTTATTTCATTTAGCACAATGTTTTCAAGGTTCATCCCTGTTGTAGCATGTGTCAGAATTTCCTCCCTTTTTAAGGTTGAATAATATTCTGTTACATATATACACCACATTTTGCTTATCTATTCATCTGTCAACAGACACTTGAGTTGCTTTCACTCTGTAGCTATTGTGAATAATACTGCTATGAATATGGGTGTACAAATATCTCTTTGAGACCCTGCTTTCAATTTTTTTGAGTATATGCCCAGAATTGTAGTTGCTGGATCATACAATAATTCTATGTTTAATTTTTTGAGGAACCACTATACTGTTTTTCACAGCAGCTGTATCATTTTACATTCCCATAAACAGTGCACAAGTGTTCCAATTTCTCCACATCCTCACTGACAGTTGTTATTTTCTAGGTTTTTTTTTTCTTTTCTTTTCTTTTTCTTTTTTTTTTTTGCTGAGGAAGATGGGCAGTGGGCTAACATCCACTGCCAATCTTCCTCTTTTTCATATGTGAGCCACCACCACAGCATGGCCACTGACAGATGAGTGGTGTAGGTCCGCACCCAGGAACCAAACCTGGGCCACTGAAGTGGAGCATGCCAAACTTAACCACTAGGTCACTGGGGCTGGCCCTAGGTTTTGGGGTTTTTTTGATAGTTGTCATCCTAACGGGTGTGAGGTGGTATCTCATTGTAGTTTTGATTTGCATTTCCCTAATGCTTGGTGATGTTGAGTATCTTTTCAAGTGTTTATTGGTCATTTGTATATCTTTTTTGGAAAAATGTTTATTCGTGTCCTTTGCCCGTTTTTGAATCAGGTTGTTTGTTTTTTTGTCATTGAGTTTTAGTTCTCTATATACCCTCTTTATTAATCCTTTATCAGATTTATGATTTGCAAATACTTTCTCCCATTCTGTGGATTGCCTTTTTACTCGTTGATACTGTCTTTTGATGCACAAAGATTTAATTCTCATGAAGTCCAATTTTTCTATATTTTCTTTTGTTGCCTTTGCCTTTGGTGTCATATCTAACAAATCATTGCCAAATCCACTGTTGTGAGGTATTTGCCTTATGTTTTCTTCTAAGAGTTTTATTGTTTTAGGCCTTAAACTTAGGTCATGGATCTATTTTAAGTTAATTTTTGTATATAGTGTTAAGTAAGGGTCCAACTTCATTCTTTTGCATATAGCTATCCAGTTTTCCCAGCACCATTTGTTGAAAAGACTCCCTTTTCCCCAATGAATGGTTTTAGCACCCTTGTCAAAAATCATTTGACCATACGTGTGAGGGTTTATTTCTGAACAGAGTGCATGACATTTTATAGGATACAAAAGATGAATCAGAGTACAAATTGTCCTAACACACTAGAACTGGTCATAGGGAGATTGTTAGAATGGAGTTGGATCTCATTTTTGTTTTAGAGAAAAAAGGAACAGAAGATTTGATTTAAAGGGAGGTGAAATAGCTGACCTAAAATGAGTTCATGTCAGAATAACAGATCTTTAGACCCCTTTCTTGCCCTAGTTCATCTAGTTCACATCCTTGTTTTTATACACAAAGAAAAAGAGCCCTGGTGTTACTCCTGAGGTCAGAATTACCAACAAATAGACATTATAGAAGGAAGATTTCAGCTCAGTGAAGGAAGAACTTCTAATATCTAGAATAATAGATTTGGGAAGGAATGAGCTCTCTATGACTACAAATGTTCAAACAGAAGTTAGATGACCACTTATAAGTTTTGCTGTAGAAGGCAGGTCTGATCCTCTCTCCCTTGCTTACAAATGTTCTGTGACTGTCCATTAACTTCAGTATAAAGGCCCACTTTTTAAAATGGCATACATGGCCCTTATGATGTGGTCCTGGGCTACCCTTATAGTATCATCTCCTGACATGTATTTGTGTTCTTGATATGTCCAACTGTATGAACTCTAATGTCCCTTCTAACTTTCAGATCTTACATTTAAAAAAAAAGCCATCTTAAAAAAACAGACAGCTTCTAATGCTTCAAGGAAGTAAGCTAAAGGGTGTGGCTGCAGTTTAAAATTCCACACAGAGAATCCTCAAAGCAAATTAAGTGGAATCAATGGGTAACAAGTACACACATGTGCTAGTGTGATTTCATGCTAGGCACATGAAATCCAAACTGAGGCAGATGAGAAGAGACTGACTTTAAGGAGAAATAGAATTAATTTTTGTAGAACATTTTCTATGTAATAGGCATTTTGACATATTTTAGCTTATTTAATTCTAAGAATAAAAAAGACAAAGAGAAATAGATCATTTACAAAATCTTTTAGGTGAGCTCATACTTTAGGAGCTTTGGTATTGCATGCTCTTTGTAAATTTTAAAGTTGGTACATATCTTCTGCTTTATAGACAACTTAGAGTGTCAACAAGCAATTTCTAGGTACTTTCTATGTGTAAGGATTGTGTTGGATGCTGGGAATATAAAGGTGAAGAAGACATGTGGGACCACATCATGGGGGTGATGCACTCTTTTTAACTGGAGCTCATCATCAGCCAGGGTCTATAAAAGGTTACCAACCACTGAGTCTCTCTCCTTGAAGAAATCAGGCATATGGGGAAAAATGGCGGGGGGGGCTCAGAGAAAAACTTTAGCCGATCCGATCATATCCCTCTGAAGGGGAGGAAGACTATCCTCTACCCACTCTGGGTCCTTTCTGGCTGGGCTACAGATTAAATTGATTCATGAGACTGAATAGCAGGAGAAAATCAAACAAACTTTAATAACATGTATACATGAGAGAAACTCAGAAAGAGAACTGAGCAACTCATCATTCTGACTAAGCTGCTTGCTTAAGTATTTTCAGCTATAGGTGAGGAGGGTGTTGGGGGGTGGTGGTTTGGGATTTCAGAGGGGAAGAAGACAATTCACATGGAGATGAAAATGCAAATGTTTGTCAGACAACTTTTTACTGGACCACCTAGAGAATGTGGCCCAGGAGACAGAATTTTTGATAAGATGGGCTTGTTGGTGCCTTTCTTATCACATCTACCTTACATTATAGTACAGCCATCATATGGTAGTGGCTCCTTCCTGTAACAGGTCTTCTATGTTAAATTCTTTAGGCAGTGTCGGAGGGGAAGCTCAAATGTCCTTTAGAGAAAATAATCAAGGTAAAGAGACATATTTTGAGGTGGCCAATCTTGATCTCCCACACCTCCCTTGCTTACAAATGTTCAATGACTCCTCATTAACTACAGGATAAAGCCTGTTTTTTTTTTTTTTTGGAATGGCATACATGGCCCTTTATGATCTGTTCCCCTTATGATCTACCAGCAGATCTACTTGGTTTGAGTAGACTTATATGTGAGATACCTTTCTTGTTCTGGTTTAATTTACTCACCAAATCACCTTTTCATTCAATACGATTATTTTTGCACTAGGTTTTCACCTAGGAAGAGAATATGAATATTGATCCACTGGGCAATTATGTTTCTCATGACATATGATAAAATAGGATTTTTGCTGTAAGTAATTTTCACCTGAGTTTGGATGAGATTTGAGTTCCCAGAACTTCCAGACTGGAAGGCTAATTTTGGAGACTTAACCACAATCATGAGGTGTTCCTTGCAAGTGTCAGATATAAGTCCTTAGAGTATTTTTACAGAGCAGTCAGACATTTTCCACTTTATTTCTCAGTAAGTTGCTTGTGATTTAATGGAAAGAACACAGGACTGGTATTCTAGTCATGGCTGTGACTTACTGTATGACCCTGGCCACTAATTTAGCCCCTAATAATGCCCTAAATTTCCTCATTCTTCATGTAGGAATAATACTTGTTCTACACATACTTTGTTGTGATGATAAACAAGACTATAGTTGTCAAAATTTTCACTTCAACAAGTATGTAGCAACTATAAGGAATACAAATGTAAGTATTTATGCTCAAGTTTATAATCTATTGGGGTTGACATAAAAATAACATGCAAGGATTCAGAAAATGGAGGGATCACATTCAGTGGAGTCAGGGGTGATCAGGAAGATTTAATAAAGGAGGTGGGAGTTGAGGTGGGTCTTGATAGGAAACATGGTACAAGAGAGTTATCTGGAAGGGATAAGAGCAGAGAGGCACTGGGATTCTCAGTATGGCCCCCGCCTTTCATTTCCAGACTCATTATCTTCTGCACATTGCACAGACTAAATTATGTTCTCTGAATCACAGACATGTGTCTGGCCCATAGCAGGCAAGCCTCCAAGGTCCAGCTTCTACCTTTTCCACTGAAGGCTCACCCAAGTGGAATTTATCATGCTCTCCTCTGTATTCGCCCAGCCCTTTGTTCATATGACCTACTGCTTTTATTGTAGCTCAACAGAACCACCTTCCTTGCTCAATGGTGAACTTTTTGGAGACAGGAACCTGTTTTGTCTTTGTATCCCTAGGCACCTAACTCAATGCTTTGCTCTTATTAAGTAATCAGGAAATTTTATTCAATTGAACTTGCTCCAAGGACACTGATATCACTTACTAAATTGAAGAGCATGGTGGTATCATCTTAACGTTTCTATAGGCTTTAACTTTTGTGTCCTGCTGTTTTCTTACATTATCCCTGTGAAGTAGGTTTTTTGCCTTTAAAAATTTACAGATGAGGAAACTGAGGATGCATTTGCCCAAAGTCATCCAGCTGATAAGTGCTGAAGCCAGGCAGGGCTCTTTTGACTTGAAATCCAGTACTCATCCACTATAACCTGAGCCCTGTGGCATCAGACAGGTAGGAGTAAAATGCATTTACTCTCAGAGCTCTAGTTTTCTCATTTGTAAATCAGACCAATAGGACCGACCTCATGGGCTTGTTACGAGGAGTAAATGGTGAAATATGTGAAGTCCGCAGCTCAGTGCCTAGCACTCAATACGCAATGCTTGGTTCTTCTCACCAAGCTTCAGATTCATGTGGACATAAACAGATAAATAAGAGATATCCAGTTCTCGGGTGTAGTAGGAAGTAGAGGGACTATGCAGAGAGGAATGTCCCTCTGTAACCTCGAACCGGTTCCAGCCTCTGAATCATCTTATGAGAAATTTTATAAGGTAGTATCTTGTCCACAAGATTTAGCATCTTCCCTTGACCACCACGTCCACCCTTATCATATCCTTCTCCTGCCTAGCGTTTGTCAAATGCGAGGATGGTAGTTGCATGGTTTGTCCAGCTTTGAGGTCAGAGGTTGGCTGAATAATCTCCAAGGCTGAGGTCTTAAAAAAACTAAACAAACCGTAAGTCCTCTCGGATCGTGACTTTAAATAACTACATGGAGGCACCGAACACATTAAAAGCAAGGAGGGGAAGGGGCCCATGGATAGTAACTGATTCTAAACTCGCGTAATGAAACCAAAGAAATGAGTTAAAAAATCTTTTTCCAGGGGGATCCTCTTGAGATTTCTCTGCTGAGCTCCTTAACTCTTAAACTGGCTCCATTTTAAAAAGAAAAGGATTCCAGCTTTGGCGGGCCGGTGGCAAAGGTGAATAGGCGGAGGTCGACGCCGGAGGCTTCCTGTGTCTAGTTCCCCACCGGTGCTCAGCTCACGCTAGCCGCCAAGGGTCCGCGGAGGGTCGGGCCGGGCCCGCTCCGTGTGCAAGGCCAGAGGTTGCAAGTCCAAGGCGAGGCTTCCTTCCCGGGGGAGAGGGGGACAGCTGGCGGAGCGAGGCGCGGAGGGAGCTTTCGGGTCCTTCTTCCCGCTTGGGGGCCTCGGTAGGGCGACTCGCACCAAGAGCCAGACCCGAGCGGCGCGGCCTTGCGGGCGACCCCGGCCTCCTCAGGCCGCCGTCCGCACGCCGCTCCGTGGGGCCCTAACAGGGAGCGGGACCTCGCGACCCCCGCTCGGGGGCCCCGCCCCTCCGCGCGAGCCCGCGGAGACTTCGACCCTCCCCCAACGCCAGAGGGCCCCGCCCCCTCCTCACGGGCTAACGAGTGTCCTCGCGCGCGCCCCTTCCCTCAGCGTGAGTGTGAGTGCGAGTGCGCTGTCCTCCCACCTCGGCCTCCTCCCCATTGTCTCTCGCCGCCACCACAAACCCTCGAACGTAGCCCCTCCCCCATGGGTGTTTACTCCCCCGCCCAGGTTTAACCAGTGCCCAGGGGCCCCCAGAACGAGGGGCGGAGGCACCCCTGAACCCTTCCCTCTGCGTCTCCTCTCCGGGGTCTCCTCCGTGTGTCTCCCCTGCCCCCCACCTCCCCCGGGTCAGGACTGTATTCAGGGATCAGCCCTCTCGCCCCTTCCCCTCTTCCCCTCGGCCCCCTCCCCTCAGCCGGTCCTCCTCTTTCTCTCCTTCTCCCTCCTCCTCCCCCTCCCCATCCGTTCCCCCCCACAATGCAGTTCGCGGCGCGGCGGACATGGCGGTGGAGCCCTGAGCTCGTCGTGTCCCGGCCTCCAGCGGCGGCGGCGGTGACGGCGGCGGCGGCAGCGGCAGCAGGAGGCGGAGGAGGAGCGGGAGCCACTGAGATGAGGAGGCGCCGCGCGCGCCTGTAGCTCGCGGGCCTCTCAGGTACGGAGGTTCTGGCCGCGGCACGGCACCCGGCGCCGAGGGGGTGTGCTCGGGGAAGGCCGGGCGGCCCCCGCTTCGCCCTCCTCAGGTGCTGCGCCTCACAGGTGTCGGGGGCCCGGCCCGAGCGCGTCTCCGCCGCCCTCTTGGGGCCTGACACTTCTTTCTTTGCCAGAATGGGCTTCGGGTGTCCCAGGGGAAGGCAGAGATAAGGAAGGTCGGGCGGCGGCCTGGGCGGCCTGAGGAGGGCATTGGGGCGCTTCGGGGCCGAACTCCGCTGAGAGGCGGGGGCTCTCGGCCTCGGGCCCAAGCCTGTAGTCCCGGGAGGCGGATTTTGAGTTAACGGAATCGGCGTAGCGTTCTCTTGGGTCCTGTACGATTCCCTGTCAGGTGTGCCTTTCCTTTCACCCCTGCTTAGATATAGGCGTGCATGTATCACATATAAATAAACACAAGCATATAATCCATAGTAAGTATTTCCTCTCGGCTCGCCCTTGTGAGCAGAGAAGGCAGAGGTGTCTGTGTGGATTTCGTTTCTTGCTCGCCCGCCTTCTCTCTCCCCCGCCTCGCAGTCGAATGGTGGTAATGAAAGCTTTTGACATGGGAAACTGTGCGATTCGTATTTGTAAACAGACAGCACTCACTCTGCGGGAGGTTTCAGGTCCTTTCGGTATCCGGATTGCAAAAGAAGGAAATACTTAGACCTGAAAGAAGCACATCATTGGGATTTCTAGTCGTACCTGAATGGGATGAATTACTGTTACTTTAACAACGTTGATTAAACATATTCTTTTTAGAAAATTATAAAATCTTTAGTCAGATGAGTTTTGTACCTTACACGAGATCTTAGTTTCGGTATATACTGTGTTTCTTCATTTTGATGTGTTTTTGATACACAAGTAGTTAGTTACACATTTGACGTTGTACTTCCTTTTGTGATCTTCTCAGTGTCCAGAAATGCAGTTCGAATTGTGTCTTGTTGGCATGCATTTAGTAATTAGCTGGAGTGGATCAGATTACCTTTTGTTTCCAGAGACCCCCCCCCCCAAGTCTTGTAGTAGCGAAATGTATAAGACTTGGTGAAACAGAACATAGCCTGTTTCTGTTTTTAAAGTAATGAGAACTATTAGCTAATAAAATTTGGATAATCCCAAGTGTATATGATAATTTAGAGAGAATGTCATACCAACGTGGTGGGTTGTGGGATGGTTTAAAAAAAAACTTGACTTTTTTTTTGGTAGTATCAGTCAGCTCAGCATGTTCTGTATATGAGTAAATTGTACGCTGAAATTTTCTTGAGGCTCAGAACCCGTGTATGTCTCCTTAGAAATTGCTGCACTACACTATATTCTAGTACTGATTAGTCACAACTTGTAAAATTATGAAATATTGATTCATTTAGAAAGCTGTGCGTAAGAATTATGCACTAGTGATTTCACTAGTGTCTAGTGTGCTATGATGCTGTTATAAACAAGTTTTAAAGAGTGCTTAAAAACCATATACTTTGGGGAGGATAAGGATTTTAAGTCATTTTGTGCTTTAAAAATATATTTAAAATAAACAAAAAGAAAGTTTCTTTAAAAAAAGAACTATTTTGGATAAATTTTCCTGTTTGGAGTTTTTCTTTTGACTAGTGTGGAAAATGAAAAAATAAAGCTTCCTTGAAATAATATGGACGTGGAAGTGAAAGTTATTGACATTTAATGTTTTAAGTCTAGCAAATATCTAAATAAAACAAGGAAATTAAAGCCTTTTCATTGTCCTAGGTCAAGTTGTTAGTAATATACATAAATTAACAAGATGTTATCATGCACATAAGTTTAGTTCAATTTTGTTAATCCTAAATCACACCTAAAATTACATTTATTTTTAGTTAATTTAGCTAGAACAGTACAGTATCTACATTATAATTTTAGACTTTTTAAAATAAAAATTTATAACTGTAATTATAAGTATCTCTCATTAATAAGAAGCTGTTTAAAGAGAATTTTTATCAGTTCTCGGAGCAGATTCATTTTAGTAAGAGTAATTAGAGAACTTTTTTTGACCTCGTAGTTAACCTTGACATGCATAAAAAGTACCATTAATTATGTTGTGTTCTTTATAGAATGTCAAATCAGGATCTGAGGGTAGAAAAAGATGTTTGAATTTATTTTCTGCAGAAAGTTTCTGATTTCAGAGAAACAATAAATAAGACTTACCTGTAAATGTTGATGTCAGTAAATTTTGTTTATCTTTAAAAATAAAAATCAGACCATTTTGATATAACAATTCAGTGAGATATGTTACTTTCTAAAGTAAACTACAGGGCCGGCCCTGTGGCTTGGTGGTTGGGTGCGCGCGCTGCGATGCTGGTGGCCCGGGTTCGGATCCCGGGTGCGCATCGAGGCGCCACTTCTCCGTTCATCCTGGGGCCGAGTCCCGCATGCAGCAACTGGAAGGATGTGCAGCTACGACATACAACTATCCACTGGGGCTTTGGGGGGAAAAAATAAAATAAATAAAATCTTTAAAAAAAAAAAATAAAGTAAACTACAAATCCTCAAATTCATAAAATGTTACAAAAGTCAGTTAAATTCATTACTGCAGATAGAAATATGTTCTAAAAAAGAACAATTCTACAAAGACCTAAAACAGGCAAGGGAAAAGGACACTTTAGTTTAAAGCAGGATATGTAGACTTTTTTCTTCTTAATTTTAGAGGAATTAGGATTGTTTATACCAAACTAAGTGAATTAGAATTGTTTACACTAAACGAAGTTTTAAGGAAGTGTTTAAAAACCATAATGTCCCCAAGTGTTTCTTAAAAATCCAAAAAGAAGAAAAGGTATATAAATTCAAAGATGAACAGTTTAGATTTTTTTCCCCTCTAAGTGAGAGGTTTAATTTGTGTGATGTGTTACGGTTTCCAAATTGTTTTCCTATCAAATTGTCTCATTGGTTGTCCATAGTTATCCTGTGAGTTAAAGGGGGAGAGAAAAGGGCGCTAACATTTATTTGAGTACCTGTTTTGTTCCAGGCATTGTGCTAGACATATTTATGTATTTTTTTCACTCGTTCAATGTAACCACCCTTTGAAACCTGTTTTGTAGATGAAGAATCTCTGACTGAGAGGTTAAGTAATTTGCTGAAGATTGTAGAGTTAGAAAGATTCAAAGCAGCTCTGTGTGCTCCTCCTATTGTACATGCCATGTTGCTTCTCATGTGTATTAAGTATTCCCCTAATTTTATAGGAGAAACTGCCTAAGGTTGCTCATTTATTCATCATTTAATCTTTCATTTCATCAAACATTTGCATTTGTACTTTATGCTAGATACTGCTAGGTTTTAGAGATACAAAATTATTAAAGACTATCTCTCCCTTCAGGGAACTCAATCTACTATAATACAGATAAGTTACAACACACTAAATTTTGGGAGTTCAGAGGGAAGAAGCTGGCTCTTGAGGGATGAGTAGGAGTTTGCTGAGTGGAAAAGGGGATAGACTGGAGGCCATTCCAGAGCTAAGGAATAACATATGCAAAGATGATAAGTTGTTATGGGGCTTGGTGTGTAGGGAAGAGAGAGAAACTCAGTATGGCAGGAATTGAGGATTTATGGATAGAGTGATGAGAGAAGAAATGGTTGGAAGTAGCAGTCAGATTGTGAAGGTTATTGTGTATGTTAAATTAAGGTGTTTGAATTTTTATCTTGTAAAGTGAGATCACAAGGAGGACAGTGGTTGAGCTGTGATTAGAAGGATGTTTTCTGACTCCCTGTTTAGTATTTCTTTTTGGTTGGCTTCCTTTACCAACAGATTTTACCCCTGGTTTCAGTGGATAGTCAAGCCATCTTTTCCATGCCACTCTCCTTTCCTCTCCCTAGTTGCTATATTCCAGACTGTTTTTTTGAGGATCCTGTGATCCAAATCTTACTGTCTAAAAATGTTTAATTTCTTAGAAGGTTCTTTTCGGATAAAAATACCTCTGGGAGAAATCACCTTGTTGTGGTTACTCAGGAAGTTTTTTCACTCTTTGGCTTGGGTTAG
Organism: Ceratotherium simum simum; assembly: GCF_057802395.1. Lineage (NCBI taxonomy): Eukaryota > Metazoa > Chordata > Mammalia > Perissodactyla > Rhinocerotidae > Ceratotherium > Ceratotherium simum. Next base: position 6,640,403 of record NC_141921.1, read on the forward strand.
TTGACTAATACTTTTTAGTTTAGCACTGTAAAGCAGTAGGATAGGGCGTAGGGGAGGGTGGGCTGGAAAGAAGGCGAAGCATTTGTGCAAGCTCGGTGTTCATCAGTAAAGATGAGCAAAGTCCTAGTCTTTACGCAGAGCAACCTGTACTTTCAAAAAGAAATAGGTATGTTTGTAAGTCACACAGTCGTCTGGTAGTTTTAAATGAGTGTTTGATTTATGATGATAACAGATAACTTACTGCATAGTTACTGTGTACTTCTTTCTAAAGATCTTAGAAGAATTAACTCAGTCCTCACAACAACCCTTTTTATATTATCCTCATTTACAGGGGAGGTAATTAAGTACCTTGGACAAAATCTCACAGCTATTTTGCTGCAGAGTCAGGCTTTGAATTCAGGGTGTCTGAGTCTAGAGTCAGAGCTCTTTAACCACTATACTATGTTGCACCTTAAGTTTAGATTGTCAAAATTTAGTATGCAGAGAGTGTTAAATTCAGTATAGTCACATAAGTTGTCAAAAATATTTTGTAAGAACATACAGTATGAAGTATACATAATAAATCTGATTGCATTTTGTCAGTCTCAGCTGTATACACTGTAGTTTAAATAATTTAATTATCATTAAAATTGATCAGTCATTAAGTATTTAAGCTCTGATCTTGTGCTGAGTGTCACTTTAGGCCAGTGGTATTCAAACTATGTTTGGGGACCTCTTGGGGGGTCTTTGAGTCACAACTATTTTCATAGTAATATTAAGATGATATTTATCTTTTTGCCTTCCTCCTCTCATCTGGAATGTAGAGTGATGTCTACATAATGTGTGAAAACATTATTGCTTTGATGGCTAATGGAATGTGTAATGGTATATTCTTTTTCTTTTCTTTGAGATATAATTTACAATACCATAAAATTCACCCTTTTAAAGTATACAGTTTAGGGGCCCGCCCCGTGGCGTAGCAGTTAAGTGCGTGCGCTCCGCTGCTGGTGGCCCGTGTTCGGATCCCGGGCACGCACTGATACACAGCTTGTCAAGCCATGCTGTGGCAGCGTCCCATATAAAGTGGAGGAAGATGGGCACAGATGTTAGCCAAGGGCCAGTCTTCCTCAGCAAAAAGAGGAGGATTGGCATGGATGTTAGCTCAGGGCTGATCCCCCTCACAAAAAAAAAAAAAAAATTAAAGTATCAGTGTATATTCGTAAGGTTATGTAACCATCATTACTATCTAATTCTAGAACATTTTCATCTTCCCCAAAAGAAATCCTGTGTCCGTTAGCAATCACGCCTCATTCCCTCCTCCCCCCAACCTTTGACAACCACTAAACTACTTTCTATCTGTGGATTTGCCTTTTTTTGACATTTCACGTAGATGGAATCATACAACATGTGGCTTTTCTATGCCTGGCTTTTTTCACTAAGCCTAGTGTTTTCAAAGTTTGTCCATATCGTTTGATGTATTAGCCCTTCACTCTTTTTTATGGCTGAATAATATTCTGTGGAATGTGTTCTGTGGAGATACCATGTTTTATTTATCCATTCATCATTTGATAGACATTTGGGTTGTTTCCACTTCTTGGCTATTATGAATAATGTTGCTATGAACATTTATGTAAACGTTTTTGTGTAGATGTATGTTTTCATTTTTCTTGGATATATACCCAGGAGTGGAATTGCTGGGTGTTTTGATACATTTATGTTTAACTTCATAAGAACCTACCAAACTATTTTCCCAAGAGCCTGTACCATTTCATATTCCTACTAGCAATGTATGAGGGTTCTAATTTCTCCACATCCTCACCAACACTTGTTATTGTCCATCTCCTTAATTTATAGGCATCCTAGCGGGTGAAGTGGCATGTCATGGTGGTTTTTCATTTGCATTTCCCTAATGACTAATGATGGTTGAGCATCTCTTCATGTACCTGTTGGCCATTTGTGTATCTTATTTACAGAAATGTCTATACAGATCCTTTGCCCATTTAAAAAATTGGGTTGTCTTTTTATTGTTGTGTTGTAAGAGTTCTTTATATATTCTGGATACTAGACCCTTATCAGATATATGATTTGCAACATGTTCTCCCATTTTATGAGTTGTCTTTTTATTTTCTTCTTTTATATTTGAAAAATTGTGGGAATGGGCCGGCCTGGTGATGCAGTGGTTAAGTTCATGAGTTCTGCTTCAGTGGCCCCGGGGTTTGCAGGTTTGGATCTTGGGTGCGGACTTATGCACTGATTATCAAGCCGTGCTGTGGCAGGCATCCCCCATATAAAGTAGAGGAAGATGGGGCATGGATGTTAGCCCAGGGCCAATCTTCCTCAGCGAAAAGAGGAGGATTGGCAACAGATGGTAGCTCAGGGCTAATCTTCCTCACCAAAAAAAAAAAAATTTGTGGTAAAATATACATAACATAAAATTTACAATTTTAACCATTTTTAAGTGTACGTTCAGTGACATTAGGTACATTCACATTGTTGTGCAGCTATCACCACCATCCATCTCCAGAAGTTTTTCATTTTTCCCAAACTAAAACTCTGTACCCATTAAGCAATAATTCCCCATTCCCTCCTACCTTAGCAGCCACCATTCTACTTTCTGACTCTATGAATTTGATTATATATGATTAGAGTTACACAATATTTGTTCTTTTATGATTGGCTTATTTCACTTAGCACAATGTCTTCAAAGTGCTTCCATGTTGTAGCAGATGTCAGAATTTCCTTTCTTTTTAAGGCTGAATAATATTCTATCGTATGTATATACCACATTTTATTTATCCATTCATCTGTTGATAGACCCTTGGGTTGCTTCCACCTTTTGGCTGTTGTCAGTAATGCTGCTGTGGACATAGATGTACAAATATCTGTTCAAGTCCCTGCTTTCAGTTCTTTGGATGTGTACCCAAAAGTGGAATTGCTGGATCATATGGTGAATCTGCGTTTAATTTTTTGAGGAACTGCCACATTGTTCTTTTCATTTTGTTGAGTATGTTTTCGAAGCACGTATGTTTTCAATTTTGGTAAAGTCCAGTTTATCTATTTTTTGTTTGGTTGCTTGTGCTTTGGGAGTCATACCTAAGAAGTCATTGCCTGATCCAAGATTACAAAGATTTACGCCTATGTTTTCTTCTGACAATTTTATAGTTTTAGCTTTTACATTTAGGGGTTTGATCTCTTTTTTTATTTTTATTTTTTTGGTGAGGAAGATTGGCCCTGAGCTAACGTCGGTTGCTAATCTTCCTTTTTTTGCTTGAGGAAGGTTGTCTCTGAGCTAACATCTGTGTCAGTCTTCCTCTCTCTTGTTTATGGGATGCTGCCACAGCCTTGCTTGATGAGTGGTGCATAGGTCCATGCCCGGGATCCGAACCCATGGACCCTGAGCTGCTGAAGCAGAGTGTGCAAACTTAACCACTACGCCACTGAGCTGGCCCCGAGTTTGATCTAGTTTGAGTTAATTTTGAGTATGTGATGTGAGGTAGAAGTCCAACTTCATTCTTCTGCATGTGGCTATCTAGTTGTTGCAGCACCATTTATTGACAAGACTATTCTTTCCCTTGTTGAATGGTCTTGACATCCTTGTTGAAAATCAGTTGACCATAAATGTCTGTGTTTATTTCTGGATTCTCAATTGATTCTGGATTCTTCATTGATCTGTATGTCTGTCCTTATGCCAGTACTATCCAGTCTTGATTACTGTAGCTTTGTAGTAAGTTTTGAAATCTGGAAATTTGAGTATTCCAACTTTGTTCTTTTTTGAAATTGTTTTGGCTAGAGTCCCTAAAATTTGATATGAATTTTAGGATCAGCTTGTCGGTTTCGGCAAAAAAAAAAACAAAATAAAAGGCATCTGCTGTTTTGAAAGGAGTTAATGTTGAATCTGACGATCAGTTTGGAGAGTATTGTCATCTTAATTTTGAGTCTTCCAATGCATGAATATGAGATGTTTTTCCATTTACTTTCATGTCCATTAAATAGGTCTTCACTTATTTATTTCAACAATGGTTTGTAGTTTTCAGTGTACGAGTTTTGTACTTCTTTTGTTAAATTTATTCCTAAGTATTTTATTCTTTTTGATGCTATTGTAAATGGAATTGTTTTCTTAATTTCATTTTTGGATTTTTCATTGCTAATGTATAGAAATACAACTGATTTTTGTATATTGATGTTGGATAGCAACCTTGCTGGACTCATTTATTAGCACTAATAGTTTCTTTGTGGATTCCTTAGGATTTTCTATGTATAAGATCATGTCATCTGCAAATAGAGATAAGTTTTACTCCTTCCTTTCCAATCTGGATACCTTTATTTTTTTTGCCTAATTGCCCTGGCTAGTACAATGTTGAATAGAAATGAAGACAGCAGACATCCTTGTCTTGTTTCTGCTCTTAGAGGAGAAAACATTTAGTCCTTCACCATTAAGTATGGTGTCACCTGTGGGTTTTTCTTAAATGCCTTTTGTCAGATTGAGTAAGTTCCTTTATATTTCGTTTGTTGAATATTTTTATCATGAAAGAGTATTAGATTTTATCAAATGCTTGTTTGTGTCTATTGGGATTACTATATGGTTTTTGTCCTTTATTCTATTAATATGGTGTATTACATTGATTGATTTTCATAAGTTGAACCAACCTTGCATTCCTGGGATAGATGCCACTTGGTCCTGGTGTATAATCCTTTTGTTGCTAGATTTGGTTTGCTTGTGTTTTGTTGTTGAGGTTTTTTTCCATCTATATTCATAAGAGACATTGGTCCATAGTTTTCTTGTGATGTCTTTGTGTGGTTTTGGTATTAGGGTAATACTGGCCTCATAGAATGAGTTAATATTGTATTTTTCTATTTGAAAAATTTCTCAGTTTTAATATCTAATGATGTACATATCAATAACTGTAACCCACAAAAACAAAAGTTCTTTGGATCTTCAGTAAATTTTAAGAGTGTAAACGCATCCTGAGATCAAAAAGTTTGAGAACTACTGATTTAGGCTAAGAGACATATCCTAGTGCCTAAGCATTGGACCAAAAATTGGGACTCTTGTTTCATGTAGTCATAAACCAGTCCCATTTGTGTCACTTTAGGCATATCACTCAGGGTGCTTCATTAATGTATAAAATGGGAACACTGCAAGACTGTATTAACTTCACAGACGTGTAAAGATAAATGAATGGGCGTACTAGACATGTATTAGCTGATGCTGTGTCTTAAAAAAATTTTTTTTTAACTGAAAAATTTGTAAGAGCTCTGGGACTTTCTATAGGAACTTGTGATATTGTTATGAGACAGTGTCTTGAATTCTGTCACATAGATAAAAAATTGTTAGTGTTTGAAACTTGTATTTAAGCTTTCTGTGATAGTACCAGTTTTTAGCCAGTAATTTTCATTATGTGAGAGTTATACTTCCTTTAGGAAGGTATTTCATAATCACTGTGGAAAGCCTTATGAAACACTCACAGTTATCCTCCTTCCCCCTGATTCTTGTGTTCCTCTTATTTCTGTTGGGAGTATATTCTATTTCTCAGGTATGTTGGAACAGAAAAAAGATTAAGAACCATCATTCTAAATCCTAAGGGATGTAGCTTACTTCCCTCACACCTCTTTCCTCAAAGCCAGGAAACCAAACCCTTATTTTTCTACATATTGTCTGTTTATTCTTCTATCCTCCTCTAAAATTTCTTTTCTTTTAAGACTGGTGCCCTGCTGGCTGTGTTTCTTTTTATTTTATTTTATTTTATTATTATTTTTTGTGAGGAAGATCAGCCCTGAGCTAACATCCGTGCTAATCCTCCTCTTTTTGCTGAGGAAGACCGGCTCTGAGCTAACATCTATTGCCAATCCTCTTCCCTTTTTTTTCCCCCCAAAGCTCCAGTAGATAGTTGTATGTCATAGTTGCACATCCTTGTAGTTGCTGTATGTGGGACGTGGCCTCAGCGTGGCCGGAGAAGCAGTGCGTCGGTGCACGCCCGGGATCCGAACCCGGGCCACCAGTAGCGGAGTGCGCGCACTTAACCGCTAAGCCACGGGGCCGGCCCCGCTGGCTGTGTTTCTTATCCAACTTTGTCATTTCAATCTAGGAACCTCTAGGTCACTCCCCTATATTCATTGATACTTTGGGGTAATTCTTGACATCTTCTTGGGTAGTTAGAATCATAACATTGGGGGCCAGCCCGGTGGTGTAGTGGTTAAGTTCGTGTGCTCTGCTTCGGTGGCCTGGAGTTCGCAGGTTCGGATCCTGGGCACGGACCTACGCACCGCTCATCAAGCCATGCTATGGCAGCATCCCCTATACAAAATAAAGGAAGATGGGCTCAGATGTTAGCTCAGGGCTAATCTTCTTCAGCAAAAAGAGGAAGTTTGGCAACAGATGTTAGCTCAGGGACAATCTTCCTCACCAAAAAAAAAAAAAAAAGTAGAATCATAACATCAAAGATCATGTAACACTTTATTTTTCCTTAATTTCTGTATTCCAGTGATATTCAACTCTACTTTCCTTGACGCACCTACTCATATGGTTCAAAAATGGTTTTACTTCAGACCAAAATCTCCTAAATATCTGTATGTGCATCTTCCTTGTTTCTTTAGTTTTCTGATCTGTCCCTAATCTCTGTAGGTAGTCTCTTTTTGGTTTTATCCCTTTCCCCCCACCAGTACCATTACTGTTGTGTTCTCTTACCCTATTGAAATATTAATTCTGTGAATCCCCTAGCCAGTATGAATTTAAATATCTGCAAATTATATAAACTAGTAGATTGGTGTTTTATATATTAAGTTAGGTCCTTAACACAGCTTGGCCATCTTTTAGTCAGATTTCTTTCCTGTTCCTCACATTTGCTATTGTTTTACCTGTTTTAAGCCCTCTGCTGCCCTCTGCTTTTCTCACTCAGTGTTGGCCTTCTGTTTTATAGAACAGTATTATAAAACTTATGTTCCTTGCCATTTCTTTGAGATACTGATACTGGTCCTGGCAAAAGATCCTTCTTTAGTCAAATAAATCTGGGAAATGTTGCAAATTATCTCTCTCTCTTAGAGATTTACAGTGCTCATTAGCATATTGAAGAATCTGAAAGGTCCTTCTGGAAAGAAACCCATTTAACTGTAGCACAGCCTCTACCCCTCCCCAATCTCACCAAGATTGCTTGTGATAAGGCCCCAGCTGACCTTCTAATGCTTTTTATGTTATTGATAATTACTATTATTTACTTTACTGACTCATCTCCTTTTCCTCTCTAGTCTGTCTTCCTGTTCTGCAGAAGTTAACCTAAAACAGGAATTGTGCCACTCTCCTGCTTATAAATCTATGGCTTCTTTTTGCTAAAGTCTAAACTTGACTTGGTATGCAAATATGTGCACCAATTTATGTTCCCAGTTCGTCTCCTATGTTCATCATTATGCGTGCTATTTTATGGTCCTGAAAAGCTTCTCAGTGTTTTATAAATACATTTTGTTTAGTACATACAAGTCTTATCTAGTAGGACTATTCCTTCTCACTCCCTCTCCAAAGTGGGAAATTCTTTCTCAGCTTGACTATCATCTCCATGATGAAGGCTTTTCTTAGGCTCTTGACTCAGGGTTTCCATAGCATGTGTAACATAATATTGTCATTATTTGTTTATATAACTATATCCTCTTTTGGACAAGAGCCTATTATTTATTTATCTTTGTGGTCCCAGCTTTTAACCCAGCATCTTATATGTGAATGTGTTGATGATAATCTTTGTTAAAATTAATTCCAGATTTATATTTGTTTACCTGAACAAATACAGGCTTAGCTACATAATTTGCAGTGCCTAGAGCAAACTGAAAATTCGGGGCCCCTTGTTCAAAAAGCAGAAAAAAAGAGCCATTAAAGTTACTAAAATATAAAGCTTTTTCCTTTCTTCTGTGATCTTTTCCTCAACTTGTCGTGTTGTTTTTTGTTTACTTTTTAATGTCATTCTAAATAAAGAATTAAAAATGTAAAATTATTAAGCATGAATTTTACTGTTCATCTTTATATTGTGCAATGCCAGTTTTACATGCAAATATAAGAGCATTTACTCATACGGAATTGCTGGTATTTCATAGCTTATACATATATATTTCTTTCTTACCAGAATAGGGAGAACACTGCACAAAACCTAATTGCTTTTATTTCACTTCTTACACTTGCACATTCTACCAGCACTCTCTACCTTCAACTTTGGCAAGACTGAAAGGAAAAGGAACTGTGGCTTGCTCTGTCTTTCGCTTTCCTTCTGTGTCATCACTTTCAGCATAAGTGGTTGGTTAACACAGGGAAGTAGCATGAGTAAGAAAAGATATGATAGGTTTTTTTTTGTCATTCATGGTTCTTAGAATACCATTGCGGTGGTGAACATGATGTAATCTATGCAGAAATAGAAGTATAATGATGTACACCTGAAATTTTTACAATGTTCTAAACCAATGTTACTGCAATAAACAAAAAATTAAAAAAAAATTAAATTGTATATAATTGGTAGCAATAAAAATGATTCTTGTCCATAGGCAAGCAAATAAACTTTGTCTGGTGGAGGGGCAATTGATCCCCTCATGCCCTCACAGGGGAAAAAAAAAAAAAAAAGAATACCATTGCCTTTCTTCTGTGTTTGAAGCAAGTTATGGTTCAAACAGAAAATGTGGCTTCTTGGGCTGTCAGTACCCCTACTTACTTAGTTGTAGACAACATGCTTGTCTTATACTCACTTTGAGTCTTCCTGAACTCCCACACATCGTGGCACCACTGGAATTCCGTGCTCTTGGGGCATCACCAAAGCTATATAAGAATGAGGTGGAAAGGAATTGCAGATATGCGTTTTGCATGTATCGCCTCTGCTCATGTGCATGTTCCATTGTCCCATCAGACTTCACTACAAAACAAAAATTCAAAGATAAAATTATTAAGAATTTCGAGATGGTGACAGCAGAGCTTTAAATGAAGCATAGGGTCTTTCTAAGCATGGAGCGCCCTGTGTGACTCCACAGATCACATGTCCATGAAATCAGCCCTGAACAAAAGCATTGGAGGGAAATAGTAACATGCATTGAGACTGAGACTGCCATATTTCACCTTGTACTGATGTGATAAGCATTGTTAATACTTTCTTATTTTGAGGCCTTCTGAGAATTGTGTATCTTATTGCCTTGAAGTTAGGTGCAGCCATGTGACTTGTTTTGGTAAATGAAATATGAGCAAAGGTGACCAGCACTGTTCCTTCCCCGGTTTTCTAATAGTGGGAAGTAACATAAGATTAAAGCAGCTTGGAATGCTGAGCCAATCAGTGAAGGACAGTTGCCTTGGAGAGTCACCTGAATTCACAGAGGATTTTGCATGAGTTGATAAATCAACTTATGTTGAGATAAACATTGAGTTATAGGGGTTGTTATTTCAGTATAACCTGGCCCATTCTGAGTGATACAGTTTGTGAAATTTCAGCATCCACCTATTGATAAGGTTTGTTGATTCTACTTCCTTTATATCTCACCAATCCATCCACTCCAGTCCATCTCTGTTACTGCTATCCTCATCTCTAGTTGAGAATATTATTGAAATGGATTCCTCAGTTTCCTGGCAACTCTAATTCTTTGTCCACACTACTGTCAAAGTGATTGCTCCTCTGCCTAAAAATCCTCCAGCAGTGCCCCCAAAATGTTGAGCTATAAACATGGCATATGAGGCCCTACATGATGGATCCTAGGCCTACTGCTCAAGTCTCACCACTACTTCCATCTCATTTTATGCTCCAGTCACATTGAGCTCCTTGCAGGACTTCAAAAGTGTCGTACTCTTTCAGTTACTTGCTGCTCAGTTTGGTAAAACATTCTTCCCCATCTCGCTTAACATCCCTGCCTTACTCATTCTCTCCCATTTCACCTGCTAATTAACAGTCATCCTTCAAAATGTCAAGAAATTGTCTTTGATCTCTGTTGTTGGTTTCTACTTCATCTCGAGCTTCCGTTTATGATAGCACTTATCATGTTGAAACGTAACTATGTCCCCACTAGACTGTGGACAGCTCAAGAAACAAAGCTGTGTCTTGTCTCTTTGTTCTGAGCGTGCAGCACTGTGTCTAGTACATGGCTGGTGCTTAAAATATGTTCCTTGAAGGAAGGAAAGAACAGATAAATGAAAAGTCTAAACTTTAAGCATCTGAAAAATTCACTTGTGTGGAACCAGTTAGTTTCGTGAAAATATGATAAATGTCAGGCAAACAATGAGGTGTCACTTTTAGTCACCTGATGGGACTCTTGGTTGCAACTAAAAACAATGATATCTTTAATCAAAAGACAAAATGTTCAGGATAGCTGGAAACCATTCTTTTTTATTATTATTTTTTTTCTTTGTGAGGAAGATCAGCCCTGAGCTAATATCCATGCCAATCCTCCTCTTTTTGCTGAGGAAGACCGGCTCTGAGCTAACATCTATTGCCAATCCTCCTCCTTTTTTTCCCCCAAAGCCCCAGTAGATAGTTGTATGTCATAGTTGCACATCCCTCTAGTTGCTGTATGTGGGACGCAGCCTCAGCATGGCCGGAGAAGCGGTGCGCCGGTGCGCACTCAGGATCCGAACCCCGGGCTGCCAGCAGCGGAGCGCGTGCACCCAACCGCCAAGCCACGGGGCTGGCCCTGGAAACCATTCTTGAAATATTTTGATAAAAGTATAATTATGTTACAAATATCTCATGCTAATTTAGAATTAAGAACAAAAACCAAATAGTAAGTATCACAGAATCCAGTTGAGTTAAAAAAAGGTAAAACACTGATTCTAGGAATGGGGCAGGATATATACAAGATAAGCCTGAAGCATTAGTAGTGTCAGAAAATAAAGAAGCATTCAAAAAAAATAAAAGAAAAAAAATCCACAATGATGGGGATATGTCAGTGGGACACAGGAGCCAACTGAAAGAGCTTCCAATGACCGAAGCTGGAAAACTAGCCGAAAGCTAGGCCTCTGGTGCCCAACAGTTAGCCAAGTTGTGAGTACAAAGGAAAAGTTCTTGAAGGAAATTAAAAGTGCTACTCCAGTGAACATGAATGATAATCAGAAAGCAAAACAGCCTTATTGCTGATATGGAGAACGTTGTAGTGGTCTGGATAGAAGATCAAACCACCACAACATTCCCTTAAGCCAAACCCTGATCCAGAGCAAGGCCCTAACTCTCTTCAATTCTATGAAGGCTGAGAGAGGCGAGGAAGCTGCAGAAGAAAAGTCTGAAGCTAGCGGAAGTTGGTTCATGAGGTTTAAGGAAAGAAGCTGTCTCCATAACATAAAAGTGCAAAGTGAAGCAGCAGGTGCTGATGTAGAAGCTGCAGCATGTCACCCAGAAGATCTAGCTAAGATAATCAATGAAGGTGGCTACACTAAACAACAGATTTTCAATGCAGACACAACAGCCTCGTGTTGGGAGAAGATGCCATTTAGGACTTCCATAGCTAGAGAGGAGAAGTCATTCCCTAGCTTCAAAGCTTCAAAGGACGGGCCAACTCTCTTGTTAGGGGCTAATGCACCTGGTGACTTTAAGTGGAAGCCAACGCTCATTTACTGTTCTGAAAATCCTAGGGCCCTTAAGAACTAAATCTAAATCTACTAAATCTACTACTAAATCTGAGAGCTAAATCTACTCTGCCTGCTCTCTATAAATGGAACATCAAAGCCTGGATGACAGCACATCTGTTTACAACATGGTTTACTGAATATTTTAAGCCCACTGTTGAGACCTACTGCTCAGAAAAACAATTCATTTCAAATTATTACTGCTCATTGACAATATACCTGGTCACCCAAGAGCTCTGATGGAGATGTACGATGAGATGAATGTTGTTTTCATGCCTGCTAACATAACATCCGTTCTGCAGCCCACGGAACAAGGAGTAATTTTGACTTTCAAGTCTTATTATTTAAGAAATACATTTTGTAATACATATAGATGTCACCGATAGTGGTTCCTCTGATGGATCTGGGCAAAGTAAATTGAAAACCTTTTGGAAAGGATTCACTATTCTAGATGCCATTGAGAACATCGCATGATTCATGGGAAGAGGTCAAAATATCAATGTTAACAGGAGTTTGGAAGAAGTTGATTCCAACCCTCAAGGATGACTTTGAGGGGTTCAAGACTTCAGTGGAGAAAGCAACTGCAAATGTCGCGGAAATAGCAAGAGAACTAGAATTAGAAGCGGAGTCAGACGATGTGACTGAATTGCAGCAATCTCACGATAAAACCATAACGGATGAGGAGTTGCTTCTTAAGGATGAGCAAAGGAAGTGGTTTCTTTTTTCTTTTTTTTTTTTGAGGAAGATCAGCCCTGAGCTAACATCCATGTCAATCCTCTTTTTGCTGAGGAAGACCGGCCCTGAGCTAACATCTATTGCCAATCCTCCTCCTTTTTTTTTTTTTTCCCTCTTTTTCTCCCCAAAGCCCCAGTAGATAGTTGTATGTCACAGTTGCACATCCTTCTAGTTGCTGTATGTGGGATGCTGCCTCAGCATGGCCGGACAAGCGGTGCGTCAGTGCGCGCCCGGGATCCGAACCGGGCTGCCAGTAGCAGAGTGCACACACTTAACCACTAAGCCACGGGGCCGGCCCCAGAACGTGGTTTCTTGAGATGAAATCTACTCCTAGTGAAGATGCTGTGAAAATTGTTGAAATGACAACAAAAGATTTAGAATATTATATAAACTTAGTTGATAAAGCAGCAGCAGGGTTTGAGAGGAGTGACTCCAATTTTGAAAGAAGTTCTACTGTGGGTAAAATGCTGTCAAACAGCATCGCATGCTACAGAGAAATCGTTCATGAAAGGAAGAGTCAATCGATGAGGCAAACTTCATTGTTGTCTTTTTTTAAGAAATTGCCACAGCCACCCCACCTTCAGCAACCACCATCCTGATCAGTCAGCAGCCATCAACATTGAGGCAAGACCCTCTACCAGTTAGAAGATTACAACTCACTGAAGGCCAGATGATGGTTAGCATTTTTTAGCAATAAAGTATTTTTTAGTTAAACTGTGTACATTTTTTTCAGACACAATGCTATTGCACACTTAACAGACTACAATACACTGTAAATGTAACTTTTGTATGCACTGGGAAACCAAAAAATTCGAGTGACTCAGTTTATTGCGATATTTGCTGTATTGCAGTGCTCTGGAACTAAAACCTGCAGTATCTCCAATGTATGCCTGTAAAAAGTTATTTTTTTTTTTAAACCTTTAGCTTTTAAAGTGTGATTAACATTTAAAATTTGAGATTTATGATACTTTATATAAACTTAATGTACATTATTTTGATTAAACTTTTTTTGAATTTAAATTTTTTTATTGTGGTAAAATATACATAAAATTTACCATTTTAACCATTTTTAAGCGTACAACTCAGTGGCACTAGTACATTCACAATGTTGTGTAACCATCTCCACTATTTCCATAACTTTTTTATCATCTGAAGCAGAAACTCTATACCTATTAAGCAATAATTCTCCACTCCCCTCTCTCCCCAACCCCTGATAACTTCTGTTCTGCTTTCTGTTTCTATGAATTTGCTTATTCTAAATATCTTATATAATTGGAATCACAATATTTTTCTTTTTGTGCTTTGACTTGTTTCATTAGCACAATGTCTTTAAGTTTCATCCATTTTGTAGCTTGTGTCAGAATTCCCTTCCTTTTAGTGGCTGAGTACATACATTGTATGTATATACCACATTATTTTAATCCATTCATCTGTTGATAGACATCTGGGTTGCTTCTACCTTTTGGCTATTGTGACTAATGCTCCAGTGAACATGGGTGTACAAATATCTGTACGAGTTTCCGCTTTCCATTCTTTTGGTTATATGCCTAGGAGCAGAATTGCTGGAGCATATTGTAATTCTATGTTTAACCTTTTGAGGAACTGCCAAACTGTTTTTCGCATTGGCTGCATCATTTTATTACCACTAGCAAATGCATGAGGATTCCAGTCTTTCTACATCCTCACCAACATCTGTTCTTTTCTGTTTTTTTGATAATCCTAGTGGGTATGAAGTAGTATCTTATTGTAGTTCTGATTTGCATTTCCCTAATGACTAATCATGTTGAGCATCTTTTCGTGTACTTATTGACCATTTGTTTATCTTTGGAGAAATGTTTATTCAAGTCTTTTGCCCATTTGTTAAGCAGGTTGTCTTTTTGTTGTTGAGTTGTAGGAGTTCTTTATATATTCTGGATATTAGACCCTTATCAGATATATGATTTGCAAATATTTCTCCCATTCTGTTGGTTGCCTTTTCACTTTTTTTGTGTGTGTGTGAGGAAGATCAGCCCTGAGCTAACATCCATGCCAGTCCTCCTCTTTTTGCTGAGGAAGACTGGCCCTGGGCTAACATCTGTGCCTATCTTCCTCCACTCTATATGGGACCCCACCACAGCATGGCTTGCCAAGTGGTGCGTTAGTGCGTGTCCAGGATCCGAACCGGTGAACCCCGGGCCACTGCAGCGGAGTGCGTGCACTTAACCGCTTGTGCCACGGGGCCAGCCCCGGAAGTTTTATTTTTTTTATTGAGATAATTGGCATATAACTATATTAGTTTCAGATGATATTTGTATATATTGCAAAATGTTCACTACAATAAGTCTAGTTAACATCCATCACCACATATAGTTACAATTTTTTTTTGTTGTGATAACTTTTAAGATTTACTCTCTTTAGCAACTTTCAAATTTACAGTACAGTATTATTAACTGCAATCACCATGCTGTACATTACATCCCCAGGACTTATTTATTTAATAACTGGAAGTTTGTACTTTTTGACCATTTTCATCCATTTCACTTCCCCCATCTGTGGCAACCATCAATCTGTTCTCTGTATCTAGGAATTTAGTTTTTTTTGTTTGTTTTAGATTCCACATGTAAGTGAGATCATGTACTACTTGTCTTTGTCTGACTTATTTCACTTAACATAATGCCTTCCGGGTCCATCCGTGTTGTTGCAAATGGCAAGTGTTTCTTCTTTTTTTTAATGCTGAATAATATTCCATTGTGTGTACTGTGTGTATACATGTACATATATGCATGCATACATGTACACATACATACGTGGCCGTATATGCATACATAGACATGTGAGCACATGTACATACACACCACATTTTCTTTTCTTTTTTTTTTTATTGATGTTTTAATGGTTTTTAACATTGTGAAATTTTGGGTTGTGCATTTTTGTTTGTCCATCACCATATATATGACTCCCTTCCCCCCTTGTGCCCACCCCCCACCCCCACTGCCCCTGGTAACCACAGTACAGTTTTCTCTGTCCGTGTGTTTGTTTATATTCCACATATGAGTGAGATCATACAGTGTTTGTCTTTCTGGCTTATTTCACTTAACATAATACGCTCCAGGCCCATCCATGTTGTTGCAAATGGGACGATTTTGTCTTTTTTTATGGCTGAGTAGTATTCCATTGTATATATATACACCACATTTTCTTAATCCAATCATCAGTCGAGGGACACTTAGGTTGCTTCCACTACTTGGCTATGGTGAATAATGCTGCAATGAACATAGGGGTGCATAAGCCTCTTTGGATTATTGATTTCAGGTTCGTTGGATAGATTCTCAGTAATGGGATGGCTGGGTCATAGGGCATCTCTATTTTTAAGTCTTTGAGGAATCTCCATACCATTTTCCATAGAGGCTGCACCAGTTTGCATTCCCACCAGCTGTGTGTGAGGGTTCCTGTTTCTCCACATCCTCTCCAACACTTGTTTTTTGTCTTGGTGATTATAGCCATTGTAACGGGTGTGAGGTGGTACCTTAGTGTTGTTTTGATTTGCATTTCCCTGATGATTAGTGATGTTGAACATCTTTTCATGTGCCTATTGGCCATCTGTATATCTTCTTTGGAGAAGTGTCTGTTCATTTCCTCTGCCCATTTTTTTTTTTTTTTTTAAGATTTTATTTATTCATTTTTTTCCCCCCAAAGCCCCAGTAGATAGTTGTATGTCATAGGTTCACATCCTTCTAGTTGCTGTACATGGGACTCGGCCTCGCGTTGGACGGAGAAGTGGTGCCTCGGGGCGCGCCCGGGATCCGAACCCGGGCCGCCAGCATCAGAGCGCGCGCACTTAACCGCTAAGCCACGGAGCCGGCCCTCCTCTGCCCATTTTTTGATCGGGTTGTTTGTTGTTTTGTTGTTCAGTTGTGTGAGTTCTTTATATATTATGAAGATCAACCCCTTGTCAGATGTATGTTTTACAAATATTCTCTCTCAGCTGGTGGATTGTCTGTTCATCTTGATTCTGGTTTTGTTTGTCTTATAGAAGCTCTTTAATCTGATAAAGTCCCACTTGTTTATTTTTTCTTTAGTTTCCCTAGTTTGGGTAGGCATGTCATCCAAAAAGATTCCTTTATAACCAATGTCAAATAGTGTGTTGCCTATATTTTCTTCTATGAGTTTTATAGTTTCAGGTCTCACCTTCAGGTCTTTGATCCATGTTGAGTTAATTTTTGTGAATGGCGATAGCAGATGGTCCACTTTCATTCTTTTGCATGTGGCTGTCCAGTTTTCCCAACACCATTTATTGAAGAGACTTTCCTTTCTCCATTGTATGTTCTTAGCACCTTTGTCGAAAATTAGCTGTCCATATATGTGTGGTTTTATTTCTGGGCTTTCAATTCTCTTCCACTGATCTGTGTGTCTGTTTTTGTACCAGTACCATGCTGTTTTGATTACTATTGCTTTGTAGTATGTTTTGAAGTCAGGGATTGTGATGCCTCCTGCTTTGTTCTTTTTTCTTAGGATTTCTTTAGCTATTCGGGGTCTTTTGTTGCCCCATATAAATTTTAATATTCTGTTTTCTATTTCTTTGAAGAATGTCATTGGGATTCTGATTGGGATTGCATTGAATCTGTAGATTGCTTTAGGTAATATAGACATTTTAACTATGTTTATTCTTCCAATCCACGTGCATGGGATATCTTTCCATTTCTTTATGTCATCATGGATTTCTTTCAATAATGTCTTGTAGTTCTCATTGTATAGGTCCTTCACTTCCTTGACATGTGCACACATGTACATACACACCACATTTTCCTTATCCATTCATCCATTGATGGACACTTAGGTTGCTTCCATGTCTCGGCTATTGCGAATAATGCTGCAAAGAACATGGGGATACAAATACCTCTTCGAGTTAGTATTTTCGTTTTCTTCAGATAAATACCCAGAAATGGAATTGCTGGAGCATGTGGTAGTTCTATTGTTAATTTTGTTTTTTTTTTTTTGTGAGGAGATCAGCCCTGTGCTAACATCTGCCAATCCTCCTTTTTTTTTTTTTTTGCTGAGGAAGACTGGCCCTGGGCTAACATCCGTGCTCATCTTCCTCCACTTTATATGGGACGCCGCCACAGCATGGCCTGACAAGCGGTGCATTGGTGTGTGCCCGGGATCTGAACCGGCGAACCCCGGGCCGCAGCAGTGGAGTGCGCACACTTAACCACCTGCGCCACCGGGCCGGCCCCTATTGTTAATTTTTTGACAAATCCCTATACTGTTTTCATAGTAGCTATACCAATTTATATTCCCACTAACCACAAGGGTTCCCTTTTCTCCACATACTTGCCAACACTTGTTATTTCTTGTCTTTTTGATAATAGCCATTCTAATAGGTGTGAGGTGATACCTCACTGTTGTTTTGATTTTCGTTTCCCTGATGATTAGTGATGCTGAGCACCTTTTCCCGTACCTGTTGGCCATCTGTATGTCTTCTTTGGAAAAATGTCTATTCAGATCCTCTGTGGATTTCATAGGTTGCCTTTTCATTTTGTTGATGGTTTCTTTTGCTGTGCAAAAGAAGCTTTTTAGTTTGATGTAGTCCCACTTGTTTATTTTTGCTTGTGTTGCCTTTGCTTTTGTTGTCAAATCCAAAAAAATCATTGCAAGACAGATGTCAAGGAAGAAATTTTCAATTTCGATGAAGTCCAGTTTATTTTTTTTCTTTTGTTGTCTGTGCTTTTGATGTCATACTTAAGAAACTGTTGCTAAATCTAAGGTCATGAATATTTATAGTTTTTGTATAGTATATTTGTGTGTGTGTGTGTGTGTGTAGTTTATAGTATAAGGTGTAGTTTTAGTATAGTTCTTAAATTTAAGTCTTTGATTCTTTTTGTTTCTGTTCTTATCTTTCCATTGTTTCTTTCTGAAAATGTATTCTCTTCTTTCTTACACAAAATTAGCATGCTGTGCACTCCTATGTGTATTACTTTTTTTCACTTAATAGTGTATCTTCACTATCTGTAGCAGATAGAGAATTCCTCATTCTGTTTTACAGCTGCATAGTAATATATTTTACAGTTTTACGATAGCTTTTTTACCAGTTCCCTATTGAAGGGCATTGATATTTGAGTTTTTTCCAGTCTTTTGCTTTTAGAATTAGTGCATTAATTGTAATAAAAAGCACTAATTGTAAACCCTGATTGATTTGATCCATTTTGAGTTAATTTTTGTCACTGGTGTTAAGGTCAGCGTCCAACTTCATTCAGCACCATTTGTTGAAAAGACTGTTCTTTCCCCAGTGAACACTCTTAGCTCTGTTGTCAGATCAACTGACCATGTATGTGAGGGTTTATTTCTGGGCGCTCTGTTCCCTTCCACTGATTTATATGTCTTTCCTTGTGCCAGTACCATACTGTTTTGATTACTGTAGCTTTGTAGTAAGTTTTGAAATCAGAAGTGTGAGTTTTCCAACTTTTTATTTTTCTAGATTGTTTTAGCTATTCACAGTCCCTTGAAATTCCACATGAATTTTAGGATGGGTTTTTCTATTTCTTCAAAAATATCATTGAGATTTTGATAGTGATTGCACTGAATCTGTAGATCACTTTGGGTAGTATTGGCATGTTAACAATATAAGTTACTGGCAATAACTTAAGTGAAGGAAACTAGTGGGTGAGTATACAGTGGGCTGCAGTTCCCGAATTCTGCCCAGTCTCAGGCTTTCAGCAGCTCTGGGAAAGCAGCCTAAAGAGTTGGTGGGATTCCTGAGCTTAAGAACAATAAGCAAAGGGTGGAGTGCTTAATCCTTTTAAGAGAATGATAAACACTGTAAAAGGCTTGTCTTCCTGCATTCCACTCCCTTGGGGCTGTAGGTCACGTGACCTTAAAATACTTTCTCTTTCCCAGCCTCAGTTACCACATAGGCAGTGATCGGAGTCTGAAAGGGGTACAGCAAGGAAGAGGTAGGCAGGGAAAACGGACTGGAAGGAACCCATGAACACAGGATGTCATTCCATTTATTTAAGTCTTTAATTTCTTTCAGTAATGTTTTGTAGTTCTGAGTGTACAAATTTTTTGCCTTCTCTGTTAAATTTATTCTTAGGTATTTTATTCTTTTTGATGCTATTGTAAATGGAATTGTTTTTTTAATTTACTTTATGGACTGTTCATTGCTACTGTATACAAATAGACCTGATCTTTGTGTATTGATTCTACATCCTGCAACTTGCTGAATTTGTTTATTAGCTCTGTTTTTGGTGTGTGTGAATTCCTTAGGGTTTTCTTACATATAATGTCACGTCATCTGCAAATGGAGATAATTTTACTTCTTCCTTTCCAATTTGGATTCCAATTTGGATTTTATTTTTTTACTTCCCTAATTGTGCTGGCTAGAGTTTCCAGAACTATGTTAAATAGAAGTGGCAAAAGCAGACATCCTGTCTTATTCCTGACCTTAGGGGAAAATTTTTCAGTCTTTCACTATCGAGTCTGATGTTAGCTGTGTTTTTTTTTCCTTGTAGAAGGCCCTTGTCATGTTGAACCACCCTTGCATTCTGAAGATAAATCACATTTGGTCATGGTGTATAACTCTTTCAATATGCTGCTGAATTTGGTTTACTCGTATTTTGTTGATAGTTTTTTGCATGTATGTTCATAGTTTCAGGGTAATGCTGGCTTCCCAGAATGAGTTAGGAAGTGTTCCCTCCTTTTCAATTTTTTGAAAGAGTCTGAGAAGGATTCGTGTTAATTCTTTTTTTTAAAATTTTTTGTTTATTGCAGTAACATTGGTTTATAACGTTGTATAAATTTCAGGTGTACATCATTATACTTATATTTCTGCATAGGTTACATCATGTTCACCACCCAAATACTAATTACAACCCCTCACCACAGACATGTCCCGAATTATCCCTTTTACCCTCCTCCCTCCCCCCTTCCCCTCTGGTAACCACGAATCCAATCTCTGTCTCTATGTGTTTGTTTGTTATTATCTACTACTTAATGAGGGATATCATACAGTATTTGACCTTCTCCCTCTGACTTATTTCACTTTGCATAATACCCTCAGTGTCCATCCATGTTGTCACAAATGGCTAGATTTCATCGTTTCTTATGGCTGAGTAGTATTCCACTGTGTATATATACCACATCTTCTTTATCCATTCGTCCCTTGATGGGCACTTAGGTTGATTCCAAGTCTTGGCTATTGTGAATAACGCTGCAATGAACACACGGGTGCATGTATCTTTACTCATTGGTGTTTTCAAGTTCTTTGGATAAATACCCAGCAGTGGAATAGCTGGATCATATGGTAGTTCTATCCTTAACTTTCTGGGGAATCTCCATACTGTTTCCCACAGTGGCTGCACCAGTTTGCACTCCTGCCAGCAGTGTATGAGAGTTCCCTTCTCTCCACATCCTCTCCAACACATGTTGTTTCCTGTCTTATTAATTATAGCCATTGTGACGGGCGTGAGGTGATATCTCATTGTAGTTTTGATTTGCATTTCCCTGATAGTTAATGATGTTGAACATCTTTTCACGTGCCTGTTGGCCATCTGTATATCTTCTTTGGAGAAATGTCTGTTCAGGTCTTTTGCCCATTTTTTAATTGGGTTGTTAGTTTTTTTGTTGTTGAGGTGCGTCAGTTCTTTATATATTTTGATTAGCCCCTTATCAGATGTATGGTTTGCAGATATCTTCTCCCAATTGTTAGGTTGTCTTTTCGTTTTGTTGATGGTTTCCTTTGCTGTGCAGAAGCTTTTTAGTTTGATGTAGTCCCATTTGTTTATTTTTTCTATTGTTTCTCTTGCCTGGTCAGACATGGTGCTTGAAAATATGTTGCTAAGACCGATGTCAAAGAGCGTACTGCCTATGTTTTCTTCTAGAAGTTTCATAGTTTCAGGTCTTACATTCAAGTCTGTAATCCACTTTGAGTTAATTTTTGTGTATGGTGTAAGGTAAGGGTCTACTTTCATTTTTTTGCATGTGGCTGTCCAGTTTTCCCAACACCATTTGTTGAAGAGACTTTTCTTTTCTCCACTGTATGTCCTTGGTTCCTTTGTCGAAGATTAGCTGTCCATAGATGTGTGGGTTTATTTCTGGGCTTTTGATTCTATTCCATTGATCTGTGTGTCTGTTTTTGTGCCAGTACCATGCTGTTTTGGTTACTGTAGCTTTGCAGTGTATTTTGAAATCAGGGAGTGTGATACCTCCAGCTTTGTTCTTTTTTCTCAGGATTCCTTTAGCTGTTCGGGGTCTTTTGTTGTTCCATATAAATTTTAGGATTCTTCGTTCTGTTTCTGTGAAAAATGTTGTTGGAACTTTGATAGGGATTGTGTTGAATCTATAGATTGCTTTAGGAAGTATGGACATCTTAACTATGTTAATTCTTCCAATCCAAGAGCATGGAATATCTTTCCATTTCTTTGTGTCTTCTTCAATTTCTTTCAGCAATGTTTTATAGTTTTTGGTGTACAGATCTTTCACCTCTTTGGTTAAGTATTTTGTTCTTTTTGTTGCAATTGTAGATGGGATTGTATTCTTAATTTCTCTTTCTGCTACTTTGTTGTTAGTGTAGAGAAATGCAACTGATTTTTCTATGTTGATTTTGTATCCTGCAAGTTGACCCTATTCGTTTATTACTTCTAGAAGTTTTTTGGTGAATTCTTCAGGGTTTTCTATATATAAAATCATGTCATCTGCAAACCGTGAGAGTTTCAATGCTTCCTTTCCAGTTTGGATCCCTTTTATTTCTTTTTCTTGCCTGATCGCTCTGGCTAGGACTTCCAGTACTATGTTAAATAGGAGTGGTGAGAGTGGTCTTCCTTGTGTGGTTCCTGTTCTTAGAGGGATAGCTTTCAGTTTTTCACCATTGAGGTTGATATTAGCTGTGGGTTTGTCATATATGGCCTTTCCTTCTATACCCATTTTATTCAGAGTTTTTATCATAAATGGATGCTATATGTTGTCAAATGCTTTCTCTGCATCTATTGGGATGATCATGTGATTTTTATTCTTCATTTTATTAATGTGGTGTATTACGTTGATTGATTTGCGAATGTTGAACCATCGCTGCATACCTAGAAGAAATCCCACTTGATCATGGTGTATAATCTTTTTAATGTATTGTTGTATGCGATTTGCTTGTATTTTATTGAGAATTTTTGCATTGATGTTCATCAGTGATATTGGCCTATAATTTTCTTTTTTTGTGTTGTCCTTGTCTGGTTTTGTTATCAGGGTAATGTTGGATTCGTAGAATGAGTTAGGGAGCTTCCCCCACTCCTCAATTTTTTGGAAGAGTTTGAGAAGGATAGGTATTAAGTCTTCTTTGAATGTTTGGTAGAATTCACCAGGGAAGCTGTCTTTGCTAGTATTTGCTAGTTTGAGAAGGATTCATGTTAATTCTTTAAATACTGAGTAGACTCCACCAGCATAGCTTTCTAGTTCTGGGCTTTTTTTTGTTGGGAGGTTTTTGATTTAATTACTGATTCAATCAATACTTGTTATAGGTATATTTAGATTTTCTATTTGTTCTTGACTCGGTTTTGGTAGTTCACGTGTTTGTAGGAATTTGCCCATTCCATCTAGGTTATCCAGTTTGTTGGTGTACAGTTGTTCATAGTATTTTTTTTATAATTTTTATTTTTAAAAATCATGTGAGGGCCAGCCCCGGTGCTCTAGTGGTTAAGTTCGGCGTGCTGTGCTTCTGTGGCCTGGGTTCAGTCCCCTGGCACGGACCTACACCACTCTGTTAGTGGCCATGGGGTGCTGGTGGCCCATATACTAAAAAAAAGAGGAAGACTGGCACGGATGTTACCTCAGGGCGAATCTTCCTCAGGGAAAAAAGAAAATCATGTGAAACATCCCTATATCTCCATTTTTAAAAATTGTAAAATATACATTGTTTTCATTTGTCTCAAGGTATTTTCTAATTTCCTTTGTGATTTCTTCTTCGACTCATTGGTTGTTTGAGTGCAGTTTAATTTTCAAATAATTTGTGAATTTTCCAGTTTTTATTCTGTTATTGATTTGATTTCTAATTTCATTCTATTGTGATAAGAAACAATAACTGTATGATTTCAGACTTTTTAAATTTATTTAGACTTGTACTGTGGCTGAAATAATGGTCTGTCTGGAAAATATTCCATGTGCACTTCAGAAGAATATGTATTCTGCTGATGTTGGGTAGAGTCTTCTGAATATAGCTGTTAGGTCTAATTGGTTTAGGGTGTTTTTCAAGTCCTCTGTTTCCTTATTGATTTTCTGTCTGGTTGTTCTATCCATTATTAAAAGTAGGGTACCAAAGTCTCAACTATTATTGTAGAACTGTCTATTACTGTTTTTAGTTCTCTTCATTTTTCTGCCTCATTTATTTGGGGCTCTGTTATTAGGTACGTATATATTTATAACTGTTATATATCCTTGCTGGATAGAGCTTTTTATCAGTGTATAAAGTCCTTCTTTGTCTCCTGTAACTTTTTCTGACTTTAAAGTGTATGTGGTATGGCTGTTATTTAGCCACTGAAGCTCTGTCTTGATTACTGCAGGCACACCATGAGGTATTGCAGGTTTGGTTGCAGGGCACTGCAATACAGCAAATATTGCAATAAACTGAGTCACTCGAATTTTTTGGTTTCCCAGTGCATACAAAAGTTACATTTACAGTGTACTGTAGTCTGTTAAGTGTGCAATAGCATTGTGTCTGAAAAAAATGTACACAGTTTAACTAAAAAATACTTTATTGCTAAAAAATGCTACCCATCATCTGAGCCTTCAACGAGTTGTAATCTTTTTGCCGGTGGAAGGTCTTGCCTCGATGTTGATGGCTGCTGACTGATCAGGTTGGTGGTTGCTGAAGGTGGGGTGGCTGTGGCAATTTCTTAAAAAAAGACAACAATGAAGTTTGCCGCATCGATTGACTCTTCCTTTCATGAACGATTTCTCTGTAGCATGCGATGCTATTTGATAGCATTTTACCCACAGTAGAACTTCTTTCAAAATTGGAGTCACTCCTCTCAAACCCTGCTGCTGCTTTATCAACTAAGTTTATGTAATATTCTAAATCTTTTGTGGTCATTTCAACAGTCTTCACAGCATCTTGACTAGGGGTAGATTTCATCTCAAGAAACCACTTTCTGGGGCCGGCTCCGTGGCTTAGTGGTTAAGTGCGTGCACTCTGCTACTGGCGGCCCGGTTCGGATCCCGGGCGCGCACTGACGCACCGCTTGTCCGGCCATGCTGAGGCGGCGTCCCACATACAGCAACTAGAAGGATGTGCAACTGTGACATACAACTATCTACTGGGGTTTGGGGAGAAAAAGAAAAAAAAAAAAAGAGGAGGATTGGCAGTAGATGTTAGCTCAGGGCCGGTCTTCCTCAGCAAAAAGAGGAGGATTGACATGGATGTTAGCTCAGGGCTGATCTTCCTCAAAAAAAAAAAGGAAAAAAGAAACCACTTCCTTTGCTCATCCTTAAGAAGCAACTCCTCATCCATTACGGTTTTATTGTGAGATTGCTGCAATTCAGTCACATCGTCTGACTCCGCTTCTAATTCTAGTTCTCTTGCTATTTCCGCGACATTTGCAGTTGCTTTCTCCACTGAAGTCTTGAACCCCTCAAAGTCATCCTTGAGGGTTGGAATCAACTTCTTCCAAACTCCTGTAAACATTGATATTTTGACCTCTTCCCATGAATCATGCGATGTTCTCAATGGCATCTAGAATAGTGAATCCTTTCCAAAAGGTTTTCAATTTACTTTGCCCAGATCCATCAGAGGAACCACTATCGGTGACATCTATATGTATTACAAAATGTATTTCTTTTTTTTTTTTTTTTTTTAAATTTTATTTATTTAATTTTTTCCCCCAAAGCCCCAGTAGATAGTTGTATGTCACAGCTGCACATCCTTCCAGTTGCTGTATGTGGGACGTGGCCTCAGCATGGCCGGAGATGCGGTGCGTCAGTGTGTCCCCCCGGGATCCGAACCCGGGCCGCCAGCAGCGGAGCGCGCGCACTTAACCGCTAAGCCACGGGGCCGGCCCAAAATGTATTTCTTAAATAATAAGACTTGAAAGTCAAAATTACTCCTTGTTCCGTGGGCTGCAGAACGGATGTTATGTTAGCAGGCATGAAAACAACATTCATCTCATCGTACATCTCCATCAGAGCTCTTGGGTGACCAGGTATATTGTCAATGAGCAGTAATAATTTGAAATGAATTGTTTTTCTGAGCAGTAGGTCTCAACAGTGGGCTTAAAATATTCAGTAAACCATGTTGTAAACAGATGTGCTGTCATCCAGGCTTTGATGTTCCATTTATAGAGAGCAGGCAGAGTAGATTTAGCATCGTTCTTAAGGGCCCTAGGATTTTCAGAACAGTAAATGAGCGTTGGCTTCCACTTAAAGTCACCAGGTGCATTAGCCCCTAACAAGAGAGTTGGCCCGTCCTTTGAAGCTTTGAAGCTAGGGAATGACTTCTCCTCTCTAGCTATGGAAGTCCTAAATGGCATCTTCTCCCAACACGAGGCTGTTGTGTCTGCATTGAAAATCTGTTGTTTAGTGTAGCCACCTTCATTGATTATCTTAGCTAGATCTTCTGGGTGACATGCTGCAGCTTCTACATCAGCACCTGCTGCTTCACTTTGCACTTTTATGTTATGGAGACAGCTTCTTTCCTTAAACCTCATGAACCAACTTCCGCTAGCTTCAGACTTTTCTTCTGCAGCTTCCTCGCCTCTCTCAGCCTTCATAGAATTGAAGAGAGTTAGGGCCTTGCTCTGGATCAGGGTTTGGCTTAAGGGAATGTTGTGGTGGTTTGATCTTCTATCCAGACCACTACAACGTTCTCCATATCAGCAATAAGGCTGTTTTGCTTTCTGATTATCATTCATGTTCACTGGAGTAGCACTTTTAATTTCCTTCAAGAACTTTTCCTTTGTATTCGCAACTTGGCTAACTGTTGGGCACAAGAGGCCTAGCTTTCAGCCTATCTTGGCTTCTGACCTGCCTTTCTCACTAAGCTTGCTCCTTTCTTGCTTTTGATTTGCAGTGAGAGATGTGCAACTCTTTCTTTCACTTGAACACTTAGACACCATTGTAGGGTTATTAATTGGCCTAATTTCAATATTATTCTGTCTCAGGGAATAGAGAGGCCTGAGGAGAGGGAGAGAGAGAGAAGGGCATGGCTTGTTGATAGAGCAGTCAAAACACACATTTATTGATTAAGTTCACTGTCTTATGTGGGCGTGGCTTGTGGTGCCCCAAAACAATAATAGTAATGTCAAAGATCACTGATCACAGATCACTATAACAAATATAATAAAATGAAAAAGTGGAATATTGCAAGAAGTACCAAAATGTGACACAGAGACACGAAGTGAATTATTGATAGCTATATTAAAAAAAACTTAAGAAAAATGAGGCAATGATTAATTCCAGGTAAAAGTCAAAAGTACACCAAAAGGGAAATGTGATTATAGTATATATATTACTTAAGTCAAAAGGCTAGGCTACTGTGACAGAGAGATCCAGTAATACAGTGGCTTAAAAAAGAGTTTTATTTCTCTGTCATGTAATAGTTGGTAGGTGAGTGGTCACCAGATCCAGATGAGTAGTTTGTTCTGTGTAGTCATTTAGGGGGCCCAAGTTGCATTGATCATGTTTTCCAGCCAAAAGTATGATCAAAGGCTAGAAGCGTGGACTTTGTTTGGGTGTGTTAGAAATGCAGAATGTCAGTCTTCATTCCAAACCTACTGAATCAGAATCTGCATTTAGGAACTAGTTGATTGATTTTTTTTTTTTTTTTTTTTTTTCTGGTTGGGAAGTTTGGCCCTGAGCTAACATCTGTTGCCCGTCTTCCTCTTTTTGCTGAGGAAGATTGGGCCTAGGCTAACATCTGTGCCCATCTTCTTTTTTTGATATGTAGAACACCGCCACAGCATAGATTGATGGAGTAGTGGTACGTTGGTCCGCATCCGGATTCGAACCTGTGAACCCTGGGCCACCAAAGTGGAGTGCATGAACTTAACTACTGTGCCACCGGGCCAGCCCCCCTGGAACTAGTTGATTCCTATGCACAAAAGTTTGAGACTCACTGGTGTAGAACATAATTGTTAGCTGTATGATTGAAGATAGATGATTGACAGTTTTCTCCAGTAAGGAGGGGAGAGCATGGAGGTGGAAAGAACTTGATCTTAAGGACACACCTAACTGCAGGGAAGGTTGGGAAATGTAGTCTAGCCATGTGCCCAGGAAAAAGGAGAAAATGAGTTTTGTTGGACATCTAGAAAACTCGGTGCTATATGTTTGGCTTAGCCATGAATAATAGTGGCATGCCATGTTAAAATCATCCTGGGAGGATCGGGGTGGGATGGGTACAAATGTGTGTGTACAATTCTGTCTGTCTCTAGGGGGGCTGTTTGAGATAGCCAAATCCTTTTCCATAATAGGAAGTAAGTAGATAATATCTAAAGCTAAAATAAAATAAGAAGTATCAATTTAAACATGTAATTTAGAAATATGGAGATAAATCTCAGAAGAAACAACTAAAAGAGTTGAAAGTAGTTGGTTTTGAGGAGATTGGTAGTTGGTAGGAGAATACTGTTTTGCCTTGTAGTACTATTGACTTTTTGAACTGTGTAAATGTATTTGTTTTATAAAAAGCAAATTGGAAAAGCCAATCCCTGAAGTCCAAATAGGAAGTAAACACATGAAAAGTATTAAGTGGTAAGTGTTATGAGAAAGGTAATGTAGGATCCCAAAAAGGGAACCCCAACTCCAGCCTCGGGAAGGCGCGGACCCACAGACACAGAAGACCGAGCTTGATGCAAACGCAAGAGGTAAGAGGTTTATTAAGCGGAGCTCCGGGTCGACACGTATCTCTCGCAGGAGACAGAGGAGTTGACCCGGGACCTTAAAGGGCAAATTCTTATATAGGGTTTGGAAACACAAAGCGGGAAAAGGTTGGCGCGGTCTTACATGATTGGCTAATTTAAAACATTTAAACAGTTACATTTTATGGCGCGAATTGCTATGGCGCGAAGCGATTATCAGGTTACACACACGCGTCCCCATCTGGACCCCCTCCACCCCGACCCTCCCAAACTTATCCCTCTGGAGCACTCTCTTGTTCTCAATTCTTCCCCGAACAGTTTAGGGTGGGTCTTTCATGAATAGAGTCAGTCAGGATCGATAAATCCTTAGGGCGTGGAGGTGCCTGTCTCTAAGGTAGTAACTTTTTAATTTTTAATACAATTTTACTGTAAGAGCAAAGTTCAGAGAAAGAGGCATACTTATCTGAGCCCAACCTGGGTGGCAAGTTGGTGGGGGATGGATTGGGGAAGGCTTTCTGGAAGAGAGACATTTTCTAGTTACATATTAGACAATGTAAGGTATGATGCAATTAAACATCTTTTGAAGTTATTATATTTTGTTTTTTAAGTGTGAACAATTAAAAATAATTTAAGCTAATTTTTCATTAATCCATTTTAACAAATGTATTGAGTGTATACTTTGTATTAGGCACTGTAGTAGGCACTGAAGATATAATGGTAAGCAAAATCAGAAAGGGTTTATTACCTC
The DNA here is from genome assembly GCF_057802395.1 of Ceratotherium simum simum. Lineage (NCBI taxonomy): Eukaryota > Metazoa > Chordata > Mammalia > Perissodactyla > Rhinocerotidae > Ceratotherium > Ceratotherium simum. The sequence continues at coordinate 6,669,231 of NC_141921.1, forward strand.
TTGGAGTTTACAATCTGGTGGGGTGACTGACATGAATCAGATTCTTCATTGTGTGTAAGATTGTAGAAAGAGTATGGTTTCCCTTCACTTCTGCTTTCAGAACCACTCCTTAGAGCAGTGATTCTTCAAGTATAGTCCCCAGTCTAGCCACATTGGCATCACCTGGGAGCTTGTTAAAAATGCAAATTCTCAGGCCCCCATCCCAGACCTACTGAATCAGAAACTCTGGGAATGAGACCCTCCAAGTGATTGTAATGAATGCTAAAATTTGAGAACTACTGCCTTAAACGTAATCAATATTTTAAGCTTGGTTTATTATTGCTAATATTTCAGTGTTAAAAACAACCAACTGCATATGCCGGATTATATAGTTATTAAGCTGAATGACTTTTAAAATGTTTAATAATATATTCATTTAGAAGTTATTTATTAAGCACATATCATGTATATATATTCAGTCTCTGGAGTCCTAGTTTATGTGTATTCCTTCTGTAGCAAGGTTTTTTCCCATAGGAAAGCATTGTCTATAGATGCTGTGTCTTTTTTTTTATTTGATTGAGGTAATATTGACATAAAATATTATGATAGTTTCAGGTGTACAAGATGAGGATTCGATATTTGCATATATTGCAAAATGATCACCACAATAAGTCTAGTTAACATCTGTACAAATTCTGTGTCTTTATGGAGCCTGAGGGATTCCTGGTAATTTTCTATAACTTGTAAAATTATCAGAACAGTATAACATTAGCATCACTGTGTTTCAGGATTTGCTTAGAATCGTAACATTTTATTGGCCTAGACTCTAAAGATAGCCTGGTTCAGCCACTCATTTTATAGTTTACAAATCTGTGACTCAGAGAGGGTCAATATCTTCTTGTTCAGGGTCATTCAATAGCTGGTAGGCCTCAGTGGTTGGAGGCCTTAGCTGAAATTGGTTCATTGTGTAGTTTTTTTTTAAAAGCAGCAGAAGCTTCTGATAACTTTCTATCAGTGTGCTTTACAATAGTTACCCTGTCTGTCCCATGGAAGGATTACTTGAGCAGTAACTATTGCTGTGATTAGCTTTTGCATTAGTTATGCAAAAGTTATTTCAGGCAAACTTACTCAGCTAGTGCATCTAGACAACTCTTAAGTCTCAGGCCCCAGAACTTGTAGGCTGGTCTGCCAATTGAATGATGGAAATTATAGAAAGGCATCAAAAATTTCTCTTGAAACAATTCCGATTTTTACTAAAGACTTCAGTTGGCAGCAGGAAAAGAGGGAGGTGAAAACATCAGTCTGGAGTAGATATTCTTTTAATTGCTAGTGATTTTGAATGTCTGTTAAGTACTTAGCATTGTGATAGGCATTGTAAGGATTCAAGGAAGGTGGAAGACATGATTAGAACTAGAAGTAGAAAATGGGCTAATGTCTCAGTGATTTGTTTTAAAATGTAATGGAATACATTCTAAATGCTACCGTTTTCTATATTCAAACACTTCTTTTAGAAATTCATTAAGCATTCTTTGTAATTTCTTGATAGTAATTGGTTATTTATGGTTAGAATCTCATTTAATATTCATTTATCACATTCTAAAACTGTAAACAGGAACTAGAAAGTAGGGCTGACGTTTTTATTTGGTTCAACCAGTTTTGCTATAAGTGTGCACTGGGAAGCAATGAAACCTATTTTCAAAATCCTATGTCCTCAGAGAGAACTTCATTTCTAGGAATTACAACTTTTAGGGGAAAATTTTGTACTGTTGATAGCTTAAAAGAAAAAGTAAAAAATAGCAATTTTGCTATAAAATTACCACACTTTTTTTTTTTTTGGAGCAGTAGGACATTTGCTACTCTTAAAATAGAAGATGGGGAAGATTAGAAAGTGAGTATAGTCTATTTTTTCATAACACATGACTCCTGTTAAGAATTTAAATGTACTTTAAGTTATATGAAACAAATTACTCACTTAAAGTGAAACCTGGCAATTTTCTGATTCTTGAACTCCTTCACTAGCATTTGTCTATATTAAAGTACATTGATTTTTTAAAGTCTTTATAGCTTTTATTTATATATACAAACTTGGGGCCGGCCCCGTGGCTTAGCGGTTAAGTGCGCGCGCTCCGCTGCTGGCGGCCCCGGGTTCGGATACCGGGCGCGCACCGACGCACCGCTTCTCTGGCCATGCTGAGGCCGTGTCCCACATACAGCAACTAGAAGGATGTGCAGCTGTGACATACAACTATCTACTGGGGCTTTGGGGGGAAAAAAAAAAATTATATATACAAACTTGATTTATAGAATGTTGATTTTTTTTTTTTGGGTGGAGGAACAGTGAGTCAAAAAAGTTTTATAAACAGAATTGTGGATCACTGTTGCTATATCAAGTCTTTATTGTTTATCAAGTCTTTATTGTTTGTCAGTAACATGACATCTACAAAATTATTAAAGAGTCGTTATTATAGAATAGCATTAGAAAATTTAAAATTTTTTGGCTACTGGATAAGGTAAAACTAATCTTTTAGAAATAGAGCCCATTTTTATTTTTAAAATTAGGAACCTGTGGCAGTTTCTACAAGAATTTAGTTATAGTCATATATTTGACATCTGTTTTGACAGTTATGTAAAACACCTTATCAGGAATAATGAAAGCAGAATGTATTAATTAAATAAATTCAAATATCCAAAAACCAGGAGCAAAAACATTCTTTTATAGATAAAAGTGCTACAGCTTTTTACTGGAAAATAATGTTAGTGAAAAGAAATTAATGGCGAGGGGGCTGGCCCCGTGGCTTAGCGGTTAAGTGTGCGTGCTCTGCTACTGGCGGCCCGGGTTCGGATCCTGGGCGCGCACTGACACACCACTTGTCTGGGCATGCTGAGACAGCGTCCCACATACAGGAACTAGGAGGATGTGCAACTATGACATACAACTATCTACTGGGGCTTTGGGGAGAAAAAGGGAAAAAAAAAAAAGAAATTAATGGGGAAAATCGAGGATGGTTTTGGCTTAAATTTTATCAGAATTTCTTAAAATATTACTTTGTAAAATAATTTGGAAAGAAGCACTTTGTATATTTTTTTTAAACAGAAGACAATATTAATCTGTCTTTAATCTGAGATTAAGGCAGAGAATATAGAGCACTATACCATAAACAGGAATTATAAAAGCTAGGTCCAAGTTGAGGAACATTTTCAGTGGAGGCATAACTAGGTAAGTTTAATTTATTTTTTTCTTTCTTTTTTGGAAATAAGCTTTGGCATGAACACAGTTGGAAGTAAATGACTTGTGTTCTGAGCTTTTTATTTTAGATAATGTTTTTGTGTTTATGTGATATATAGTTATATGATTAGAGGTGTTCGACTGCCCAAATTTGTAATTTAATAATTAACCAAGTGAATTCAAAGGTGCTGCATGCAGTTTGCTTTTGCTGACTCTAATTTTTATTCATAGTATTAATCTTTGTTTAGAGACGTAGGTCTGAATTTAAGGCGTACGGGGCAAAGTGACCAGTAAAAACATTCTGATTTCCATAAAATCTGGTATACAAGGTATTTCTGATATAGAAATAATTTAACAAAATGCAGTATTTGCGTTTGTTTATAGTTTGTGCTCTGTGGTAAATGCATAATTGTTCCTATTATATTTTAAAGATTTTATTTATTTATTTTTCCCCCAAAGCCCCAGTAGATAGTTGTATGTCGTAGTTGCACATCCATTCTAGTTGCTGTATGTGGGACGCGGCCTCAGCATGGCCGGAGAAGCGGTGTGTCGGTGCTCGCCCGGGATCCGAACCCGGGCCGCCAACAGCGGAGCGTGCGCACTTAACCGCTAAGCCACGGGGCCGGCCTGTGTTCCTATTATATTTTAGAAGAAAATGGGTTCTGACTGATTTTAGTGTTCTTTCTTACTATCGTCTTTTTTTAAAAACATTAGTTTTTTTTGGTGCAGTAATAGTGTCACAGCAGAATTGAGCAGAAAGTACAGAGTGCCCATATACTCCCTTCCCCAACACAGGAATAGCCTCCCCCACTGTCAACATCCCTGCACCAGAGTGGTGCATTTGTTACAATTATCACCCAAAGTTCATAGTTTAATTACATTAGGGTTCACTCTTAGTGGTACATGTTCTGTGAGTTTTGACAAATGTATAATGACATGTATCATATTATAATATTATATAAAATATTACTTTTTAACTTTGGGTTCCTGTTGGTTTTTAAATTTTTCTTACCTCAGAAGAATTTAAACTCCTTAAAACTTCAGAGGTAGAGAAAGTCTGTTGACATTGTTTCTCCATGTTTAGAGAGTCAAGTTTGAAGTAGGTTAGTGGTATAAATAGGTAGTGTTTAGTAGGAAAGTCATGTGGGCAAGATCATACCGCTTAGGCTTCCATAAACTGTTTCCCTATGTTGCATATAGATTGGAATTATTGTGTTTTCTTTGTTTCGTTTCCTTTTATGTTAATTGTGGTGCATCAATTGCAGGTTTTATTTCCCTTTTAGATGCAATTCTTAGTAGTGTAAAACAGTGTTTCACTTCTAAAATTCCCTTGTTTTGATGTCATATTGCCATAATTACATTAGAACCTCCTTTATGAGCATTTGGCTGTTATTTACTAAGTGGGCTTTTTAACTCCTTTTCATATAGTTTTCAGAGTTTTGTGTTTTAATGTTTCTTTAGTTTTGAGAACAAATATTAAAAGTTTTTTTATGTTTCACCAATTTTTAAAAAATAGCATCTTAAATAACAGATTTTGCATTTTTTTTTTTTAACCCAATAGTTGCTAAACTGGATTTGAAGCAGTTCAAACTACTGGAGATCTGCCATTTTACAATATCACAATTGGAAAGAAGCAGGTTTTCAAATAATGGAAGAGTCTAAGACCTCTAAAAATGAAAATCATGAACCAAAGAAGAATGCTTGGGCTCTTTCTGAAGAAAACAAAGCAGTTAAAGTTATAACTAATCAAACTTTGAAAGTTAGAAATGATAAATCCATAAAAGAAATTGGGACCAGCTCTCCAAATAGGAATAGTAGTAAAAAAAATAAGCAAAATGATATTTGTATAGAAAAAACAGAAGTTAAATCATGTAAAGTAAATGCTGCCAGTGTTCCAGGCCCTAAAGATTTGGGATTAGTCCTTCGAGATCAAAGTCATTGCAAAGCAAAAAAATCACCTAATTCACCGGTTAAAGCAGAAAAGTTACCTATCTCACAGGTAAAAGTAGAAAAGGCACCCAGTTTACAGGCGAAAGCAGAAAAATCACCAAAGTCACCTAATTCACCATTGAAAACAGAAAAGGCACCCAGCTCACAGGCATCAGCAGTAGAAAAGGCACTTAGTTCACAAAGGAAAGCAGAAAAAGCACCTAGTTCTCAGATGAAATCAGAAAAAGTGCCCACTTCACCAGCAGAAGCAGAGAAAGTGCGCAGTTTACTATTGAAAGAAAACATGAGACAGACAGAATTACAGCAGATTGGGAAAAAAATTCCAAGCTCCTTTCCTTCTTTGGACAAAGTGAATATTGATGTTGTAGAGGGAAAAAAATCTGCTCTGGAAGACTCACCACGATCTCAGAAGCAACAAACGTGTACAGATAATACTGTTGATTCTGATGATAGTGCTTCAGGAATTGAAGACATATCGGATGATTTGAGTAAGTACAAATTAGATTATCCCACAAGTCATATTTTTGGAGGAATTTTCCTATACTGATGTTCTTTAGGTTATCCCTGGTTTAACTACTTTAATTACAAAAAGAACATTGGTAATATGGTGTTTTAAGCTGAAAAAGAACCTTTTGTATTTAGTAAGGTAGGTAAAAAGCCTTTGCAAATATAAATTTAGTGGCTCCTGTAGTTGGTGTGTACACACACACACACACACACACACACATTCTCATTCTCTCTTTCTTGTTTTTTTTTTTTTTTTGTGAGGAAGATCGGCCCTGAGCTAACATCTGCCAATCCTCCTCTTTTTGCTGAGGAAGACCGGCCCTGGGCTAACATCCATGCCTATCTTCCTCCACTTTATGTGGGACGCCGCCACAGCATGGCTTGACAAGCAGTGCATTGGTGCGTGCCTGGGATCCGAACTGGCGAACCCTGGTCCGCCGCAGCGGAGCGTGCACGCTTAACCGCTTGCGCCACCGGTCTGGCCCCTCTCTTTCTCATTGTAAATGGTCCTGGTAATGTATTGCTCATTCATTCACCAAACATTATGTGTTGAGGTCTTATATGCCAAGCATGTGTTTACAGTAGAAAACAAAAAAAAAAACACAACCCCACTCCTCAAGGAAGCTTCTAGTTAGATGGAGGTGATACAGATAAATAAAGTGATAATTTAGTTCAGTGCCAGAAACTTAGAGTTGAGAAACTACATGATTTAATTGAGGGATTTAGACTTTGGGTTGAGAAAATGCGTGATATAAATGTGAGACTGTGAGTATGACTGAGATTCAGTATGCCTGGAACAGGGAATTGAGGAGGAAAGTGGTAAAAGATGCAGCTGAAAAGGCACATAGGAAATGGAAAATAAAGGGCCTTTTTATGACAGGATAGACAGTTTGGACTTTATTATGAGTGTTTCGAGAAGCTGTTGAAGAGCTTTAAGCAAGGTAGTGCTATGGTAAAAATATATGGTAAATATATTTTTATATAGTAAAATATGGCAAAAAAAAATATATGTATATTTTATCTTTTTGGCTGTAGTACAGCAAATTCTTTGACTGGAACAAGACCGGAAACAGATTGGTTAGGATTAGGACACTGTTTTAATTTATGTATTTGAGAACTATCAGTATGAAATTCATTTTCTTCTGGGACCTTGATCTTAGCTTTAATTAATTGTTTATGTTGTCCATGTCTTTTGAGTACTTTAATCCTGATTTTGTTTAAATTAATGAATTTTCCTTGGCAATCTTTTTTCCTGATGTTTCTGTGGCTAGAAGAAATAAGGCCTTTCCTTGATGTATAAACAAAGAAAAGCTATTTCTAAATCTTTATTTATCACACTTTGAGAAACATTGGTAAAGAGTTCAGAAATTGCTTCTTTTTATTTCTGGTGGTACACAGATGATGGTATATTGACAGACCTTTTTTTTTTTAAATTTTAGTAGAGTTATCTTTATGTGTATAAGAAAAAATATCAGCTTCATAATTTTATAGATATGGCTTAGGACAAGGCCAAAAAAAAGTAAGTCAATTTAAAGATAGTATAAAATGAGTAGTACTGGTAGTGTTTAGATATGGCAAATCTAAACATGATAGTACTTAATGATTAAAGTTGGGAAATACTGTGCATAAGATCACTTACAAGGGTGTGATCACTTGAATTACTGAAAAATCTGATTTAAAGATTATTTATTTTAAAAGGCAACAAAATAAATGAGGTAACAGAGTGAGATGGTTGAGTGTGGGCTCGAGTAAAATTGCATAGATTTTGAATCCCATCTTCCCCATTTAATGACTTTGAATTTTGGTTAAGCTTCTTATCCTTTAAAACATGTCTCAGTTTCCTCATTTTTTTTTTTTTTTCGTGAGGAAGACTAGCCCTGAGCTAACGTCTAATGCCAATCCTCCTCTTTTTGCTGAGGAAGATTGGCCCTCGGCTAACAACGTGTGTGCCCATCTTCCTCTACTTTATATGGGACGCTGCCAAGGCATGGCTTGACAAGCGGTGCGTCAGTGCGCGCCCGGGATCCGAACCTGCGAACCCCAGGCCGCCGAAGCGGAGTGTGTGTGGTTAACCGCTGTGCCACTGGGCCGCCCCTGTTTCCTCATTTTTTAAAAAAGTGGAGATGCTGCTGCCTATGTTATGAAGGTTAAGTGAAATAATCCAATAGAGTGTTTCATGTTGTACCTGACACATAGGCATGCAATGGCAATGAGTATTCTTTATTAATTATTTCTCCAGTTAAATGCAGTTTTGTTATTTGTTAACATGGAGAACAAGTTGAACTCTAGTTTAAGGAAGCTGGTAGATCAAGTAGACGTCCTTTTGGGAGGCTTGGTTTTAACAAATTAATAAGAATGATTACAGTATAGTAAAAATTTTTCATAAATAAGTGCTTCTCATATTTTAAGGCATTCTCTTCAATAGGTATAGTATCTGCCTTTAAGTCATGTTCATACATAATTGTTTAGCACTTTTTTCTCATATGAAAAATTCTGAATTAATATTTGAATTAGTGATTTCTCACTAGATTGCCCCTTTGTAAATTAAATAGAATAAAACTTTATATCTAGATCATTGTCTATTTGGACTTAATAGGCTTTATAGAAATTTGATTAATCTCAGACCCACTTGAGATTAGTGGATTAATCTCCATTAGACCCAACTTTAGCTCCCATTTAGCACTTCCGCCATTTTTCCTTTTGCCATTCATTCATTCAATAAATATTTTTTTGGGTGTCTACCATAGTGCCAGGTACTGATCTAGTCACTAGGATATAGCAGTGAACAAAACAGACAACACAGTTCTTATGGAGTTATTATTCTAATGAGAGGAGACAGACAAAAAACACGGTAAATAACAAAAGTATATAATAAGTTAGCTGGTGATAAATTTTATGAGAAAAGCAAAACAGGACAGATCATAGGGCGTGATGCTCCTGTGTCTGTGGTGGTGTTTCAAATTTAAATTGTCACTGAGAATGTGGCATTAGAGCAAATACTTGAAGGAAAGAGGTAAGAGAGTGAGCCTGGTGAATATTTGAGGGGAGAGTAGTCTAAATCTGGGCTTCTCAAACTTTAATATGCATATGAATCACCTGGGAATCGTATTAAAATGCAGATTCTTGGACTCTATTCCCAGAGATTTTTGATTTAGAAAGTCTAGAGTAGGGCCTGAGATATTGAATTTCTAACAAGCTCTGGAGTGAGATTGATGCTGCTGGTCAGGATCATGCTTTTGAGCAGTATAACCTGCTCATCTCCTTTCTCTTACGCCATTCTTCATTGTGTTTTCAACAGAGCAGCCACAATGATCCTGTTAAAATTGTTCAGATCATGTTACTACTGTTCAAAATTTTTCAGTGGTTACCCATACATCAGAATAAAAGTTAGTATCTTTGCTGTGACCTCTAGGGCCCTACGTGATCTGTAGCACTCCCCGACTTCTCTGCCCTCTTTCGTTTCCTTATCACCCTTTCTCTTTCTCTGCATAGTTTCCTTGCACTTCCTCAAATGTGAAGGCAAATGTCCACCTGATGGCCTTTACATTTGCTTTTTCTTCTGCCTGGAACACTCTTCCCCCAGATGTCCATATGGTGAGCTCTCTTACCTTCTTCACCTTCTCAGTGAGAGCTTTGCTGGGTCACTTATCTGAAATTTACCACCGTCACCTCCATCTCTGACACTCCTATCTGTTTAATTTTTCTCCATAGTCCGTATCACCATCTGTCATATTTTTAATTTTTCTTATTTGCCTTTTTTTGGTGTGTGTGTGAGGAAGCTCAGCCCTGAGCTAACATCCATGCCAATCCTCCTCTTTTTTTGCTGAGGAAGATTGGTCCTGGGCTAACATCCGTGCCCATCTTCCTCCACTTTATATGGTACGCTGCCACAGCATGGCCTGACAAGCGGGGCATTGGTGCGCACCCGGGATCCGAACCCAGGCCGCCAGCAGTGGAGCGTGCGCACTTAACTGCTATGCCAAGGGGCATATTTTATTTATTTATATATTTTATTTATATATTTTATTGAGATATAATTCACATACCATAAAATTTGCTGTTTTAAAATATACAATTTAGTCTATTTTTATTCTATTCACAGTCATGTAGACATTGCCACTATCTGATTCCTGAACATTTTCATCACCCCGAACAGAAATACCATACTCATTAGCAGTCACTGCTCATTACCCACTCCTCTTAGCTACTGCCAACCACTAATCTACTTTCTCTCTGTATAGATTTGCCTGTTTATATAAATGGAATCATATAACATGTAGCCTTTTGTGTCAAGCTGTTTTCACTTACCCTAATGTTTTAAAGGTTCATCCATGTTGCAGCATGTATCAGTACATCATTCCTTTTTATTGCTGAATAATATTCCATTGTATTGATATATCCATTTTGTTTATCCTTTCATCAGTTGCTAGATATTTGAGTGGTTTTCATCTTTTGGCTATTATGAATAATGCTTCTGTGAACATTTGTTTAAAAATTTTTGTGTGGATGTATGTTTCCATTTCTCCTTGATATTTATGTTGGAGTGGAATTGCTGAGTTGTATAGTAACTCTAACTTTTTTTTCATGGTAAAATGTATATAAGATTTACCACCTTAACCATTTTAAAGTGTGCAATTCAATGGCATTAAGTACATGTACAGTGTTGTACAACCATCATCACAGTTGCAGAACTTTTTCATCACCCCAAAAGGCAACCCTGTACCCATTAAGAGTTACTCCTCATTACCCCATTCCCTAAGCCTCTGATAACCACTAATATGCTTTCTGTGTATGTGCCTGTTCTGGATATTTCATGGAAATGGAATCATGATACGTGTCTGGCTTCCTTCATTAAATATCATGTTTTCAAGGTTCATTCATGTTGTAGTATATATGTCAGTACTTCTTTCCTTTTTAAGACTGATGCTATAGACTGAATTGTGTCCCCTCAAAATTCATGTGTTGAAGCCTTAGCTCCCAATTTGATTGTATTTGGAGATGAGAGCTTTTAGGAGGTAATTAAGATTAAATGAGGTCATAGGATGGGGTCCTAATCCGATAGGATTGGAGGCCTTATAAGAAGAGAAAGAGAGATTTTTTCTCTCTCTCTGTGTGCGCTAAGGAAAGCCCATATGAGAACACAGTGAGAAGGTGGCTGTGTGCAATCCAAGGAGAGAGCTCTCATGAGGCACTGACCCTGCTGGCCCCTTGATCTTGGACTTTCCCGCCTCCAGAACTATGAGAAAATAAATTTCTGTTGTTTAAGCTGCCCAGTCTGTGGTATTTTGTTATGGCAGCCTGAGCTGACTAAGACAGCTGAATAATATTCCATTGTATGGATATGCAACATTTTGTTTGTCAATTTATCAGTGATGGATTTGCGTCCTTTCTACCTTTGACTATTGTGAATAGTGAGTGGTGCTATGAACATTCATGTACAGGTTTTTGTTTGAATACCTGTTTTCAACTCTTGTTGTTTTGTGAGAGTGTTAAGATCTCATGGAACTAGTGTTTTGTGAAACAAAATTTGGTAAATTCTATCTGATGTTATTTTATTTTGATGTTGTTTTCAGAAAATTAAATAATTTCATTTATTTCTGACTTTTAAAGGAAGATATGTTGCTTTCTCTAATTCTTTATATTGGCAGAAATGGTAGTTTTATAGGATTTGCTGATGTTAATTGCCTTGTCATGCAGGGCAAGTTGTACATATAGGAAAGGGAAGAAGAAGGTTAGAATATTATTTGTCTAGCTGCTATCCTTGGTCATGAAATGTAGAAATGAAACTAGGATTTCACCTTTTCTTTTCCATTTCCATCATAAATGGTCACTAAAAAACTAAATTATTTTTCAAAATATTAGGACACAATTGCAAATTGCTCATGGTGCTTCAGTGTTACCCTTAGACTAATTTAAGAAATATTTAGCTAACCTAGCCACACTTCTGATATTCAAATCCTTTTTATAATATCTTTATCTAAGAGTTTGCCTTCCTATTCTAGAAATTTCTGTGCTCTTTTGGTAGGAGACACATCACCTCCCGAGGCATGCCATTTCTTCTTTGTTCAGAAAATTAGTGCTATCAAAAGGTAGAATTGACTGTCAAGGTTGTTGTAGATGGCATATAGTTGGCTTTTGAGGGCAGAGTGGAGAGATTTGTTGATTATCTATGAGCATTTATTTTTAGAAGTGCTTTTAAAGATTTTTTTTAATTTATTTTTTCCCCCCAAAGCCCCAGTAGATAGTCGTATGTCATAGCTGCACATCCTTCTAGTTGCTGTATGTGGGACTCGGCCTCAGGATGGACGGAGAAGTGGTGCCTCGATGCGCACCCGGGATCCGAACCCGGGCCACCAGCATTGCAGCGCGCGCACTTAACCACCAAGCCACAGGGCCGGCCCTAGAAGTGCTTTTAGATACATCCAAATTAATTTATTTATTCAACACACTTTTATTAAGTGTCATCTCTGCGTTGTATTAAAATCTGAAGGTACAGAGTTAAATAAGACCTGTCATTAGCATCAAGGAATCCATCATCTAATATAGGAAATAGATAAATGAATACAAATTACATGACTATGCAAATGTGAGATAATAGGGGGTACTGTGAAAATATAAAGACTATCAGACTGTCTTCTGAAACAGGTAATGCTTAAGCTGAATTTTGCAGGACAGGTAAACGTTATTAGTTGAAGTAGGGAGGGCCTTGATGGCAGAGGGAACAGCATTTATAAAGGCATTGAGTCTTGAAGTAGCAGTGATCCATTCTAGCATTTTTGCTGTGAATAAAGTAAAAATTGTTAGGGCAGGATATAAAGTTAGAGATATAGATAAATTGGCTCTCTTTCTTGAGGTCTTGGCTTAAAATCTCAGAGAAGCCTTCCCTGATTCCCATATCTGAAGTTGGTCTCCCTCTCAGTTACTTGCTTTTTTCCTTTATAGCACTTACTACAACTTGGAATTATTGTATTTATTCTGTTTACTGCCTTCATGAGGGCAAGGACTGCATGTAATGTGCTAGAGAGTTTAAACTTGATAATAAACTCTTTGAAAGCCTTTTAAGTATTTTAAGCAAGAGAATAACATGATTCAAATTGTATTTGTAAGAGATTACAATCTAGTTAGGAGGCAGAGAAGCAAAGAGAAAATATTGATGTAGTGAGTTCAGTGAAAGCAAAGAAGGAGGACCCTGGTGTGGGTCTGTGGTCTGGAGTATATATATTTTAGCTGCTAGTGTATAGTGATAAAGTCATTAAAGTGACTTTAGTTCAATGACTAATCTTTGGGACTTAAAATAGCTTTTTATCGTATTTACTTTAGAGATTCTACAAGATGGTTATGTTAGCCTTGTGTAGTGAATCTCAGTCATATATGTCTCTCTTGGTAGGTAGATTGGAAGAACAAGATAGGCATTTGACCTATGAAGTAGATTTTTCTTTGTGCATTTTGACTGTGTATATTTCTTGCTTACATTTTACACAGATATACTAACTTGTGCAACCAAGGAAAATGAAAGAGTATTTTTTCTGTATGCGTATAAATTGAATGTCTGTTTTCCATTAAAAAGTTTTTCAATTTACCAGTTTTGAAGATGATAACTGATTGCTTCCTTTTCTAGGTAAAATGAAGAATGATGAATCTAATAAAGAAAATTCTTCAGAGATGGATTACTTAGAAAATGCCACTGTGATAGATGAATCTACATTGACACCTGAGCAAAGGCTAGGCTTGAAACAAGCAGAAGAACGCTTAGAAAGAGATCACATCTTTCGACTTGAAAAAGTATACCATATTGTTCTAGTTATTTGGAGGAAAATGGCATGTTTCATAACTTTTCTTTCCCAAGTGCAGCTCTTTTTATTTTTCTTCTTCTATTCCTAAGGCAGAGATAGCATTCATCTTTCCTTACTTCCCTCTTTCCTTTCTTCTTCTCCTCTCCCTGTCTCTTTTCTTCCTTCCCTCCCTTTGTTCAGTAAATCCTTATATCTGTGAGTCTGACTTCATTCATTCACCCAAGGGGTCTGCAAACTATGGCCTACACCCTTGTTTTTTTGTGTGTTTTATTTTTTTAAATTGTAGTAAAATATGCCTAGCTCCTTGTTTTTGTAAACAAAATTTTATTGGAACACAGCCATGCCCATTGGTCTACATATTGTCTATGGCTTTTTTTGTACTGCCATGACAGAGTTAACTTGAGTAGTTCTGCAGTTGAATATATGTCCTGTGGCCCTCAAAGCATAAAATACTTACTATTTACCAGAGCATAAAATATTTACCAAAATATTACTTTGTCCATTTACAGAAGAAATTTGCTGACCCTTGATTTATTTACTCATCAAATAGATACTAAGCACTTGTTATGTTTCTAGATACTATGCTAGGCACTGAGAATATACTGGTGTAAATGGCGCAGTTTCTGCCCTTAGAAGTTAACAGTCCATTCAGAGTGATAGAAATAAGTTAGCAGATACTACATGATGTACTAGACTTACTCCTTTTCTTCTTGCTTTTCTTTTCCCCTTTCCTTTTTTTCTCCCATAATTACGGAATACTATGTATTAAGAACTGTTCTAGCCATTGGTATCTTATTCCTGAGTGCTAATTAATTTCTTAACTTAGAAATGTACATTCCTAGCCTTAACAATAAAAACACTGCTAGGTATTGAAGGAAAGAAGCATAAAGCAATCTGTTCAGAAATAGATACTTGGAATATTTGTAAGTATGCACAGAAGGAACTAGGTCATCATTCTTGATAAATAAGAAAGAAAGAAATGGTACAATTTTGTGTAGTTTAGAAAAATGAGGTCATATCTAGATTGAAGAAGGCAGTCCTGTGTTATTAATAGAATTTATGACATGGTAGTAACCCTATGAAAATAGAAAGAAATATCAAGGAGTAGAGGCCCATAATGTAGGAGAGGGTTTGGCTTGGATACCTAGTCTCACAAGATCCTTGTTAGAAGGAAGTCTTTTTTGCAATTTGCTATTTTACTTAGTTCTGTCTTTCCTTTCACTTTCTCTTTCCTAAGCCTTGAATTAGTAGCTTTTCTGGATCTGCGCACTGTCAAGATAAATATTGAGTGCCCTTCAGGTGCCATGATCTGGTGATAAAAAGTTGAATTGGGGCATGCCTGGCATTTTTAAGAGCATGATACCACTTTTCTAGGAATTTACTAATTAGAGAAAGACATGTAAGCAAATAACAGTATTATTTGAAAATGGGATATTAGACAAAGGAGTGACCAACTTGAGTTGGGGTATAGAGGCATCAATTTGGGGAATGCTTTACAAGGAGGTGACATTGGAACTGAATCTGAAAGAGTGGCTAGGAGTTGACCAGGTGGGTTGGGGAAGGGTTGTACAGGTAAATTATATGGTGTGTATAAAGGAAATATGAAAAATGTGTTTTCAAGAAAAATAAGCAGAGGACTGGATGGGAAGATATGTAGGATATGAAGCTGGAAAGGTCAGTTCTTGGAAGAAGTAAGAAGTTGGAGTGGAATGAATATTTGATGGTAGTGGGAAAGAATGACTTGGGGTGAAAGAAAAGCTTGGAAGTGTGGAAAACATTTTATTTGTTGTTGAATTTAGACAGCAATGATGTAAAATCAGTGTGCAAATACCAGCATAGATGTCTGTAATCCCTTTTCTTTCTGATACCTCTTTGTTTCTTGTGTCCTCCCAAACCTCTTATTTTCAATCCAGTGTACTCTTTTTTTTTTTTTTTTTTTTTTTGGTGAGGAAGATTGGCCCCTGAGCTAACATCTGATGCCAATCTTCGTCTTTTTGTTGAGGAAGATTAGCCCTGAGCCAACAGCTATGTCCATCTTCCTCTATTTTGTATGTGGGCTGCCGCCACAGCGTGGCTTGATGAGCAGTGCATAGGTCCACGCCTGGGATCTGCACCCACGAACCCCGGGCTGCCAAAGTGGAGCACGGAAACTCAACCACTGTGCCACCAGGCTGGTCCCAATCCAGTATACTCTTAATTAACATTTTTCTTTACCAACTTCAGACACTCATTAGGAATATTCTTACCAACTTGCTTTTGATTTCATCAGGTCCTGTGGTTCACAGTGTACGCATAGATTATCTAATCGAGGAGTAAAGATGTAAATTTTTAACTTGTACCAAAGAAGGAAGAAATCCAAACTATTAGATCAGAAGGGTAAATTTCCCTATGGCAAGTGTTAAAGGTTGACTAGGAAACACCTAGAATCTCCATGCCCAGAAATCTTTAAAGAAAGTTTATTGTTATGCAGAAACTTTAAAGAAGGTTTATTAGTGTATTTGTTTAATAGTAAAATAAAATAACTATAATAAAGGAATTTTTAAACATTTTTCATATGTCTCTTCAGTGAAACCAGAAGCTTCATGATGGTGAGAACATTTTTGTCTTATTTGCTATTGTTCCTAATACAATGCCTTGCACTTAGTAGTTGGTCGGTAATTAGAGGTAGTTTGCTTTGTGTTTAAGGGTATGGGTTTTGGAGTGACTGGGTCTAACTCTGCCAATTACTGGTTGGGTAATATTAAATAAGTTATTTAACATCCTTAAACCTCAGTTTCTTCATCATTAAAATGGAGTTAATAAAAATAATGACACCTAACTCATTGGGCTGTTAGGATTAAATAAAGATAATACAAGTCAAGTGCTTGGCACAGTGCCTGGTATGTAGTAAGCACTAAATAAAGACTAGCTACTTGTAGAATTGAATTATTTTACCAGATAGGGCAATTTTTATTTCACTTTAAGTATATAAAAACAGGCTCCAGTGTTAGAGATTAATCCAATGTCAATGAGGTGTTATCCCAGGCCTTCTGACTCTCCATTCAGTGTTATACCAAGTTTTTCTTACTAAAAAGAATCCATACGTGTCCTTGTCTACTAACATTTTACAGTTGAAAAATTCATGTGATGAGTGATCTCATGGCTCCCTTAGTGATCTCATTAATATTCATGGCTATAGATATTCTGTATTTATACTTTTAACTCCTGAATCCAACCCTTGGCAATATCGCCACTCTTAGCTTGAATCAAGCCAACATCTCTCTTCTGGCTGATTGCAGTATGCTCATAGTGGCAATAAGTTCTTCCTGCTTCTATTCCTGGTATAGAAGGCAAACCATCCCTTTAAAATATAGATGAGATCTTGTAATTCTCTGCTCAAAACCTTTAATGCCTTCCCCTTACACTTAGAATAAAAGCCAGAGTCCTTACAAGGGGCCTTACAATGGTCCCTACAATGGCCCGCATTACCTCTTTGTTGCAGTCATACTAGCCTTTTTGTAGTTTCTCAAACATATTAGGCACATATCTGCTTCAGGGCCTTAGTATTCATATTTCCCTCTGCTTGGAATGTCTCTTCCCACATATCCACACAGCTTGATCCTTCACTTCCTTTAAGTCACTTTATCAATAAGGTCTTAAGTGATTACCCTATTTTTAAAAAGCAGTTAACAACCCCCCCCCATATTCCTATTTATGTATTTGTTTGTGCATTGGTTTATTACCTGTCTTCTTACACTAGAATGTAAATTCAGAAGGACAGGGATTTTCATTTGTTTTGTTACATTATTATCCCCAGCTCCTAGAAAAATGTTTGTTATATAGTATGAGCTCAGAGGATATTTGTTGAATTAAGAAGTAGTTGCGGTTGGAAACTAAGAGGTAGAAGTCTCTTTAGGGCTTAATTCATTCCCCATTAAGGACAGATTTGAAAGAATTTTTATACTAAAGAATTGGAATGACTAGATTTAACTGAATTTTCTTATTTGCTTGTTGCTTTCGGCAAATTATTTAATCCTTGAAATTTAGTTGCCTTGGTAGTAAGGTGGGGAATCCTCATAGGGTTGTTGTAAGGTTAATAGATACTCTGTAAATGATGGCTATATCTAATTTTGATCTGTGCAGAACTGTTGCTAAATTTGGGGCAAGTTTTCCATTTAAAGAAAATCATATAATATTCTGAAGTAAGAGAATCTCTTTGTCAGGAGTTGCAGCCTACTGAAGATCAGTCTGAGATAAAAATTAAGCATTGCTGCAATTTCAGTGTAAGGCACTAGAAACAGTGTTGTAATTAAATTTCAATATGTATTGTGTTTCTGTAATTTTTTATTGTATAATCTTATGGGTAGAGTGTTGGCATTGGATTCAGATATACACGAATTTAAATTCAGCATCTCCCACTTAATATTGTTGTATCCTTGTGAAAGTTGCAAGCTCCATGAGCTCTTATTTTCACATCTATAAAAGGAAGATAATACTAATCTAATTGGATTATTATGGAATTAAAATGACAAATTGTATGTGAAGCACCTAGCATAATGCCTGGCACATAATAGGCACTTTGGAATTACTAAGTTTTTTTATTATTTCAAGAATACATATATAAAGTGTGACTAAATTACTGTGACTGATACTTTTCATGTGTCAAAATTTTTGTTCCCTTCAGAGTAGTTAACTCAAAAGTTTGTGCATCTGTTCCCATGAGATTGTGATTAATTGGAATGTTTTTGGAACTCAGCTTTTGGAATTGTCTTCCATGTTTATAGTTCATTCTTTTGAAATCCCCTATTTGAGGGTAGATTTTATTTTTTATAGTAATCAAAAAGACTGAAAGTTTGAAACCAATTTTGGGGATAGCATTGGAATGAGACTAAGTAACGAGACTGCCTTTCTTATCTTACATTGGATTCTAAAGACTATATTAGATAAGTATTGAACATATTTAGCCTTATGATATTGTTTGAAATTGGTATATGATCTCCTATGAGGACTGTTTGAAAAGGACAACTGTCTCTTGGGTATGTAAGTACTGATTGGTTTATTAAAAACTTATTCCTTCAGTGCTTATTTTTGTCTCTTATATTTACATAATTGTATCCTTCACATATATAGTCGAAAATTTACTTCTCTGTTTCCTGAAAAAATGTATTTTTTAATTTTTCTTTTCAGCGCTCACCAGAATATACCAATTGCCGGTATCTATGCAAACTTTGCTTAATTCACATTGAAAACATTCAGGGAGCTCATAAACATATAAAGGAGAAACGACATAAGAAAAATATTTTGGTAAGTTCTTTTTACAAAATATGTACTTATTTTTCAAATGGTAAAACTGTATCAAATACTTTTTATTTATGTAACTAAAAATGAGTTATTTGTCCAGTGTTGTGTTAGTAACTGAAGTGATAGCATTCAAAGCTGTGATTACCCTCCTTATCTTAGGTGGTTAGAAGGGGAACCTTCTCAGAGACCAGTTTGCTTATCCTAAAGTATGTTGATTCCTAAGTTTAAAACTGTCAGGTAGGGCCGCACCCGTGGCTTAGCGGTTAAGTGCGTGCGCTCCGCTACTGGCAGCCTGGGTTCGGATCCTGGGCGCACACCAATGTGGTGCTTCTCCAGCCATGCTGAAGCCGCGTCCCACATACAGCAACTAGAAGGATGTGCAGCTATGACATACAACTATCTACTGGGGCTTTGGGGGGGGCGGAAATGTCAGGTATAATCAGTCCAACTGAGTTCTTATGTGCTAGGTGTAGACAGTGGTGCATAAGATAGTTGTGGTTCCTGCCTGTAGTTTCTGAAGTATTGGTGAAGGCATACACTGAATAAGGATTTAAGTATGATGAGTTTTATTAAAGAGGTAAATGTGGTACTAAGATAGTGTACAAGGATATTTTACTTAGTTTAGAACAGGGATGGTTTCTTTGAGAAAGTGACATTTGAGTTGAACCTTGAATTAGTTTAAAAGGCGAAAGTGTGAGTGGCGTAGAGGGGTAAGCTAAGAGCAGTTTACACAGAAAAGCAGCATGAGTAAAGGTCTCCAAGACAGGAAAGGACATAGCGTATGAGGAGCTGAAAGAGTCTAGTATGATTGGAGCAAAAAGCGCTAGGAGGAAAATGATGTGAGAAGCTGGAGAAGTCCAGACCATGCAGGGTATTATAAGCTTTAGACTTTGGGAATTCATAATTTTTCAGTTATTTTTATTAGAACATGTAATAGACATAGATATGAGTAGAATATTTTTTTTTTCTTTATTTTTTATTGATGTTTTGATGGTTTTTAACATTGTGAAATTTTGGGTTGTGCATTTTTTTTTTTTTTTTTTTTTTGTGAGGAGATCAGCCCTGAGCTAACATCCGCCAATCCTCCTCTTTTTTTGCTGAGGAAGACGGCCCTGGGCTAACATCTGTGCCTATCTTCCTCCACTTTATATGGGACGCCGCCACAGCATGGCTTACCAAGCAGTGCGTCGGTGCGCGCCCGGGATCCGAACCAGCGAACCCCGGGCCGCCGCAGCAGAGCGCGCACATTTAACCGCTTGCGCCACTGGGCCGGCCCCTGGGTTGTGCATTTTTGTTTGTCCATCACCATATATATGACTCGCTTCACCCCTTGTGCCCATCCCACACCTCCCACCCCCACTGCCTTTGGTAACCACAGTACAGTTTTCTCTGTCCATGTGTTGGTTTATATTCCACATATGAGTGAGATCAAACAGTGTTTGTCTTTCTCTTTCTGGCTTATTTCACTTAACATAATACGTTCCAGGCCCATCCATGTTGTTGCAAATGGGACGATTTTGTCTTTTTTTATGGCTGAGTAGTAGTCCATTGTATATATATATACCACATTTTCTTAATCCAGTCGTCAGTCGAGGGACACTTAGGTTGCTTCCACTTCTTGGCTATGGTGAATAACGCTGCAATGAACATAGGGGTGCATAAGCCTCTTTGGATTATTGATTTCAGGTTTGTTGGATAGATTCTCAGTAATGGGATGGCTGGGTCATAGGGCATCTCTATTTTTAAGTCTTTGAGGAATCTCCATACCGTTTTCCATAGAGGCTGCACCAGTTTGCATTCCCACCAGCTGTGTGTGAGGGTTCCTGTTTCTCCACATCCTCTCCAACACTTGTTGTTTTTTGTCTTGGTGATTATAGCCATTCTAATGGGCGTGAGGTGGTACCTTAGTGTTGTTTTGATTTGCATTTCCCTGATGATTAGTGATGTTGAACATCTTTTCATGTGCCTGTTGGCCATCTGTATATCTTCTTTGGAGAAGTGTCTGTTCATTTCCTCTGCCCATTTTTTGATTGGGTTGTTTGTTGTTTTGTTGTTCAGTTGTGTGAGTTCTTTATATATTATGGAGATCAACCCCTTGTCAGATGTATGTTTTGCAAATATTCTCTCCCAGCTGGTGGATTGTCTGTTCATCTTGATTCTGGTTTTGTTTGTCTTATAGAAGCTCTTTAATCTGATAAAGTCCCACTTGTTTATTTTTTCTTTAGTTTGCCTAGTCTGGGTAGGCATGTCATCCAAAAAGATTCCTTTATAACCAGTGTCAAATAGTGTGTTGCCTATATTTTCTTCTATGAGTTTTATAGTTTCAGGTCTCACCTTCAGGTTTAGAACATGTAATAGACATAGATATGAGTAGAGTATTTTTCTTTTTAAAATTTACTAGTATATTAGCTATTTAATTTTTTCAAAGTTATAACATTAATACTATGTAACCTCTTATCTCTGTTTCTGAGCATAGATCTTCTCTGAGAAATAACTCTTTTACCTGACTTTCTCAACAAGTCTGGGTTAGATACTCCTTCTCTGTGCTCCTGTAGCAGCTTGATCTGAAAACCTGATAACACTGTATTATAATTGTCTGCCTTCTCTCCTCTTTTAGATTTTAGTATTAATATTTTAGAGGACAGGTTGAGTTTCTTATTTATTTTTGTTTCTGCATTGCTTAGGACAGTGTCTGACACATAGTAGGTGCTCAATACATTTTTCTTGAAAAAAATAAATGCACTGAAGAAAATCAGAAACTTAGAAGGAAAAGATATTGTTCAAATTTTACCATGCAGTTATTTTGATTTAATTAGAGCTTCAGAAGATTTGATAGAACAAAGTGGTAGTTTAGGAGGTAATAACTGAGAAATTTCAAGAAATGTTGAAAGATGCTGTCATTACTTCCAGGAACTCAGGGAATTCCAAACAATAAACTTAAAAAGAAAGCCAATACACTTTATATAGATATGTAATGTCTATATACATTATATACAAATTTTAGAATGTTACAAAAAACAAACAAAAAAACCTTAAAAGCAGCCATACTGGACTTCTGCTTTTGTTGAAGTTGGAATAACAGGGACTGGATTTATCTTCTCCTTGAAATAACCAAAAAAAAGACAAAAATAGCTAACAATGGTTTTTAGGCAATGAAGGACAGGGAGTGAATGGAAAACAAGTGGGATGAGCCCAATGATTACTCCAGTTTGAGAGAGTTTGCAGACTGCACTATAGAGAGGGGAACCCAGTGGACTCCCAGAGTTGAGGAGATGGGCTTCAGTCCAGGTAGTCCAAGGTGGCTAGAGTTTATAGGACACAATAACAAAACAGAGAAAGTTATTCAGAGAGAAATCCTGAGATTGATGGACAGTCCCCTTAGAGTATTCAGCATGGTACTGGTTGGTTCATGCATGTGAGAAAGCTACCTGAAGCCAGGGAAAGAACCATATGAGGGAATTAGAACAGTGCTTGGTACTCACACGGGACTGGGAATAGTACCTTTCCACTATCTAGACTGGAAAACCTCAGATTTAATGGGGCATTGGGT
Organism: Ceratotherium simum simum; assembly: GCF_057802395.1. Classification (NCBI taxonomy): domain Eukaryota; kingdom Metazoa; phylum Chordata; class Mammalia; order Perissodactyla; family Rhinocerotidae; genus Ceratotherium; species Ceratotherium simum. The sequence goes on from NC_141921.1 coordinate 6,691,516, forward strand.
AGAGTACGGAGAAGGATCCTGTTTCAGGAGTGGGGAATATTTAGATGTAAACTAAATGCGGTCTGGTCCTGACTAAAACATTTAAAAGACAAGACCAAAAAGAATAAACTGTTTCCAAGTATTTAATGTCATTACAGAACAAAGCTTTAAAATATTTATAGAAACACAAAATATTCGTCACCCCAAAAAAGTTCACGTTGTCTGACAGTCAATCAAAGATTAATTGGTATACAAGGAAGCAGGAAAATACAAACCATGATGAAGAGAAAAATCAGCCAATCAAAACTGACCTTGAACTGATACAGTAGAATTAGCAGAGAGGGACGTTAAGACACTTAACATTAACTATATTCCTGATGTTCCAAAAATTAAATAGAGACATACAAGATATAAAAAAGATTCAAATCAAACTTAGAGAAATGAAAACTACAATGTCTTAAGATGAAAAATACACTTGGCAGGACTAATGGCGGATCAGACATCACAAAAGAAAAGGTTGGTGAAGTTGAAGATATAGCCACGGAAACTATCCAGAATGAAACAGAGAGAAAAAGAATTTGAAAAAAAGAAAGAAAAGAGCATCATTGAGCTCTGGGATAATTGATGTATGTGTACCAGTTCTACACAAACTCTTCCAGAACATTGAAGAGGAGAAATGCTTCCCAACTCAGTCTACGAGGCCCACATTACTCTGATACCAAAACCAGAAAAAGACATTACAATAAAAGAAAACTTCAGACCAATATCCCTCATGAACATAAATGTAAAAATTCTAAACATAATTTTAGCAAATTGAATCTGACAGTATATTTAAGGAAGAAATATATCGTGACCAAGTGGGACTTTATTCTGAAGTGCATTGATAGTTTGTCATTAGAAAACCAGTCCATGTAATTCATCATGTTAACAAACAAAGAAAACTATATGATCATCTTGGTAGATGCTGAAAAAGCGTTTAAAAAAATCCTGATAGTCTCAGCAAGCTAGGAATAGAAGGGAACTTGCTCAACATGATAAAGAATATCTACAAAAAACTTACCACTAACATTATGTTTAATGGTGAAAGACTGAATGCTGTCTCCCTAAGATTAGGAAAAAAGACGGGTATGAAAATGGTATAGCTGCTTTGGGAAACAGTGTTGTAGTTCCTCAAAAAATTAAAAAAGGAGTTACCATGTGATCCAGCAGTTACACTTCTGAGTATATACTTAAAAAAATTGAAAGCAGGGTCTTGAAGAGGTATTTGTACAACCGTGCTTATAATAGCTAAAACACAGAAGCAACCCAAGTGTCCATTGACAGATGAATGGATAAGCAAAATGTCATATATACATAGAATAGATTATTCAGTCTTAAAAAGGAAGGAAATTCTGATAAGCTACAACATAGATGAACCTTGAGGACATGATGCTAAATGAAATAAGCCAGTCACAAAAAGACAAATGCTGTATGATTCCACTTATATGAGGTACTTCGAGTAGTCAAAATCATGAAGACAGAAAGTAGAATGGTGGTTGCCAGGGCCTGGATTGTTGGGGGAATAGGGAGTTATTGTTGATGGGTATAGAGTTTCACTTTTGCAAGATGAAAAAATTCTGTGGATGGATGGTGGTGATGGTTGCACAACAGTATGAATGTACTCAATGCCGCTTAGTTGTACACTTAAAAATGGTTAAAATAGTAAATTTTATGTTGAGTATATTTTATAACAAAAAAAAAAAGGAAAAAAAGATATGTCCACTCTTACCACGTCTATTCAACATTGTATTAGAGGTTCTAGCCAGTGCAGTTAGGCAAGAAAAAGAAATAAAAGCCATCACATTGGAAAAGAAAAAGTAAAACTATATTTGTAGACAATATGATTGTGTAGAATTTTTGGTGAAATCTAAAAAAAGAGTTACCAGAACTAATGAATGAGTTTAGTAAGGTTGCAGAATACAAGATCAATATGCAGGGCCGGCCCAGTGGCTTAGCGGTTGAGTGTTCGCGCTGCGCTGCTGGCGACCTGGGTTTGGATCCCAAGTGTGCACCGCTTCTCTGGCCATGCTGAGGCCACGTCCCACATACAGCAACTAGAAGGATGTGCAGCTATGACATACAACTATCTACTGGGGCTTTGGGGGAAAAAAATAAATAAAAAAAAAAAAAAAAAAAAAGATCAATATGCAAAAATGTATTTTTATATACCAACAATAAACAGTACAAAATTGAAATTAAAAAAACTATTTATGATAGCATCAAAAATATGCAAGACTTGTGTACAAAAAAGTACAAAAAATTACTGAGAGAAATTAAAAACGAGTTAAGTAAATGGAGAGATAAACCTTGTTCATATGTTGGAAAAATTGATATTGTTAAATGTTAGTTCTTTCTATACTGATCTATAGATTCAACACAATCCCAACCAAAATCCCGAAGTGAAAACTGATTCTAAAATTCCTATGAAAATGCAGAGGCCCTAGAAGATGCAAAACAACTTTGAAAAAGAACAAAGTTGGAGGACTAACACCACCTGATTTCCAGACTTGTAAAGCTACAGTGATCAAGACAGTGTGGTATTGGCATCAAGTAGACAAATAGGTCAGTGGAGCAGAATAGTGAGTCTAGAAATAGACCCACATATGTATGAGCAACTGATTTTTGACAAAGATTCAAAGGCAATTCAGTGGAGTAATGATAGTCTTTTAAACGTATGGTTCTAGAATAATTAGATATCCATATGCAAAGAAAGAACTTCAATCCATACCTTGCACTGTATAAAAAAATAGCTCAAAATGAATGACAGACCTAAATGTAAAACCTAAAAGTATAAAATTTTCAGAAGAAAATATCAGTGAAAATCTTTATGACCTTGGATTAGGCAAAATTTCTTAGATATGAAACCAAAGGAAAAAAATGATTAATGGGACTTCCTCAAAATTATAAACTTCTGCTCTTTGAAAGATACTGTTTAAAGAATGACAGTATTAGCCACAAACTGTGAGAAAATATTTGCAAATCATGTATCTGGTAAGTGATTTCTATATAGAAGATATAAACAACTTTCAAAACTCAGTAATAAGTAAATAACCCAATAAAAATAATGGGAAAAAGATTTGAACTGACCATTAAAGAAGACATACAGATGTCAAGCACATGAAAAGATGCTCAACGTTATTTGTCATTAGGGAAATCACTATACTTATTAGAATAGCTAAAATTAAAAAGACAGACTATACCAAGTGTTGTCAAGGCTGTGGAGGAACTGCAAGTCTGAAACAGTTCTGGTGGAAATGTAAAATAGTACATCCACTTTATTTCAAGGTTTATTTACAGGCATACCTCGTTTTATTGTGCTTTGCTTTATTGCACTTTGCAGATATTGCGTTTTTTACAAGACCCTCCACCAGCAAAGAGATTACAGCTCACTGAAGGCTCACATGATGGTTAGCATTTTTTAGCAATAAAGTATTTTTTAATTAAGGTATGTATACTGTTTTTTAGACATAATGCTATTGCACACTTAATAGACTACAGTAGAGTGTAACATAACTTTTATATGCACTGGGAAACCAAAAAATTCATGTGACTCCCTTTTTTGCGACATTCGCTTTGTTTCAGTGGTCTGGAACTGAACCTGCAGTATCTCTGAGGTGTGCCTGTATTTTTAAATTGAGATATAATTGACATATAACATTACATTAGTTTCAGGTGTACAACATAATCATTCAATATATGTATATTTGCGAAATTATCACCACAATAAGTCTAGTTAATACCCACCACCACATATAATTACAGAGTTTTTTTCTTGAGAACTTTTAAGATTTACTCTCTTAGCAGCTTTCAAATGTACAATACAGTTTTATTAACTATAGTCACCATGTTGTATGTTACATCCCAGGACTTATTTATTTTATATAACTGAAAGTTTGTACCTTTTGACCACTTTCACCCATTTAACCCATTTCTCACCCCCTGCCTCTCACAACCACCAGTCTGTTCTCTGTATCTATGAGTTCAGGTTTTTTTCTTTTTTAGATTCCACAGATAAGTGAGATCATAAGATATTTGTCTTTCTCTGACGTATTTCGCTTAAGCATAATGCCTTCAGGGCCCATCCGTGTTGTTGCAAATGGCAGGATTTCCTTTTTTATGGCTGAATAATATTCCATTGTATGTGTCTGTGTGTGTGTATGCCACATTTTCTTTCTTTTTTTAAAAAATATTTATTTATTTTGTGTGTGGAAGATCAGCCCTGAGCTAACATCCATGCCAATCCTCCTTTTCTTTTGCTGACATCCGTGCCCATCTTCTTCCACTTTATATGGGACGCTGCCACAGCATGGCCTGACAAGCAGCGTGTCAGTGCATGCCTGGGATCTGAACCCGGGCCACCAGGAGCGAAGCACGCGCACTTAACCGCTACGCCACGGGGCTGTCCCCGACACATTTTCTTTATTCATTCATCCACTGATGGACTCTTAGGTTGATTCCATGTCTTGGCTATTGTAAATAATGCTCCACTGAACATAGGAGTGCAGATATCTTTCCAAGTTAGTGTTTCTGTTTCCTTCAGATAAATACTCAGAAGTGGAATTGCTGGAGGATATGGTAGTACATCCACTTTTGAAAACAATTTGGCAGTTTTTTTAAAAAGTTAAGTATGTGCCTAATATACAATTCAGCCCTTCCCTTCCTGTATATTTACCCAAGATAAGCGAAAGCATATGTCCATACAAATACTTTGTATATGAATGTTCATAGCAGCTTTATGTGTAATAATTAGCCAAAAAGTACAAATAAGCCAAACGTACATCAGTAGATGAACGGATATACAAATTGTGGTATATCCATAGCACTTTATGCTATTCGGCATAAAAAGGAATGAACTGTGTTGATGTATACAACAACATAGATAAATCTTCAAATAATTATCCTGAGTGAAAGAAGCCAGACAAAAATGAACATATACTGTGTGATTCCATTTATATAAAACTCAAGAAAATGCAAACTAATCTATAGGCATAGAGAGCACGTCAGTGGTTGCCTGAGTATGGATTTGGAGGGGGGAGGGATGATTACAAAGGGGTGTGAGGGAATTTTTATGTGATTGATATGTTTATTATCTTGACCGTGGTGATGGTTTTATGGTTGTATAATCATGTGCTGCAGAGCAACGTTTTGGTCAATGATGTACTGCATGTATCCTGGTGGTCCCATAAAATTAATACCGTATAGCCTAGGTGTGTAGTAGGCTATACCATCTATGTTTGTGTTAGTACACTCTGTGATGTTCGCACAGTGATGAAATCGCCTATTGATGCATTTCTCAGAACATATCCCCATTGTTAAGCAACACATGACTGTATATGTATGTCCAAAATTAACCAAATTGTAAACTTTAAAGATTTTATTTATTTATTTATTTTTCCCCCCAAAGCCCCAGTAGATAGTTGTATGTCATAGCTGCACATCCTTGTAGTTGCTGTATGTGGGACGCGGCCTCAGCATGGCCAGAGAAGCGGTGCGTCGGTGCGCGCCCGGGATCCGAACCCGGGTCGCCAGCAGTGGAGCGCGCTCACTTAACCGCTAAGCCACGGGGCTGGCCCAAATTGTAAACTTTAAATACGTGTAGTTTATTGTATGTCAGTGATATCTCAGTAAAGTTGTTTTTAAAAAAACCAGCCAAAAAGAAAAGGTCAGGAGGTAAAGAGTGATGGAATTCAGAGCATGTTGTTAATCATGAATTAAAGAGAGAATTTCATTATGTTGGACAGGAAAGACATTAAGAAGGCTTCACTGAATATTTGATATTCAAGCTGCATCTTCAAGGATTAGAGTTTCACCAGATGGATACAAGGAAGAGTATCAAGGGCCTTTTAGGCGTAGAGAACAAAATGAGTAAAGACATGGAGGTCCAATAGCACATATAATGTTTGGAGGCTGGTGATTATTTAACTGTGGATATTTGTCAGAAATGTTGGACGGAGTAGAGAGAATGGTTGGAGGAGGGCCCAAAAAGGCAGGCTGAAACTAAATTGCTATATATTCCATGTTAAGGAGATGGTGCATTATCTTATTGATGCCATTGAAAATTAAAATTTTTTTTTATCGCGGTAAAATATATAACATAAAATTTACCATTTTAACCATTTTTAGGTGTACAGTTTAGTGACATTAAGTACATTCACATTGTTGTACAACTGTCTGCGCTATCCATCTCCAGAACTTTTTCATCACCCCATATTGAAATTCTGTACCCATTAAACAATAACTCCTCATTCCCCTCTCCCCCTTGCCTCTGGTAAGCACTGTTCTACTTTCTGTCTCTATGTATTTGACTATTGTAGGTACCTCAGATAAGTGGAATCATATAATATTTGTCCTTTTTTGCTTATTTCACTTAGCATAATGTCTTCAAGGTTCAAGCTTATTGTAGTATATATCAGAATTGCCTTCCTTTTTAATGTTGAATAGTATTCTATTCTATGTATATACCATATTTTGTGTATCCGTTCATCTATGGATGGATATTTGGGTTGTTTCTACATTTGGCTATTGTAAATAATGTTGATATGAACAGTGGTGTAGAAATACTTGTTTGAATCCCTGCATTCATTTCTTTTGTATATATACCCAGAGGTGGAATTTCTAGATCAAATGGTAAATCTGTGTTTAATTTTCTGAAGAATTGCCGTGCTGTTTTCCACAGCAGCTGCACCATCTTACGTTCCCACCAGCAATGCACAAGGGTTCAATTTCTCTACATCCATAAAACTCTTTTTGTTGTTGTTGTTTTGATAATAGCCATCCTAATGAATTGAAGTGGTATCTCATTGTGCTTTTGATTTGCATTTCCCTAATGATTAGTGATGTTGAGCACCTTTTCGTGTGCTTGTTGTCCATTTGTATATCTTCTTTAGAGAAATGGCTGTTCAAGTCCTTTGATTACTTTTGAATTGGGTTGTTTTCTTGTTGTTGAGTTTTAGGAGTTCTCTCTATGTTCTGAATATTAATCTCTTATCATATATGTGATTTGCAAATATTTTCTCCCATTCTGTGGGTTGCCTTTTTACTCTGTTAATAGTGTCGTTTGTTGCACAAAAGTTGTTAATTTTCATGAAGTCCAGCTTGTCTATTTTTTCTTTTGTTACCTGTGTTTTGTTTCATATCCAAGAAATCATTGGCAAATCCAATGACTTGAAGCTTTTCTTTTCTGTTTTCTTTTAAGAGTTCTATAATTTTGCTCTTACATTTAGGTCTTTGATCCATTTTGAGTTAATTTTTGTATATGGTGTAAGGTAAGGGTCCACATTGCATGTGGATGTCCAGTTCTCCTAGCACCATTTGTTGAAAAGACAATCCTTTCCATATTAAATCGTCTTGACACCCTTATTAAAAATCATTTGACTGTGTATGTCAGCGTCTATTTCTGGGCTTTCTATTTTATTCCGTTGGCCTATATATGTGTCTTTATACCAGTATCATCCTGTTTTGTTTACTGTGGCTTTGTAGTAAGTTTTGAAATCAGGAAATGTAAGTCCTCTAACTTTGTTCTTCTTTTTCAAGATTGTTTTGGCTATTCTGGGTCCCTTGAGATTCCATGTGAATTTTTGGATCAATTTTTCTATTTCTGCAAAAATTGTTGTTGGGATTTTGATAGAGATTGCATTGAATCTGTAGATTGCTTTGAGCAGTATTGACATCTTAACAATGCTGAGTCTGCCATTCCATAAATATGGATCTTTGTCTTTATTCGTGTTGTCTTTAATTTCTTTAAGCAATGTTTTGTTGTTTTCAGTGTACAAGTCTTTCATCTCTTTAGTTAATTCCTAAGTATTTTATTTTATTATGGATACTATTTTAAATGGAATTGTTTTCTTAATTTCCTTTTCAGATTGTTCATTGTTAATGTATAGAAATGCAGCTGATTTTTGTGTATTGATTTGTATCCTGTTACTTTGCTGAATTTGTACATTAGTTCTAACAGTTTTTTCATGGAATCTTTAGGGTTTTATACATATTAGATTATGTTATCTATAAATAGTGGTAATTTTACTTCTTCCTTTCCAGTTTGGATGCCCTTTATTTCTTTTTCTTTCTTTCTTTCTTTTTTTTTTTGTGAGGAAGATCAGCCCTGAGCTAACATCCATGCTAATCCTCCTCTTTTTGCTGAGGAAGACCGGCTCTGAGCTAACATCTATTGCCAATCCTCCTCCTTTTTTTTCCCCAAAGCCCCAGTAGATAGTTGTATGTCATAGTTGCATATCCTTCTAGTTGCTGTATGTGGGACGCGGCCTCAGCGTGGCCAGAGAAGCGGTGCGTCGGTGCGTGCCCTGGATCCAAACTGGGCCACCAGTAGCGGAGCGCGTGCACTGAACCACTAAGTCACAGGGCCAGCCCTATTTCTTTTTGTTGCCTAGTTCTTCTGGCTAGAACTTCCAATAATATGTTGAATAGGTGGTGAAAATTGGCATTCTTGACTTGTTCCTGATCTTAGAGGAAAAGCTGTCAGTCTTTCAACATTGAGTATGATGTTAGCTCTGGGTTTTTCATATGCAGTCTTTATTGTGTTGAGGTTGTTTGCTTTTATTCTTAGTTTATTGAGTGTTTTTTTTTTACCACAAAGGGGTGTTGAATTTTGTCAAATAGTTTTTCTGCATCAATCAAGATGATCATGTTATTTTTTTCCTTTCATTCTGTTAAGGTGGTGTATTACATTGATTGATTATTGTATATTGAACCATTCTTGCATTCCAGGGATAAATTGAACTTGGTCATGGTATATAATCCTTTTAATATTCTTCTGAATTCGAGTTGCTAGTATTTTGTTGAGGATTTGTTGAAGGATTTTAGGTAGGAAAAAACTGGTGGAAATATGGGGAATGGGATGAAGGGCCAGAGACTGGAAATGGGAGACTAATTAGAAGGCTCTTTCCTCTTAGGCAAGTTTTCCTAGCCTAAACTAATTTTTTCCAGAATTTACCTCATTGCAGTAGAAGGCACCACCATTTACCTAGTTGCTTAGGACAAGCACTTTTGAGTCATCTTTGATTCATCTCTTTCTTTTACACCCCACGTTCAAATCATTAGCAAATTCTATAGAATTTACTTTCAGAATATTATGTATCCCAAATTTAGTCATTTGTAACACACCTGTACTCTTTCTAGTTTAGTCTGAGCTACCACCATCTCACCTGGACTATTTCCAACTTACCCTTCTTCATGTCCCCCCCCACCCCCAATCTATTCTTCATTTAGCTGCCAGGATTGTTCTTTTAAAATATGTCATATCATGTTACTTCCTGGTCATAGCCCTTCAGTGGCTTCCCAATTTAGAATAAAATTCTAAGCCCTTATCAAATTTCATTAGGTCCTACAATATTTGGCTTCTAGTTAACTTTTCAACCTCATCATCTTCCACAGTCACCACTTTGTTACTCAGCTCCAGCCGCATTGATCTCTTCACATAACATTAAGCACTTTCTTGCCTCTGAGTGTTTGCATTTACTGTTCTCTGTGTCTGGAATGCTCTTCCCCCAGAAATTTAAATGTCTCTCTCCTTCACTTCCTTCACGTCTTTGCTTAAATATTACCTGTTCAGAGTGGCCTTCTTTGTCCACTCTATTCTAAAATAATAACCCCTTCCCATCAGTCTGTAGCCTCTTATCCTGTTTTATTTTTCTTCATAGCACTACCTGACATGTGATTATATATTTATTTATTTATCTGTTGTCTCTTTCCTCTAACTAGAATGTAAGTTACATATGGGCAGGGACTTCCTTGATTATATGAATGACAGAGGGTATATGAGGCTATCAGGAGGATATGAGGATGATCAGTGATAGGAGGATATCAATGAGAATGTTTTGTGGAACAGTATTCTAAAGGACGTAAGATAGGCTTATTAGTAGCATAGGTAGAGGAGTGTGTTCATTTATTGTTTTTTATCTTCTTATTTCCATGACAATATAGCAATATAATATAGAGCATTTTGTGGTACTTCTATGTATATAAAGATAATTTTGTTGCATGTTAACGTTGTATTATTTTTTCATTAAGTATGTTGCTATTAATACCTTGGATGAATCCTAAAAAAATTAGTCCTGAAAATTTAGACACTCATCCAAGACTTAGATTATAATTAAGATTGCAGAAATAGTCACAGAAACTTATGAAAATGAGATTGTCTTAGCTCCTATGTTTGATTATTCTATACCTTAGGTGAACTTTACTTATGTTAAGACTGAATATGGTAACAATTAATAAAACTAGGAATAGTTCAAAGTCTTTGTTTAACTAGATTGGTGGGGGGGAGAGCAAACTACTTTTGATTATCAGATTTGTTGGGAGCTCCATGTCTCAAAAAATAAGAGATTGTTTTTTCACTGAAATGTGGTAATAGAAAATGCCTTTGTAATTATTAAGTAAAAGAAATGGTATGGTCTCAGTTATGTTAAAAAATGAAAGATGTGAGATTGTGTGTGATTTTCTTCTTTGCATTTTCCTATATTTTATGTAGCTTTTGCAGTTAGCATGTATCTTTTTAATCAAAATAATAAATTAATTTTAAAAAGTCATTGTGCATATAGTCCCTGTTTAGCTTATTGGTTTAAATTGGCTTTCAGACTTTTAGCAGAATAGAGGTTTTTTTGAACATTTTGCCTGGTGTTGGATAAAATAACAGAGAGAAATCAATTGTAAATGGTAGGCAGTATATCAAATGTGATGATAGTGTCTAGGATGTTTTCCTGTGACCATTTACTCTGACACTCTGTATGCTGATCAGAGACTATTCAAGACCTTCTGCTACATCTAAGGCAATATCTCTTTGCTGCAACAAAATTATCACCTGAGTGTTGTACTTAAGGTATCTTGGCTTTGATGTAGCATTTCAGAATTAATGCAGACAGTAAGGTAGAACAAGTTTTATTTTTTTAATGTTTAATAGCAACCTTGTCAATAGCGCCCTCTTATTCTTCCAATCCAGCTTCACAAAGGCAGAGGTCTGTCTCTTTTGTTCACTTCCACATCCTAGGTTTCTTAAATCTGACACATAGAAAGTGAATATTTGTTGAGTTAATATATTTCTGTCTTTCCCTCCTACATATAAGGACATTAAAATAGAATTCTTTTTTTTATGTTGTTGTTGTTAAACATTACACTAATAGGAAAAACAAGAAGAAAGTGAGCTTCGATCTCTGCCGCCTCCTTCCCCTGCCCACTTGGCTGCTTTAAGTGTTGCAGTTATTGAATTAGCAAAAGAACAAGGAATAACAGATGATGACCTCGGAGTCCGTCAGGAAATTGTGGAGGAAATGTCAAAGGTTATAACAACGTTTTTACCAGGTATAAACACTTTTATACTTAATTTTTTAAATTACACAACTGTCTTCTCCTTGCTTCTTCTTGAACTTAGGGTAAATTACTTAATGTTTTCCTCTCTCTTTTTTTCTCCATCTTAAAAGTAGGTGAATTTAATTGTTTTATAAATGACTTTTTTTTTGGAAATATGTCAGAGAAGGAAAATGGAGAGTTATGGCACAGTATAATTTTTGTAATAATAAAAAAAGATATAGGATAATTTCTTAGTGGTCAAATATTACATTTTATATTAATTTTTATAATTATATTAATTTTTTAATATCATTGACTTCTGAATGGACATTTTAGTTATACTGTTTTCAGTATATACATTTCAACCAGTCACTAAATAAAATGCCTATTGCCTGATGGTGGGGAAAAATTAATTTACTTTAAGTAGGGATGTTGGAGGTAAAATCTGCACTTTTCTTTCTTTTTAACTCTGCTCTTTACAGAAAGCTTGTGTTTTTGGTGCAAGAGGGATTCAGGCCAGATTTATTGTAGACATTTATGTATAGATTATTTGCTTAGCCCTCATTATTTTCTTATATCAATATTGAATTTAAGTAAATGTATATTAAATAAGACTGACTTCTTACCACCTAAGGCATTTTGGACAGTTGATAAATTATAGTTTCACATAGAGTCATTGTGATATTTATAAGCAAGAATATAAGATTGAAATTTAAAAATGGAAAACATTTTCATTTCTGTTTATTTCTATAATATGGTTTTCTATCTAAAATACATTGAATACTAATTTAAATTATATATAGAAATAATTCACTATTATTATAAGAATTTTCTAAGAATAGAACTGACATTTTTATGATTTTAATGACTTGGATGACTTTCAGACATTTTGCGAACTTGGAAAGTAGACTTTTACATATACAATAGTATGAACTTATACTTTCTAAGAAGTTAAACCTGCCTGATCAGTCCTAATCATGTTATTTTTTAACTTGCTGTCTGGTGAGATCCTTTTAACATTAGCCTTATTATGATTTTTGATAAAACATATTTGATAGTCTGAGAAAGATGTAGGTATTATGTTAATTGTTCCTATTTATTTTATTCTATGAACTCTTGAAAGCCACAGAGTTTCTTTGGTTTTACGTTTGCAGTATCAATTGACTTGACTTGACTTTGTATTTTTAAAGAGCATTGGCATTGAATGTCTGTGATCCCTTCCCCATTTAAAGTGCTACCTCTTACATTAATATAAATATCTAAAAATAAATGTAGTTTGTGACAGTAGCTATAGCTAAGTTAGTATATTCTTTACTGTTTTTTTTTTTTTTTAATTTTTTTTATTTATTTTTTTCCCCCAAAGCCCCAGTAGATAGTTGTATGTCATAGCTGCATGTCCTTCTAGTTGCTGTACGTGGGACTCGGCCTTAGCATGGCCGGAGAAGTGGTGCGTCCGTGCGCGCCTGGGATCCGAACCTGGGCAGCCAGCAGCAGAACGCGAGCACTTAACCGCTAAGCCACCGGGCCGGCCCTATTCTTTACTGTTAACATGTTAAATGCTAACCATACTTCTAGTCATTCCTAAGTGAACTATTGCTAGAATTTTGTTTAAACACTGAACTTTTATGAGTAATTTCTTTCTTCTCTGTTCCTGAACCTCATAACTGAGAAACATTTTTATTATTTTGTAGATCAGTTAGAAAGGATGTCATTCTTCTATAATTGTTGTACTACAATTGGAAGACATAGAATTGAAATATATGTAGTTTTCCTACCACTGTTTTTTAAAGTTCCCATGTTTGCACACTATTTCATGCTTTGATGTTTTTCTTTTATTTCCAGAGTGTTCACTTAGGTTGTATGGCTCATCTCTAACTAAGTTTGCTCTGAAAAGTAGTGACGTTAATATAGATATAAAATTTCCTCCCAAGGTAAGTAATTAGAAACGACCATTTCCTGTGTGGTTTTTCACTAGTACTTTGTGTTTTTTATTGATTATCTTTTTAGAGCAGGTGTAGGGAACTATAAAACTTTGGCTTGTAGAGTGTTACCATTATGATTAAGCAATGCTTTTGGAAACAAGATTAGGTGTCAACATAGGTAGAATAAAAGAAATGAGGCAGAAAAAAAGGAAGCATGGTAAGGCAGTCAAAAAAAAAAAAGAAAAATGCTTATGTTTGAATATGTTGAACAGTTATTGCTTATGGTAAGCAGTATAGAAAATGGAAAGAACTTTTGGAATCATATATCTGTGTTCAAATCTTGGCTGCAATGAGCAAGTTACTTGACCTTCTGAACCTCAGTTTCCTAATTTCTGAAACAGGGATAATAACTTTTATATTAAATACGATTAGATTAAGTAAGATGATATATACTAGGGATGTTTGTGTAGTGCCTGGTACATTATGGGTACTTTTAATAAGTTGTAGCTAGTACAATTAGCAAAAGTACTGATACTGTTTAGCACTGCTAACGTTGCTTATTGATTGACATATCAAACATTTAAAATAATCAGTTGACATTTTGTGTTTTTAATTTTAGTTTATGCTCAAGGAGGTTTGAGTGAAAATTTGATGTTTTAATTTCTAGTCTGATACAGTCATTTACTTACAATTAATGTATGATTATTAAATACTTTTAAATAATAGCAAAATACACATTAAACTAAACATTTGACAAGCTTATTATTTAAAGTAGTATTTTAATCTAAGCCTTTGACCATGCTGCCAGTTGTCAGTATCCCTTAAACTTCATATCTCAACAACTTCTCTTTAATAGTCATTTGGTAAACTAATTTCTTTTCCATTTGTCTTGCTGTGAAATTTCAAAATCTTTTCTCACTCTAAGAACTCATTAATTCTAGGAATGTTGCTGGAATAACAGCACTACATGATTTATTAGATTGTACTTCTGTTAACAAGATTTGTTAACATAAAAGTAAAACACTGTTCTGTTTTCATTATTTTGAAATACAGAGTATGATTTAATTTAACTGTTTAATGAAATTGAATTCTCTCTAAAGTTTGGCAACTTGAACTTTGAAATTAGTGTATTGATTTAGTTTGAAACTTTTTTAGATGAATCATCCAGATCTTCTGATACAAGTGCTTGGGATTTTAAAAAAAAGTGGTGAGTTTCTTTTTTAATTTGTCTTTCTAAAGAAAATTTTTTAAAGGTACATGCATTGTGTTATGTATGGCTAACCAAGTTAAACCGAAACTCCTAGTGTATTTGAGTCATAGTATTACATATGGATATATACATTTATATATGTATTTGTTTAATAGATGTACTAGAAAATTTACATATTGGTTAGATCAAAAGTACATATTTAAAATTGATATGTAAAAAACTACTGCCTTGTGGGTAATTAAAAAATGTTAGCTTTGAATCTTGACATTGCTTGTATAAAGGAAGACAGAAAAACTTGTCATCATTAGGAGATCATTGACGAAGGAAGATTTAGGGAGAGATTTGGGGAAAAAAATGTGTGCATGCATTGACTAAGTTTTTTTTCCACTTTAACCTAATTTAATCATTTATATTACATCAACGAAATCATACCTAGTAAGTTTTTCATATGTGCCTCGTCTCTCTGGATTGCTTTTGATCTAAAAAGGACATTTGTATAGATAAAAATACTTTTAAAATAAAAGTTAAAAAAAATACAGCTGTCTCAAACCGGGCCCCAGGTCATGTAGTACAATCTGGCATATTATTTTCTTGGTTTTTATTTACTGCTTTTCTTGTTATAAAGTAAATGCTTAAGAGCTCAGGATCTCGAGCCAGACTTTCTGGGCTCGCATTTTAGTTCTGCCACTTATTGGTTGTGTGTCCTTTGACAAAGTATTTAACGTTAATGGTTCAGTTTTCTCTTCTGTAGAATGACAATAATATAGTATCTTTTTGATGAGAAGGTTGTTGTAAGGATGAAATGGGTTAAGCAATAGCTTAGAAAAGTGCCTGATATATAGTAAATTCTTATTAAATTTCTGCTGCTGTGATTGTTATTATTATTACTATTGTCATCTTAAATTTTATTAATCAGAAGTATCTGGCAAAAATACTTGCAGTTTGGCTTAGAAGAGATAGCTTATTGACCTTAGCCTTACCCTCTTTTTTGCTCTACTCTCAGTTCTAAACTTTCTTTCCCTTTCTGTCTGCCCCATCAACTCTCCATTATTTATCAGCTTCTTGTTGGCCGTTTTCCTGGGAAATTAGTTTTTAAGAGGTTAATTTGGTGCAGTTTATCCTGTAAAGGGATTTTAATATCATTTTCTTTCTTAATAAATACTTGTCTCTAATTGCACAAAAACTCTAAAGCATATTAGAGATAAGACGTAGATATAGAGAGCTTTTGCCTCTTTAGACTCACTAGACAGTATCAGCTGGGCAAAAATATTTAAAATCTGTCTTTTTCACTAAAATATGTGAGTAGATCATGTTAAGTCATATAACATAGGTTTGTAAAATTCAGTCTGACTATAAAATTGATTATTCCCTCATTGTACTCTTTAAAGACCTCTATCCTATCATCTACAGGATTTTTTTATATATTTGTTTTCCACACGCCTAATTGAGCTTTTTGTGTCTTCTTCATTGTCATATCCACCATGCATAATGCAATTCCTGATATATAGATCTTCAGCACATGTTTTTCAAATAAATTAATAATTCCAGCAAGTACTACCAAGAGATTTTCTTTAAGCTTCGAATGAAATCATGTTAATCCATCTATTTTTATTTAGATTAGACATTTATGGCATGGGGCCTACCTTGGAGATGTAGAGAAAGATTTCAGTGTGGAAGTGTGTTTCACCCTGTTAGTCTTTTCTTAGGTGTTTTGATTGGGCAGACTCTTGATATACTAACAGGAAGTGGGGCCAGCAGAGTTAGCCTTTTACTTTCATGGATAATTTATAAGAACTAAATTGTGAAAACATTGTAGGTTCTTATTTCCTGACTCCTGTGGAACTAGCCCTCAGAAGTAAGTGATGTCCTCTGTTTGCTATATCTATGAAGGTTTAACACTTTGACTAGATTATATACTTACTTGGAAATATTCAAACTTTTAGGGATGTTAAAACCTTTCTTCTTAAGGTGATTATAATTTTCGGAGAGTATTTGGGACTGTACCTGTGGTTTGTGATATACAGCAAATGACACCAAAAGAGGTAAGAGATTCTGTTGGGTTGATGCTCATAATGAGGAGAGTGGATTATCCCACAGAAGCAATGAGAGTGATTTTTGGAAGGAAACTATTACTTAATGTTTACCATAGAGTACACATTCAAGAGATGTTGACATTAGCTTACTTGTTTTATTTTTTTCCCTTATTAGTATTATATGTAGATGTGGAATCTGATTTTCACGCTAAAGTTCCTGTTGTGGTGTGCAGAGATCGGAAAAGGTTGGTAACAATGAAGAGGAAATAAAGTGTTTTTTAAAATGACAACAACAACCACATATGCAGTGAACATCTCCAAAAGAGAAAATTTTTGTTTTACATTTCTACTTGGATTGATAGGACTAAGCTAGTTTCTGTTTATTAAAAATAGCAAGCTTCTTAAATCCTGTGAACAAGAACTAGAATTACCAGACATTTAAAAGTAAAACACTCTAAGGTAGAACTTTCCATTTTTTTCCTCAAGTTCATTCACCCAACAGTATTGAGCATTTACTGTATGTTAGGTCCTGCCTTGCTGTAGGGGTACAAACATAAATAAGAAATCGCTTCTCTTCTCAAGGAGCTCACAGTCTATTAGAATCTAGTTCTGAGTCCACTGAAATTTAAAGAGTCATTGAAGAGTAATCTTGCCTTTCTAGTCACTTGTCTAGAGGACTGAGAGGGCAAAGTGCCTTTGAAATAGGAAACTAAAATGATCCTGTTTGAGATCAATGTGGGAGACATGGAAACAATACAGAAACAGTAAAGTGTTGTTTTTATTGATTATTAACCTGTATTTCTTATATTTTAAGATTACTGTATTTTCTTATTCAAAGCTAGAAGATCTAGTTTAACTTACTTTCTAAATTAGAAAATTGAGACCTGGAGAGATTAAGCAGTTTGTCCAAATTCACATCATTTAGGGGAAAATCAGATTTAGAATTATTAAATTAGAATGGAGGTATTCTGATTTCCAGTGTTTTTTCCACCGCATTGTGTCAGATTGCCTCTGTTTGGCAACCCAGATACATTCTTTTCCCTGCCACTAAATATCTCTACTACAATTCTGTCACCCGGTTTGAGGTAGCCCCTGTTTTCACTTATGTATAAGCTTATTTGTGGGTTAATATGTAAATCCCTTCTAATTTCTAATCTGAAAATGGCATATCAATAAAATCATGAAAGCTTGGGTTGGAAAAATTAGAGTGAAGTAAAGCTAGTCAGTTCAGTATTTCATTTTTTGTTTTTATCATGTGCAAAGCAAAAAGAATGAACTAGGAAGGTACATTGCATGATTTGACATTGACAAGATCAATGTCTTTTTCTCATATAAATAAAATTTTGGTGAATCATAATGCTGCTTTTTAAATTAATTTCTCATGAACTTAAATACTAAGTGAGGCTGAAATTTATTTCTGAAGTACAGATGAACATTTAAAACATCTTTAGTTTATATGAAACTCTAGTGATGGAAATGATATGTAGTTTTCGGTTAGCTCTAAGTTTATTAAAACATTTGTTTTTATTATGACTCTTAGGTATTAAAATATGGTGACTGGAAAGGATAGCCACAGGATTTGAAGGATTCTGGTTTTTAAGGTATTAATACAGTGAAATTTGTTTCTTTCTCATTCATAGTGGTTTACTTTGTAGAGTGAGTGCAGGAAATGATATGGCATGCCTCACTACTGATTTACTTGCTGCTCTTGGCAAAATGGAACCTGTCTTTACTCCCTTGGTGTTAGCCTTTCGCTATTGGGCTAAGGTAAGTGGAACAGAAGAAAAAAGTATCTAATCTTTAAGATAACTCAGGCTTTTCTGTACTGTCATGTATTATATGTACTGTAATATGTGGGGACAAAATAGTTATCTGTGCTAGACAGTGGTGTGGCAGGCTCTGATTATGGACATGAAAATAAAGTTTCATAGACATATAATGTTATTGATAGATTTTGGAATTTTTAGTTATCATACTTTATTTTCCTTTTATGTAGTATAGAAACATTCACTTTCACATTTTAATATATGAGACTCAAATTTTCACTCTTGTTGCAGGTTAAAGTTGTAAGATATGGTTATACAAGTTAAGGTTCTTTTGATAGCATGTTTTTTTTACCAATCTCTGTCTTAGAACATTATTCTCTTTCTTCTAAATTATTGATAACCTGCAGCAATTTCTGATTGGGCAACTGCTAAGGATTAGTTATCTAAGTTTCCTAAATTAGAGTTAATGTATGTTATTAAAGGCTGTCATTCCCTTGTACTCATTTCTTTGGTATGGAGGTAGGGAGGAGTGGTAAAGTAATTACCAATATCGGTCCAAATGACGTGAGAGAGAGATTTTAGCTTTTCTGTGTGTGTTCTTATCAATATAGTATTCATCACTTGTCAGACTAGTGATGAGAAAATTCTCAGTCTTATACAAAGAAGATGGATTAAGGGGATAGTGTGGTGGAGTGATGACTTGAGAGCAAAAACAGAGAATTCTTTTTGGAATTTTTTGTCTGGACTCTGATTAGAGGATTGTCTCCATGGTTGGGGCAGAACTAGCTGGCTAAAGAATAGCTGGAAAAGTAAGGAACAGTCAGAAAGCCTATGGGGCCGGCCCTGTGGCTTGGCGGTTAAGTGCGCGCACTCCGCTGCTGGCGGCCCGGGTTCGGATCCCGGGCGTGCACCGACACACTGCTTCTCCGGCCATGCTGAGGCCGCGTCCCACATACAGCAACTAGAAGGATGTGCAGCTATGACATACAACTGTCGGCTGGGGCTTTGGGGGGAAAATAAATAAAAATCAGAAAGCCTAAGATTGGGGCTTCTTCATACTTCAGGCCTTTGTGTTTGCTGTTCCCTTCATCTAGAATGTTCTTACCCCACGTATCCAGAATGGTTCACTCTTTTACTTTTTTCAAGTTTTTGCTCACATTTCACCTTACTAGAGTTTCCTGGACCACCCTGTATAAGATAGCATTGCCTCCATCATTCCCTTTGCTTTTACCCTGCTTTATTTTTTTCATTACACTTACTACCCCCTGCCATACATATTTTCATTTGTTTGTGATCTGTTTTCTTCCATGAAATTGTAAACTCTGTGAGGACAGGGATTTTAATCTGTTTTATTTATTCACTGCTGGTCCCCGGTGCTGCTGCTTTTACTGTGCCAGCACGTAGTAGGCATTTAATAAATATTGTTGAATACATGGCCCAGTTTCTTCAGAAAGGAGATTTTTGACCCTTGGAAGTGACTGGGAGATGTGAACCAGGCTGAGGGAGAGAGTACCTCCTCTTCTTAATCTCATTGTTCTCTGTGCCTAGCACAATGCCTGGCATACTACAGAAATTTAGTGCTACAAAATGGTATAAACCAATTCCAACTGTAAATTTTTTTTTTTTTTTTTGTGAGGAGATCAGCCCTGTGGTAACTTCTGCCAATCGTCCTCTTTTTTTGGC
The DNA here is from genome assembly GCF_057802395.1 of Ceratotherium simum simum. Lineage (NCBI taxonomy): Eukaryota > Metazoa > Chordata > Mammalia > Perissodactyla > Rhinocerotidae > Ceratotherium > Ceratotherium simum. The sequence continues at coordinate 6,711,449 of NC_141921.1, forward strand.
GAGGAAGACTGGCCCTGGGCTAACATCCGTGCCCATCTTCCTCCATTTTATATGGGACGTCGCCACAGCATGGCTTGCCAAGCAGTGCGTCAGTGCGCGCCCAGGATCCGAACCGGCGAACCCCGGGCCGCCGCAGCGGAGCGTGCGCAGTTAACCGCTTGCACCACCAGGCCGGCCCCCAACTGTAATTTTTATGCTAAGTATTTATGTGATTTTGAGCAAGGCACTTCACCTCTCTGAGCCTCAATTTTTCCATCTGGAGAGATTATTTCAAAAATGATATGAGATAATGCATTAGAATATACTTGGAACTCTAAAATGCTGCACAAATTGTTTTTTTCAATTGGCAATTGAGATTATTTAAACAACGATGAGTCATCAGGAACAGAAACTGGTGCAACAACCCTAGTGACCAAGGTTTTTCAGAGTGTGGGATGAGACTGGTAGACAAGTCCTAGCCATCACTCAGGAGACTCAGTCTATCAACTCCAGAAGGTTAGTAAGGGATAGAAAGAATAAAGAGCTACCTGTGGGATGGTACTTCTTAATTATGCTATAAATTTTTAGTGGTCATAAAATAGTATCAGTTTTCTCACAGATGTTCTTTTATTCTTTTAGGCAAGAGACTATATCAGAAGAGTATAAATGGTACTCAAATAAGTTTTTTCATTTGGGAAAAAAAAATATGACCTATAAACTTTGTTTCCTAAAGTGGCTCTTAGACAGAAAGATTTATCAAATTTGCATAGATTCTAAACATACTAGTCAATGAAGGACACTAAAAAACGTGTATTACAAAGCTGGTTGCAGAGTGGTTCCTTTCTATTTCCAGCAGAACAGTGTGTCTCATTTTTGACAGCTGTGTTAGTTGCAAAGTGCTTTTTTCATGTTTTCATTTTCTGAGTTTATTGTAAGAAACCTAGAAATAATTCCTGGTATATTTTTCCTCTCAAAGATTTTTTTTAAACAGCTTTATTTATCTTGAAGTTTTAAGCCACATTGCACGTTATCTAGTAAAACGCAGATTTTCATGATTTGAGAGTTCAGAAAAATTCTAGTATATGAATATAATTTATTCTTGTTAAGTGATATCATGAGATTGCTGTTGTCTGTTCTCTGGCTATCTCTTCTCTTAATTGGCTTTATTGTTAGCATTCCAGTAATAGGAAATAGTTTTCTCGTAAAGACTCGTAACTCTGGGGGCTGGCCCCATAGCATAGCGGTTAAGTGCGCGCGCTCCGCTGCTGGCGGCCCGGGTTCGGATCCCGGGCGCGCACCGATGCACCGCTTGTCAGGCCATGCTGTGGCGGCATCCCACATAAAGTGGAGGAAGATAGCACAGATTTTAGCTCAGAGCCAGTCTTCCTCAGCAAAAAGAGGAGGATTGGCATGGATGTTAGCTCAGGGCTGATCCTCCTCACAAAAACAAAGAAAGATCTTAACTCTGGACGGCAAAACTCTTTTTAGCCTTTTCAGTGTATGATAGTCAAGTTTCCTGACTCAGAACAACTTTTTGTGGTTAACATAAGAATTAATTTCATCAGTATTTGACATCTAAAAGAGATCCCTGGGTTTTTTATTTTCTTTTTATTTTTTGTACGTATTTAAAGTATACAACTTGATGATTTGATATATGTAAACATTGTGAAATAATCACCAATCAAGCTAATTAACATCTCTTACATAATTACCTTTTGTGTGTGCCTGGTGAGAACACTTGAGATCCACCCTCTTAGCAAATTTCAAGTATACAATACAGTATTGTTACCATGCTATACCTTAGATCTCTAGAACTTATTCATCTTGTGTAACTGAGATTTTGTACCCCTTGACCAACATCTCCCCATTTCCATCTACCCCAGCCTCTGGTAACCACCATTCTACTCTCTGCTTCTGTGAGTTTGACTATTTTAGATTCCACATATAAGTGAGATCGTACAGTATTTGTCTTTTCTGTGTCTGGCTTATTTCACTTAGCATAACGTCCTCTAGGTCCATTTATGTTGTTGTAAATGGCAGAATTTCCTTCATTTTTAAGGCTAAATAACATTCCATTTAATATATATACCACATTGTCTTTGTCCATTTATCTGTCGATGGACATTTATTTTGTTTCCATATCTTAGCTATGAGATCCCTGTGTTTTAAGAGCTCTCTCTTAAACTGCCTTAATGTTATTCTTCTGTGAGATGTTTGATAGTGTTAACACCATACATGAGCAGTTCTTTATAGTTGCAAAGAAGTTTCTGGTGAACTTGACTTATTCATTATGCCGTATACTCTGTCCTAATAGTCTGGATAAATGAGAATTTATTCTAGTGAAATATTTGAAGCTCTTTTGATAAGTGTTTTTTATCCTCTCTTATTTTTAATTGTATTCTTAAGTTTACTAAGCCATTAAAGCTTCAGTGATTATGCTAAGTCTTTATTATCTAAAGAAGAAAATAATAATAAAAAAAACAATCCAATTATAGACGGATCTTATTTATGTAGATGCAAAAGTCTAAATAAAATATAAGCAAGTGGAATATATGAGTGTATCAAAAGGTAATATGCCAGGGCCGGCCCGGTGGCGCAAGCGGTTAGGTGCGCGCGCTCCGCTGCGGCGGCCCAGGGTTCGCTGGTTCGGATCCCGGGTGCGCACCGACGCACTGCTTGGCAAGCCATGCTGTGGCGGCGTCCCATATAAAGTGGAGGAAGATGGGCACAGATGTTAGCCCAGGGCCGTCTTCCTCAGCAAAAAAAAAAAAAGAGGAGGATTGGCGGATGTTAGCTCAGGGCTGATCTCCTCACAAAAAAAAAAAAAAAAAGGTAATATGCCATGATCATGCAGGGTTTATTTCAGGAATATAAAAATGGTTTAATATCAGGAAATATGTTAACGTAATTTATTACATTAACTAAAACATAAAATACATCATAGATGCTGAAAAGGCATGTTCTACCTAAAAAAACTCTTAAGTAAACTAGAAAGTTAATGATAAAGACTATATACGCAAAAACCAAAAGGAAACAATAACAAACATCATTCTAAACAGTGAATTGCTCAAGCCATATATTTAGGAATATTACAAGATGTTCACCAATGATGTTGTACATTGTCTGGGAGATTTAAAAACTGCAGTAAGAAAAGAAAATGAAATGAAATAATGAATATAAATATTGGAAAAACAATAAAAATTTCTCTTTGCTAATGATATGATTGCATACCTATAAAACTCTAGTAAAAAACTACTAGGATTAGTAAGAAAATTTGTAAGATGACTAAATACAATATAAACCTACAAAACCAGTTGCTTTTCTCTGTCATAAAAGTAATCTTGTAGAATAGAAACAGGGAAAAATATTACCTTCATGACAATGACACAAATTATAAAATACTAAGGAATAAATTTAATAAGAAAGGTACAGGAAGAAAATTCTATTACTGAAAGGTGAAAATGAAATCTGAACAAATTCATTCATTCAGCAAATATTTGTTAAATGCTTTCTATGTGCCAGACACTGTTGTAGGTGCTAGAAACATCTCAAGACATACAGAGTCCTGTTGTCATGAAGCTTACATACTTGTGGAAAAATCAGACAGTAAACAAGTATAGAAGTAACATAGTATTTGGTAGAATTTAGTGCTATAAAAATGAGATGATAATTTATACAATGTTATAAACCAATGTTACCACAATAAACAGAAAATAAAAAAATTTAAAAAAAAGATGATGTGATAACAGAGTGACATTACGCTGGATGGTCCGGAAAGTCTCTTTGAGGAAGTGATATTTATTTATTTTTTTGTGTGTGAGGAAGATCAGCCCTCAGCTAACATCCACGCCAATCCTCCTCTTTTTGCTGAGGAAGACCGGCCCTGAGCTAACATCTGTTGCCAATCCTCCTCCTTTTTTTCCCCTTTTTCTCCCCAAAGGCCCAGTAGATAGTTGTATGTCATAACTGCACATCCTTTTAGTTGCTGTATGTGGGACACTGCCTCAGCATGGCCGGACAAGCGGTGCGTCGGTGCGCGCCTGGGATCCCAACCTGGGCCACCAGTAGCGGAGCGCTCGCACTTAACTGCTAAGCCACGGGGCCGGCCCCGAGGAAGTGATATTTAAACTCAGACTAGCAGTAACGAGCCACTTGAAAGTCTAAAGGAATAGCATCCAAGGGATAGCTACTACAAAGCCTCTGAGGTGGGAGCGAGCTCATGAGGAGCAGAAAGGAAGGCAAGAGTGACTGGAATGAAGTGAGTGAGAGTGAAAGTTGTAGGAGATAACGTTAGACAATTCCTGTGGTAAGGAGTTTGGATTTTAATTGCAGTGAGAAAGGACAGGAAAAGTTTTAAAAGCAGTGTATGACTTGATGTGATTTATGCTTTGAAAAGATCTTTCTGGGATTAAGAGTAGAAATAGAGAGCCCACTGAGCAGTTTGCTGTAATAGATCAGCCAGAGATGATAATGATCTGTGCTCGGTTAGAGTGAATATGAAGCAAAGTAGACAGATTTGGGTAAGTTTTAGAGGTAGGACTTGCAGAGGTATTAGATATGAGAGTTGAGGGAAAGTGAGTAATTGATGACAACTAAATTTTTGGAAAATACAAAGATACCAAGCTGTTGGATAGGGAGATGGTATTCCCTAAAATATAAAATCGCATAAATTAACTTTCACATGTACAGTAATCTCAGAGTTACTAAGTTTTAAAAAGATTGATAAAATGGTCTTAAAGTTATAGAAGAATAAATGTTTGAGAATAGCTAAAAGAATTCAGAAAGAGACGACTAGTGAAGGGGGACCTACTTTACCACTATAAAACTGCTTTAGTCAAGTGTATATATCCTTTGCATAGGAATAGACAAATAGATCTGTGTGGAACAGAATAGAAAGCCCAGAAGTAGATCCTAGTGTAAATGAGTTTTTAATGTATGAAAAAATAAGAGATTTCATTTCAGTGATAAAATGATGGTTTATTTAATAAATGGTACTCTCACAACTGTATGTTTCTTGAAGAAAATAATGTTGTACCCTTATGCAAAAGGGTTGGACCCTTATGCAATAATGTTGGACACTAAATGTGAAAGTAAACTCCACTTAAATGAAAAATCAAAAATTTAGAAGAAAATTTAAGAGTGTGTATATGTAACCTGTGGGTTAGGGAAACCTTTTTACCGTGATAAGAAATCTAGAAGCTATATAAGATAAGCATATTTAACAATATAAACATTAATACATTTCATATGATAAAAGGTACCATACATAATGTCAAAAGAAAAACAGATTGGGAAAAATAACGTTTTTCAAATGCATATATCAGATATAAAGGGTTACTATCTATAATGTAAAAAGAACTCATACAGATTTGTATGTAATGTATCAAAATAGAAAAACCGGCAAAATATTTAAGACAGTTCAGAAAAGAACAAATCCAAATGGTTAGTAAACACGTGAAAAATTGTATAGTCTCTTAGCATCAGGGGAATGGAAATTGAAGTCACTGGTATTACATCTCACCCATCCCATTGACAGTTTTTTAAAAGGGATAATACCTAGTGTTGAGAAGGGTGTGTGTACACTCATATGTTACTGGTGAAAAGAGAAATTTTTGTAGTGATTTTGGAAAACAATCTTGTTACCGCACCAGGTCCGTTTTTGCCCGCCGCCCAGAAAGCCAGTCACAGAGACGACGAGATTGCAGAGAGAGAGGGTTTAATCACAAGGCAACCAAGTGAGGAAAATGGGAGAACAAGTCTCAAATCCGCCTCCCCAAAAATAGGGACTCGGGTATTTATGGAGAAAGGGGCAAGGTGGTCTGAAATGCTTGGAGGTGAGGAGAGATGAGGTAATTGATGATCTGTGCAAGTGTAGTCAGGCTTCATGTGTCTTCGTAGGACACGTCTTCACAGAATGGCAGCATTAGCATGCCCTGAGGGTGGAGTTCCAACCTCTTGCCATCAAAAGGGCCCAGTTGATGGGTTGGTGGTCTCAGTCTGGCCTGAAGTGGACAGGGGCTCAGTTCCTGGAAAAATACCTCAAACACCCATTACTATAGTAACCCAGGCTCCAGGGAGATGTCATCTGTAGGAGCCTAGTGGGAGTCCGATAGTGTATTGTCGGAACGCACAGTTAACAATGAGTAAATTTATCATGCAGATTTAAGTCCTCTTCCGTTCTGATAAGTTTCTAGGTAAGGCCATCCCCCCTTCTTCCTGGTGCAGGGGAGAAGATACCTTTACGAATGGAGATTTTCTTTACAAATGTAAATGTGTCTCATAAAGGGTAACAATCACTAAGAATGGGTTTAGCACGACCCGCCCAGGTACCCAGAGATGTCTATAGTAATGGCCTTTTCTGGGGGCAGGCCTCCCATCCTAAACTCCTTTGGTCAGTTAGTGGGGGTGGTGGTCAAAATGTCATTCAGGCAGAGAAATATTTTGGGTTCGCGGATTTTAATCCCCCATAGTTACTAGCTGTTTAATCATCAATGTCTGTTTGCCGGTTTCAATCTTATAATATTTATTAAAATTCAAATATATCACATATTTTTTAATCCAAGAAATACATTCCTAGGAATATAGCTCATAGAAATAAACATATCCTTAGGAAATATGTATAAAGATAAATATTATAGCATTGTTTAAAGTGGCAAAAACTGGGAACAAAGTATGGATGTCCTTGGGTGGGGGAACTATTGAGTAACCATCCAGATCATAGACTATAATTTAACCATTTAAAAGAATGTGTTAGATCTGTACTAATTGACTTAGAGGGACTTTCTTGGTGCATTGTTAAGGGAGAAAAGCAATATACAAGAGAGATGTCTACAATATACAATTTTGGTAAAACAGTGACCAAAAACATAAAATCCTTCCTGTATTTATATAGAAAATAGAAATGTATGTATGTTTGTATATGGTTATTTGAGTATAAAAAAAGCATGGTACATAGAAGATTGTTAACATTTAGGCAGAAGTAGAAGCAAGATAAGAAAATAATATACTGGGGCCGGCCTGGTGCCGCAAGCGGTTAGGTGCGCACGCTCCGCTGCAGCGGCCTGGGGTTCGCTGATTTGGATCCCGGGCGCGCACCGACGCACCGCTTGGCAAGCCCTGCTGTGGCGGCGTCCCATATAAAGTGGAGGAAGATGGGCATGGATGTTAGCCCAGGGCCAGCTTTCCTCAGCAAAAAGAGAAGGATTGGCAGATGTTAGCTCAGGGCCGATCTTCCTCACAAAAACAAAAAAAAAAAGAAAATAATATATTTTGTGTATGTGATGGAGATTGTCCCTGAGCTAACATCTGTGCTGATCTTCTTCTATTTTGTATGTGGGATGCCACCACAGCATGGCTTGATGAGCAGTGTGTAGGTCCACACCCAGGATTCGAACCTGAGAACCTGGGGCCGCTGAGGCGGAGCATGCAGACTTAACCACTATGCCGCTGGGCTGGCCCCAAGATAGTAATATTTTAAAAAGGTGTCCACAGTAAAAGCACTATATATGATATGACTCCATTTAACTAAGATATATATGTGTCTTTATATGCAATAGAGAAATGAATGGAAAGATGGTCACTAATATGTTAATAATTATTTCAGGGTGGTCAGATTTCAGATCATTCCGTATATTTTTCATTATTTGAACTTTTTTACAATGACTATAGTAGGAAGAAACAAGTTCCTTTTATTGTGAGGGGAATAGAGAAAATTAAAGAAAACTAAATGGTGGTACTTTTTTTCCTCTTCATTTTGCAGTTGTGCTATATTGACTCCCAAACTGATGGCGGAATCCCTTCTTACTGTTTTGCTTTAATGGTGATGTTTTTTCTACAACAAAGAAAACCCCCTCTTCTTCCTTGCTTACTTGGAAATTGGGTAAGCATGAGTTTTTGATGTATGTGTGCATGTATATATGTAGTTTGCTCTTGCAAAGTGCTCTGTTCAAACATTTTAAGCTGCAATTCTGGTCTGTCTATTTGTACATCTTTTTCTTTTCTTTTCTTTTTTTTTTTTTTAATAATTTTTCCACTACCAATTTGGAATGCCTTTTTATATAGATTGAAGGCTTTGACCCAAAAAGAATGGATGACTTTCAGCTGAAGGGCATAGTAGAAGAGAAGTTTGCGAAGTGGGAATATAATTCAAGTAGTGCAACTGAGAAAACCTCAATTGCTGAGGAAAACAAAGCTAAGGCAGACCAACCAAAAGATGATACCAAGAAGACAGAAACTGACAACCAAAGTAATGCCATGAAGGAAAAACATGGCAAAGTAAGCTTTTTTTGTTTTCGTTTTTGGCTTTTCTATCTGTAGAATTTGTGACGCCTTCGATTGAAGCTATTTTATTAATAGATTGACTGACTGACCTTGAGTAAGCCTCTTGGCCTCATTTTCCTCATCTGTGAAGTGAGGGGTTGATCTGGTTTAGTTTTTCAGTACTGAGATTCTCTAATGAATTTATACCTCATTTTGGAAGACTTGTATTGTTTGAATCATGTCAAGGTAATTCTTTGTATCTTTTTCATTTAGACAAGGAAAATTTCCCTCAGGAGTTGGGCTGACCAAAACTTTAGCATGTGGGAGTTATGTTGCCAAACTGGTAGAAAAATAAAGGCCCTGTGCTCCTTTAGGGGGTTACTTGCTTATTTAATTATTCAACATTCATTTATTAAGGATCTGGTATGTGCTGGGCATTATCTTCAGTGCTAGAGAACTAAAGATGAATGTCCATCAGTTGTGTCTTCCAGAAGCGTGTAGTCTTCTGAAGTAGACAAACATGTATTACAGAAATGTGACAAGTACTGAAGTCATTGCTCTAGCCACACTGAATTATATGTGGTTCCCTGAACATATATTCATAGTCCATTCAGCTCTCTCACTTTTCCTAGACTACCTTCTACCTTCTTCTCAAACCACCAATTCTCTCAGCTAATGATCTTGCTTCTTACTTCACTGAGAAAACTGAAGCAATCAAAAGAGAATTTCTGTGTACTCCCACCACCATCTACCACTATCTGCACTCACATACTCTGCCTTGCTACTTGCTTTTATAAAGGAACTTCCCATGTTGCTATCGAAAGTCATTTTCTCCACTTGTTTATTCAGTCCCATCCCTTCTTGTCTGTTCTAGAACATTGCTCTAGCATGGCTTCTCTTTCCCTCTTAAGTTACTAATTTTTCATTCTCTACTGAATCAAACATGCTTTTATTTCTCTTATTTTAAAGAAAAATCTTGACACCACTTCCCCTCCCAGCTATTCCTATGTTCCTTTTTGCAGTGAAACTTCTTGAAAGAATTGTTTATATTCACTATTGCCAATTTCTGTTTGTTCTTAACTCACTCTAATCAGACTTTGACCTCTATCAATCTGCCAAAACTTGTATCATCAATATTGATATCCTCCACATTGCTAAATCCAATGGTCATGTCTCAATTTTTATCTTTTTTGGCTTATCAACAATATTTGCCAGTTGATTATTTCCTTCTCTGATAAATTTCTTAACTTTTAGGATACCACACCCCTAGCTGATTATTCCTTCTCAGTCTCTCCTGCTGGTTCCTCTTTTCCTCTCCAGTCTCTTAAAGTTGGAGTGCTCCAGGGCTCAGTCCTTTATCTCCTTTTTTTTCTGTATCCGTACTCTCTTGGTGATCTCATCCAATCCCATTGATTTTAAGTACCGTCTGTATGATAATGACTCTCAAATTTAAGTCTTCAGCCACACCTCTCTCCTGAACTCTATAATTGTATCTCCAACTGCCTGTTTAATGCCTCTACGTAGATGTCTAATAGATGTCTTAAACTTAACATATTTACAACTGAACTCCTGGTCTTCCCCTTGCTCCACATGCAATTTTCCCATCTCATTTGATGGCACTCCATCCTTTCAGTTGCTCAGTCAAAAACCTTGGAGTCATCCTTTACTTCTCTCTTTCATACCCCATACGAAGTCTGTCAGAAAATCCTGTCATCTCTACCTTAAAATATGTAGAGAATTTGACCACCTCTCACCACTTCCACTGTTACTATCCTGGTCTTAGCCACCATCATCTCTGGCCTGGATTACTACTATAGCCTCATAAGTTTTCCTGCATCTACCCTTGCTCCTTATAGTCTCTTCTCACGCAACAATCAGAATGGTTCTTCCAAAACTTAAGTCAGATCATGCCATTCCGCCTCCCCACACTCAAAAACGCTTCAGTTGCTCCTCATTTAATGTAGAATAAAAGCCAATGAATTCTTACCGGCTAGCTCTTTGTTTTCCTCTTCTCTCTACCACACTAGCTTTCTTAGTTTTCTTTTTGAAGTTAATCACATTCCTACCTTAGTGACTTTGCTCTCTCTGTTCCTTATTCCTAGAACTCTTCTTCAAATCCTGTCTTCTCAGTAAGTCCTATCCTGACTACTCTGTATAACACCGAAACCTTCTCCTGCTCCCATATTCTCATCCCCTTTACTAAACTTACTCAACTTTTTCTTATTTCCACAGCACTTTGCTTCTTCTAACTTACTATGTAATTTACTTATTAAGTTTGTTGTTTATTGTCTTCTTCCCCTAGAAAGTAAGCTCCACTAAGGCAAAGATCTTTGGTTTTTTCCCACAGATATATCCCAAGTGCCTGGCACTTAGAAGGCACCAATGAATAGTTGTAGAATTGAATGAGTGAATAACTGTTTCATGCCTCTATGCTCCTTAGTGGTCACTTTTAGCCAGTTTTCATGTAGCTAATTCCTTTAGAATTCAGGTATTACCTCTTCTGTTAAGACCTCCCTGATTTAGAGGCCCAGATTAGCATGTAGCCTTTATTGTAATTGTTAAATTTTTTCTTCCTTTCCTAATAGTCTATGAAGTAGGACCTCACCTTATTTGAGTGGCAGTATGGTAGAGTGATTAGCAACATGGACCCAGTAGCCAGGTGGTCCTGAGTCAAATCCTTGCCTATAGTATCTACTTCATAGAATTTTTAGAATTAATAGTTATTATAGGTGCAGCACTTAGAAGAGTGAATGATGCATGGTGAGCATTATATATAAGTGTGAGCTTATTATTTTTTTATATTCCTAGCACATTGCCAGGGGCATAGAGATTCTAAATAAATGTTTTCTGAATGAAGGAATTAGCTTTTGAAAGCCCAGGGCATTAACTTAGATTTTAAGAGTAATTACTGCAATGAGGAGCTGTCGTGATTGTCATGCAGTGGTTTGCAATCTTGCCTACACAAGAAAATCACTTAGGGAGCTTTAAAAATCCCAATGCCCTGGCCATAGCCCAGGTCAATTAAATCAGAATATTGGGAAGGGCATGGGAGGTGGGAGTGGTGTGGAACTCAGATCTTTGTGTATTTTAATGTTCCCAGTGTGATTCTAATGTGCAGCCAAGGTTGAGAATCACTGGTTTAGTGGAAAGAACACAGAATTCTAGGAGTCAGTAAACTGGGAGTCTGTTCCCAGCTGTGCCACAAACTGCTTTTTGGCAAATTACTCCTTTATGCCTCAGTTTTTGAAAAGGTGATCTCTAAGGTCTTTTTAAATAGAAAATTAAATGATTGTATAGTTTTGTGCAGCTTAAATGAAAAGTATTTTTTCTTTTCCAGTCTCCTTTAACATTGGAAACACCAAATCAGGTGTCCCTGGGACAGTTATGGTTAGAGCTGCTAAAATTTTACACACTGGATTTTGCTTTGGAGGAATATGTCATATGTGTACGGATACAAGATATTTTAACAAGAGAAAACAAAAACTGGCCTAAAAGGCGAATAGCCATTGAAGGTGAGATGATACATTATATTTCATTTGGAGAATACTTTTTTGTGTGTCACTCATCGTCTGTTTCTAATACAGTGTTATAAATTTTATCCCTTTGGTTTGTAGCACTGTATATGCCACTAGGTTGTCATTATATACTTTAGATCAAGTCTTTATCAAGTTTATTATATTTTTATAGGATTAATACTTAACGGTTTCCAATCTATAGATATTATATTGGTTAGGGTTATTAGCTTATTTACATGCCTTTATTTTTATTTTTAATTATGAAAAATTTCAAAAATATAAAAAAAGAATAGTTATATGAATACTATAAGATCTTTTTGAATAAATTTGTGTCATAAAATTATCTTAAAGTATAATTTTAAAATCCAGTTTTTCATTATTGTTGTCGTTTTCTTTTTTTTTTTTTTTGTGAGGGAGATTAGCCCTTAGCTAACACCCGTTGCCAGTCCTCCTCTTTTTGCTGAGGAAGACTGGCCCTGGGCTAACACCTGCGCCCATCTTCCTCTACTTTATACGGGACCCCACAGCATGGCTTGACAAGTGGTGCATCCGTCTGCGCCCGTTATCTGAACCCATGAACCCCGGGCTGCTGAAGCAGAGCGCGCGAACTTAACTGCTTCGCCACCGGGCCAGCCCCTCGTTGTCTTCTAAAGTACCTCATCTGGGGCCGGCCCTGTGGCTTAGCGGTTAAGAGTGCGCGCTCCACTGCTGGCGGCCTGGGTTCGGATCCTGGGTGTGCACCGACGCACCGCTTCTCCGGCCATGCTGAGGCCGCGTCCCACATACAGCAACTAGAAGGATGTACAGCTATGACATAAAACTATCTACTGGGGCTTTGGGGGGGAAAAAAATAAATAAAATCTTTAAAAAATAAAAATAAAAAAAATAAAGTACCTCATCTGTTAAATGTGTTTAAGCTAAAAAAAAAAAAAAAAGAATAAAGAACAATTGATGTTGACAAACAAGATTTCACACCAAATCTCAAAAACATTAAGATCTTTTTTTTTAAATTTTTATTTATTTATTTTTCCCCCAAAGCCCCAGTAGATAGCTGTATGTCATAGCTGCACATCCTTCTGGTTGCTGTATGTGGGACGCGGCCTCAGCATGGCCGGAGAAGCAGTGCGTTGGTGCGCACCCGGGATCCGAACCCCGGCCGCCAGTAGCGGAGCGCGCGCACTTAACCACTAAGCCACGGGGCCGACCCAGCATTAAGATCTTTAGAGATACAGAAATTAATAGAATGGCTTCTAAATTCTTCATCAAAAATTTAAATTCCACAGTATTCCACTCACTTTTTATAGATAGGAAATTGAATTTCTGTCCATCATTTTAGTCTGTTTAGACTACACATTCTTCTGTTCCCTTAGTCCTCTGCTGGCCTTCTGTACTGTGAGTTGGACCCACAGACATTCTCACACACTCAAACATGGACTCGCATCTTGCACTCTCTTACGTATAGTAAATAAATGAGCTCTGAAGCCTGTAGCCATCATAACTCCTCTTCTCCTCTTTTTTTTTTTCTTTTTCTTCTAGAAAGGGGAAAGAGGCTAGGAAAAGCTTTGTAAAGCCTATGGATTTAGCTAACAGCAAGAAGTAACAGATGCCCCAACCATAACAATCTGAAACCTGGCCTGTAAATCCTTTTACTTAATGATCTTCTGTAGTGGAGAAAATGTGTATTGTCTTTTGGGTGGCACCGTTCAGTGAAGATCTGTTTGTGTAAGCTTGGAAATGTAGTTTGTTAGTAGATACTTAGCAACTGACCATTTTCTTTTTTACTAGATCCATTTTCAGTCAAGAGGAATGTTGCACGGAGCTTAAACAGCCAGCTTGTTTATGAATATGTTGTGGAGAGATTCAGGGCAGCTTATCGGTATTTTGCCTGTCCTCAGAGGAAGGGTGGAAATAAATCTACAGTGGACTCCATGAAAAAAGAGAAGGGGAAAATAAGCAATAAGAAACCAGTGAAGTCTGATAACATGGCATCCAATTGTTGCATTCTACTTGGGGAAAGCACAGAAAAAATAAATACAGAAAGAGGTCAACCTGATAAATATGATGAAACGGAATGTACATCACAGAGATGTATTACTAAAGATGACAGTTTGTTGGTAAATGAACTAGATTTGGCTGAACATGGACAGGAATCTTCATCTCTTTCTACTAATGAAGGCAGTGAATTGGAGCCAAAATCAATTAAGAAACAAGATGATGTAGTGCCTTCAGAAACTTGTTTAAAAAAGGAGTTCAGCCAGTGTAATTGCATTGATTATAAATCCCCTGACCCAGATGAATCTGCTGGTACAGACTGCAGGTCAAATTTAGAAATAGACAGTTCACATCAGATTGTGAGCACCAACATATCTGCTACCTCTTGCAACTGCAAAACTACAGAAGATGCTTCTGACCTTAATGATGATGATAACCACCCCACCCAGGAATTATATTATGTGTTTGATAAGTTTATTTTAACCTCTGGCAAGGTAGGATACAGTTTGTAAACAATCTGTACGATTTTGTGGTGGTTGTATGATTCTGTATTTATAGTTTTTAGATTCAAAAATGTAAAAATAGATTCTGTGATGGTAGACTGTTGTTTTGGAATGATATTTTGGTGTATATATGTTTTTTACTTTTTGCGTTTTTGCTTATGGTTGCCTTTAAAGAATGTATGTAAAACTCTAAAAGATTTCATCACTACTGTATTGCTAGTTGGTTTGCTTTACTTTCTCGTATATGAAAGGATTCATCAGATATTTTATGAAAAGCAGTTTGGCAAAGGCAGCATATATTTTAAATTTTGCTTATTTTTTATACGTATGATTACTTTTTTCTTCCACAGAGGAGAATATAGGGTTTGTAAACTCTAAAGTATTCTCTTTTAGAGTTTTTTGGCTGGAGGTGGGGGGCCATGATTAAGAGTATAAAGTTACTAAAGGTAGTTGAATGAAAACTAAGATCAGGAACCAAAAAAATGAAGAATCCACACTCTGTCTCTGCCACTGAGCTTCTCTTTGGATTTTGGCATATCCCTTATAAATTATAGGAGTCTTAACATTTCTACTTTTAAAGCAGGATAGTCTGAACTTTAACTCAATAAATAATAGAAAGTAAAATACCCCAGTGAACAGAAAATAAGCAATTACTACTTTGGTAATAAAAGAAAGTTTTAGCTGCGTCACATTGCTTCAAGTGCAGTCAGTGTACATAAATGAAATATTATCAGTGTCCAGGATGAAAAAATGATTATATAGATCATGTGTAAACCAAGTAGAATATTTTTTTAAAAACCTGGAAAGTCATCCAGTTTTATTGTTTTATCAATAATTATTTATTGACAAGCTTTAAAATTTTTAACTTAATTACTAAACTGTATTTCTTCATTTTTTGTAAGGCTACACCTGGTGCATTTCGTTTAGGTTGCAGTATTTAGGACATATGGACTATTGAAAGGGTGAAATCAATGGCAGATTTTTAGAAAAGCCTCTTAATTATATAACTGCAGTTTACATTTCTTATACTTCATACTGTTTTTCTCCTGGAAACTTACCTTAGGTTAACTATTTCTCCAATTTAAATTTTTTCTAGTTAACTGTAACAAATTTCTAAAATTTTATGATAAATATGCCATTTTTTTTTAAAGCTTTGAAAAGCTGATAGAAATTCCTATGGTAATGTTAATTAGCCCACAGCACAGCGTTCTCACAAATAGAGGTTTCGGTATATAATTTGCATCAGAGTTCATGGCTAGGTAAATGTTCAGGCTAACCCTGGAGGAAGAAGCTGACTCCAGGATCTAGGCATATTACAGTAAAGAAAAGAGTAATGCTGTTCCTTAACCATATGTGTTTTGTCTAACTAATTGGGATAAGTTTTTACTGTTTTAGCTACTTGTCTGGTAGTCTATTGGAATACATTTAAAAGGTGGTACAGGATTTGAAATTAAGTTCCTTGTGTGAAGCTAATTTATTTTTTAGAGCTCAGCCCTGCAGTTTGGTTTCTTGAGTACCATGCTAATGTAATAAATTGAACCAACTAGCCAAGCAAGGGTTCTGTAATTGATTGATTCAGAAGATAGACAATGTTTAGATTGAAGTGAAAGGTACCACTTGAAATTTCTTTATAATCTACTTTGTTAAAGATCTTCTTAGTAGATTAATATGTAATACATATCTTTCATTTTGGGAATTGATCAAACTGAATTAACCCATACATTTTCGATCTCCTGGTATTTCTTGTATCTTACATCTTCAGGTAAATCTAATCTTTGACAATATTTTAGTGGAAAAGAAAGTTGGTTAGCTCAAAATATGTTTTTTACATTTAACTCTGCATTTCATTAACATGCTTTTTTGTTTTTTTTACCTCCTGAGAGCATAGGTTATCAGAACTGAGTTACATAAAAGAGTCTTTTTGGACCCACTTTCTAAGTAATGATGAAGTCCCTCACTAGTTTATTAGATTATTAGATTATTTTTTTACCTTTGTGTAGCCGCCAACGATAGTATGCAGCATCTGCAAAAAGGATGGCCATTCAAAAAATGATTGCCCAGAGGATTTCAGGAAAATTGATCTAAAACCTCTACCACCAATGACAAATCGATTTCGGGAAATACTTGATTTAGTATGTAAAAGATGTTTTGGTAAGTCTTTTATTACTAGAACTGTTGAGACTAGATTATTTCTTAGATTTTGAATATTTATTTTCTTATTTAAAAACAGTTTGCTTATATTTTGTTTTGGTAGAGGTTTTTGAATAGTCTAGAGACCCAACCACAGATATTTACTAAATGCCGACTATATGCAGGGCACTGTGGTAAATGCCAAGGGGAATACAGAGTTCATATGTGTTGCTTTTAAGGAGCTTAGACTCTGGATCTGTGCTGTCTGATAGGGTAGCCACTGGCCATATGTGGCTATTTAAATAAAAATTAATTAAAATTAAATAAAATTAAAAACTAAGTTCCTCAGTTATACTATCCATATTTCAAGTACTACGTAGCTACATGTGGCTAGTGGTTACTGCACTGGACAGTCTAGGTAGAGAACATTTCTATCCTTGCAATGCTCTTGCATAGTGCTGCTCTAGATGGATGTATAAAACATGTAAGATTGCCATAATTGGAAGCAGAATATGTTACATGCTTATAGTAGTGGTAAACAAAAGGCAGTACAAACACAATTTTGACTGGGGTGGATCAGAGGAATTGGAGTTAATAATGTGGTATTTGAGATGGACTTTGAACTGCAGTTTTGGATATAGGAAATTATGCATAAAAGCATAGGATGTATAATTAGTTTGGGAGAATATTTACCTTAGATTTGGTAAAGTATAAGAAAAGCAATAGAGAGAGATAAGGCTATAAGGGTATTTTGGGGAAAGCCTTACATAGCTTTATTCAACAAACATTTATGGTATACAGGGATAAACTCTCACTCAGCACTTGCTGTGTCCCAGGTAACAGAAAATTCCTGATGTCATAACATTTAACATTCCTTCCCTATCCCCACCTCATGCCAGGCAACCACTTATCTGCTTGTTGTCACTGTATATTAGTTTGCATTTTCTAGAGTTCTATATAAATGGAATCACATAGAATGTATTCTTTTTATTTTGGGGTCCAGCTGCTTTCATTTAGCATAATTATTTTGAGATTCATCCATGTTGTGGTATGTATCAATGATTCATTCCTTTTTATTGCTGAGTTGTGTTCCATTGTAAAGATGTACCACAGTTTGTTTACCAGTCACCTGTTGATGAATATTTGGCTTGCTTCTGAATTTTGATTATTACAAATAAATCTCTGCACGTTCATGTAGTATGAGTCTGGATATGGACATACGCTTTCATTTCTCTTGGGTAAATACCTAGTAGTTGAATGGCTAGATCATGGCACATTTTTTTTTAGCAGCTTTTTTAAGATATAATTCACTACATTTGCTTTTATTTATTCAGTCATTTATTTATCTCAGTATGGACTCATGAATATTTTATACTTTGGGTTATAATCCAATACTATTTTATGTTGTTGCTCAGATTGTTCCAGGTTTGGCTATTGGGAGCTCTTTCAGTTGTGTCCCTTTGATATATCCCCATCAGTGTGTGTGTAGGTTTTTTTGTTTGTTTTTTGGCACTTCCTTACTTTCTGGCACTATAAGATGCTCAACCTCATCATATATATTTCCTGCCCCAGACCTAGAATTAGACATTTCTCCAAAGAGCCCTGGTTCCTTTTATTGCAGAATAGTATTAGAAACCAAGATCTGGATGCTATAGTGCTTGTTATTACTGAGTGCTGTTGCTTCTAGGCTTTCTCTGAGTAAGAAAATTTATGTGCGTATAGTAACCCATGTATATACACATATCTATAAATATTTCTATATGTGACCATCTTATCTATATTAAGCTGAACATGATTTTATACTGATATCTCCAACTCTAATACATTACCACATGGCTCATTCTAGCCTCTTTTTCCTGCTTATCTGTAAATTTCCCACTCCAACAGTGAGAAACCTGGCTCCCACCATTTGCTAGCCATTTATTTAATTGTTCCACTTAAGTACACGTGCATTATCAGAACTGTTATTATAGCATTATCAGAACTGTTATTATCTTGTACCCCTTTGGGAAACAACTTTATCAGTTACAGTGCTTATGTCCATTTCCTTTTGCTCTTACTCTTGTGGACTTCACTCATTTTCAGAGTTACTTAGGTTAGTACCTTTTCTCCTACTTTCTTGAGTGAAGTTGTCTTACACATTTATAACACAATTAGATTCTTTTGTTATAGTCTACATTCCATCCTGAGATTCCTCGACCTCCTAGATGATTTTTTAAAATTTGCATACCGTAAAGTTCACTCTTTGTGCTGGGAAGTTCAGTGGGTTTTGATAAGTGCCTTGTGTCATGTATTACCATTATAGTATCATACAGAATAGTTTTACCACACTAAAAAAGTAAGCCACCTGTATTTCAGCTATTCAACTTGCAACCACTGATGCTACATTTGTTTTTCAAAAGCTGAATGTTATTTTATTTTATGGGTTTTTTTTTTTTTTTTTTTGTGAGGTGATCAGCCCTGTGCTAACATCTGCCAATCCTCCACTTTTTTTGCTGAGGAAGACTGGCCCTGGGCTAACATCTGTGCCTATCTTCCTCCACTTTATATGGGACACCGCCACAGCATGGCCTGCCAAGCAGTGCATCAGTGTGTGCCCGGATCCGAACCGGTGAATCCCGGGCCACCGCAGCATAGCGCGTGCACTTAACTGCTTGTGCCACTGGGCCGGCCCCTTATTTTGTTTTTTTGTGAGGCAGATTAGCCCTGAGCTAACATCCAATGCCAATCCTCCTCTTTTTGCCGAGGAAGATTGACCCTGGGCTAACATCCGTGCCTATCTTCCTCTACTTTATATGGGATGCTGCCACAGCATGGCTTGACAAGCGGTACATCGGTGTGCGCCCCAGATCTGAACCCTAGAACCCTGGGCTGCCAAAGCGGAGCACGCGCTCTTAACTACTACGCTAGTGGGCTGGCCTCTGAATACTATTTTAATTCATTACAGTAAATTACTGCTGTGTTCCCATTACTGTATTAACTCTTGGGGATGAGTCTAGAGGAGGAGATAGAAAAAAATAAAATAAAAGACTGTTCTTAAGGAATGTATGGCCTTATTTGGAAAAAGAAGACGAATATAAATGAAATACCTAGAAAACTAAAAGGACAGTATAAACTAAACTGGCAAGCAGTTTGGAGAACTAAGGAAATACAGTTAAGGAGAGGTCATTGAAGTCTGTGGTTGGGCAAAGCAGCTTATAGGGGAGATATGCATCTTGACTAGGCATTTGGGGAAACTGGTAGATTTGAATGGGTCACATGCCTAGCATAACAATATGAGTATAGTCTTAACAGGAGGGAACAACAAGCATGTATATGGGAAAGAGAGTATATGGGAGAGAGTATATAGGAGAGAGTATATGGGAGGAAAACTATTAAATAATTTGTAGAAGTAAATATATTTTATAGATATTTCATAGGGAAAATGATCATGTGAAATGTACATAAATTTATAAAAATTATTTTTCTGGTCTCCTTCTGGCCCTTCCTTCCCCAGTAAGTTTTATGATTTTAAAGTCAGAGAAGTCAACAAATAATGAAAAAATGTTAAGTAAAGTTTTTAGGTAAAATATTGAAGACATTTTCAGATTCCATTTTTCTTACTTTCTTTTTCCTTTTTCTTTTTTTAACTTAGATGAGTTATCACCACCTTTCTCTGAACAACACAACAGGGAACAAATTTTAATTGGCTTGGAAAAGTTTATTCAAAAAGAATATGATGGTATGTCATATGTTAAAAATTGATTGCTTTTGTTATTATAGTCACCTGGTCTGTTTCATTCATTTATTGAAAAAGTATTTATTGAATGTTAGTGGTAGGTACTACTCTAGGTGCTGAAGATACAGTGC
Organism: Ceratotherium simum simum; assembly: GCF_057802395.1. Taxonomy (NCBI): domain Eukaryota; kingdom Metazoa; phylum Chordata; class Mammalia; order Perissodactyla; family Rhinocerotidae; genus Ceratotherium; species Ceratotherium simum. The sequence continues at coordinate 6,731,676 of NC_141921.1, forward strand.
TAGTAAAAGAGGTGAAACCTCTCATAAAGCTTATATTAAGAAGAGGAGACAGTCAACTAACAAGTATATAATGTAATATCAGGAAATAATAAGTGCTATTAAAGTGTAGGAGTTAAGAGGATAGTGATGGGGTGTTATGATAGTTCTCTCTGATAAGGTGACATTTGAGCAGAGCCATGAATACTATGAGGGAGCAAGTTCTATAAATATCCAAAGAGAGAACATTCTAGAGAGAAAGAGTAGCAAGCACCCCAAGACTGGATTATGTTTGGCATGTTTGAAGGCTAAGGAAGTCGTTGTGGCTGGAGTGGAGTGTGTGAGGTAGACTGTAATAGAAAGATGAGGTCAGAGAGGTAGTCTAGAGACTGGATCATTAGGATTGGTACAAGGATTTTGAATTTTGAGTGTTTAATGAGAACCTTCTGGAGGCTTTTAACACTTAAGTGACGTGATCTGACAGAATAGAGTATAGGTCCATAAGAATAGAAGCAAGCAGAGCATTCAGGAGGCTGTTGCATAGGTTTAGATGAGACATAATAGTCATTTGGTAGAGTAAATGAGAAGTGGTCAGATTTAGGATATATTTTGAATGTAGAGCCAATAGGATTTGCTGTTGCAGTCCATGTTAGATGTGAGAAAAAGAAAGGAGTCAAGGATAGTTTCAACCTAGCAGGAGTGGGTTTGGGGTATGGGGGTGAAGAATCAAGAGTTCTGTGGCCAAATATTTTAGAAAAGAGTAAAGAGTTGATTTATAATCAGAATGAATTTGTACTTTTAAAAGATGATCTGTTATGTGCTATAAGATTCCATTTTTTGTTATATTTGCTAGTGTATAAAGTATTGACCAAATCTAAGTCCCTGTTTTATTAAACTTATGCACATTTTTGTTTGCTTGTGAACACAGCTTCTTTTATGTCTCAGTTGTTATTGACATTTCAAGTAGAGCATCAGAACTGAACTGGAGGATTAAGTTTTGAAAATATAGAATTTGTTATCTAAATGGGTAGTCTGCAAGAATTAATAGGAAGGAAAATCCAGTCCTGTTAAGCCACAGCTTGTTTCAAGTGGCACCTGTTATTGAATGACATTAAGTGTGAAGGGATAGCCCTATCATAATTTATATCAAATGGATTAATCACTCACTTTTGGAGGAGAATTAATTCTGTGTAGTAAGGTGATATTTATAAAACTGTTTGAATTGTGCCCTGAAAAAACTAATTTATTTTCAAGAGATAAATCTCTAAATATTGATCTTAACTATTGGTAGTGATGTTGAGAATGAATAAAAGTACATGAATTTATGAGATAGTTTAGTTGGAAGAAATGAAATGACTTGATTGTTTGGAAGTGGAAGTTGAGAGAGAAGTGTTAAGAACCACATGTGTATTTCTGACTTGGGCAAGTGAGTAGATGATACTATTTGCTGAGAATAGGGCTTACAGGAATAATAGTGGGTTTGAGGTAAAGTTGATAGTTTAGTTTTGACTTGTTGAATTTATGATGTCTGTGGAAAAATGGAAAAAGCAGTTAAATACATGGATGTGGGAACTTGTGCAAAAGATCTGGGCTTTAGATGAGTGTTTTGGAATTTCTCAGTATATCTACCAATGGTAGTAATTTAAGCCCTAGAAGTGGATAAGATCATGTTGTATTAGGCCATTAGTGGGTAATAGAAGTATCGTCTTTCCTGCTAATTGTACAACTCTTGAATTTTGTTTTCCTTTGCTTAGAAAAGGCAAGGTTGTGCTTATTTGGCTCTTCTAAGAATGGATTTGGATTTCGTGATAGTGATTTGGATATTTGTATGACCCTCGAAGGCCACGAAAATGCAGAGGTAAGAGTTAGTGTTTGGAAGGGAATGTGGAAGTTTTTCTTCCAGTGATGAATCTATTTTTAATTTTGTATGTAATATTGATGAAAATATATAATGTTATTCTTTGTATAAATATATTAGCAATAGCAGTATTTGAAATGTAAAAGCATTAGCATTACCATTTTAGAAGACATTTAAGTATTTAAATAAGTAAATTTACTGTTTCACTAATTTTATGGTGCAAAAACCATGTCACTGAAAGTCACAATTGCTTTGTAATGAATTTTTGGAAAAAGTTAATATACTATAGAGTTGGAATTTTTTTCATTAGAACCATTGAGAAGCTGGTGCTTCAGTTTGGTAATGAACACTGATCTCACTTGCTCTGTCTTTTCATATCTCTTCCGTTAGATGATGTCTTTGTATCATTAAAGATAGGAAATAAAGATGGACATCTAATTTATAAATGAATTGTGTTCTACAAATTAATTATAATTTTGGGGCACTCAGAACACATGTTTTCTGTAGAAGCAATATTATAAATGATGTCTTCTAGGATAGCTTTTAGAAACTCATTTTGGGTGGGGAGGGGAACTAACTTATTGAGTCCCCAATATACACTTTTACATACATTATTTCATTTCACTCTTACAACCACCTTCGAGGTAGATAATTTCCCCCATTTTACAGATGAGGAAACTGAGGCTTTGAGAGATAAACTGACTTGCCCAAGTTCACACAGCTAGTAAATGTTGGAGCCGGGATTCGTACCCAGGTCTGTCTGACTCCAGAGTTCATGCTCTTTCCATTGTATCTCACTGCTTCTCTGTAATTTATTTAACCCATAATGTAGCTAAAATATAGTACTAATAGTACTGTAGAACCTAACCAGTATCTGAAATTGAAAGCTTTCTGAATTCCACCGTGAGATGCCAGGAGCAGACCTTCCCCCAGAGCAGTCTCAGCAGTGCGAGTGGGTACTTATGCTTTCTTTCTTTGTGTATCAGGCCTCAACAGTGGGAATGAGATTGTCCAAGCTCCAGTAAAGAAAGGGATTGATTGGACAGGGAAGAAGTGTCCCAGGCCTTCCTAGCAGCAACTAGAAAAGGAGGGGATTCCTGTAGTTGCTCATTCTTTTACCAGCAGAGCTGTTGGTTTTAAAATCGGGGACTGCTTGCAAGATTGGGGTGAGGCCAAGCTTCTGGCATCGGTAGTGGTGTCAGCATAGCCTCTTTTGTATTATAAAAGAATTCGACAGGATAGTGTACCTATGCGTTTCTGAAATAGTTTTTTCAAAAGGTGGTTTTTAGATTATTGGGACCATAGTGAAGATGGCAGTGATGTCTGGTAGATCCTTATTTCTGGCCCTAAGAAATTGCTTCTGGCATTAATTAATGTCTTCTTGTTCTATAAAGAAACTTAAAATTTGTAAATATTTTAGTTCTCCTTAACTAACTATACTCAGTGCCATCTACCTGGAAAGAGGCTGCTTCTCTCCATTTTGAAGAGCAAGAATTGAGGGAATAGGAAATGGTTTTTACCCAGGGAGAAGGTTAGGATTTTAGATACCTTCTATCTAAAATTCAGTAATCAGACCTCTAATCATTAAGGGTTTGTATATTATCTGTGCCATTCACAGTGGAAACTTGAAACAGTGAAAAAAAATAAATTATTCTCTTCCAGGTGAGCCATAATTGAAACTTATAATTTAGCATAAGTTGTACCCTTGCCTAATACAGAGAAAAATAACATCTTTTATTTTATTATGTGTTAATTAGTAACAAAGATTCCCTTGAAATCCCCAGGTTAAGCTGCAATGGCTACTGCTCTCCTGTAGCTAAAAAGAGCATGTTGGGGATTTGCAAAAGTGGTGTTAGTAGTAAGTGTGGGCCTTGATGTATATACCCTTCAGTTTAATCTGTATAATACCATTATCTTCCCTGTTCATTGTATTATGGTTGTCATCATAATATCAACTTTGCTGTCTCTAGTTTTTAAAAAACCAACACATTTAAATTTGCAGAGAATTTCCTTGAAGAAGTAGGTGCTGGTAATAATAGGATTATTTTTCTTTTCCTCATCAACATAATAATAATAAATAGCTCACAGACTTGAAGTGCTTATTTTGTGCCAAGAGTGCTGCTGAATATTTTACATACATGTCTCATGTAATCCTTCCAACTACTCAATAGGGCAGGAGTTTATGGTTATCTTGATTTTATAGAATAGTAGTATGAGGCTCAGAGGGGTTAAGAATCTGGTCAAAGTCACACAGCTAGTCAATACTTATTCAAGATTTCAATTCAATTCAAATTCAAGATTTGAATCCAGGATTGTATAAATTGAGAGCCTATGTTCTTAATCACTGTACTATTTTGCCTTCACCAAACCCATCTCTGGTTGTTTATTCATGTATTTGAAAACATTATTCTCCTGTCTTGGTGCTTCTCAAACTTTAATGTGGATGTAAATTACCTGGGGATCTTGTTAAAATACAGATTCAGTAGACGAGGGTGGGGCCTGAGATTCTGCATTTCTATCAAGTTTCCAGAGGATGCTGATACTGCAGGTCTATGGACCACATACTTTGAGTAGCAAGGTTGTATAGAGCTTATGGTTGGAAAGTTTAAATGCTAGTATTAAATGCTTAGATTAAAGTAGAATTTGCACAAGACCAAATCAAGTCAGATACACTTGAATTTATTATTTATTTCTTTTGTTTTTTAGAAATTAAATTGTAAGGAAATAATTGAAAATTTGGCAAAAATTCTTAAGAGACATCCAGGTATGAATTTTAAATTACAACTTTAAAACAACAGAAAATATTTTTTAGTTTTATGAAAATTATTTAACCTAGTGAAGTTTTTTTTTTAAATCAGGTTTAAGAAATATTTTGCCTATAACTACTGCCAAAGTGCCTATAGTAAAATTTGAACACAGACGAAGTGGTTTAGAAGGCGATATCAGTTTATATAATACATTGGTAAGTTTCTCTTTCTGTGTAGAGCCAGGTATGTTTACACTTGTCATTTTAAAAGTTTACAGATCGTTGACTATACTTTTATGTTTAAAACTTTCAAATGTGAGCAGTATAAGGAAAAATATTTTATCAATCATCTTGATATTTCCTTCAGATTGAAGATTAGTTTTTGTTTGACTCATTTACAGGTATTTTAAGTTTTATATTTATATTCATTTGGAGTGTTATATCTTTTTATCTGATTTGTAAATTTAATTTTAATAAATTTGAAATGCTTTCAAATATGTAATTATTTTTCAGGCTCAACATAACACAAGAATGCTAGCTACTTATGCAGCTATTGATCCTAGAGTGCAGTACTTGGGATATACCATGAAAGTGTTTGCTAAGGTATTGATGAAAAAGTTAATGATCTACTTTGTTCTAGTACTCTTGATAGTTAAAGTGAAACATAGTGATGTCAGACTTGTGAAAAATATTTTCTCAGTTTTGTTTACCTGAGCATTTAAAAAGAAACACTCAATATTAAATGGTTTAAATTTATACCTATTAGAGTAGGGTGATTCTTAGTTTTTTCCTGTGTGTGCTCTATTCCCATGTGCAACACACTAGTAAATATCTCAATAGTAAAATTTCTCAATGCAGTAATGATTTTCAACCTCAGGCTTGGGAGTTGGCATACTATCCTAGTTAAGAATCTCTGGGTTAGGAAATCTGGTATTTGGGTTTAGTGATAAGTTTTTCTGGCCAAGAAAACAAAACAATAGCAATAAAATGTTATGTTTCTCCTATTATAACACTTGTAATACTGAATTCTGTTTTTCTGTTTTTTTGCTAAGTGTGTAAACTCCATAACGGTGGAGACCTCTGTATCCCTAGTTCAGTGTAGTGCGTGCTTTATCGTAATTTCTCAATAAATAGTTAATTTTGTGAATGTGTTGGTGGAAGGGTTTTAGTAGGGGAGTGATTTGGTCACATTTTCATTTATTAAAGCCCATTCTTCCAACAGAAAGACGTATTTGTTTAGATATTCCTATAGATGTCTTTGTAGACAAAGGTCATCTTAGAAAAGAAAGATATCCAGCCACATACTCCAAATCATATTTGATCCAGCTGCTTTTCTAGATTCACCTCACAAAATAACTCCAACATGATAGTTCTGTACTCCCTTTTGGTCATGAAACCAAGTAGTCATGTCAGAGAAATCATTCCTCTCCCTTCATTAGCTAAAGCCTTACTTAAGGGAAGTCTCTGAGGATTCTTTTAGGTTTTCTTTTTTTTTTTAATTAAAAAATTTTTTTGGAGTAGCCAACATATTCATGTGATTCAGAATTCAAAAGGTCTAAAGGGGTTTATGGTGAAAAATCTCCCTTTCATACCTGTCTCTCAGCCAACCAGTTCTTCTTGCTAGAGGCAACCACGTTCCTCTGTATCCTTCCAGAAATATATTATACCAGTATAAGCAAATACATGAATTTCCTACCTCCTTTTTGTTACAAGTATAAACACACTGAAAACATTGTTTGTTTTTAATAACTACATACTGTACCACTGTGTGGGTAGTCATCAGTTTTTTAAACCTCTGCTTTACTGATGAGCCTTAAGTGTTTCTGATTTTTTGCTATTAAAACAATGCTACAATAAAAAACTTTTTATTTAGTCATTTCACATATTTTTTGGCATATTTGCAAGATAAATTCTTAGAATAGAATTGCTAGGTTTGGGCCGGCCCCGTGGCTTAGCAGTTAAGTGCGTGCGCTCCGCTACTGGTGGCCGGGTTCGGATCCCGGGTGCACACTGATGCACTGCTTCTCCGGCCATGCTGAGGCCGCGTCCCACATACATCAGCTAGGAGATGTGCAACTATGACATACAACTATCTACGGGCTTTGGGGGAAAAAAGGAGGAGGATTGGCAATAGATGTTAGCTCAGAGCCGGTCTTCCTCAGCAAAAAGAGGAGGATTAGCATGGAGTTAGCTCAGGGCTGATCTTCCTCACACACACACAAAAAAAATTGCTAGGTTAGGGGAAATGTGCTTTTGTTATTTTAATATTGCCAAATTATTCTTCATAGAGTTTATGCTAATTTATACTCTCATCTGTGATATATGAGTGCCTGTTTACCCACACCCTCTATAACAGTTTGTTATTGAACTTTCGGATATTTGCCAGTTTGATGAGTTAAATGGTGTCTCAAAGTAGCCAATACTTCTGCATGGATAAGATTTTAAAATTTTATTTTTAGTCATTATATTGTGTTTCTTTAGCGATGTGACATTGGAGATGCTTCCAGGGGAAGTTTGTCTTCATATGCTTATATCCTTATGGTGCTGTACTTTCTGCAGCAGCGAAAACCACCTGTTATCCCAGTTCTACAAGAGGTAAGTGTTTAAGACAACTGTTTAGGAGTTTCTTGTGAAAACAGTTGATCTGAACACAGTAGATCTTGCTCAGTTCATGAGATCATGAAGGATTTTCCATCATGGACATCCTATGGTATAATCAAACAATGAACCTTTTTGAAAAGTTTGTTTGGGAGAATATAAACTACCAAAAGAATATTAGCTGACAGAACTATTGAATATCTTTTGCAGCATTTTTGTATTTCACAGTCTTAGAATGCTGCAGATGATTATGAAATTCTTGTAGCCATCTGTGAACTCATATATTATAGTCTCTCAGATGCAACCACGTAAGTTTTTTCTCTCCCTCCTCCTGCCTGGGAATGAAGTTTGATTTATTCCTGTGTATATTTCAGTCAACTTTGTGAATTTGGTTGAGAGAAAACCCAAGGAAATTCTTCCTCATCTCTGTAAGGTCATGTTAATTGCATTAAACATAAGAATTTACATCAAAAGAAACAGATTATACTCATATTCACTCAGATTTGGTGACTCATAGGGTCTCTTTTTGTAGCCAATTTAGGTACAAAGGAGTTCTTAATCATCCATCTGTTCCTCTTCATTCTTGGCACAGTGTGGATTTGCAAGCATTAGGGAGGATCCAGTTCTAATTTCTTAGAAAGGTGGTTATTTTGAGGTAGGAGAGAAGCATCAGAATTATTTGGAAAATTACATATTCTGATTTCACGTAAACTTTGATAGTCATGGCAAAGAAGAAAATCACAAAATAGCAAGCCATATGGTGGGTGTGGTGTCAGATGGCCTTAGTAAGTTTTAAAAAGCTCTAATGAATGCCATGTGGTTTTAGCAGTATTTCCTTCCCTCTTAAACAAACAGTGGAAGAAAAATAAAAATTTTAAATATCTTTTCCTAGCAGAAGATTTTAAGTCACTGAATTTATGTTGAGTGATGTGTTTTTTAATAAGGTTCTTCACTGTAGGATATTTAAAATTTAGCATGATTTAATTAGGCCTTCCAAGGCCAAGATCATTCTCTGTATTAGTCTAATTGTTGTTAGGCTTTAAATTTGGGGATCTTATGCATAATTTCCTCAGTAATATCATAGCAGCTGTTTGCCACTTTGACAGAATACTATCCTTAACCAAAATGGTACTATGATTAACCTAAAAATGAAATACAAATTTTGTTTTCATGGTGGTTTGTGTTCTCTCATTATATTACCCATGGATGAGGAGCCATTGAGGCAGCATGATATAATGGAAAGAGCAGGGCATGATTTTGGAGCCAGAGATAACTGGTTCGAATCCTAATTCTGTCATTGTGGCCTTCAGCAAACTGCCTGACCTCCACTAGTCTGAGTTTCATCCTCAGTAAAAATGTAATGATAGGGCCGGCCCCGTGGTGTAGCAGTTAAGTGCGCCTGCTCCGCTGCTGGCGGCCTGGGTTCAGATCCTGGGCGCGCACCGAGGCACCGCTTGTCAAGCCATGCTGTGGCGGCGTCCCATATAAAGGGGAGGAAGATGGACACAGATGTTAGCCCAAGGCCAGTCTTCCTCTGCAAAAAGAGGAGGGTTGGCATGGATGTTAGCTCAGGGCTGATCTTGCTCACACACACACAAAATATATATAATGATAGTATTATTATTTCAGTGTTGATATAAGGAACAGTGACATTGAATGCCTTTGCATATAGTAGGTGCTAAAGTAGGTGTTCATAAATGGTGGTTGCTTTTATTGTTATTTTTATTGTTATTATTATTAGAAAAATGTAAGTAGGATTGCCATAGCCAACTTCAAGAATTCTCCCATTATCTGCTTAACAGACAGTGATTGATGAAATGAGAGACAGTCCATGGAATGTTTTCCATCATAATGAGCTCTGATTGTGGGGGGCTTTGTGATACATATGAACTGATAATATATGGATTTTTGCTTCTGGCATTTTTTGCTTGTCAAATGGGACCCCATTGTCCATTGCTCTGGCATCATTTAAGTATTGGTCATTGGCATCAATCAACTTGTAAGGGTAAGGATTGTTTAATGAAGCTGATGATCTTTGACTCCATTTGTAATTGAACCTAGACTTTGAGTGACTGGGTAATAAGTAAGGCTCTGCTAAGAGTATTTTTCAAGGTCAATAATACACAGTTCTTTAGGTCAAAAGGAGTTTTTCTAAGCAGAATGATTTTGCTGTATTCTAGCAAATCATCATGAATAACAGTAAATTTTTTCGTAAAAATTAATACTAAAAGAGGATTAGGGAGTTTTATTCACACTTGATATTATGATCTTTTGTGTTTTCTAGCTTATATCAGCTTAAAAATTGCAGTTGAATGGATCAACCTGAGGACATTATGCTCAATGAAATAAACTGGTCATAAAAGGACAAATACTGTTTGATTCCACTTATGTGAGATACCTTGGGTAGTCAAATTCATAGAGACAGGAAGTAGAATTGTGGTTACCAGGGGGTAGAAGGAGAGAGGAATGGGCAATTATTGTTTAATAGGTTCAGAGTTTCATTTTTGCAAGATGAAAAGAATTCTGTGGATGGATAGTGGTGATGCTAGCACAACAGTGTGACTGTACTTAATTCCACTGAACTGTTCACTTAAAAATATTAAGGGGCCAGAACTCTTATCACTACTAGTTAATATTTAGCATAGTACATGGACTATGACAATATTCATTTAAATTTAAAATTTCTGATAAAATATTAATCTTAGTATTTTGAGAGGATGCTGCATATAAAATTGATTTTCTTATTTTGCAGCAACACCCTCACATACAGTTGCCATTTGACATTTGTGATGTTAGGTTTAGAGAACTTTTTTAAATGCTGCTTAAATTAAAATTTTAATGCCTGAAAAGAAAAATATTACAGTATTCTAAGATAAGGTATAGAAAACAAAATATGACATCAAAACCTATCAATGATGCTTTCTTTTTTGCAGAATAATGTGTTTTGAACAATACAAAGAGTCACAGTTCACAAGACTCAGTTCTTACTTTAGCAATAATCCAAATTACTATATCTTTAAAAGACTAAAGGTCACTCATGAATAATCAAAAGCATGACTGCAATGAAGGTTGATTAAAATAATAGAAGAATAAAATAGTACTATTGTAATCAGTAAATCCAAAATCTCAGTGACTTATCACAACAGAAGTTCTCAGTTACTGCCATAGGGAAAAGGCATGCTGGCAAGGGGACTCTACTCCACACAGTCATTCAGGAACACACCTTGATGGAGACTACAGTAAGCAATATAGGTAGAGTTGCCAGAATTCACAAATAAAAATACAAGACACCAAGTTAAATGTAAGCCTCAGGTAAATGGTAAGTAATTTTTTAATATAAGTATGTCGCATACAATATTTATATCACACTTATAGTAAAAAATTATTTGCCGTTTATCTGCAATTCAGATTTAATGGGGTGTGCTATATTTTATCTGGCAACTCGGACACATGGCTTTCAATGTTTGCTGAATGCCAATATCCAGACAACAGAGAGGAGAAAAAGGAGTAGAAAATCACATGGTTCCAGGTTGACAGGAGGAGGCAGGTTCTAGTTCAGTCCTAGAATTAGCATGCATTACTTTTTCCCACGTTCCATTAGCAGAACATGGTATCGTGGTCACACATATGAAAACTTGGTTGAAAGTGTGCACTGCCGCTATGCTCAGAAGAAAAGACAAAGGTATTGATGAGCAGCAAATCAATTTCTGCCATACCAATGGTTCATGATACATTACCTCACAATAAGTAGTCCTCAGCAATATGGAATGGTATTTAAGAGAAAAGGCATTGGAATCAAGGAATTGGGGACTTGCAGTATATGAAAAATTATAGATGAAGACATCTCAGCTGTCTTGCTAACGTGGTACAGAGGTAGCATTACTCAGTATAGAAAACAAAGAGATTTATGACTTAACATCTGTTATATAGTAACAAAATTGTTACAAGATGATTTGCCCTGCAGCTAAGATATGCTTAAAAAGAAAAACAGGGGCTGGACCGGTGGTGTAGTGGTTGAATTTGCACACTCCACTTCAGCGGCCTGGGGTTTGCAGGTTCAGATCCCAGGTGTGGACTGACACACCATTTGTCGAGCCATGCCGTGGCGGCATCCCATATAAAGTAGAGGAAGATGGGCATGGATGTTAGCCCAGGGCCAATCTTCCTCAGCAAAGAGAGGATTGGCACTGGCACTGGATGTTAGCTCACGGATAATCTTCCTCTCTCACACACACGAAAAGAAAACACACGAAAAGAAACACAATGCAATAGGAAATGAAAGACTATCTCTGATATATATCATTGTATATGTGTATATAAAATGAGAGGATTATGAGGCTTATGAAGAACATCACCTAGATGGCAGTCGCACACTAAGGACAGAATTACAAAGACACCCTGAAGCCTTCAAACATATGTGGACCATGAACATATCTCAGGAAAATTTCTCTGTTTAATGCTACTAATTTCAGGGTTCAAAGAATAAATGGCTTAGAAATACTGTAACTTGTAGAAACGGTACGAAATCATACTGACATATGGCTTTAAGCAAATATATGTTTAAAGTGGAAGTATGTTTTAATCTATGTTTTTTAGAATCACACATATTAGAATTTAGTCTTCTACTATGAAATCTTTATTTTGAAAGTGAATCCATGGCTCAAATATAACTTTATCATGTGGTAGTTACTTATTAAGAAAATGGAAGGAATATTTGGAAAGCTATAAACCTTGTTGGGAGTGTTTGTCATGAAAATCGAAATAAAAAAAAAGTGACATGAAGTGTAGGAACACTTTTCCTTCAAGAAGTCACCAATATTGCCCTTCTTTTCTTGGTCCTCCTCTTAGTCCTTTCTAGACCTTGGTAGCCATTACACAAGGAAGTAGCACTGAAGGGACTGAATTCTTTCTTCTCAGATTTGATGTCCAATGCAAGTTGCAATGTGTCCTCTTCTTTGTATTTCTGGTGATCTACATGACCCCCATGGTGGGTAATATTGGAATGATCCTACTCATCAGGACAGATTCCAGACTTCAGACACCCTAGAACTTTTTCGTACAACATTTTCCTTTTTTTTTTTGACATGTATTATAGGTCTGCTATCACTCCCAAGATGCTGCAAAATTTGAGAGTAGAAAATAAATCAATATCGTTCAGGGCTATGTCATACAATTATTGATTTATGCCGCATTTGCGACCAGTGACTGTTTCCCTGACTGCTATGGCAGTGGACTGGCATGTAGCCATTTGTAACCGACTTTGCTATCCCATAGTTATCTTTCCAGGAGCCTGCATCCATTTGGTAGCTTGTTCATAAGTCATGGGCTCGATAAAGGCTTCTGTACACACAGGTTTTACATTTTCACTGTTTTTCTTCAAATCCAATACTATCAATCACTTTTTCTGTGATGTTCCCCCAAATCACACCCTTTCGTTCTCCAACATTGACATTAAAATCATGCTGCTTGTTGTCTTGTGTGATTTAACTTAATGTTCACTGTGTTGGTCGTCATCTTTCCCTACGTTTATATCATGATCACCGTCCTAAAGATATCATCTACTGCAGGGAGGAAAAAAACCTTCCTTACGTGTGTCTTCCACCTGACAGGCGTCGCTATTTTCTATGGAAACCTGTCATACATGTACTTATAGCCTCATTCAATAATCCCCAGGAGAATATGAAAGTGGCCTCCATATTTTATGGCATCTGATTCATTTAAACAAATTTCTAAATCACCTACAAAGAGACTCTTCATATGTTCTATTCCAATTACTGCATAAACCTGAATGTAGAGTAAAAACACTTCTTTGAAAAACATACACACACACACACACACACACAAAATATTAAGGGGCCAGCCCGGTGACGTAGTGGTTAAGTTCGAGCGCTCCACTTAGGCGGCCTAGGGTTCACAGGCAGGTTCGGATCCTGGGTGTGGACCTATGCACCACTCGTCAAGCGATGCTGTGGCAGCATCCCACATACAAAAGAGAAGAAGATGGGCGCAGATGTTAGCTCAGGGCTAATCTTCCTCAGCAAAAAGAGGAAGATTTGTAACAGATGTTAGCTTAGGACCAATCTTTCTCACCAAAAAAAAAAGATGGTATATTTTATGTTACATGTATCTTACCACAACTAAAAAATTGCAATTTAAATATGGCAGTAGATGTTAAAATATTACAATAAAATAAGAAAGCAAGTATGGAAATGTATAGGGTCACTCCTTGTACAAATATGATTGACTTGTTTGGTGAGGTTTTAGAGGGAGGGCTGAGTGCTTAAGTGGAGGACGATTGGTGTTGAGAGAAAGAGAAAAGAGAGCGAAGAGAGAAACAGAAAGAGAAAGTATGTGTGTGTGTATGTGTGTGTGTAAGAGAGAGGATAGCGTTAGTGCTTCTAAGGGCTGAACAACAGAGTGGAAAGTTAGTCACTGTGAAACATGAGAGTTCATAAAAACTGGCAAAGCAGTGATTAAACACCCACTAAGGCCCACATGGCCACTTTACTATGTTATCAGCTAACATAGTTGAGTTTGGATCATGGTTGTTACTCAAAAGTAAGAATTCTCTTAAAAAGAATCAAGGTCTAGGGGGCCGGCCCCGTGAGGTGGTGGTGAAGTTCGGCGCATTCCGCTCTGGTGGCCTGGGATCCCAGGTGTGGACCTACACCACTTGTCAGCCATGCTGTGGTGGCAACCCACATACAAAATGAGGAAGATTGGCACAGATGTTACCTCTGGGCTAATCTTCCTCATGCAAAAAAAAAAAAAAAGGAGAAACAGCGGCAATAGATGTTAGCTCAGGGCGAATCTTCCTCACCAAAAAAACAAGGAATCAAGGTATAAAGAGGTAGCTTGTATTATTTCCATGTAATACCAATAATAGCATCCTAATCTGTAAGGGTAAAATATGATACTTTGGCCTCTTTAAAACCTGTTTTTCTTTTTTGAGGGCAGGATCCCATGTCTTTTGTTTTAGATATTAATATGTGTAATTGCTAGGCTCTCCCTTTTTTGTTTTATGAAATGTTGGAATTTATACTAGATGATTTTTGGTAGCTGTATTTAAGTTATATGTAAGTATAAAAAACAACTTACTAGCTTAAGTCCCTGGAAACTTGATCTTTATGTAAACATGCTTACAAAGTAAATATATTCATTCAACAAACATATATTAAGTATTCTCTATATGGCAGGCTTTGATGTAGAGGAATTTTGGCTCCAGAGATAAGTTATAGTCCTTGCCCACAAAGAACTTAAACCTGAGAGTGAAATTAGAGGGGCCAGACATGTAGTTAATTTTGTAAATCACTGTTCCATCTAAAGTGGAAGGGGACATGGGGACCACCTTATCTAGTAGTTTTAAAGTATATTCTGGTAAGCTCTAGAAGCTCATTAGTATATCTTTGAGAAGTAAGGTAAGGAAGAGGTGGGGTATGTTTTCTTCATTCAGTCTTCTGTCAGGGTACCTCTGCTTTTATCTGTTTTACATATTGAGCTTCCAGGAAGGTTCCATTTTAGGAAAGAGTTCTGCAGCTTAAAAGAAAAATAAAATTTGAAAACAACTGACCTAATTAATCTAATCTCTCATTTTCATTGGGAAAACTGAGGATTTAGGAGGATTCTTGCCCAGAATCACTACTTGACAGGTCTAAGACTAGAAATAAGGTCTGCTGACTCTAAACCTGTTGCAAAGCATCTCTTAAAACTTTTATAGAAAATAAGTCTCAAAATTGCTTGTAGAGCCAGCCCTGATGGCCTAGTGGTTAAAGTTTGGTTCCCTCTGCTTCGGTGGCCTGGGTTCGGATCCCAGGTGGTGAACCACACTACTCGTCTGACAGTAGCCGTGCTGTGGTGGCAGATCACATAGCAGAGCCAGAAGAACTTATAACTATACACAACTATGTACTGGGGCTTTGGGGGAAAAACAGAAGAAAAAAGGAGGAAGATTGGCAACAGATGTTGGCTTAGGGCAAATCTTCCCCTATAAAAAAAATTTAAAAACTTTATAAAAAAAAAAATTGTTTGGAGGCCAGCCTGGTGACGTAGTGGTTAAGTTTGTGCACTCCACCTCGGCAGCCTGGGGTTTCGCAGGTTCGGATCCCAGGTACGGACCTGTGTGCTGCTTCCCAAGCCACGCTGTGGCAGGTGTCCTACATATAAAGTAGAGGAAGATGGGCACAGGTGTTAGCCCAGGGCCACTATTCTTCACTAAAAAGAGGAGGATTGGCAACAGATGTTAGCTCAGGGCTAATCTTCCTCACCAAAAAAAAAAAAAAAAATGCTTATAGAGGTCAGTTTTGCCTATACAGTCATCTTATGGGATACTTTTCTTCTAGTGAAGTAGCATTATTACCCACCCCTTCTTTAAGACAGTGAATTGTAATTCATAATTAATCATGAAGATTTTAACGATCTTTATCAAGATGTCAGAGAAAACTACCTAATTTTCTATTTAAAAAAATCAATGTCCAGGGGCTTTTCACCCTCATATGATACAGATAACTGATTAAAGGTACTAGAGCTCTTCCCCTAAACAAAGAGTTCCATTAATTTTTTGGGGGTGCACAATCAATAGTTATTATCTATTCTGTATCTCTGTATCTATGATATTTTGATGAAAATGCCTCTTTTTTTAGTTTTACTTCATTAATCTTGGGCTGGATGTCTTTTGATAGGTGAAATAGGTAACAACAAATAACATCAAATGTGTCATTTGGAGAGTCTGATGCTCTTAAGATATTCTTTCTGAGTTTGGTCTTTCAGATATATTTTATTCATTAATAACTTGGCATCACGGTATGCCATCCTGACATGTTTGTTTTGGAAGAAGTATTTCAGTATATCTATTATAGGTAAATTCTAAAATGATATGAGGCTTTTTGGAAAAAGTTGGATGACTTGAAATCTAATAATAAAATTAATTTTTTATGCAGATCTTTGACGGAAAACAGATTCCACAGAGAATGGTTGATGGCTGGAATGCTTTTTTCTTTGATAAAACAGAAGAGCTGGTAACTTTTTCATAGTCTTTGTTATAAAATGCTCACTGATACATGTTAGGATTTGCGTAATTTAGTTTAATAATTTTACTTGGATTTGGGGTTCATGTTTTGGATAGGTGTAGACGTTTCTCTCTCTCTCTGTCTCTTTTTTTCTCATCTGTAGAAAAAGCGTTTACCTTCACTTGGAAAGAACACAGAAACATTAGGAGAGCTTTGGTTGGGACTGCTTCGCTTCTATACCGAAGAATTTGATTTCAAGGAATACGTAATTAGCATTCGGCAGAAAAAGTTGTTGACAACTTTTGAGAAGCAGTGGACATCCAAATGCATTGCAATTGAAGGTAATCATTTAGCTGATATTAAATCAGGAACAAAAAGACCCAAAAAGCGAGAATTTCATTTGGCCAGGTAAATTGAGGGGAAAACTGAAACACATTAGAATTTGGAAGATTCTTCCTCTTGATTTTTATCAGTTTCCATTCTTTAATCTGTAATTTTAAAAGAATAATTTGCTGACTTGGATGACTTGCTGACTCAGTTATATAGTATTAAACTCTTCTTATGGCTACTAAGTATATTTTATGTTACAAAGAACATAATTCTTAAAATATGAACATAAGTCTTTTTAAGAACATAATTCTTAAAATATTAAAAAATAAAATATTTCTTTTCTAGACCCTTTTGACTTGAATCATAACCTTGGTGCTGGAGTTTCTAGAAAAAGTAAGTTTTAAATATAGAAGTCCCCTGCTTTTAAAGCTCTTACATGTTAAGGTCTGCATCTTTTATTGTTTTCTTCTTTCTTCACTAGTGACCAATTTCATCATGAAGGCATTTATCAATGGAAGGAAACTTTTTGGTACCCCCTTTTATCCACTCATTGGCAGAGAAGCTGTAAGTTTATATAATTTGAATTCTGAATCTTTTCTTTTTTCTTATAAAACTTTTTTTGTGTGTAGTACAAGAAACCTAATTCTGTTTCCAAGTTGGTGTTAGGAATAGGGAACGAGATGGTTATAGCTTCCTGTGCTTTTTCTTATTGTACTTATCATAGTTCATAATGAGATATCTATTTGCTAAATTTTGTTTATCTCTTTCTTAAATTCTGTCTCCCCTATTAGACTATATAGCTCCATGAGGACAGAGTCCATGTCCATGATGTTCATCATCATATCTCCAGTGCCTATTGTAGTGTCTGGCACATAGGATGTACCAAATATGCATTTGTTGAATGAATGAGGGTGGTTAGTCAAGACTCAGGATCCTTAAATTTTGAATTTGAGGTGCTACCCAGTGCCCCTCTTCCATCGCTAGAATTCTTGATGAAAATGTGAACAGAGGGGGACAACACCAAAGAAATATTTTATTGTTTGCTGAGGCTTCTGCTCTAATTTTGGTGTAGCCCTAGTAAGCTGAATTAGCTGGCATGGAACTGAGAGGATTCCTTTTGCCTGAACTGGATGGCATAGTGTCCCCCGTCCCTCTTGGTCTTACTCTGGTTTTTGCTTGCTTTCTAATGGGAGGAGGTCTCAGTTTCACTTCCAAGGGAAGAAATCTATTATTATATAATGTATACAATCTATTATTGTATAATGAAGATCTTTGATCTTGTTCAGTCCAGCTTTTAACACTCTTTTTTGGGGATGTGGCATAAGAAAAGTGGAGAGAAATTTAGAGCTTTTTTCCCTTGGAGCACTGGTTCTCAAACATTTTTGATTGTCCTGCCTCTTAGCAGGGTGATAATAAATAAGTAGAATGGAGAGAAGTAAAACAGTAGAATTTGAAACAACACAGAAGTTGTGCAAGAACAAAATGTCTAACAAAAGGAAAATCCAACAATAATTTTACTAACATATTAACTAAAATAGCAACAAACGAAAAGCATAGATCAAAACAAATGTGGTGATGCCCTCACTGATCAAGCATTTTACCTGAAAATTGTGGGAATTCCAGCTATTAGTGTGTATAGGTACATATGTTCATTAGGAACCTAGCAGTTTCATACAGTCAGACTTTTTAGTAGAATACTAAATTAGAGTCCTCAATAAATTGGAAATGTGCAATTTCAGATTATGAATACAAAATTTTAGTAACTCATAATATCTCAGTATAAGTAGTTCTAATAAGGATATCAAAGTCTTTGATCTTGAATATCATTTGATGTAAGAGCCAGACATTAGTTTGGGGCCTATGAGAAGGAGCCTATGAGTTGGCTGACCATTTTTTGATCTACTTTATTCTGTTATAAAAGTCAGTATACGGGGGCCAGCCCCGTGGCTTAGCGGTTAAGTGCGCGCGTTCTGCTCCTGGCAGCCCGGGTTCGGATCCTGGGCGTGCACCCACGCACCGCTTCTCCAGCCATGCTGAGGCCGTGTCCCACATACAGCAACTAGAAGGACATGCAGCTATGATATACACTGTCTACTGGAGCTTTGGGGGAAAAAATAAATAAAAATTATTTAAAAAAAAAAAAAGTCAATATACAGTATTCTATAGTTTGGCTATACCAGTTTAATTGTCTTCCTTATATGGACATTTAGATTGTTACTACAGTGTTGCAACTGATATTGTAGAAAATATCCTTGTTACATAATCTTTCATGCTTTTTCCGTAGTAATGTTTATTCTTTCAACATATCTTTGTTGAATTCCTACTTTGCACCTATTTCTCTACTATGTACAGGCATACCTCACAGATATTGTGGGTTTGGTTCCAGACCATGGTAATAAAGCAAATATCACAATAAAGCGAGTCATATGAATTTTTTGATTTCCCAGTGCATATAACAGTTATATTTACACTATAGTCTACTAAATGTGCAATAGAATTATGTCTAAAGAAACAATGTATATACCTTAATTAAAAAATACTTCATTGAGGGGCCCGCCTGGTGGTGTAGTGGTTAAGTTTGCCTACTCCGCTTTGGCGGCCTGGAGTTCGCAGGTTTCGGATCCCGGGCGTGGACGTACGCACCGCTTATCAAGCCATGCTGTGGTGGTGTCCCATTAAAGGAGAGGAAGATGGGCATGGATATTAGTCCAGGGCCAATCTTCGTCAGCAAAAATGGAAGGATTGGCAACAAATGTTAGCTCAGGGCTAACCTTCCTCAAAAAAAAATACTTTATTGCTAAAAAGTGCTAAGCATCATCCGGCCTTCAGTGAGTTGTAATCTTCTTGCCGGTGGAGGGTCTTGCCTTGATGTTGATGGCTGCTGACTGATCAGGTTGGTGGTTGCTGAAGGTGGGGTGGCTGTGGCAATTTCTTAAAAAAAGACAACAATGAAGTTCGCCGCATCGATTGACTCTTCCTTTCATGAACGATTTCTCTGTAGCATGCAATGCTTTTTGAAGCATTTTACCCACAGTAGAACTTCTTTCAAAACTGGAGTCACTCCTCTCAGACCCTGCTGCTGCTTTATCAACTAAGTTTATGTAATATTCTAAATCTTTTGTTGTCATTTCAGCAGTCTTCACAGCATCTTCACCAGGGATAGATTCCATCTCAAGAAACCACTTTCTTTGCTCATCTGTAGGAAGCAACTCCTCATCCATTAAGGTTTTATCGTGAGATTGCTGCAATTCAGTCAC
Source organism: Ceratotherium simum simum (assembly GCF_057802395.1). Classification (NCBI taxonomy): domain Eukaryota; kingdom Metazoa; phylum Chordata; class Mammalia; order Perissodactyla; family Rhinocerotidae; genus Ceratotherium; species Ceratotherium simum. Next base: position 6,751,446 of record NC_141921.1, read on the forward strand.
ATCGTCAGGCTCCACTTCTAATTCTAGTTCTCTTCCTATTTCTGCGACATTTGCAGTTGCTTTCTCCACGGAAGTCTTGAACCCCTCAAAGTCATCCTTGAGGGTGGAATCAACTTCTTCTAGACTCCTGTTAATGTTGATATTTTGACCTCTTCCCATGAATCATGCGATGTTGTTAATGGCATCTAGAATAGTGAATCCTTTCCAAAAGGTTTTCAATTTACTTTGCCCAGATCCATCAGAGGAACCACTATCTGTGACAGATAGATGTAACCTTACGAAATGTATTTCTTAAATAATAAGACTTGAAAGTCAAAATTACTCCTTGATCTGTGGACTGCAGAATGGATGTTATGTTAGCAGGCGTGAAAACAACATTCATCTCATTGTACATCTCCATCAGAGCTCTTGGGTGACCAGGTACATTGTCAATGAGCAGTAATAATTTGAAATGAATTTTATTTTCTGAGCAGTAGGTCTCAACAGTGGGCTTAAAGTATTCAGTAAACCATGTTGTAAACAGGTTATGTCCAGGTTTTGTTGTTCCATTTATTAGAGCACAGGCAGAGTAGTTTTAGCATCATTCTTAAGGGCCCTAGGATTTTTCGGAATGGTAAATGAGCATTGGCTTCAGCTTAAAGTCACCAGCTGCATTAGCCCCTAACAAGCGAGTCAACCTCTCCTCTGAAGGTAGGCAATGACTTCTCCTCTCTAGCTATGGAAGTCCTGAATGGCATCTTCTCCCAACACGAGGCTGTTGTGTCTGCATTGAAAATCTGTTGTTTAGTGTAGCCACCTTCATTGATTATCTTAGCTAGATCTTCTGGGTGACATGCTGCAGCTTCTACATCAGCACCTGCTGCTTCACTTTGCACTTTTATGTTATGGAGACAGCTTCTTTCCTTAAACCTCATGAACCAACTTCTGCTAGCTTCAGACTTTTCTTCTGCAGCTTCCTCACCTCTCTCAGCCTTCATAGAATTGAAGAGAGTTAGGGCCTTGTTCTGGATTAGGCTTTAGGTTAAGAGAATGTGGTGACTGGTTTGATCTTCTGTCCAGATCACTACAGCTTTCTCTGTATCAGAAATAAGACTATTTCACTTTCTTCTCATTCGTGTGTTCACTGGAGTAGCACTTGTAATTTCCTTCAAGAACTTTTCCTGGGCCAACCCCATGGCGTAGCAGTTAAGTGCGTGCGCTCCGCTGCTGGCGGCCCGGGTTCGGGTCCCTGGCGCACACAGATGCACCGCTCGTCAGGCCATGCTGTGGCGGTGTCCCACATAAAGTGGAGGAAGATTGGCACGGATATTAGCTCAGGGCTGATCTTCCTCACAAAGAGAAAAAAAAGAAAGAACTTTTCCTTTGCATTCATAATTTGGTTAACAGTATGGCGCAAGAAGCCTAGCTTTCCGCCTATCTTGGCTTTTGCATTCCTTCCTCACTAAGCTTAATCATTTCTAGCTTTTGATTTATAGTGAGAGGTGTGCAACTGTTTCTTTCACTTGAACACTTAGAGGCCATCGTAGGGTTATTAGTTGGCCTAATTTTAATATTGTTGTGTCTCGGAATAGGAAGGCCCGATGAGAGGGAGGGAGGCGGGAGAAGAGCCAATGGTTGGAACAATCAGAACACACACCTTTATCAATTAAGCTAAGTCTTATATGGGTGCGGTTCATCGCACCCCAAAACGTTTACAGTAGCACCATTAAAGATCACTGATCACAGATCACCATAACAAATATAATGATAATAATGAAAAAGTTTGAAATGTGAGTATTGCCAAAATGTGACACAGAGACAAGAAGTGGGCAAATGCTGTTCGAAAAATGGGACCAATAGACTTGCTTGACACAGGGTTACCACAAACCTTCAATTTGTAAAAAAATGTAATATCTGTGAAGTGCAGTAAAGTGAAACGCAATATAATGAGGTATGCCTATAGTGGGAAAATAGATGTGTTTCATTCCCTTAGACTCTAATGAAAATGAAGACAAGTATATTTTTTATTTTTTCACCTTTCTTGCTCACTCAGATATTCTCATTCAACTATACTTCTACATCATTAGGTCCTCTGATATATTGACCCATTTTCTCCAAATATATCAGCTATCTTCTGGCTTTATCTTTCTCCCCATTTAACTTAGATTCCCTGGCATATACTTTAAATTCTTTTGCACTATTGTCCTTCTTTTGTACTCTTATGTGTTCAACCTTACATGAATTCAGCTATCTACCATCTGTCTATGCTTGGGTGGCAAAGCACAAGTGGAAAAAAGTCATAAAGCTAGCTAGTTTTATTTATATAGTAAAACTATAAATTAATGTTCATCAACCTCAACTGGACTTTCAGTACTATCTGACATTCTTATTACGAAAATTTAGTTACCTATATCTCCCATTCAAATAAGAACTATTTCAGATTTTATTTGTTACTCAAAATTTAATACTATTGTGCTTTGTCCCACCTTTCACCTCTGCCCTTCTCACTCTTAGATATTTTCCCTCTGAGACAAAAATGGTATCAGATAAATATTGCTTTAGCATTCTGCTACCAGATCTACAAGTCTGCCTGCATCTGAAGATATCTCTTCTTTAGCAGAGACTAGTCCTTCTATATGCACTCTAGATCCATTTGTTATTCTCTTTACCATGAATCTTCAACCTCTTCATCTGTGAAAAACATTTTCAAAGATGAAATACATTAAATGTAATTGCAGATTAGCATTAACAGATGAACATTTGCCATCAATTTTTTCTTTTTTTTTTTTTTTTTGTGAGGAAGATCAGCCCTGAGCTAACATCTGATGCCAATCCTCCTCTTTTTTTGCTGAGGAAGATTGGCCCTGGGCTAACATCCGTGCCCACCTTCCTCTACTTTATATGGGACGCCACCACAGCATGGCTTGACAAGTGGCACATTGGTGTGCGCCAGGGATCCGAACCTGCGAACCCCGGGCCGCCAAAGCAGAGCACGCACTTAACTGCTTGTGCCACTGGGCCTGCCCTGCCATCAATTTTAATGATAGGAAATACTAACATTGAGCCCCAGTTAAGCAACATGTCTCCTCCGGAAAGAATTGCACTCTTCTAATTAGTAAACTTATATTACAAAACATTATACTCAATTATTATTAGTAGTATTTTTTAAATTCTTTAATAAAAATTTTGTGGAAATTTGCTTTCTTTCTTGTTATATAAGTACCTACATAATATCTTCAATTCTGCCACAACACCTAAAATATTTACTGTCTGGCTCTTTATGGAAAAAATTTGCTGACCCCAAGTCTAGGCCACCTTAACTGGGGTGGTGGGATGGAGAAAAGTGGATTAAAGAGATACTCAGGAATAGAATGGATACAGCTTGGTGATTAATTAGAGGTGATAGGTGAAGGAGAACAAGTTCAGGATGATTCCTAGATTTCTGCCTTAAGCAACTGAGTGAATTGAGAAAGGGCTTCATTTTGTCCTGGCAGAAAATATGATGATGAAAATTTTAATTAGCTACATTGGTTTCATTAATAGTAAATGTGAAGAATTATATCTCTTATACTTTTTTAAAAAACAGCTTTATTGAGATACAATTCACATACTGTACAATTCACCCATACAAAGTGAGAAATTCAGTGGTTTCCAGTATATTTACAGGATTGTGCAGCCATTACCACAGTCTAATTTTGGAACATTTTCATCCTCTCTCAAGGAAACCTCCTGTCCCCATTAGAATGGAATCATAGAATATGTAGCTCTTTGTGACTGGCTTCTTTCATTTACTATAATGTTTTCAGGGTTTGTTCATGTTGTAGCATATATCAGTACTTCATTCCTTTTTCTGGTTGAACAATATTTCATTGTATGGATATATCACATTTTATTTATCTATTCAGTTGTTGGACATTTGGCTTTCTACTTTTTGGTTATTATGGGTAATGCTGCTGTGTAGCATTACATATTTGTATAGAATATACAATATTCTATACAAATATTGTGTAGAAATATCTGCATAGAAATTTTTGTGTGGATGTATGTTTTCATTTCTTTTGGGTATATACCCAACAGTGGAATTGCTGGGTCATTTGGACGGATTTGTGTTTAACTTTCTCTCTCTCTTTTTTTTTTTTTTGGTAAGATCAGCTCTGAGCTAACATCCAGGCTGATCCTCCTCTTTTTGCAGAGGAAGACTGGCCCTGGGCTAACATCCGTGCCCGTCTTCCTCTACTTTATATGGGACGCCGCCGCAGCATGTCCTGACAAGTGGTGCTTCGGTGTGCTCCCGGGATTCGAACCCAGGCTGCCAGCAGTGGAGTGTGTGCAGTTAACCATTAGGCCACGGGGCCGGCCCCCTGTGTTTAACTTTCTGAGGAGCTGCCAAACTGGTTTCTGAAGCAGCTGTGCTATTTTATGTTCCCACCAGCAATATATGTGGGTTCCAGTTTTTCCACATCGTCACTAATACTTGTTATTCTCTGTTGTCGTTTTTTTTATTATAGCCATCCTAGTGAATATATGTCTTATACTTTTATCCATGACTTTAGATAGGTTTGAAGAGAGCTAAGTGGGCACGTTCTCTTGCTTCCAGAGATAGGGGTACTTTCGGAGAAACTAGTCTTTGGAAAGTGCAAACCTGAACTAAAGCTTAGAAGGATAAACAAGGTGCTAGGATAAAGCAAAAATGAGCCTGGTTCTTCTAAGATTTGGAAAAATGATTTGCTTCTTATTGGTTCCCTACCTTCTCTTTAGGTAAACCCTACTTTATAATAATACATGTTGTATGTTCTTGAAATGTTGTATGCGAATACAATCATATTTTGTATAAACCAGAAGACTGCTTTATTTACACAGAGCTCTTTTGTAAAGAGAATAATTCCTTTCCAGAGGTAGCCTGGCTAGCAGAAGGCATGAGCTTTGTATTCAGACAGACTTAGCTTTAAATGCTTTATCTGCTATTTACGAGTTTTTTACTATGGGCAAACGGCTTGAACTCTTTTAAACCTCAATTTCCTCATCCATAAAATGAGGATGAAATAGTATCTATTTTATTGCAATATTATGCAAAGATGCTACAAATGAATGAGAAAATAACACATATGTAAAGTGGTTAGTACATGTTAGCAACTGTGATATTAATGATGATAATTCTGAATCTTATTTTCATATCATGGTTTTAGTTATAGTGAAATATTTGTTGATATTTCTTTCTTTTTTTCTTTTTTAAACCACTTTTGCATTTTGGTCTCCTTTTTATTTGGATTCAGAAGTTTATAGTGATTTTTTTCTAGTCAAGTTGTATTTTCTCCCTAGGAGTACTTCTTCGATTCCAGAGTATTAACAGATGGAGAACTGGCTCCCAATGATCGATGTTGCCGTGTGTGTGGAAAAATAGGCCACTACATGAAAGACTGCCCTAAAAGGAGAAGGTTGGCAAATGATTATGTATCAACATTACAGGGAAGATAAATGTGAGGCCAATTGTAGCTATAATTATGTTCGCATACGTTTTAGTGAGAAAGTTCAGGGCTTTAAATTGGACCTTAGATAAATGTATATTTGAGTGGAATTCTGTAATACAGTGAGATTTATTTGTGATGCAGTGGTGTCTCATAATGTTCATTTGTTCATTTATTCATTAATTCACTCAGGTTTTTTTTTTTCTAATTGAAGAAGCATTTATTGATGCCTACTGTGTGCTAGGAACTGTGCTAGGAGCCAAGAAAAAATAATGACCGAGATGGGGGGTTCTTGCTGAGGACCTCACAGTCATGCAAACCAGTAATTAAAATATGATTAACTGAATCTTGAAGGTATATGCTGTGAGATGTACCTTTGTGATATGTTCCTTGAGGAATATATATCCTATGTAACCCCTGAAAATATGTCTATGACTTGTACTTTCCTGTATTCTATATACTATGTTTTAATAGACCAGGAAAATCCCTTCTTTAGTCATCAAATCTTGCCTAATATAAAGATCTTAGAACTCTTTAGACAGAACAAACTCCTAGTTTCCATCACTGCTCTTTACTGAGCAGTGTTAAATTTAGGCAAGACACTGACTAAGCCTCAGTTTCTTCCTCTGTAAAACGGAGATGATAAATACCAACCTCTAAGAATTGTTACAAGATTAAAATTTGATACTAAAATTTTTTTTTAATTTAATGTTGTATTATAAAACTACTAGAATACCCAGTTTTTGCCATATGAGTAGGTGTGCTATAAATATGAGTTCCTTTGCCTTCAAAAAGATGCATGAAACAATGGGCATGTTAGTCCCTTTATTGTGAGACTGTTGTATAGTTTAGTTTATTCTGTGACTCAGTTTACAAGTCCCTAGCCCCACATTATTGGTATCAGCAGTTTACTGTTTAGACTAAAGAAGAAAGACAGTGAAGAAGAGAAGGAAGGGAATGAAGAGGAGAAAGACTCCCGAGACCTTCTTGACCCCCGAGACGTCCACGACACTCGAGACTTTAGAGACCCCAGAGACCTCAGATGTTTTATATGTGGAGATGCAGGACATGTGCGAAGGGAATGCCCGGAAGTCAAGCTGGCCCGTCAGAGGAATAGCAGTGTGGCAGGTAAATAGAAAAGGCCAAAGATAGATTCTGGTAGGAAAAAAGTCATTTATGTTGATGTCATTCTAAGGATCCTGATTCCTCTCTATTCCAAACCTGGCCGTATGATTTTGGACCTCATAATTTCTTAAAGAGATAAAATTTAGACAGTCAGGCTTTTAGTTTGAACAGTAACTTGGATAATGTTCACTATCAAGGTCTTAGCAGTCTGTTGTATTCAAGCGACTCCAAATATTCTTCGCATTTGAGTCACACTGTTTATTTCTCTCACTATCAAAAGTTAACAGAAGTTAACTTTTTTTCCCCAAAAGTTAACAAGAGGTTTTTTTTTCTGGGAATATATAGGAGAAATTTTATCTCTTTTCACTGATGTTATGAGAGAGGGAAATCTGTTCCTGTTATATTTCATAAGGAATTTTAAGAATTAGAAACCCAAATGAGAGTTTATTGAAAGAAAAAAATAGAATATTTTAGAAGTGATGATCTCCAGTTACTCAAATTCTTATTGCAGAAGATATTTTCTTAAATATATTTTCTCCTTTAGAAAGGCAGTTTGAGATTTGTTCTTGTATCCAGGACCAGTATATTTTTTTAATGATCTGCAGGATTGAAAAATGGCTTTAAAAAAAAATTAGTTGTTACAAGTCCTTCACTATAATCATAGTTTAAAAGTCCAAGTTATAAAATCTCAGAGATTTGAGACTCTTTTACAGAAAAAAGGCGTTTATTGATTGTCATTTCTCTGCTATTTTCTTTATCTGTTGATTTTCTTTCTGATGTCTTCTCTTAGCAGCCCAGCTGGTCCGCAACCTTGTAAATGCCCAACAAGTGGCTGGTTCAACCCAGCAGCAGGGCGATCAGTCCATAAGGACTAGACAGTCCTCAGAATGTGTAAGTCCTCTGCCTGCAAATGGGTTAGTCTTGGCAGGAAGATAGCACTCTCTTTGGCGGGTGATAGGGTTGATCTTTGAGACTGGCAAATGCAATCTTCCAGATTACACACTGCTTTATAGAGGTGCCCTTGCTAGGCACATGAGGTAGAATGAGCATTGCTTTTGGAGTAATGTAGATCTGGGTTTATATCTATGGGCAAGCCACTTAACTTCAGTGAGCCTCCTCCTTTATGTGTAAAATAAGATAACAATTACCTAATAAGGTTGTTGGTTGGATTAAAATAGGGTAATGACCTTGAGGTTTTAGGCTTTGCCTAGTGGAATTTATCAGTACCATTTTTAATAAAAATAGAGACAAAAATTGAAATGTGTTTGGGGTTTAGTACTATTGACAGTTATGTGCATAGTATTTCACTTGCTTGAAACTTTCGTGTGTCTTCTCATAGCTGACATGGATACCTAGTGAAATATACCCTGTAAAAGAGTATCAAATTAGAATTCCGATTCACAAGTTTCATATTAATTTTGCTGAGTTGCTCTTAACGTTTGTCTAAATCTGTACTCACCTTGCACTTCTTAATTAATTCAATACTAATTGAAGGCTTGCTGTAAACCTGACGCTGTGTTAGTGCTTCACACTTATTATCAAACTTAATCCTTTGAGTGGCCATGTGAAGAGGTAGGTATTAGTATGATCAAACCTTACAAATTGGGAAGCTGAGAATAAGAGAAATTAAAAGGTTGCGACCCAGGTCTATGTAGTTTCAAAGCTGTTATAACTATTAAACGTGCTATATCTGATGTGATCTGTGTTTTAGAAAAAATTCTTCAAGCATTTGAAGAGCAGTAGTAGGAACGTCTTAGAAAAACATTTAGGAGCCCACTAACCCCACCCCAAATATTTGAATACCTACTTTGGGCTTGACATTTTCATAAATGTTATATAACAACAATAATCCTAGCTAACATTTGGTGAGTGGTATGTGCTATATATGCATTCTTTCTTCCTGTTTCTTATTATAAAATAATTTAAAAATATTGAAAAAGTATAGAAAATAATAAACATCTGTATACTACTACCAGGCTTAAACAGTTCTTAACATTTTGTTATTTTGATTTATTAAAAAATTACCCACATGAGCCAGCCAGGTGGATCAGTGGTTAAGTGTGCCGCGCTGTGCTTCGGCGGCCCGGGGTTCGCAGGTTTGGATCCCGGACACTCACCGATGCACCACTTGTTAAGCTGTGCTGTGGCGGCGTCCCATATAAAATGGAGGAAGATGGGCACGGTTGTTGGCCCAGGGCCAATCTTCCTCAGCAAAAAGAGAAAGATTGGTATCAGATATTAGCTCAGGGCTAATCTTCTTCACCAAAAAAAAAAAAAAAGGCATGTGTTTTCGTTCCTTTAGACCTTCAATCATGTTTTCCCCTCTGCCTGAAACACTCTTCCCTTCCCCTTATTCCTACCCTCTTTTATCAGACTGGTTTCTATTTACCCTTGAGTCTCAGCTTGAAGGTCACTTCCTCTGGGAAGCTTTCCTTGATTTCCACTTTCTTTCATCTTATGTTCCCTCTTTGCCTCATGTGGATTTAGGTATTCCTGCTCTGGGATATCATTATACAGTCATGTGGCACTTAACATGGGGATCCTGAGAAGTGTGTTGTTAGGTGGCTTCATCATTGTGCAAACATCATAGAGTGTCCTGAAGGGGAACAAAATTTGCCACCCCAAAATGTGTATCTCTTTAACATGAGGATTATTTTAGGCTGATTATTTTTAAGAAACAAAAGACTCCCAGTTTTTCTTGTTACTTCTCCCTTAACTGCCTGAAAGAATTCAGATTAAAAACACCTATCTTGGGCCGGCCCCGTGGCTTAGCGGTTGGGTGCGCACGCTCCACTGCTGGCGTCCGGGGTTCAGATCCCGGGTGCGCACCGGCGCACCGCTTCTCTGGCCATGCTGAGGCCGCGTCCCACATACAGCAACTGGAAGGATGTGCAACTATGACATACAACTATCTACTGGGGCTTTGGGGGAAAAAATAAAGAAATAAAAAAAATTATTAAAAAAAAAAAAACACATCTATCTCAGGAAGTGAGCTATCATCCTAGCATAACATGAACTAGGTGGTAGACAGGGAGGAACCTAGAAAAGCCTGTTTGTTGCGCTTCCCTCTGTGATCTCTATTTCTGTGTGACCAAACATTTGTTTTCCAAATGTTGCTCCTTTTCACCTACCTGTGAATTGCCTTCCTTCCGTTTGAAGTCCCTGACTCTCCCCACCCCCAGCATATTCTTGTGTCTTTAGCTGAGGATGGTATTTAAGGTGAGGGCTTTGGCCATTTTGGCGAGTTACTCGGTTTTCCTAGGTTTCTCCCATGTATACATGTTATTAAACCTTTGTTTCTTTTTCTCCTGTTAATGGGTCTCATGTCAGTTTAATCTTTTAGACCAGCCAGAAGAACCTAGAAGGGTAGAGGAACATTTCTTCCTCTCCTATAGTACTTTACACAAACCTAGATGGTGTAGCCTACTACACCCCTAGGCTATAGAGTACTAATCTTATGGGACCACCGTTGTGTACGCAGTTCATTGTTGACTGAAATGTCATTCTGCGGCGCATGACTGTACACTATACATTACACATTCTTTATCATAGTAATCATTGTACTTTATTGTGATTGCTTATGTAATCTTCATCTGCTCCTCCTCCTTTCCCCCATAAACTTTAAGCTCCGTGAGGGCCTACGTTTTAGTATTTTATTTTTAATACCTAGAATAATGCTCAGTATATAATTAACACTCATTAAATTCTTGTTGAGGGACTGAATGAAAGCAACTGTGAGTTATTTAGATGTAAGTTTCTAGTTACAATTGGAAATTTGGGTTCTGCATGATGGGAATGATGTCTGGGCTCTCTCTTCTTTTGACAGTAAAAAGGTTTATGAAGTAATACCTATGTGAAAGAGAGTTTGAGGACCTTGGGAAAAATTCTACCTTCATGTAAAATGAGGTTCTATTATTTGTTATTATGCACATCATAGAATTCTGTTTATAATGTTCTAATGGAATAACTCCATAATTTTGTATTTTGACAATCTCTGCTTTTATAAAATTAAGATGTTTGTAAATTAGTTTTAAAATATATCTTTTTTTCTCTGCAGTCTGATTCACCATCTTATTCTCCTCAGCCCCAGCCGTTTCCACAGAACTCTTCCCAGTCAGCTGCCATTACCCAACCTCCATCCCAGCCAGCATCCCAGCCTAAACTTGGCCCACCTCAGCAGGGAGCCCAGCCTCCCCATCAAGTCCAGATGCCTATGTATAACTTTCCTCAGTCACCACCAGCTCAGTATTCTCCCATGCACAATATGGGATTGTTGCCAATGCATCCCCTCCAGATCCCTGCCCCATCCTGGCCTATCCATGGCCCAGTGATCCACTCTGCACCAGGCAGTGCCCCCAGCAATATTGGTCTGAATGATCCCAGCATCATTTTTGCACAACCTGCTGCCAGACCTGTGGCAATCCCTAGCTCGTCTCATGATGGACACTGGCCTCGTACTGTGGCTCCAAATTCCCTGGTGAACAATGGTACAGTGGGGAATTCAGGTAACCTTTCCTTTTCTTCTTTTGTATCTGTCTGTCTGTAGAAAGGATGGGTGATTGGTGTTACTGGTTGAACCTGGGGAAATAAATGTAAGGAAAGGATGGCAAGTGCTATTTGTGGAGGGGCAGTATAGGATTAGGTAAAAATAAAGAGTATTGCCTGTGGATTCAGACTGCCTGGATTTGAATCCTGGCTCTGCCATTTATTATGTGGCATTGGGCAGTTGCTTAATCTCTTTGTGTATTGGTTTCATCTGTAAAATAGGAGTATTAATAGCGTCTAACTCACAGGGATGTTGTGAATTTATATATATTACATATTATTAAAGTATTGTTATAATTAATTATACTATATTGTAATTATTAACATTAATATATTATATGATATATAATAATATATATGTTTTAGTTATTATTTTATTATTACAATCCTGCTTGGTATAGATATTACTATCACTTATTTTATAGTTGAAGAAATTGAAGGGTTAAGTAACTTAACTATCATGCTATCATAATTAATCATAGTAGATCCAAGATTTAAACCAATTTCTTTCTTCAAAACCTCTGCCTCCTTGCACTAGACTCTATCTCCCAGTAAGGAGCAATTCTTTAAAAATAAAAAGATAGGGGCCGGCCTCGTGGCTTAGCGGTTAAGTGCGCACACTCTGCTACTGGCGGCCCGGGTTTGGATCCCGGGCGCACACCGATGCACTGCTTCTCCGGCCATGCTGAGGCCGTGTCCCACATACAGCAACTAGAAGGATGTGCAACTATGACGTACAACTATCTACTGGGGCTTCGGGGACAAAAGAACAAAAAAAAAGGAGGAGGATTGGCAATAGATGTTAGCTCAGAGCTGGTCTTCCTCAGCAAAAAAGAGGAGGATTAGCACGGATGTTAGCTCAGGGCTGATCTTCCTCACACACAAAAAAAATAAATAAAAAGATAGGGGCCAGCCTGGTGGCATAATGGTTAAGTTTGTGTGCTCTGCTTTGGCAGCCTGGGGCTCGCTGGTTCGGATCTCAGACGTGGACCTACACACTGCTCATCAAGCCATGCTGTTGCGGCATCCCACGTACAAAATAGAGGAAGATTGGCACAGATATTAGCTCAGGGACGATCTTCCTCAAACAAAAAGAGGAAGATTGGAAACAGATGTTAGCTCAGGGCCAATCTTCCTCACCAAAAAAAAACCAGAAAAAGATATTAGTAGCACTTCGTAGCATTAAAAAATAGTATTTTTTTCTGAGATCTAAGTAATATAATTCATTATAGAACATTTGAAAAAGAAGAATGTCATCCATAATCTCAATTCCTAGACATAACTGCTAAGTAATATTTTGGTGTATTACCATCCAGTCATTTTTTTATATTTGCATATTTAAAAATAGTTGAAATATATGCCATAAATCTAGTTTTATATCCAGATTTTCCAGATTTTTAGAGATTATTTTTATTTTAAAAACTTATGGAAATTTTGAAATGTACACAAAAGGCAAGAGTAAAGAATAATGAGCTTCCCCCATTACCCAGCTTTAACAGTTATCAGTATTTGCTGTTCTTTTATCTGACCCCTTCACCCCATTTAAAAAAAAAATTTGACTCACGTATTTAATCAAATCTCAGACATGGGATCAAATTTGTTTATAAACTTCAGTTTGTATCTCTTAAAAAAATCACAATACCATTACCATACCCAGTATTATCTAATACCCAGTCCTGGATCATTTTTCCCTATTTCTCTAAAATTATTCTTGTTGATTTATTTGAATCAAGATTCAAACAAAACTCATACATTGTATGTGTTTGTTATATCTCTGAAGTCTCCTCTAATTTATAACAGTTCCCCCTCACTGTCTTTTCCCTGATAGTAACTGTTTATTGAAGAAACATTCTGGTCATGGCTGATTATATCTTTGTAGCATCTTTTAACACATGCCTCTGTCCCTATATTTCCTCTCAACTGGCAGTTACGTCCAGGGGCTAGATTAGATTCAGATTTTTCCTGTTGGCAAGAATCTTGCTTCTTGATTGGTCCTGTATGTTTGCTGTTCTCTCACTTCAGGGGGAACTTACTGTCTAGTTGTTCTTCTTTTAGTCGCTTAAGATTGATCAATGAGTTAGGTGATGTCAGCCTGTTCTATCCATTATAAAGTTCCTCATTAATTTTTACATAATAGTGTTAGCCACCATTGATCATTATTGCTGATATCCATTATTTCACTAGGGATTATAAAATGATGATTTCCTATTTACTATTTGTGATTCTTTTATAAAGAAGAACTTTTCCTTATTAACTACTTGGTTATCCTGAAATATAGTTTGTATAGGAAATGTAAACTAAAAGTTTGATTCTTTCCCTTTATCAATTTTCAAAAGAATTTTAGTGATAATTTTAAACGAAAGTATGCTATTTGATGGAGGAGGTATCTCTGACCTCTTTTGGAACAATAAAGATAATGTATTTTGCTGAGGAGAAATGCCAGAATGTGGGAACTCATTTAGATTTCCAAGATCAAAGAATATGTGGCATACATGGCCATTCTAATGTGGTCTCTGCTTCTCTCATTCAACAAATGTTTATTGTGTATGAATATGCCATGACATGCACCATGATAGTCACTGAGTTACATAACCATGAAGACAGACCTTGTGTGTGCCCTTCGGTATATCGGCTCAGTTTTTGCAATTTAAGGTCCTCCTTTTCCCCACCTCTAGTTGATCTCTGTTTCAGCCTTGATGAACTAATTAGCATCCCACAAACATGCCGTCCTGTCCGTTATCCCTGATTGTTTACCTGAGTTGTTCCCTCTGCCTGGAATGTCCTCTCCATTACCTCTCCTGCCCACTCTCACCTCCTTCTGCTTTGCTCCAAAACTTAGCTAACTCACTCATCCTCCTTTTTTAAAATTAGATCACTTTCTTCAGAAAGCCTTTAACTCTTGTTGATTCCTCCAATTGTATTAGGTATTCATTCTCTCCTCCATGTTTCCTTAATATCCATATCATAACACTTGTCTTACTGTGTTGGAATTACCTGTTTACTTGTCTGCATAACCCATTAGACCCAACTTCTAGAGGCTATGAATTGTTTCTTGTCTGTCATTGTCTCCCTAGTGTCCACTGTAGTGCCTGATGTGTGGTAGATACATTATTTAATATATAATAAACTATTGCTCACTAAATATTTATTATTTTTTGGATGAGTGTACAACTCCTAGTTAATATTATAGCTAAAATTACTATTATGTTAAAAATGGAAGGACTGGATGGGAATATATTAAAATGGTAATAGTGGTTGTATTAGAGTAGGAGATTGTGTGAATTTTTTCCCTCTTTTTGAAATTATCTTTAATGAGGTTATATTATGAAAATATTTGGTTTTGAAAAATGGCCAAGGGAGATTGGAATATACTCTAAAAAATACCATTTTATGTTAAAGCATCGTTCCTCAATTGGTCAGGACCTCAATATGTGTACCCAGTCTCGTTTATTTTTTGTAAACTCTGAGCCCTTCAGCTTCAGCACTTAGTTGTAACTTGAGTTTATGAACTTGCGGTGAACCAGCTGCTTTGTTTTCCTGGTTAACTCCTGGGAATGCTGAGCTTGTAAGAATGTGGCTAGTATGGGATTTAGTTTTCTTGCTCCCTGCTCCTGCCTATCACGCACCTCCTAATTTGAGTTCCTGCTAGGAAGTTTAGTAAATAAGGGCAGTGTTTTTTCAGATTATTTCCTCCCACAGCGACCCTGAATGAGAAAATCCACTAAAAATGATCCTGAAGATTTAAGGGGTACTGCACTTTGAAAGATGTACTTAAAGATACATCTTAAAGGGAAGTAGGTTGGTGGGGATGGTTTGCCATAGAAAGAATAGGACTCATATTTTTTGAGTTCCTACTTATATGCCAGAACTTGCAAGCCACTTAATTTTTGTTATCTGATTTAATCCTCACAACAACCTGAGATTCATAATTGAACCTTAGTAATTTTTGGAACTGGGATTTGAACTTAGACCTGTTTGGCTCCATAGCCCAAGTTCTCAGCCATTATACCACAGTGCCTCAGCTTCTAATAGGATCTCCGTCCAGGCCAAGATATAATTGATTCTAGGATAGTTGGCATTGTCTTTAGGATAAAATGTAAGCTCCTTAATGATGTACTAAGGTTCTTTGAAATATAGATCCTACCTACCTATCCAGCCTTTTTTCTTACCACTTCCCGCCTTCACACCCTATTTCTGTATTTTTTGTGTGTGTGTGTGTGTGTGTGTGTGAGGAAGATCAGCCCTGAGCTAACATCTATTGCCAATCCTCCTCCTTTTTTTTTTCCTTTTTTCTCCCCAAAGCCCAGTAGATAGTTGTATGTCATAGTTGCACATCCTTCTAGTTGCTGTATGTGGGACGCCGCCTCAGCATGGCCTGACAGGCGGTGCGTCAGTGCGCTCCCGGGATCCGAACCCGGGCCGCCAGTAGGGGAGCATGCACACTTAACCGCTAAGCCACGGAGCCAGCCCTCACACCCTATTTCTATATTGCCAGTTGTTTTGCAGTTTCCCAAACTTGCCGTACTTTCCTGCCTCCTGGCTTTTGTACATGCTATTCCTTCTGTCTAAAATGCCCTCTTGACTTGTTTTGCCTGACTGACTTGTTCCTTGTTCTTTAAACCCGATTTAGTCAGTCATCTTAGGAAAACTTTCTCTATTCTTGACAACTGGGTGAGCCTCCGCTTTAGGACAACTTCCACTGATCTGTTATAGTAATTACAAAATTTTTGTGTGTGTCTTCTTATGTGTCTCCTTTATGAATAATTTGAGCACAATTACAGTGTTCGATTCTTTAAAAAAATTTTTTTGGTATCCTCTGATTTAGCATAGTTCTTGGCCAGTGGTAGGTACTCAGTAAATCTTTGTGGAGTGAAGGAATATTTGAATGAACAAACTGATGTTTTAAAATGTGTCTTTCCTTTCTTGTTGAAATGCAGAGCCAGGCTTTCCAGGACTAAATCCTCCAATTCCTTGGGAACATCCACCACGTCCCCATTTCCCTCTTGTCCCAGCTTCGTGGCCTTATGGTTTGCATCAGAACTTCATGCATCAGGGAAATGCCAGATTTCAGCCCAACAAACCTTTCTATACTCAAGGTACCATTGCTTACAAATTTGTTAACAGGCTGGGTGGGTTTTGTTCTGGGACAAGGAGCCGTTGTGAAGGCCAGGATCTGGGAGTGAACGTTCATGCATTCAGTAAACTTTTATTGAGAGAGCATGCTTTTATTGAGGGAGTGTCAGACGGTGCTAGGTGCTTATTGCTTAAGCAAGAATTAAATAAACCACCACATTTAATGCATATTTTATTAGGAGAGCCAGACACGTAAAATAGATAAGAATGGGAGCATAGAGGAATCAGGTAATGTTGCCCTAGCAGAGAAAGCAGGATATGGTCACCAGGGATCAAATCACACAAGATTTTGACATTTGAAATAGATCTTGAAAGAGATAGGATTTTTTTCCCTAGAGATTAGGGGAGGAATGTTCTAAGCTGAGGGAATAATATATGCAAAGTCACTGAATTTTGCTTGGCATAATGAGGAGAAAAGAGAAAAGGAGAGAAAACAATAGGATTAGAGGATGAGGTAAATTTAGGGCAAGATGTTTAGGTGATGAGACTAGAGAAAGCAGGCTGAGGCCATAGTATGAAGGAGTTTGGACTCAGTTTAGTAAGCAGTAGGGATCTAAGAGAAGTTTTTGAGTCCAGTAGTGACATAGTCAAATTTGTTTAGTAAAACTAAGACTTGAATGACATTAGAATTTATTATATTCTGTTGGTGCTGATGTACCAATAATGACTTTGATCTAAGTAATGAATATTACTAAGGAGAATTCCAAGGAACTTGCAGCATTTTATCTAGCTTACTTGCCTTAAAGGTATCTCAGTTCTAATAGGGAATGTCTGAGTCTGGCCTTCAGCTCTTGGTTAACCTATGAGTTCAAGAAGTTAAAAGAAAGGCATTCAGGGGGCTGGCCTGGTGGTGTAGCAGTTAAGTTCGCAATGTTCCGCTTTGGCAGCCCTGGGGTTCACCAGTTCGGATCCTGGGTGCGGACCTACTCACCGCTCATCAAGCCATGCTGAGGCAGCATCCCATATGGAAGAGCTACAACTCTACAACTATGACACACAACTATGTACTGGGGCTTTGGAAAGAAAAAAGAAAAAAAAAGAGGAAGATTGGCAACAGATGTTAGCACAGGGCCAATCCTCCTCAAAAAAAAAAAAGAAAAAAGAAAGGCACTCAGGAAATGTTGACTAAATGAAATGATAACTTTAAGAGGAAGCCTGGGATATGTATGAGTCTCAGGCTTGATACATTTAAGCTTTCCTAAACTATTTATGTACTGCTGGGTCATCCCTGTATTATAAAGTGGCAGATTAGATTGTGGCTGGTTTCGTTTTCTGAGTGAAGAATTAGGGCTGAGGGAAGTTATTGTTGGTCATATAAGCCCTTTCAGATGGGGAGAGTCTGAAGTTCCTCCCTGGTGGGTTTGTTCCCCTTAATTCCTCCCCTCCATTTTTCTTTTGTCTTGCCTCTTTACCCACTTTTTCCTTCCCTCCTCCTCACCCCTCTCAAATGTTTTGATATGCTTCATCTCCTCTTTACTACATAAATAGAAAAAAAGAGAACTAGCTACAGGTTAATTCTAAGGGGTTATCAGATAAATAGGCACAAGACTTTCAGTTTCCTGTCTGTGTTGTGTCCAACAGACAGATGTGCCACCCGTCGGTGTAGAGAGCGTTGTCCCCACCCACCAAGAGGAAACGTGTCGGAGTAATGCGAGTCCATTTTCTTTCAGCTGGTCTACCGATGCACAGCAACCAGCCAATCCTCCTGTCTCAAGGGTATCCGTACCTCAATGTCAGTTACATTCAGCAGAAAAAGTGACATTTAATGGAAAGCAAAACAAATCAGGTCCTGATTTAAAATTTTAACACGTTTAGATAGCTTATTTAAATCCTAAGACTGTTTTTAAAGACTGTATTATTTGTATATAAATATGAACTATAGTTTTTACTAGTATCACCAAATTGAGTGATACAAATTTCATCTATTTTATTACCCTATTTTTAAGGGAATTTTATGTTTTGTTTAATCTTGATGAATTGTAAAAAGAGAGAATTTTAAAAATTACATTCTTTATTTTCTATTAGCTGTATTCATACTTTGGTTGCTTCAGACTTTATATATATTGTTCTTAAGAATTAGGAAAGACTTTCATGTGTTTTAAATTTGTCACTTCTATTCTTTACAGAACCTTGTAGTGCCAAAAACTTTTTAAAAGGTAAAAAAAATAAAATAAAACTACAACATGAAGATTCAGAATTTTTTCTTCTACATTCTTGTATATTGAAAATATTCAAACTTGAACAGAAAGTTGCTTTTGTCTGTATTTGAAGTAATTCTATTTTAAGTTAATAAATCTTTTTGATAAGAGTCAAATTTGGTTAATTCATCTGGTTGTTTAGATGATGGAAATAAAATGTAACAATTCAGAGATTTGTTTTACTCTCAGTGAATATAGTATTCTACCACAGACTTAGTTTTAGAGATCCAAGGATCTTGTCATGTCCTTTATCGGCTCTTCACAACATCCACATGAAGTTGATAGAAGCAGATGCTATCTCCATTTTATCATTGACAAAACTCAGGTGCAAAACAATAAATTGAATTCCAAAGGTAGCACACTCACATGTTGGATATACAATGGAAACAGATCATTTTAAGGAGAGTTTTTAACCACTGAGACTGATACTGGCAATTAGAGTGGAGGGAAGATAATTCTCATTTACTAAGGAAGTAGTATGTGCCAGATTTTCCATGCTGAGTCCTGTACTACTACCTGGAAAGCACACTTGCCAGGATGGTGTTTACCAGTAATGCTTGTGTCGGTGATTATAGTTAGAATTCAAACTTATGTTGGTGGTAGATTTTTTTAGCTGTGTTGGTTCTGTACATTGAGGTGAGGTCATTTTGTCTAAACCCCTCAATTAAAGAGATTTGCCAGAAATTTTAGGCTAAACGATGCTGTAGGTTTATTTGGAAATCTGCAGACTAAGTAAATACAAATGTATTTTAAGGACAGTGTATATTATCTTTGTTCTGCTTCCTCAGATATGCATTACTTAAATAGGAGTCTGCCTGGGCTTTTGCCATATTTTCCAACATGGAAGATGCTTGAAATCTATTGCAGGAGATTGAGGGCTTTCCTGCCATCTTTAAAGCCCTGAAAAGGTATTTATTAAATGTTAAGATCAGGTGT
This sequence comes from Ceratotherium simum simum, assembly GCF_057802395.1. Lineage (NCBI taxonomy): Eukaryota > Metazoa > Chordata > Mammalia > Perissodactyla > Rhinocerotidae > Ceratotherium > Ceratotherium simum. Next base: position 6,770,827 of record NC_141921.1, read on the forward strand.
ATTTGCTGTTAGTTTTTCATATTAAAGCTTCAGCGGCCCTTAGAATCCTACTAAGTGGTGGAGTTAGCTCATTTGTTTTGTTAATGAGATACCTGGCCCAACGTATGCTTTTGTATTAAAATATGACTAGGAGAATTCAGGATTTTCTTTTAGTGTTCAAGCATTTCATCTTCTTTCAAATCTTGGAGAACAGGTGATGAGGTGTACAGGGCATTCATTATACTGTTCTACTTTTATATATATTTGAAATTTTCATTAAAAAGAAAATCTGCAACAAGAGACTGCCCCCAGCTCAGCCTTCCTTCCTAAAGAAAGGCGGTATAACACCTGGCAAAGGTATTTATGGGGCAAAAAACCCCAGTAACCTAGCTTTTACTTAGATGACAGTGTTATATATAGTAATTTTCAGCATCTCACTTGTCCCTCCTTCAGCAATTGCCAGTGTTCAATAGCTGGCAAAACTGTTCCAAGTTGAAAAATAGAATACTCTTAGTTTGTAATTTACACAGTAGTAGCTCAGTTTTATAAGTCTGTAAATTTTTCAAATTGTAAACTTAAAAAGTTTGATTATGAATTCAAATTCATTGTAGAGCCAATTGAAAAGTACAAAAAAATTATCAGTCTTAACTATAGAGAACATACACATTAAGATCATATTGTTTTGTATAATGTTTAATAACATGGAGAGATTAATATTTTCCCTTGCCATCAAAGATTATTCAAAAATATGAATATTAATGATGTACCAAATAATTTATTTGTTAAATCCCCTACAAATGGACATTTTTGCTAGTTGCAGTTTTTCTCATATATAAAAAAATATATGTAAAATGAAGATGCGATAAAGCTATTTTTGTGTATATTTAATTATTCTGTTATAGTGAATTCCTATAAATGGGATTATTAGGTAAAAAGGATAAAAGTTCTAAGGTTCCTGCTACATACTGCCAAATAGCCCTCCAGAAAAGTAGTTACCAATTTGCACTTGCAACAAACAATATATACAATGTATATATGTTTGGTAAGCTTATAAAAAAGCTTTAAACTCCAAACAACTCATTTTTTCCTTATAAAGGATAATTTAATTTAAATGTGTTTATTAGAAAAGGAGCATCCAGTAAAAGAAGAAAGTATTAAAAAATCACTCAAAAGTCCATCAACCAGAAATAAATACTGTTAATATCTGGTAAACTTCATTCATTCCAACCATTTCTCTTAAATACACACACACACAAATGGTTTTACAAAAGTAGGCTCATATGCTATATTTAGTAAATATAGCAAAATAATTTTCCTTGGATTTAACAGGAGAAAATGTGAAAGTGAAGAAATGCTTGACTTATTTTAATAAGAGAATCTAGTTTGTTTTTTTTTTTTTTTTTGAGGAAGATCAGCCCTGAGCTAACATCCATGCCAATCCTCTTTTTTTGTGTGTGCTGAGGAAGACCGGCCCTGAGCCAACATCTATTGCCAGTGCTTTTCTATTTTCCCCCCTTTTCTCCCCAAAGCCCCAGTAGGTAGTTGTATGTTATAGTTGCACATCCTGCTTAGTTGCTGTTATGTGGGATGTCACCTCAGCATGGCCCAACAAGCGGTGCGTCAGTGCACGCCTGGGATCTGAACCCGGGCTGCCAGTAGCGGAGCGCACACACTTAGCCACTAAGCCATGGGGCTCGCCCCACAAGAATCTAGTTCTAAAAGATTTCTCCTAAAATTAAGGACAATTACAGAAAACATTGAAGGGCTGAAGTCATTTTTTTCTAGTTTCATGTATGTTTTAATTAGAGACAGTATATGAGTCCTGTTGTGAAAAATGAAACCAGCTCACTTAAGAGTTCCTCTACTTCCTGTGGTTGTATTATTCCTATATATATAGACAATATTCAAATATTTAATTTGAATCTTATAATCATTTCCCATTATTTTTATTTAAAGTTCCTAAAATGTTTACTACCACTCCTTTTACTGCTTGTTTCCTAAGTCCTTAGTTTGATTCATTTCTTGTCAGATGAATTTCATTATCAGGCAGTTTTTTCCCCAAGTGATTGTATACTTTTAAGTTCTTGCATACTTGAGAATATCTGTTCCCTTTATATATATATATTTTTTTGTGTGAGGAAGATCAGCCCTGAGCTAACATCTGTGCTAATCCTCCTCTTTTTGCTGAGGAAGACCGGCTCTGAGCTAACATCTATTGCCAATCCTCCTTTTTTTCCCCCAAAGCCCCAGTAGATAGTTGTATGTCATAGTTGCACATCCTTCTAGTTGCTGTATGTGGGACGTGGCCTCAGCATGGGCGGAGAAGTGGTGCATCAGTGCGCGCCCAGGGTCGGAACCTGGGCCGCCAGTAACAGAGCGTGCGCCCTTAACCACTAAGCCATGGGGCCGGCCCCTGTTCCCTTTATATTTTAAAGACAGCTTTGGCTGAGTATAAAATTCCTGGCAACTTCATTTTCCTCAGACCTTTGGAGCCTTCTGCTTCACTACCTTATGAAGTGCTCTAAGATCTGAGACCGTCATTTTTTCCCTCACTGTACATGACTTGATTTCTGTTTGGATGGCCATATAATTCTTTATCTCTTAAATTCATCAGGATATTTCTTGATAGATTGCTTTTTATTATTTCAGGAAATTTTGAATTTTTTAGTTTGATTTGCTTGTCAGGAATGTCAGTTATGCATATGCAGGCTTTCTTTTTATGTGTTTTATTATCTCTGTAGCTTTTAATTTATTATGTTCCATTTTTTTATTTCCTTCTATGCCTTCCATTTAGTTTATATTTTGTTTTCAAATGAGGCTTTCATTTCTTCAATTTTTCAAATCTTCATTTCTTTAAGTTCTGCCAAACTTATTTCCATCCTTTAACCTCTTCTTTGAACTTGTATACTTGCATTTTTTAAAACAGATCACTTTATCTCCTATGTCTCTTTTTGAGTCTGTGGAGAACTTGTTACTTTAACCTCTTTAGGGGAGTGGCCAGCATCTGTGATCATTCCTTTCTGATTAATGTTTATTTAAACTTAGGTCAGTCTAGTGAAAATACCAGAAAGCGGCTAGAGGAATGAGCTTTAAGTTGGGTTGTTGTATTAGAAGCCTCTCACCAAAACCATTATGTATTTCCTTTGCCCCTGAGAACACATCTCCCTTCATTTCTTAGTATTTAAGAGGTCTTTGTGCCCTATGGCAGTATAATTCAAATAGTGAGAAGTGAAATCAATTTAGTGGTTTGCATCCAACATCAAAAACTGTATAGAGGGCTAGCTCCAGTGGCCTAGTGGTTAAATTTGGCGTGCTCTGCTTTGGCGGCCTGGGTTCAGTTTCTGGGTGCAGACCTACACCACTCGTCTGTCAGTGGCCATGCTGTGGTTGTAGCTCACATACAAAAAGAGGAAGATTGACAATGGATGTTAGCTCAGGCACATCTTCCTCAGGAAAAAAAAAGACCAAACCTGTATAGGAAATATTAGAATGCATTTTGCAGAAGGAATAAGAATTTTTTCCTGAAATTTGTTTCAGTACAGAACATATACTATGTGTACAGAGGTAAGATGTAAAATGTGTTTCTTAATATAGGCTGCAGTCAAAAAGTTATAAGGCTAGTTCCAAGGCCTCATCCAGTAGGCTAGCACATAGATGACAGAAATGGCCCTTCAGCAAGGTTCATCCTTGAGCTCCATCTCCTGTGCAGTTCTGTAATTTATCAAAACAATCTCAAGAGCAATGTTCAATGTGTCCCACTCACTCTTATCTCTTTGTACTAATGAAAGAATAGGGACAGTCTGCTTCCTGCTATATATAGGTTGACTCTGCTGCCCCACTGTGGTCCAGATTTTACCATATGCCTAAGTAAGTATGCTTTAAGTTTATAGTTTATGTTTGGGGAGGTTAAATTGTTGGTTTTTTTGGGGTGGGTTTTAAAATTTTTATTGTCAAGTATACTTTCCAATAAAATTTTTATTTTAACAATATACTGGATGATGACTTGGTTGGTCCATAGGTCATTTTAGCCAGAAGACATTTCTTTCCACCTAGATCACTTTGGTAAAGAAACAACTGCTAGGACTCTATAACAGATGTAAATAGAGGTACTTATATTTAATTTTTAAAGGCAGTCCTATATATAGTTCTATGATAAGCCATAATAGCTTTTATGGACAACTTTTATTAGCTCAAGTATTATCAGGAGAGGAATCACTGAAGAATATGAAATCTCAAATATGATCCCAAAATGCTTTAATATTGCTACAAAAGTCCTTCAGTTTAGTAGCAAGCAATAGGATGTTTATCCTATGACCAGATAACGGCTTCCCAAGAAACTGGATCCTGTGAGGCAGTTGGGTCTTCACAATTCTTGCTGGAACCAAAGCTGCAGGAAGTCAATCAATCTCTTTTTCCGTTTTTAAAGGAGGAAAGGTAAGTACAGGTAGACGGAACTCTAGCAAAGATCCCAACACCCTCTTGCTGATCAATGCCCACGGACACTTTTCAGTCCTTATTTTGCTTCTGCATCCTTAGACCCTTGGCTGCTTTGACCTACTCTCTCCTAATTCTCGTACCTTTCTGAATGGTTCATTTCAGTTTTCAATCAGTGATTACACTTCTTCCTCTCACCAGTGTTGGCTTTTCCTACATACACACACACTCCCTGGGCACTCTTCATTTAATTCTACATCTTCCACAATTACCTAATCATTGTCAATTCAGGGCTAGATCATTATGTTCAACTCCCATCCCTATTTCCAACTGTCTGGGCTTTATCTAGATATACCATAGATATCTCAAATTAAACTTTAAGTTAAACTGATGCATCATTTTCACTACCACCACAACTCTTAATACCTGCCCCTCTAAAACCTGCTCTCTTCCTGCTGTATTTTCTGGCTTTGTGAATGGCACTACTGTCCAACAATTCAGGTCAAAATTCCAAGTGGTACAGATACTTTTCTCTCCATCAAACCTTTTCAATCTTTTTGCCCTAATACTACTGACTAGACTTGGATAATGTCAATGCGTGTGGGATAAAGGCTGAGCACCTTAACCTGGAATTCAAGGCTTGTGGGGAAGAAACAAAATTATATAAAAATGCCATATAAAAAGCGTTCCAGGTTTTACTGTTTGTTGAACTGTTCAATGCAACTAGATTAAATGATCCAGAAGAAACCTTACACTTAAATGCATTCTTTTCTCACAAAGCTGCGGCTAAGCAGTAGGTTTTCATGTTTATTACCACTTGCTGCTGCTGGACATAAAGCTGGAGCTAATATGTTTTACTGATTTGATCTTTGAATGTAACAGCAGCAGCACAAAACTCAGGATTCTCAGAACAGTTCCAATCATGGAGCAAACCAAAAACTAAATCACAGGAAAATGGGAAATGAGCATGTCAAATTTAATAACAAAAGTGGCACCAGGCAGCCACTTCCTCTCCTTGTCCTTCATACCCTCCGCCCCTCAAATCCTTTCTATCCTCATAAATTTGAGTACAGTCAAGGTTGGTGGCACAAAGAGGTCAAAAGCAACTCCTGGGAAGCATTATCCCTCAAAGGTGGATTATGATTCAAAAGGAGGTACAAAATTCAGCATCTCTTTCATTAAAAAAAAAAAAAAAAAATGGAGAAACTTGGTTAAAAAAAAAAAAAAACAACAACAACTGAAATATTCTCATAGCTGCCTGGGGAGTAGATCTTAATCTTTCCACATAGACAGACGCCTTCATATCCACAGGAGGCCATTTGGACTAAAACCATACTGAGTCCATTACTCATTCCCTCTCCGGCTCTTCTTGTGGCTCTTCTTAGATCTGAAATGGCAACAAATCATTAAATTTAAGAGCTGTTCAAGGAGCTGGGCCAGGACTTTTTTCTTTCTTTTTTTTTTTTTTTTGAGGAAGATCAGCCCTGAGCTAACATCCATGCCAATCCTCCTGTTTTTGCTAAGGAAGAGCAGCCCTCAGCTAACATCTATTGCCAATCCTCTTCCTTTTTTTTTTTTTTTCCCCTTTTTCTCCCCAAAGCCCCAGTAGATAGTTGTATGTCATAGTTGCACATCCTTCTATTCTAGTTGCTGTATGTGGGACGCGGCTTCAGCATGGCTGGACAAGCAGTGCGTCGGTGCATGCCCAGGATCTGAACCCGGGCCACCCATAGCAGAGCACGCACACTTAACTGCTAAGCCACGGGACCAGCCCTGAGCCAGGACTTTTGAGGAAGACAGGGGTATGCTGACACTGATGGGGATGGAGATGATACCCAATACTCATTAAATGTGCTTGGTGTCTTTATGTCTCAGAGCAACACCCCGAATCAGGCATTACTATCTAAAATATACCATTGAGGAAATAACCTCAGAGAGGTTAAGAGTGCACCTAACAGTATATATAGCATATAGAGGTTTCTAATGAAAGCTTATCAAATGAAAGTGACTTGTCCAATGTCATTCAACTGTTAAGTATTAAAAGTTGGGACTTAACCCTAGGTCTCCTGAAACCAAAGCTCATGCCCTTACCACTATCCAAAGCTGCAGTCCTACAAGGAAAAACAAAAGAACACCAGACAGATAAATAATTCTAGTAATTCTCAGGGCAATAGGCCAATTTTGTCCTGTAATGAAAGAGAATTCCTAAGTATCCCTATCAAAATAAGAAAATTTCAGGTCCAACTTAGTTGTGATTAGGACTTTAATTTCTAAATAAAGAATGAAATTCTTAAGTCAAAATAGAGGTCAATCCATACCTTTCAGGAGACTTTGAGTGGCTCCTGTGTCTGTGACTACGGTGATGACCTGGGGGAAAAAAGGCCATTGGATGAGTGCGATTCTACCCTCCTACTCTTCCACTGTCACTTTCACTTCACCCAGTCCCTTCCATTGGCCTGTGCTAGGGACACCTCTTGGTGGTAGCATCTCTCTGAACTGGTGTGGATGTGTGCGTGTGTGCGTGTGTGTGTGTGTGTGCGCGCGCGTGCTGGGGAGAGGAGAACTGAACCCACTTGATATGCATTCAGGGCTTTATGGCTCATTTCACAAACGTCACATTGGGTATTTACCACTACTCTGTTAGGTCTTACTCCTGTAATTTCAGATGAAAAACCTGAAGCTCATCATCCTATCAGCAAAGCTTATAAGTGAGAGTCAAGATGTGAACTCTAATTTTCAAATTCTAAGTCCATTTCCTTTTTTTCTAGGCATTAATACAGTCAGGCATTCCTGTACTGCAGGAGGCTAACTGCTCCTATTACCTTTTTTTGTTAAGACAACCAATATCAAATGGCCCAAATACTATACCTGGGGACTTGGAGCGAGATCTGTGCCGTCTGTCTCGGGACCTGCTGCGGTGACGTCTTGGACTCTTGCTCCGATGCCTTTCTCGGCGAGGGGAGGGGCTGTGGAAATGAGTGGTCAGACTTCCATATCTGTCTGACAATATACTCACAATGGCACCCCTCTCCCCAAATCCCTATCCTTTATCACAAATCACTGAAGGCCTACCTCCTCCTTTTGGGAGACCGACTCCGTCTATATGGAAAGAAAAAAGAGGAAGAAGAGCCTTAGTAAGTGCACTGGATGTTGCAGATAGCAAAAATTGCCCCAATTCTTCACCCATCTCTGTTATCCACGTCCTTTGTCATGTAACTTTTCAGCACCCTCCCAATCCAAGTCTGGGATTGGCCATGTGACTTGCTTTGGCCAGTGGGATATTTGCAGATGTAATACAAGCAGATACTGGAAAAATACCTGCATGACTGGGCTTGTTTGCTCTTGAATTCTGCCATTTCCTTGAGAACATGCCTAACCTAGCCTAGAATGAGACACACATAGAGATGTGTTGCTCCAGTCATCCTAGCTAGGGCCACCCTATACTAGCCAACAGACTGCTGACCGCAAAACAGGTGAGTGAACATAACTTACTTATACTCAAAAAACTGCCTATCCAAGCCCAGCTTAAATCACTGACCACAGACTTGTGAACTAAATAAATGGTTATTGTTGTCTGCTACCGAGGTTTTTTGGGTGGTGGTTGTGCAACTAATACACTGGACAAACAAACATTCTCCACAGGCTGGCATTTTCCCTTCCCTGAAGTCGAAATTTCTACGCTACAGTGCTAAAGTCTCCCCAGAAAAGGCCAAAGACTAGGGCCTTACCTTCTGGGAGACCGGCTCCTACTCCTCCTGTAGCGTAATGTGGGAGAGCGACGGGGCTTGTCCAAATCTCGGTAGCTTCTCCGGCGGTGATCAGGTGATGGCACTCTCTCCAACTGGAAATGAGATGGATGGGTCAGTGATGAGCTCAGGCTTATAGAGAGCCATCTAGGAACACTGTTTACACTCCCCTCCCCAACCTGTCCCAAATTCCACCTCCGAGTGACTTTAAAAACACAGTAATTTGAATACATAGAGGCATAACCCTAAGAACAAAAAAACCTACCAAATAAAAAATTAAACTGTTTCCAATTATCCCATTATTGTTCTAGTGCTGGTACCATTATTCTGGGACTGTGAGAGTCCAGAGAGAGAAGTAAGTAAATATGCCTATCTCCTTAAGAAGTTGGATTTCCAATGCGAAAGAGATACAGATATAAGATCAATAAGGTTAAAGTACAAACTCCCGGTGTACTTTAATCTTAAAGAAAATTTCCCCCTAACTCTGCTAACTATAAAGGACTAGAAACACCAAACCCACAGCAATAAGCACTTACAGTGCCCAGATTGTGGCACTAATCTTGGTCAGGGGCAGAAGCTAACAAGACATAACTAGATATACATCATATCAGAAAGCAAGGAGGCTGAGACTACTATAATTGTTATCAAAAAGTCTCTCGAGTCAAGTTGAGGGGTCCCCATTGGCCCAAGATGGGACAATTTGAGCATCAAGAAGGATAATAATTGTTTGAAACACATCAAATATGCTTACATTCATGAGTTCACAATGTTACCAAGGACAAAAGAGCATTCATCACCCTGGGAAGATACTATAGAATCAACTCATATTTTAAAAACTGATAGCAAATGGAAATAAATATTTATCTTGCCTTTCCTATATAAACTGTACTTATGAAAAACTAAATGTTGATTTAGGAGGTTTCTCTTTATAGCAATGTTACAGGTGACAAATGATGAAGAAATCAAGAATTATAACATCACCATTTTATAACCCCTAATGGATCTGGGCAGAGATCATCAGTGGCTCCTAATGCTACAAAAAGAGACAGCTAGACTTTGCTCATCCTGGGGGAAGTACACACTACTACCTATGAAGTAGTGTTGCTCCACTTGAAAGGGGATAAAAACCCCAAATCCAATTAAGCCTCTAGATCTAAAAACTAGTTTACAGGAAATACAAGGGATAAATGAACATGTTAAGAGACACCCCAGAGGGACAATCAGAAAAACAGATTGTGAAAATCTGTATTAAATAATATAACTTGATATATTTAAAAATTGCAAGAGAGGGGATGGCCCAGTGGCGTAATGGTTAAGTTCGCGTGCTCCGCTCGGCGGCCCAGGGTTCACAGGTTCAGATCCCAGGCGCGGACCAATGCACTGCTGGTCAAGCCACACTGTGGCAGGCATCCCACATAAAGTAGAGGAAGATGGGCACGGGTGTTAGCCCAGGGCCAGTCTTCCTCAGCAACAAGAGGAGGATTGGCATCGGATGTTAGGTCAGGGCTAATCTTCCTCACCAAAAAAAAAAATGGAAGAGAAAAAAGTATGATGGAGGGAACTGAAAGATTACAGATACTTAAGAGATAAAAAAATGTCCATTACAATTTATGGACCCTTGAATACTAATTCAAATTATTAAAAAATATAGGCCAGTGGCCAACCCCATAGCGTAGCGGGTTAAGTGCGCGCACTCCGCTGCTGGCGGCCTGGGTTCAGATCCTGGGCGCGCACCAATGCACCGCTTGTCAGGCCATGCTGTGGCAGCGTCCCACATAAATTGGAGGAAGATGGGCATGGATGTTAGCTCAGGGCCAGTCTTCCTCAGCAAAAAGAGGAGGATTGGCATGGATGTTAGCTTAGGGCTGATTTTCCTCAAAAAAAAAAGGCCAGTTGGGGAAATGTGAACACTGAATATTTGATGATATTAAGGAATTATTGTTGATGGGGGGGTGGTGATGGTATTGTGGTTATGCTTAAAAACGGAGCCTTTGTCTTTTCTGAAATATTATGGATGAAATATATGCTGGCCATGATCTGCTTCAAGATAATGGGGGCGGGGATGGGAGGCAACTGGGTAGAGATGTAGAGGAAACAAAATGGCTATGAGTTGATCATTGTTGAAGCTAGGTGATGGGCAAATGGGGGCACGTTCTCTCCCCTTTGGTATGTGACTGAAATTTTCCATTAAAGAAAAGGAATGCCTACTTTTGGTTCACTCACCAAAGAAGAGCACCTCAGACTTGCATGGCTCTCAATTCATGCGTGATTGCGCTTCCTTTTACACTCAGCTTAAAGGGAGCCTGCTTGGCTCACAGCTACACTTCCATATGCACAGTATCCATAAGCCAACATTTCTTGTACTTCCCCCTAGCCTTTTTCTATATATATTGTTATTTATCATTTTAATCACACGTTTTAGAGCCTTCTTTTTTAACTCACCATAAGCATTTCCACATTATCATATACTTTTCATAACAGTTTCAATGGCTGCCTAATAGTCTGTTGAGGTGATATAAGAATTTACCTGACCTTTCCAATGCTTGGTTGTTTTCAATTTTTCAGCATTACAACTAATAGTGAAAGAACATGACCATGCAGTAGGCATTTTTTTTTTCCCCTAAACTAGGCTTACTTCTTAGGATGGGTTCAATTATGAACAGTACTATTTTTGTCCCAAAGTATTTATTTTAATAGCTACCACGTATTAGGCAATTACAACACCCAAAAGTATGCTAAGGGCTTTATGTATATCATCTCATTTAATACTTAACAGGAGTTGTAAGAGAAAGGTATCATTATCCTTGCTTTACAGAGGAGTAAACTGAGATGATGTAACTTGCACAAAATTATATCACTAGTAAACAGCAGAGCTGAGATATGAATCAAAGTCTATTTAACTCTAGAGCCCATACTCTTAATGACTAAATATTATATTTTTTGGTTAAAGAAAATTAAAAATTAATGTCTAAAAACAAAACAAAAAAGGACCATTCCCATCCCCTATAACTATCCCTCCTCCAACCCTTAAGTTCCCAGGTGCCTGACCTTCTCATCCTCCTCTTCCTCCTCTTCACTGGACTCCACGTCATCCATGTCCTCTTCTAGAGCGCTAACTCGAGGCTCCAGTTGCTCAGCTTCCTCTAGCACGTAGCGTTTCTACAGAGAACATAACGAGAGTTAGGGAGCCTTGCTATCTGCTCTACGTCCTAAAGTCCCAACACTAGGCTTCTGGGATTGACAGAAAAACTATGGAGCAACAGCTGAGGCAATTTCATTTCAAAGACATTCTAGACACTTCAAGATTTTCCTAAGAAGTTTAACATACTGGAATCTATACACTCTTTAAAGTTGCCCTGTAAACAGATAAATATAAAGCTGAAGGGAACATCTTCATTTTCTACTGGCTCTATTCCCTGTGATCTTATACGCTAAGGTCATTGGAATATCAACCAGTATAGGTGTAGCCTTGAATAAAAAATATGGGCTTCATATACAAGGGCCAATAAGTTTGTAGCTGAGGCTGTGTTGGCTAGTATTTCTGCCAGAAGAGGCTCAGACCAGACTCTATCCCAACAGATCCATTGAGGCTCAGCCTAGTTTGGGGGCTGAAGAGTGCCTTGGGTCATGCTCTAGAGTAGCACCAACTCTCTACTAGACCCAGGATTTAGGGAGCTGTCTAGAGTCATGCATTTTGAATAAGGCACAGGATATAAACCAACACTCCATCTCCTTGTTCCATTTTCTTCTGAGATGTGGCTTAGCAGTGCTTATCAAGTGACTAAGAACCTGAAAAGCAAAGGTGAGTACAAAATTGCCAAATGGACTGGCTGGGTCATAAGACCTCTTACCATTTCCTTGTGCCAAGGACATAAAGAATGTTGGATAGCCCTAGAATAAATAGCAACATTTGTATGCTACTTAGCTCTCACTCATCCCTAACAAAATTCTATAAAGGTTGGGAGAAATGAGACAAAGCTGTAACTCGGTGAAGTCAACCTTTCAGAAAAGAGCTCCCTGGAAAAGGGCTCTCCAGTCACAGCATCACCACCATTTGGGATCTAGGACTGCATCAGACAGGGGATCCAGAATCTCAAATGCTTGTGTTTGATGAAATTAGAATTCATTCCAGAGCAGCTCCTTGTCAATGTCAGGGCACATCAGAAGCTAAACTGATGACCTAAAGGTTGCTTAATAACAACAGAATCAGAGCAAAACGTTGTCTTAAAGGTCACCAGGATATCTAGAGACCCACACCAGAACACACCTCTTGGTGATATGATAACACTTATTAGATTTCAATTTCTCTCTCCTCAGTGAGGCTTGTTTTGTGGTCTTTCCTTCTAGACTCCATGCATACCACCTCATTTACATCAATAGGCTTGCTTAGAGCTGAGTGGGCTTTGGAACCCTTAGCTACAACCTGATTGCACTTCCAAGTATGCCATTTCTTGCAGTATTCTAAAAATAACAGCAGCTAAGGATAATATAATAATAGCTAATGTAACCCACAATGAGTTAGTGTGAGAACTGGGACCTGAAAGCAGGTTTTCAGATTTTAAATCTCATTCTCTTCACTACAGCCTAGAGTAGCCAATATAGAACAGGAGATATACCACACTCATTTTCAGGATTTTTATTTTATTGGATTTCCTGTAACTGATCACTATGGAGGAAGAGTTGGTTCATTGCATTTAAGTGTGAACACTCATCTACCAACAACTTTTATCTAGCTAGTTTGCTGCCTTGAGCAAATTTATCTCCCCCATTTATCAGATATCTGCCATCTATTCTATTCCCTACTTGGAAGTTTTTCAGATCCCTCTGATCTGTTCTTTATTGAGGTGAAATTCACATAACATACAATTAACCATTTTAAAGCGTACAATTCAGGGGCCAGCCCGGTGGCATAGTGGTTAAATTCACGCGCTCCACTTTGGCGGCCCGGGGTTCGCAGGTTAGGATCTCGGGCGTGGACCTATGCACTGCTTATCAAGCCATGCTGTGGTGGGCGTCCCACATATAAAGTAGAGGAAGATGGGCATGGATGTTAGCCCAGGGCCAATCTACCTCAGCAAAAAGAGGAAGATTGGCAGCAGATGTTAGCTCAGGGCTAATCTTCCTCACCAAAAATAAATAAATAAATAAAGTGTACAATTCAGTGGTCTTTAGTGTATTCACAACACTATACAACCACCACCTCTCACTAGTTTAAAAACTTTTTTATCACACCATAAAAATACCCCATACCTATTAAGTGATCACTCCATATTTTTCCTTCCCTACATCCCATAGTAACCACTAATCTGCTTTCTATCACTATGGATTTGCCTAGTCTGGATATAACATATAAAAAGAATCACACACTATGTGATCTCTGATCTTTAAATCATCCCTTTTGGTTTATATGTAGCAAGGCAACAATCACCTCAGAGCAGACAGGATACAGCAAATTGCTTCAGAATTATTGAACTGTAGTAGCATCAAAAAGGAAACCTGAAGTAGTGGATCCTTCCAGTTGGGGTTTCTGTGGTTGCTTAAAACATGTAAGAATCTGCTCCCATCCACCATCTACATCACCATCTCTGGGACCCACCAATTCTTACACAGACATACAGCATCAGAGAACAGCAGAGCACTAAGAGCCAAAGGCCCTTAGTTTACATCTATTGCAGTGATTTTTGCAATACTTTTTATAGTTTCATTGAGGTATAACTGACATACAATAAACCGTACATTTTTAAAGTGTACAATTTGATGAGTGTTGACGTGTATTATACACAACTATAACACCATTACATCAACATAATGAATATATCTACCTTGCCCAAAAGTTCACTTGTGCTTCTCTGTAATCTCTCCTTCCCTCTCTTCCCCATTCCCTCCTCCTGCACTCAGGCAACTAGTTTGTCACTAGTTTTCATTTATTAAAATTTTATATGAATGGAATTATACAGTATGTACTGTTTTTTGTCTGTTTTTTACCCAGCACAATTATTTTGTGGTTCACTCATGCTGTTGTGTATCAACAGTTCATTTTTACTGCTGAGTAGGACCACTGTATGAACACACCACAATTTGTTTATTTGTTCACTTGATGGACATTTGATGGACATTTGGACTGTTTCCAGTTTCTGGCCACTACAAATAAAGCTGTTATGATTATTTGTGCATAAGTCTTTGTGTGGACATGTGCTTTCATTTTTCAAGTAAACACCTAGGAGTGGAATGGCCAGGTTGTATGGCTGCTTTTCAAGAAACTGCCAAACTTTTCCAAAGCAGTTGTACGGTTTTATATTGTCACCGTTGGTGTACAGAGACTTGCAGTTCCTCTATATCCTCGCCAACACTTGGTATGGTCAGTCTTCCTGATTTTAGACCTTTAACAGGTATGTAGTGTAAATTACTATGATTTTAATTTGCATTTCCCTAATGACTAATGGCATTGAGCATCTTTTTATGTGTTACTGGCCAACTATATATTTTCTCTGGTAAAATGTCTGTTAGAATTCTTTTATTCATTTTCCCATTGGGTTGTCTTCTTGTTATTAAGCTCAAGAGTTCTTTATATATTCTAGATTCAAGACCTTTGTTGGATATATACTCTTATTCTTATAGTCTATGGCTTGCCTTTTTACTTTTGTAATAAGTGTCTTTTGAGAAGCAAGTTAATAATTTTTATAAAGGCCTATTTATTAATTTTTATTAAATAATTCATGCTTTTTATGTCCTATATAGAAATTTTTGTCAAACCCCAGGTCACTAAGATTTTCTCCTGTGTTTTCTTTCAGAAGTTTTATAATCTTAGCTTTTATAACTAAGTCTATTATCCCCTTCAAGTTAATTTTTATATATGATATGTGAGCTAAGGATGGAGATTCACTGGTTTCCATATGGCGATTTAATTGTTCCAGCACTATTTGTGGAAAAGATTATCCTTTCTCAATGTTATTGCCCTGACATCTCTGTAGAAAACCAACTGACCCTATATATGTACATTTACTTCTGGTCCTGTTATTTTGTTCCATTGATCCATTTGTCTACTTTTATGCCAATATAACACTGTCTTGGTTACTATAACAAGTCTTGGAAACAGGTAGTGTTTTGTCTCCCTACTTTGTTTTTTTTTTTTTTTTTTTAAAGATTTTATTTATTCATTTTTTTCCCCCCAAAGCCCCAGTAGATAGTTGTATGTCACAGGTTCACATCCTTCTAGTTGCTGTACGTGGGACTCGGCCTCAGGGTGGACGGAGAAGTGGTGCCTTGGGGCGTGCCCGGGATCCGAACCCGGGCCGCCAGCATCAGAGCGCGCGCACTTAACCGCTAAGCCACGGAGCCAGCCCACCTACTTTGTTCTTTTTCAAAGTTGTTTTGGATATTCTAGGTCCTTTGCATTTTCACATCAATTTTAGAATCCGCTTGTCAAGTTCTACTAAAGTCTATAGGGATTTTGGTTGAAAGTATAGATGGAATTTGGGAGAACTGACAACAATCATAAGCCATGGAATAAGATATACTATGGCCATGATATATCTTTCCATTTATTTAAGTCTTCTTTAATTTCTCTCAGTAATGCAATGTTTTGTAGTTTTAAGTGTGAGTCTTGCACATCTTTTGACAAAATTATCCTTCATTATTTTATATCTTTTGATGCTGTTGTAAACAGTATTTTAGTAAAATTTCAAATTCTAATTGTTCATTGCTAGTGTATAGAAATACAACTGACTTTTGTAGATTGACCTTGTATGCCACAATTCTGCATAAACAGATAAATGAGTAAACAAATTGTGGTATGTCCATACATTGGAATATTATTCAGCAATAAAATGAAATAAACTATTGATAGATGTAACATGGATAAATTTCAAAATAATTATGCTGAGTGAAGAAAGATAGACAAAAAAGAGCATGTACTGTATTAATTCCAAAATGCAAACTAATCTATTGTAACAGATAGCATATCAGTGGTTGCTTAGGGGTGAGAGAGAGAAGTAAGAGGGAGGGATTACACAAAAGGAAAGGAGGAAACTTTTTGCGGTGACAACATATGTTCACTATTGTTGATGGTGATGATAGTTTCAAAGGTGGACACATATGTCAAAACTTATCAAACTGTACATTTTAAATATACATAGTTTATTATATGTCAATTATACCTTAATAAAGCCATTTAAAAGAAAAAAAGCCTTTGTTCCAACGAAATCTCACTCCTAAGCCCAATATGTAACTTAGAGAAAAAAGGAGCTGCCCTGGTTAGAATATGTGGGGCTGTCTCCTTATTCCTCTCAGTAATCTTAAAACAGTCCCACAGGGCAGTTTAAAGACCACTGAGGTAGTCTTAATTTCCCCATTTTATAGATGGGAATATAAGACCAGGTCCCATTGCTAGTCACCTGTAATAATAACGCAGAAACAGGTTTCCTACTTCACTGTTCAGTCATCTCTCCACTACAGACCATTCCTATTCTCTTTAGGGTACCTACTCTGTTTTCTCTTTGTATTTTACCACAGTAGTTTTAAAATCGTACTCTGTAAAACACATTCCCGAAAGGTGCTTCATGGACGATCATTTATCACTAGGAAAGGGAGGCGGATGATAAAGGTGATATTTAAGGGGTTAATGTCTCAGTCTCCCACTGCTGACCCTCGTTTTATCTGTTTTATATCATGGATCTTTATATGAAGATAAATTTGAAAAAAGCTGCTCACAAAATTTAAAAACCTACTCTAATTTCCTTGATGTAACATTTTAAAGAAGAAAGTTTTCTTGTGTTAATTATTCACTTTTAAAGCCCTACCCTTCAAATACTTTATCTGTTTTCTTCTCACTCCCAATCCCCTATCTTTTTCATAGACATTAGGACTACTTATTAAGAGGACCTCTGTGATCCATGGGCTTCAGTGGTTTATTGTGTATGTCCGTCTGCCTGCCTGTTTTGGCGAAAAGGGTGACTCTGATATGAGACCTTGATCTCTTACCTGTAACCGGGGCAGAATGATATCACAGACTCTCTCACTGTGCAGTAGTTCATCAATAAACTCATCTACATGCATCAGTTCAAACTCTGAAAGAAAAATCATAAGCTCAAGCAACTTGGAAATAAATTTAGATAGCCAAAAAGTAAAAGAAGTTTAAGACTCTACATGTAAAATATCTAAACGAGTACTTGGTATAGAAAGTGTGAATTCTCTGCTGCTTCCCTTTCCCTGCACATTCCCTAGGAAAGCTATTGCACTGTGGCAATTACAGAAATGGAACTATTGTCAAACCTGGGCTCAAACTACAGCATTTCATAGCCTTGTCATCACCACCTATCTTCATTCATTCAACTCACCTTTACTGAGGCCATCTTTGTGCCAGGCCTCTTCTAGGAGTTGGGGATACAGGGATGAATGAAGCTGTCCCAATCAGCAGGAGAGACAAACACAAAATCAAGCACAAATAGTCCTGAATTGTACAGGGATGATGTTCTTGAATAGATCATATAACTAAAGTGCAATTTCTCATGTGAACCCACTATGTTTCTGAATATAGAACATGTATCTTATATGGTAAATGGAGCAATAGCTTTTCAGAATTTCTACAGTAAACATTACCTTAGTTCAGTGGTTCTCAACCTCGGGTGATTTTGCCCCCACAACTGGCATCTACTAGGCAGAGGCCAGGGATGCTGCTAAACATCCTACAATGCACAGGACAGCTCCTCACAGCAATGAATCATCTGGCCCAAATTGTCAAGAGGTTGAGAAACCCTATCTAACATAATATAATCACAAATAAGGGGGCCGGCCCCGTGGCTTGACGGTTGAGTGTGCGCGCTCTGCTGCTGGTGGCCCGGGTTCGGATCCCGGGCGCACACCGACGCACCGCTTCCCCGGCCATGCTGAGGCCGTGTCCCACATACAGCAACTAGAAGCACGTGCAGCTATGACATACAACTATCTACTGGGGCTTTGGGGGGAAAATAAACAAACAAAATCTTAAAAAAAGAAAAAAAATCACAAATAAGTAATTCCATGATGGCCATGACCACATCCATCTTGTTCACCATGTTATTTCCATTACGTAGCACACTACCTGGCAGGACCTTGGCACTTAATATGTATTTATTCAATGAATGAATGAATAAGTTAATAAAAGTTTAAAGTATAATACCAAATTCTTAACTTTCTACTGCTTAATGATACATGTAGAAGGGAAAGGCAAATGTTACTAATCTTTTATTATGACGCTAAGTGAGAAATGGTTTTGATTGCATTACCCCAAATCCCACTTTACCACAAAAAGTGTCTCTTTGTAAAACGTATGGAGCTACCCCTTTTAGATATATTTATTCTTTTTCAGTGGGATTCCTACATAAGTATAAATACATTTAGTCCATATACTGCAGTGTAAAGTACAGTGCTAGAAGAGAGGCCAGTAGAAAGAACCGTGAAGATGTAACATATGGAAAACTAACTTTGTCTGGGAGGTTTGGGGAATGCTTTTATGGAGAAGGTCATTCTGGTGCTAGATGTTGGGCGATGGAGCACATGATGCAGGGCAGGAATTAATATAAGATGCAGTTGGAAAGGTAGGCAGACAGGGGTAGACTGGGTAAGGCCAACAGGAAGCTAGTAGTCTAATGGAGTACTCCCCATGAGGGAGCTGGAGGGCCTGGATGAAGATAGTAACAATATGGATGAAGAGGAGCACCCACAATGTATGTGACAATGTGAGGGCAGAGATACTGGTGAAATACAAACTGGCTCAGGCATGAAGGTCCAGTTACTTGGCACCATACTCACCCCCATTTCGGTTCTGGCTCTTGATTTTTCGATAGTCATTGTACAGAGGTTCCAAGTACTTGTAGCAATCAATTGCAGTGCCTGTCAGCCTCATGTAAAGTGCTCCCAACATGCGGACATACCTGACAGATAGATGACAGTGAAACAACAAGCCATTCTGAAAAGTTCCTGAGTTTTATAACTTGCTTTTCTCATGACAGTAATGAATAAACAAGTTCTTTCTTCTCTTTGGCAGATGAGAAAGCTGCAATTTTAGAGGCAGCATGGGGCGGTAGAAAGATAGCTAAGAATATGGAGACCGGGGTTCAAGTTCCTATTCTACCTCTTACTGGCTGTGGGCACTTGGGACATGTTGCTCAACTTTGGGAGTCTATTATATCATCTGTAACACTAAGTTAGAACATATTCACCTCACAGGATTATTGTAAGAATCAAATGAGATACTGATTTTAACAAGAGAAGGTATAAGATACATTTATTAACAGTACAAGAACTAATACACATAGTTGTGAACATGTAAATCGTGGCTAGGCAGCAGAATGCTGGTTCTGGAAAAAAAAGTCAAAGTCATCTGGGTTCAAATTCTGACTCCATTATTTACTAACTTAGTAACATTGGGCAAGTTACTTGCTTTCTCAATCCTTATAAAATGGAGAATAGCACCTAACATGCTGGCTTGGTGTATTAAGTAAGAAATGAGTGTCAAGTGTTAAGCATAGCATACAGCACATAGTGAAGTGCCTGATAAAAGTTAGCTATTTCTAGCCATTAATATTTTCTAAGATTCCTTCCTTTTCCCTTTCTCCTATATCCAACTATCCTCTCAAATCTCTACTTGGATAACTAGTAGGGATTTGAAACTCAACTGTTTCTTTATATGACTAACAGAATAGAGTAGTGAAGAATACGGATTCTGAAGCCAGCTTTGCCACTTACCAGTTATTTGACCTTGGGGAAATTAATCTCTCTGTGCCTAAGTTTCTTCTCCTGTATATTGGGAATAATAATTTTACACGGTTGTTGTGAAGGTTAAATAAATTATTATATGTAAATCCCTCAGACTAGAAGGTGGCACATGATAAGTTATGTCTGTCTCCTATACTTGTCTGTGACCTCACTGAGAATGGATAATAAGGGCCGGCCCTGTGGCTTAGCGGTTAAGTGCATGCGCTCTGCCACTGGCGGCCCGGGGTTCGGTCCCGGGTGCGCACCAACACACCGCTTCTCCGGCCATGCTGAGGCCGCGTCCCACATACAGCAACTAGAAGGATCTGCAACTATGACATACAACTATCTACTGGGGTTTTGGGGGGTGGGGGGAAGGAGGAGGATTGGCAATAGATGTTAGCTCAGAGCCAGTCTTCCTCAGCAAAAAGAGGAGGATTAGCATGGATGTTGGCTCAGGGCTGATCTTCCTCACAAAAAAAAAAGAATGGATAATAAAATAATAAGAGCAGCTGACATTTTTGAGGTGTTTACCATGTATCAGGCACTGTGTTATGAGATTTACCGTACTATCTTCTTTAATCCTCACAACAAGCCTGAGTTGGTATTACTGTCTCCATTTTACAGGTAAAGAAAGTAAGGCTTAGAAAATTAAGTAACTTCTCCAAGGTCACAGTTAATAAGTAACAGAGTCCGGACATGAATCTACATCTAACATCAAAGTTTTCACTTTTATCTACCACACTCTGTTGTTTTCTTCACTGTTGAGTATCCAGTGCTCCCAACATATTAGGCACTCACTTCTGCTTAAAATATGTTAAGTGAGTTTGTGAAATACTTTTTGGTAGGAAAAATTACCGGGATGGAGAAAGTAAAGGACAAGATCAATACAACCAGAACAGACAAAATACAAACTCAAGAGCTCAAGAGTAAGATCCTAGAGTAGAACTCTCTGTGCAAAGGAGACACATTGTTTTCACTCCTCTTAAGCAAGGCCAAATTCTGGAGCACCGAAATTGAAGCTTTTATATTAGCTAGTCAACATTTCACTCACTTGAAATCTTCATTTTTGATAAACTCTACAATGATATCCTTCTCGGGTTGAATTTGAAGCATCTTCAAGGTCAAACACAGAAAGGGAGTTGGCTTTATGTTGCCACCATAGACACCACCCACAAACCTTAACTCCATGGCTTTATCGACTACAAGTTCAGCTAAAAAAACAAAAACAAAAACAAATAGAGTGGCATCTCAGACATATTAGGGCTAAGCTTTTCCCGGTTTGAAGTGGAGAGAAGTTAGTTCAAGGTTTGGTCCTTCTGAATACTCATCAACAGTTTAAGATTAGGAGAACAAGTGTGTATTAACAATAATAGTAATAATAATAATGATAGCAGCTAGTATACACTTAAGGATTACTATATGCCAGGTATTCTGCTAAGCATTTCATATTTTCTCATTTAATCTTCACAGCATGCCATGAGGTAAATTCTAGCACTGCTTCTGCTTTTAGCTAAGGCAAATGAGGGCTAAGAAAGGTTAAGTGACTTGCTCCAGGTGCACAGCCAGAAAGTAGCAGGGCCTGGATTCAAATCTAAGCAGTCTAACTTCAGAGTCCCTGCTTGTCATCATCATGTTAGGGGAAAAATGGCCAGATTAGGAGCTAAAAGAAACAAAACAATAACAACAACAAACTTCTCAATAGTTACATAACCTTGAGCAAACCTCTTCTCATCTACAGAATGGGGATAATAACCTTTCAACGTTTTTGTCAAAATCAAACATTAGCAGTGTGAACTAGGGCAAGTCATTTCACCTCCCTTTGAGTCTGTCAGTTCAAATTTGAATAATAAAGGTACAAAGGTACAAAGGGCTACAGTGAGAATCAAATGAGACAATACAAATAAATGTTAATACCTACCTGTCACATAGCAAATAATAGATGTTAGCTACCATTAATGGGAAATCATTTTATAAATCAGACTTCAAGTTCCTTTAGGATAAATTCTATATTAATTCATTCAAAATTACAGTTGACAACTTATAGCTAGGTGCTAGGTACTAGAGATACAGGTAGAGGAATAAAGAAGAGGGACACGATTACTGCTCTTAAGGAGTTTATAGTCTAGCAAGCCAGAAAGCATTGAAAAATAATTCAAAGTGTGACGAGTAGTTGAAAGAAGAGGCAGAATGCAATGAAAATACAGAACACGGGAAGGTAACCTGGTACTGGGGGGAAAAGAGGTCATGAGTTCACTTTTGGACATACTGAGTTGGTATTCCTGGAATTAGAGATTTAGATCTCAGGGAGAGATCTGGGTTGGAGAGAGAAATTTGAAGGTATCTACGTATAGGATGTAACTGTGGTATGGAGGAGATCTTCCAAGGCGAGAACTATGGAATGTGAAAACGGCCAAAAGTAAACCTTATATGACTTCAAAATTTAATGGCGACTCAGAGAAACAATATGACTTGTCCATGGACACACAGCTAGCGGTGGTGGCAGCAGCAGTAACAGCACAGTAGCAGTTAACAGTGGTAACAACTAGCACCATCACTACCACTGATTACTGAGTACTTTTTATTAATATATATTTGTGACCATACCATACACTTTTAATATATTATTGTATTTAATCCTTAAAACAACCCTTTGAGGTGGGTATTACACTCGTTTTAAGATAAAGAAAGCCATGGTTCACTGGGGTAACACTGCTACTAGAAGAGCCAGAATTCAAAGATTGAAAGACTAGCTGGAAGACGTTTTTGAAAACCGACATTTACATTAGGACCCGAACGTGGATATACTGCAAATGGTCCAGATTTAGGGATAGTAAGATCATGCATTTGGTTTCCGGTATGTTGACGTTCCTTTAAGACCTTCAGGGTCTCTCAACTTAACACTGTTTGGAACCCAGCAGGTTATCATTAAACATGGAATGACTCAAAGAACCCAACCGAGACACCTTTCCGAATAAGGTCCTATCAGATTCATCTGTGTCCCCCAAAGAACAACACAAGTCTAGGCACATAGTAGGCGCTCAGATTTTTCCGAATGATTGACAAATTTCCCTCCAGTCTCACCCCCACGGGGCAAGTCTACCCGCGCCCAGTCAGCCGAAGTGGGCCACAAGTCGGCCGAGGGGCGTCGCGCGCTCCCGCTCACCCGTAAGGCCAAAGCACTCCTCTTTCCAGTATTTGGACTCATAGATTCGCGTCCGAATGATCTTCTCCACCAGATACTGAGGGTTGGTGCCGTGGATGCTATGCGCATCCTTCACTGTCCTATTCGCCATTTTAGAACGCCTTCAGTTCTATTTCCGTCGGGTCCTTGAACGCGTCACATCCCGGTTACAGAAAACCCGAGACAGATGGAGAAAGGTGGAGGAAGTCTCACTACACAGCTCAGGCGACCGTCTGGAAACCGGAAATGCTGCAGCGTAACGAACTTCCTTCCGCGAACGGCGTCGGCGACCGAATCAATGATGGCCGCCGCACGTTGGCGGACTCACGTCATACGTCCCCTCCCAGTGGGCGGGGCGGGTGATGACGGAACGTTTGGCGCGAAATTTTCTTTTCTCCACCTTCTTTCCATCCCTGGCGAGCATCTCGCTACGGCTCGGGCGTGCGCACGGCGCCGTAAGAGGAGCCCAGCTGGGGTGGGTTAGAGTTGCTGCAGCTCCACGAGCTCTTGAAGCGGAGACGGTGGGAAGCAGAAGGTTCGCACCTACTTCCAGGAAGCTTCCGGGCCCGGTGAGTGTGGTGTCCCGCGGGCTGGAGGGCGGCGACCTGAGCCGCGGGGACGGAGGAAGTTGTTCTCTGTAGACTCACTCAGTCATTGAGTCAATCAGCAGATATTTACTAAGCGCCTGTTAAATGCCAGGCTCTATTCTAAGCCCATTAGGAGCACGACTCTTCCACATCCCTATTTCTCAAAGGCTTCCCGCTCCTCCAGGGACTGCGAGTTTGCGGTGGGGAAGCCGGAAGCCAACAGCAGAGAAGCGTGAACATTCCTGTCCTCAGCGCCCTGAGACTCTCAGTAATGGTCTTAACCATCCCTTCTGTCTGCATTGCGTTTGTGAAGCATTCGCATCTTTTCCTCTTTGAGCTGTAGTGTAGCAAGCACCACAGGGAAGTCGGAGCAGCAGAAGTTATCACCCCATTTTACGGTTGTAGCAAGTGCGCAGAGAGAGACTTGCTGAGGTCGCTTTTCGTGACTCTGCGGCCTGGGCTCCTTTTTCCAGATGAGCTGTTCTTAACTGCTGGGCTCTCATTCATCCACCTTTTCGGGAGAGAAGTCTAATAGCATCTCTTCTACCTCCTCTAGTCTAACCCTAGAATAGAAAGTCCTTCTATTTTGACAGTTGGAAAAAGCACTGGACTTAGAGGCATGAGATCCGAGATTCTTATCCCGGGCTTCTGTCTGTGAAACTGCAATGAGTAGATATGTCAGTTTTCGATTTTAGTTGTCTATAAAAATGGTACCCTCTTCTCTGCTGTATTGGGTTCTTGTGAATGCCGATGGAGGTTTCTGATGTGAGAGCATAATTTTACTAAGTCCCTTTGCAAACAGTTTTTAACTGTAACAGAGGGCAATATGTGGACTTTAGAAGGTTTATGAATCTCCTGAAATTGAATGCAAAATTTTGTGTGAGTTGTATGTGTTTCATAACATTCATCGAATTTGTAAGAAAAAATAGAACCACTCTCCCTTACAAATAAATGCAAGGGATTAAGGGAGTAGGGGAATGAATTTACCATTTTGCATTTTCTCGCTTAGTCCTCAGTAATCCTAGAATAGTGCCTGGCGCACAATTGGTGATCAATAAATATTGGTTGAATAAAAGGAAGATTCAATTATTATTCCCAATTATGGGTAAGGAAATTGAGGCCCATTTGACCTCTCAGTCACTGGGAACCCTGACTTGCTGAATAAGCACACCAGAAGCAAGCTCTCTCAGTCATATGTTAGCATCTACTTGCACACAAGGTGCTGTAATGTGAAGTGGTTAAGAGCACAGTCATTGGAATCAGGGTTTAAATTAAGGCTGTGCCGTCCTGTATAACACTGGGACAAGTTATCATCTGGAAGTGATGATAGCATCTACCTTTCATTCAGCAAATATTTATTATGAGTACCTACTATGCGCTTAGTGTGTACTAGTGCTGTTCTAGGATTATTGTGAGGATTAAATGAGATAAATATATCATGAATTTTGGCTCCACCTTCTGTCATATTGGCTCAATAAGTATCTGCTATCATTATTTTCACCGCAATTCCCTTATCTGTTTTCCTTGGGTGTGGCCCCTGGACTGGATGGTGTGTATGTTCCAGATTTCTGGTATCAGTAACTAAGAGAGCCTGTAGTTGGTCGGGCCCGCCATTCCACCCCATTCATCACCCCTCTTGGGGATTCTCTCCGCTGGTGGTAGATTGAGGGTGAGAAACTGGGGTGACAGTCCAAAGAGGCCTGACATCTACTATGATTTTCTTATGCTGCCTCTTCAGAAGGACTCCTGATTAATTTTTTGAACTTTTTATTGAAAAATAACATACATACAGAAAAGTGCACAAATCATAAATCATCAGTGAGTTTTCTTAAAGAGAACATACCCATGTAACCAGCATCCAGATCAAGAAACCACATGACCTCACCCCAGAAGCGCCCCTTTTCCCCACCATGCTCCCTTTTAGTCACCTTGGTTACCTTCTATTCTGACTTCTAACACCATAGGTTACTTTAACCTGGTTTTGAACTTCATATAAATGGAATCAATATAGTGTGTATGCTTTTGGTGTCTGATTTCTTTAGCTCATTGTTATTTTGTGAGATTTTTTTCCCCATGTTGTATGCAGTTGTAGTTGGTTTCGTTTCATTGCTGTATAGTACTGCTATAAACATTCTGGTTCATGTTTTTGATGATATGTATGTTTTTGTGTAGGGTATATTCTGTGGGAATTGGTGGGTCATAGGATATGTATACGTTCAGTTTTAGTAGATACTGCCCATTTTCCAAAGTAATTTTACCAATTTACATGCTCTTCAGCAGTGTATGAGAATTCTGGCCATTCTATATCCTCACCACATTTGGTGTTGGCCTAATAATTTTTAAAACCTGTTCATTCATTCATTCATTCATTCACTTATTATGTCTCAGGCCCTGGGGATGCAGTTATGAACAAGATAGACAAGGTCCCAAGATCTCTGCTCTTTTGGAAGTTAACATTCTAATGTGGGAAGCAAATAAATAAGAAAGTAATATAATGGTTGTTGCTTTGATAATAGGGTGGTATAATGGAACATGACCCTAAGGGGCAGTGTAAGGGGGTGGGAGGGTAACTTTCATTGGCTATCAGTGAAGGCCTCTCTGAGGAAGTTTCATTGGAGCTGAGATCCGAGCCATCCCTGTAAAGATAGGCAGGAAGAGAGAACAGCAACTGCCTAAGTCTGAGGGCACTAACAACCTTGGTCTGTTTGAGGTTTGGAAAAGCAGGTCTGGAGCAGAGTGATACACCAAGGTGAGGCAGGTTAAGTGGTCCAGGCCCAGATGGCCTTCCTCCCAATACCCCTGCCTGCTCAGCCTAGGGTGAATCCCCCACCCTTGCACTCATATAAGCATATACTGGTCTCATTGAACACAGCTCATGATCTCTTGGAAAAGAAATGTTAGATTTTATCTTGGCTTGGTTTTTGAAGGAGGATGCCTGCTTTAGTAAGCTGAAATACGGTCTGGATTTAAAAGAGTTGAGAGCATGGGTTTTGATGCCTTAGGTATACATGTATCCTTATACGTACAGAGGCAGTCCTTCTGTATGCCAATTTTTAGTTTGAAAAAATGAGATCATTGTGCCAGTGTGATCAAATATTATAGTCAAAGTGACAAATCAGACCATTTATCCTACAGTTAGATTATTCAGGAATTGTAGAAAGTTTGCTGGAGTTACCAGTTTGCTGCAAAGCACTCTAGGATAGTCCAATTTTTTTAATGACAGAGTTTAGTGTGAGTACTGCAATTTACTTGCATCTTTGGTCTGTGTCTCAGTAGCCTATTTTGCCTGATTTCATTGTGGAAAGGTGAAAAGTTCAAGTTTACTTCGGACAGTTCTGTGTTACATCATCCATTATAAGGAACACATATTGAAGGTAAGTTAGTGTGTTATATATTTCCTTGAACATTTATTGAGATTCAAACACTTATACTAATTTTTACCAAAAGATTATTGGATATTATGAATACAAGTTCATTTTAGATTGATTTTAATAGTACTATGTTGTGAATTATACTCTTAATATTCTTTTTTTGTGTGTGTGAGGAAGATGGGCCCTGAGCTAACATCTGCCAATCCTCCTTTTTTCTTTTTTTTTTTTTACTGAGGAAGACTGGCCCTGGGCTAACATCCGTGCCCATCTTCCTCCACTTTATATGGGACGCCGCCACAGCATGGCTTGCCAAGCAGCGCGTTGGTACGCGCCTGGGATCCGAACCGGTGAACCCCAGGTCACCGCAGCGGAGCGCGCGCACTTAACTGCTTGTGCCACCGGGCCGACCCTCCTCTTAATATTCTTAATAGGAATCATTCAGGCATCATTTCTAAGCTGTATATTTACTAGTGGCTCAATATCTTCTCTTCTTTTTGCTAATTAGTTTCCACAAAGCATACTAAAAAATACCTTTTTTAAAAGCAGAAAATTTTATGGGTCAAAATGTTCCCAAGTATGGGCCGGCTCCGTGGCTTAGCGGTTAAGTGCGCGCGCTCTGATGCTGGCAGCCCGGGTTCGGATCCCGGGTGCGCCCCGAGGCACCACATCTCCGTCCAACCCGAGGCCGAGTCCCGCGTACAGCAACTAGAAGGATGTGAACCTACGACATACAACTATCTACTGGGGCTTTGGGGGGAAAAAATGAATAAATAAAATCTTTAAAAAAAAAAAAATAAAAAAAAAATGTTCCCAAGTAGAATGTAGAACGTAATGCCACTGAACTTTAGGAAGCCAGCTTGTTTACTCAGGATGTTAATGTACAATTCTAACTCTGTTGTTTTCAGCATAGACTTAAATTATTGGTCCCTCTATCAGTAATTCAGAGTAGTTCCGTCAGACTGGATTTAAAAAAAAAATTTTATCCTAGTTTCATCACATTTTAGCTCCATAGGAAAAGCATTGAATTTAAAGGGAAGATTTATTTTATTTTTTAAAAAATTTTTCTTTTTTAGGAAGATTGTCCCTGTGCTAACATCTGTTGCCAATCTTCCTCTTTTTTTTTTCTCCCCAAAGCCCCAGTACATAGTTGTGTATCATAGTTGTAGAGTTGTAGCTCTTCTATATGGGACACTGCCTCAGCATGGCTTGATGAGTGGTGAGTGGGTCCGCGCCCAGGATCTGAATCTGTGAACCCCTGGGCGCAGAAGCAGAACATGCAAACTTAACCACTATGCCACTGGGCCGGCCCCCAGGTTTATTTTCTTAATTACTTAAACTTAAGATAATGGATTGGCATTATTGTTAGAACTAGTCGATTGCGGTTTCCAAATTATAAAGAGGATTGTCAGATATGTTTGGATTTTTCATTCACATTTCTGTTTTTGTCAGTAAAAATCTCTTTTCTTCCCATGTGCTTTAATACAAACATTTCTTTTCAGCTATTCACAATACTTATATTTAGGACCTGTCAGCTGCGAAGAAAAATACCTCACCCCACTGCCAGAGCAGTACAGATTAGTGACACTGTTTTTTTCTCTTTAGTGTAAGTAAAATGATATGATATAATTGATAAAACCCATTGCCATTCCCTCAAATGCCTGTTGCATATTTTGCTTCCATCCCTTGGAATCACTCATTTCATTTCTTCTTATCGATAGCTATTCATTATTCAATATTCAGTTCAGGAAACCCCTGTAGGAAGCCCTTCCTCCCTGAACAGCCACAAGACCAGTCCTCTAACTTGCAGTAGTCTCTCCGGCTCTTTCTCTTAGCTCTTCACACTATTAGTTGTCCTTTAGTGCATTTATATTTTATCCCTATCTAGATTTGAAGTGTTATGAAGACACTTACCAACCATTGTATCACCACTGTATCTTTTAGTTTCAAGTTGTTAGATGTTTCATACCTTTCATCGTGCCATGTACCTAGTAGGTACTTCTAAAGTACTTATGAACCTTTATAGTTTCTTTTCTTACATACTGACCCTCTTATTTCCCTAGATAGGAAGAGTTAAGGCTTAGTACACAAATAATACTAAATTGCCTTTGTTTGATCTTCATAGAGCTTGACTTTTTCCTTAAAGAAAATATTTTCTAACTTTAAAATGTGTGGGAGTGTAGCAGGGGCAGAAAAGAAGGCTGAACTCGTTGAACGCAGGGACTGTGTCCAGAATCCATCAGAGTGTTGTCATGTTAATTTAGAATTAGTGACTTTTACACAGGAGCCATGGCGTACTACTCTACAAGGCTGAAGACCAGACAAACCTATTCATGGGTTGGCAGGCCGTTGCTGGATCGAAAACTACAGTACCAAACCTACAAGTGAGTGATGGAGTCTTTTGATTGTCCTGGAAATATAGCTTCTCCAAGCTAAACTGTTAATAACTTGTATCTACTCTGTTCTAGTTACTATAGGTTGAGGATTGAGGGACAGTGAATATGAATTGATTGTAAGGAGAGGTTTTTTGTAATACAAGAAGATGGTAGCATAAATATAGCAGTTAGTGATAGAGGAAGAAATTATGTCAGGTTAATAAAATTTATTAAGTATGATAATGTCATATCTGTTTGAGGTGGGTTCTGTGTGATTCTGCATAACGGGGTAGGATTAGATGGTCTTATTATGTCCTTCCCAGCCCTAGAGATCTCTGAACAATTTGATACTGTTATTCGGCAGCCTTCATGCCTTGGGAAAGACTTTGTTGGTCTTTGTCAATAATTGAGAGAAGTTAGGGTTCATATTAAGTCCTCTGGATTAATTATTCATGCTAAAGCAATTCATTCAATCCATTTCATCTACTCTTGCATATAACTGGGTGAACTGGTTTCCCAGTAGTGTTGGTCAGCAGAGAGAAACTATTTAGGGGATTTTCCAGTTGCAGAGCACTTTTCTCTGTGCCCAGAGGTTCTATAGAGATTGGTCCCCCACTAAGTGATTTCCTAACATATTTCTCTGTTATTTCCTAGAGAAATGAGTGTGAAAATAGAAGGTTGTTCAACTGAGATTCACTTCCAAGTTGGACAGTTCGTGTTGATTGAAGGGGATGATGATGAAAATCCATATGTTGCTAAATTGGTTGAGTTGTTTGAAGATGGTGAGTTTGGGGCTAGAATGAAAACCATTTCTTGTCATGAATGATTGGGAAGTGCTAGGTGGTAGGGAAGAGAGGTGGTTGCCGATTCTTCTGTTCACAGCAGCATATCGGGTGTGAACCCTGGATTCTGGGGTGGGGTGACTTAAGTGCTAGCTGTACCCTCTTCCATCTAGTGAACTTTACTCACTAGAGCAGTATTGGGTAAAAATGGGGTCAGGGGGCTCAAGAATTTAGCTTTTCCATTATTTTTAGCAGTAGATAAGAATGGTTATTAAGGCAAGATTTTTGGAATAGAGAGAAAGGATGATTCAGGAAGAAGAGGGGAGAAAAAATAGGTGATTTGCACTCTAATAGAGATGTATCCTTGAATTTTGGCATGAGGAAATTAGTAATGAATTTTGCAAATGCAACTTCTTAATGAGGGAGGAGTTAAGTTGGATTGGGGAGGTGTATCGGTTGATGTTCAGTCAGGAAAACAAAAACACTTTATGTGTTTTACCCAGAGGGACTTGTGTATAAATGTTGAAAAGGCTGGAGGAACAAAAGGTGGTGTTTCCTAGAGATCAGTAAGTGCAGAAAGCCACTACGGCCCTAAGACTGGAGGAGCAAAAGGGAAGGCAGTGTTAACCAGAGCCTACAAGCCCGCACTCACAGCCTCACTGATTTTCTGAGCTTTTAACCCTCTGCAACATAGAGCAGAGTACAGAAAGGTGGGAATGGGGCAGAGCTCTAAAAGGAGGATTAAGAAGAAAGATAGCAATTTGAAACAACACAAAACTGCCTCTTCCAAGAGCTAGAAGCAGAATGACATGGTAGGTAGTCCTGGGGCAGTTTGTATGCCTGAAAAAAGGAACTGATAGAGTGAGTGGATAAAGATGTTTTACATCACAAAGAAAGGAAGGATCTTTGACCAGGACGGAGGAAAACTTCATCAAACCAACATTCACTAGGGGGAGCTCATCAGCAGTATGGGCTTTTGTATCAGAAAGCCCAAAAGGGCTTTGTATACAGATTTTAGAATCCTCATGCCTGGGTCTTTGTGTACAGATTTTAGAATCCTTGTGTAGTGCTCCAGTGGGTAGCTTCAATCTTTCTCTGAAGAGAGCTAACGAAGAGAGAGGCGATGGTGATGATGGCACTAATGAGTGTATGTCCTTTCACGTGGAGCTCATGCTGGTATGGATGATATTAGTGATGTATTATCATGATAAAGCTAAAGATTGCAAGCATATGTTTGCCAGGCGTCATCTCAGTGGCCGATGCTCTGATTCTTGCTGGGATTTTTGTTTTTCTGTTGTTTGATGGCTTCTTTACAATCACTGTTTTGCGAGTTTTGTTCAGTGCCTGTGATCAGAATTGCTGCTCTTTTGTAGAATTGTACAATTTAGAACTACCTTTTGTGGTTTCTTTGATGACTGATAGCACCAATAGAAAGTGGATCAAAGTGAAAAGAACGTGGGTGCGGGGTGGAGTCAGATCGCTGCTGATTGGTCCTATGACCTTTGACAAATTGCTTAAGGTCCCTGAAACTTGATTACTTAGCATGTAGAAGGGAGATAGCCATAGTACCTACCTTGTAGGGTTGTTGTGAGATTAAGGATAATATGTTAATCAAGTATTAGCAAGTGCTCAACACAGTGTCTGGTGCATCAGAAGTGCTTAATAAAATGTTTTCTGATTGTCTTAACCTTACCTTTCCCACCTATCCCTCCTAGGTTCTGAACCTTATTCCAGGAAACGTGCTCGAGTACAGTGGTTTATCCGATTCTGTGAAGTCCCTGTCTGTAAACAGCATTTGCTGGGCCGGAAGCCTGCTGCCCAGGAGATATTCTGGTACGATTATCCTGCCTGTGACAGCAACATTAATGCCGAGACCATCATTGGCCCTGTGCAGGTAGGTGATGCCGTGATCCTCAGTTCTATCTTGAAGCTTATTTCTGGCTGCCTCCTAAACTGCATGGCCTTAAAGATATCACTGGCTCTATTTACCCCACAGAAATGAATTTTCCCTGTTTGTCATCTTCTCTGCTTGCTTGTCTGCTTCACGTCGCATATATCTATTGGGAACACTTACCAGGTGTGAGGAGCCTCCTGGAGGAAGTGACATTTAGCTTGTGACCTGAGGGATGAGCAGGAATTAGCAAATGTATCTCATTGGGAAATTATATTTAGCTATGATTATGGCAGGCATAAAGCATTGTGAGGCTGAATACGCTTGCTTAAATGAGGATTTCACCTTGACTAAATCAGTACAAAGAGTGTGAGTTGGTAAATTTGTGTTATGGGATTTTTATGATAAATCAGTTTCCAATGAGTTGTGGATAAATTGAGACATTGGTTTGGAGACTAAGATATGAGTTATTTCTCAAGCTCCTTGAGGCCCTCCAAAAGGGGATTAGATCCTGATGTGAAGTGTGGTTGCATTGTGATTAGGTGGTTGGCATGATGGTAGTGCAGAGAGACTTTGGTCTGGCACGACTGTCATCAGATTTTTCCAATTTGTGGGCCCAGCATAACACATGCCACAAAATAATTTATCTCTGAGTTCAATGAGTGAAGGAGTGAAAGGCAGATATAGAAGTTGAAGTAGGAAGATGAGTAGATTTGGAAAGGCAGAGAGGGATGTGGGTGTTTAGGCAGGAGCACAATGGTGGGAATGAGCAGAACTGTGACAAGCCAAGCTCCACTAGTGATGGAAGGCCATTTCGAAGAGTATGGAGCACTCAGGAGGTAAAGTGGGGCCAGATTTTAGAAGGCATTGAAAATTAGTTTAAGTAATCTGATTTTGCTATAGTGGGGAGCCATTATAGACTACTGAGGAGGGGAGCATGCTTAGAGAAGTTTTTGTGGGGAAATTTGGCACATCT
Source organism: Ceratotherium simum simum (assembly GCF_057802395.1). NCBI lineage: Eukaryota > Metazoa > Chordata > Mammalia > Perissodactyla > Rhinocerotidae > Ceratotherium > Ceratotherium simum. The sequence goes on from NC_141921.1 coordinate 6,803,882, forward strand.
GGGTGAATAGAATGGCCCAGAAAATAAAGCAATGTGGGGTATGGATATCAGTGAGGAAGAGTCTGGAAATATGCTCTGCCATGTCTGTGCCTCTTTAGTTTGGAAAAGTAACGATCCAGGTAAGGGTGCAGATTTAAATGCTTTTTAATCATAGCTCTTGTGGAGCATTCTTTGGCTCTTTTGGTCTCCATTTCCTCCTATTCACTATACTTCTTACATTCAGGTAGTAGCTTTAGCCCCAGATGCAGTGATACCTACGGATCTGAAAAATGAGAAGACACTCTTTGTGAAACTATCTTGGAATGAGAAAAAGTTCAGACCACTATCCCCAGAACTATTTGCAGAATTCGAAAAGCTACAAGAAGGCAGCCCTAGATGCCAGAAGCCTGTGGAAGCCAAGACTAAGAGCATAGAAAGCCCTTCTTGGACCACAGCAGAGCATGCGGTCAAAAGGATTGAATCGAGGCACTCCACCTCCAAATCTCGCCCAACGCCTACCCATCCTGTCACCCCAAGGGCAAGGAAGAGGCTGGAGCTCGGCAGTAAGTGTGGAATGGGCCACAGTGAACAATAGTGAGGCTAAAGGAATATGATATTAATAAGATATTAATTCATGCTACAGTATTGAGTTAGTGCAGCAGTGGGTCAGGTACTGATTGGACACATACTGAAATATATAAAACATAAAATTTACCATGTTAATCTTTTTTAAGTATACAGTTTAGTGGCATTAAGTGTATTCACATTGTTACACAACCATCACCATCATCTTCCAACCATTAAACAATAAATCCCCATTCTCCCCTCCCCCATCTTCTTGCAACCATGATTCTACTTTCTGGCTCTGAATTTGACCACTCTAGATACCCCATATAAGTGGAATCATACAGTATTTGTCTTTTCTGACTAGTTTATTTAAGTTAGCATAACGTTCTCAAGGTTCATCTATGTATTATGTGTCAAAATTTTCTGTCTTTTTAAGGTTGAATAGTAGTCCATTGTATCTATATACCACATTTTGTTTATCCATTCATCTGTGAATGGACACTTCGGTTTCTTCTACCTTTCGACTATTGTGACTAATGCTGCTATGAATAGGGAGCACAAATATCTGCTCGAGTCCCTGCTTTCATTTTGGGTATATACCCAGAAGTGAGATTGCTGGATCTTATGATAATTCCATTTTTAATTTTTGAGGAACCACCATACTGTTTTCCATAGCAGCTGCACCATTTTACATTCCCACCAACAGTATACAAGGGTTCCAGTTTCTTGACATTCTCACCAACAGTTGTTATTTTCTGTTTTGGATAGTAGAGCCATCCTAATGCGTGTGAGATGGTATGTCATTTCGCATTTCCCTAATGATTAGTGATGTTGAGCCCTGTAATCAGCTATTTCTTCAAGAGCTCTGCTACTAAGGTGACATTGCTTTTAGATCCCTAGTGCAAGAGCTAAGAAATATATATGTTTTAAAACTCTTGAATTCATACTGATTCTTCTAATCTATACCACAGGGTTCTCCTCCTTCCCATATTCCATAATTGTATCTCCCTTCTCCAGGAAGAAGAGCCCTGGTTCCCACAAGCAATTCCTGATACACAAAATAGTTTCACAATTGCTCTACCAATACTACTACCAGCAGTAAACTTACCAGTCAAGTTCAAACTTTATTTGCAGATCTTTATGCCTTTAGAATATATTCTACTAAGAGAGTCAAGTTCCTTTGATTAAATTTTTTCTTTTGATGGTTATATTATTGGTGATATACAGTTAGGTTCTTTTATTTCTCTTTAATTTTAGGGCTTTTCCCATCTTTGATTTAATTTTTCAGACATGTGAAACATTAACATAGTTAAAGAGTCGAAATTATTTAAAACAAGTGTGCTCGCAGAAGCCCCATCCTTTCCTTACCCTGCACCCTGTTTCTACCACATCTTTTGTAGATAGTCAATTTTATTAGTTTCTGGTTTATTTTTCCTGTGTTTTTTTTTGCAAAGATCAGCAGATATATATATAAATGCACACACTCACATACATAGACGCAAACATGCGTATAATTTTATTTCCCATTCTTTCTTACCCAGTAGGGTAGCATACTGGATATGTTCTTTTCCATCTTACTTTTTTCGCTTATAATGTATTTGAAAGCCACTCTGCGGCTGTTCTAAGAGCTCATCCTCATCCTGTTATGTGTCATTAGTCCTTTTGAATTTTTGTGTATGTGCCAAGCTTGTTGGGTGTAAGTTATTTGTATTCTTCATAACTCCTTAGTACCGTGTGTATTTAGGAGCTGAAAATAGATGTATAAAACATTTGGGAAATGCAGAAAGATTACTAAAGAAGTAATTTGTAATATCGCCATTTAGAAATAATTGCAATATTTTTTGACTGTTGATTTTGGAGGACCTTGAAAGTTAGGGTAAGAAATTTGGACTTGACACAGTGACATAATTAGAGAAGGGAGGATATAATGAAAATATTTTGGGTGGATTGTTTTTGACAGAAAGATAGAAAAATGAGGTATGAAGAAGACTGGGACATTGGGGCATTTTTATGTTAATCTAGACATGAGTTACCCTTATATTTAGCACACAGGTACTAGATGATTCTTCTGGCCTTATCTGCAGCTCTTCCCCACATACCACATGCTGTGACTGAAGTGAACTCCTCTGTGCCCAGTGCTTCCCTGCCTCGTTTCTTAGCTCACATTCATCTCATTTATTGTCATCACGTATCCCTGTCCTTCCCTTTTCAACTCTGTTGAAATGTTGCCTTTCTTTCAAGGTCTATCTCAGAAGCCATAGTTATAAGCACTTAGGTGCTTGAGGACAATTATTTTCCTTCACATTATAAACATTCACATGTATCATCTCCCGTGTTAGACTAGATGTCTTGTGCATGGGGACCAGGATGAAGCCTCATTCAGCTTTGTTTCCTCCTAGCACCTGCACGGATCTTTCCATTTTAACAGCTCAGTTGATATCTATGAATGAATGGCTGGGATTCTTGGTGCCTTTGGTCACGGTGAGAGAGGAGCAAATCCAAACGTGGTTCTGTGTATTCACAGAACCCAGGTGACTGCCTCCGGCAATCCATCTTTTCTCTATTGGTAGATACAATCTGGGTTAAGAAAAATCTAGGCCTTGGTATTACGCAACAGAGCCACTGGTATAGATTTTTTCAAAAGCTATTGACTAGGGGCTGAGGGGTGCAGTATCACCCCTGGTTGAGAACCACTGTTCTGGTAGATTACTTCAGGGAAATTGGATTGCTGAACATTTATCAGCAAAATCTGACTTAAGAGTTGACTTATGGTTCTAACAAGGAAACTCACCCATGGAATTTAGGAGAGAGACTAAAAATAATAAGAGCTACCTGGCCTGGGGAAAGAAAGCATGGAATAATTCAAAATATGTGTGACTCATGTCTTTGTATAACTTCAGTGAATGAATTTATTTATAAAGAGACTGGGGATGTGTGTAGTGCCAGTTATAAAATTCACACATTGTCTATGGTGATTTCTCTTGGGCTTAGGTTCCCCTAGGACACCTAACACTAGGATTTCCCAGCAGACTTCACGGGCCTCGCTGGATTCTCCCAAAAGAACTAAACGGAAAGTGGCCTTCTCTGAAATCACCTCACCTTTTAAGAGGTCTCAGCCTGATGGACTTCAGACCCAGTCTCCAGCTCTGAAAGCCCCAGAGAAAACTACAGAGATTCAACGACGCTCTTGTGCCAAGGATAACAAGAAAGCTTCACCTGAACGCCACATGACCCTGAGAACCCGAGTCCCAGCTTTGAAAACCACAGTGATTAGTGAGGGAAGAAGACTTACCCCTATCAGGGGGGGACAGAGCTCCTCGGTGGTGCCTTCTGTGATTCTGAAACCAGAAATCGTCAAAAAGAGGTGACCAGGGACATTACCCTGCCTCCCACAGAAGAAATTGAGATCCTTCACATGGTGTGAAATGTGTGGGTCACAGTTGATAAAGTTAGAGCAGTGGGTCACAAATGTGTGTCAGCAATCACTAGGAGCTTTTCCAGAATACATATTTCTGACACTCTTCACAGACATAGTGAATCAATCGCTAAGTGTTGGGCCTAGGAACCTGCATTTTTGAAATGCTCTTTGGATGGTTTCTGATATACGCAGCTGTCTGTTAGGCATCTCTGTTCTAGAAGATAATTTCCCACACCTGAATTGCTTTACAGTCCTGGATTTCATTGCTTGCTGCAGCTCTTTGCCACATTTTAACAGTCATTTTCTTAGATTTTTTTTTTTCACTGGAAGCCGTTTTCAAATACATATAGTACAAGAAGATAATGCATCTAGAACAAACTTTGCAGTTTGACGCTAGATAATGTTTGTAAATAATGGGCTGCACAAATAATGTGACAAGCCAGAAATTACACATTTCGATGCTTCCTGCTCAGAAACTCCAGCACCTGGCCCGTAACAGATCTGCTTGATACATACTTTGTATTGAATATATAGCTGCATTTCTGCTAACCTTGAGCCTGAGCGGACAGTAAACTCATAGATGGGTCAGAAACAAAAAAGGACAAGAAACGCTGCCTGGGATCAGTATATTCTGCTCTCTAGTTGGGGAGGTGGGAAATCTGATTTAAATTATAAGCTTTAGGCAAACTTTGATCTCTGGCTTTGAGTCAATATAAACTTTTTAGCAAAATGTGATTAGCTCCTTCCAAAGTAGCTGTGAAAAGAACAGGCGCCCGTCAGGCCACCTGACTGTCTTCTAGTGCCTGATCCCTAGAGCCCCCAACTGCTGCCTGTAACTTTGCTGTTATCCTGCAGGGAGGCCAAAGAACCGGAAGCTCAGGATGAAGCTGCCTCTACTCCCCGTCGTACCCACAGGAAGAGTTCCCTCTTGACTTTGAATCGGATTAGGCAGCAACTTTGGTAAGACTGCTCCTTGGCAGGTGGAAAAACGCCTGTCACTGCCATCTCTGAGATCCATAATCTAATTTCTTAAAGCATCTTATATTTCTCATTTGTTATTTGCTAATCCATTGAAATTCACCTTTTACCTGGTATGTCTGGAATTATATTAATTTCACATAAATGTCACAGTTTGAAAGGGGCAAGAAATACCCACCTGGGCTTAGGTGGCTCCCAGGTCCCCATAAGCATCACACCCAGCAAGACTGTAGTGGGGTGCCTAAGAGCATGAAGTTTGATTCTGATAGACTTGAATTTGCACCTCAGCTTTTTCATTTACTATCCGTGTAACCTTGGGTAGGTTATTTAACCTATCTAAGCCTCAGTTTCCTCATCTGTAAAATGGGAATAATAATATACAAGTCACAAAGTTGCTGAGGGATTTAATGAGATAATATAAATAAAGCCCCTAGCAGAGCATCTCAATAACAGGGGCCCCAGGAGTTGGGCACATCCTTACTGCTTGGTCGCAGGAAAGACTCTGCAATACCTCTAATCCACCATTCAGGTTTTTAGGTAATAGTAAAAGTGACCAAGACGATGAAGAGTTTCTGCCAGCAGCAGAGATTTCAGACTCTAGCAGTGAGGAGGAAGAGGCTTCCACACCACCCCTTCCAAGGAGAACACCCAGTAGTGTGTCCAGGAACCTCTGTTCTTCCACGACGTCATCCCTACAGACCCCCTCCAAGACACCAAAGAAAACTGTAAGGTTCTTTTAGGTTTAGTTTCTTAATTTAAAAATTATGATGGCTCTTAATTTACAAATTGTAAATTTTAGTTTATAATTTTAATTTATTTTAAAAATTGTGATGGTGGAGGTCACACAATTAGTAACAGCTGGATTCTGAGCACAGGTCTGTCATATTCAAAGCTATTCCACTTGGAATATTCATGGAGGAAAGGATCTAAGTGAAGCCTAGGACTGAAAATGAATCCAGTAGGCAATGCTTTTTGAGTCCAAGTTCCTTTTAAGATACAGAAGCAAATGGCCAAGAGCCGAACTTCGCAAGGGAAGAGCAAGAACTGACTCCTCGTCTTTGCATTTCCCACGAAAGCTAGCAGAGTGCTTTGTGCATAACCAGTGCTCAGTAGGTGTTGAATCCAGGGCAGCCAGCCATGTTGTTGGTTTTGTTGTGCTGCTTGATACACCTGAGAAACAGGGAGTACTACTTGGAGATTGGCAATGAATTGTGTAATGGTAAGAGGGAAGAGACCAACGGACGTGTCTTCTGTTTCCTGTGGAACTTCAGCAGAACGTTGAAAGCTATTAAGAAAAGACGGTCTTCCCATGTTCAGATTTGTTTGAGAAATGTTTGGATTAAACAAAATTAAACTGGTTTCATTATCACATGGCTTCTCAAGGCCAATAATTTATTAATGTTGTTGTGACCTTCCAAGAGAGCATTAGTCTATGAGTCTTTGACCAGGAAACATTTTTCGTGGAGTATCTTGTTCTTTGGAAGACAGTTTGGAAATGCCTAATTAGGAGACTTTTTCTAAAGGTGATCTCCTTTTTTCCATATCAAGAAAAATGTGATTGGGCTTGGATCTATCCAATAGCTCATGTTTGGACTAGAGGCAATCAAGCCTGGAGTACCTTATTATGCAAACAGCTCACCAATGTTCTGGTTTGATTGCATCTCCTGGGCCCTACCCAGAAGAAGAAATATAGGGTGGTAGGGTTCTTTAGCATAATTAAAAAGATGAGAAGTCCACCAAGTTTTTTGATAGCTTCTCAGAAAGGTTTTGTTATTCCTTTCCTGTTTTCTCCAAAGTTAATAGATATAAAACCTTTAAACAGACAGGGTCTGAGTGCTTTCTGTCTGAGGAAGAAGTGGAGAGATTATCAGTCTATAGCCAGGCTGGAAGCAGAGGGTGGGGGGCAAAATGCCCCCCGAAAAGGGAGTGCTTTGTGGAAACATGAAGATGGGATAGCAGGCCTGCTCTAGTGAGCCAGTAACAAGGAAAAAGAGAATAGGACTGTTAACCTAGGCTGAGGAGTGACCCTGGGGTTTGGAATGGGAAAATCTGGTGAGGTTTTTCCAAGTATAGTCATGTGTCACTTAACGAAGGGGATATGTTCTGAGAAATGTGGTGTTAGGTGATTTTGTCATTGGGTGAACATCATAGAGTGAACTTACACAAACCTAGATGGTACAGCCTACTACACACCTAGGCTATATGGTGCTAATCTTATGGGACCACCGTTGTATGTGTGGTCTGTCATTGACTGAAACGTTGTTATGTGGCACATGTTTATTGAATTGTGGATTGCGGAAGTTCTGAGCTACAGTTTGACCGTATTTTCAAAGAAATCTAGAGGAGGATCCTGTGAATCAAATTCAATTTATGCCTCCTATTCTACCCTGGATTTGGGCAGAGTAGTTAGGATTTCTTAGTAATTTCTTGTCTTTCAAGATAATATTTTACTTTTAAATAGTATTTAATCCATACTTATATTCATTCTTTGCTCAGGTTGACATTGTTTTCAAATCCTAATACTGTATATAAATTAGAAATAAGAAATCTTGTTTGGACTATGAACAAAGTATATGTGTGATACAAGGAGAGAAAGGGAGAATCTTGGTACTTCATACAGTAGAGAACTAAGAGGAATTCAGTACTTCTCTTTTTATCAGATCATCCTGAATCAGATGTGCTGATGTGTCCTGGATGGTGTTTTGCTTTGTTTTTTCCTTCTGAAATTCGTTCTCTTTTCTGAATACAGCCTGAGTCTAGAATGCCATATCATGCCACTCCACGGATCCGTAGCCGCAGCATGGCTGCCCAGGAGCCGACCAGTGTGTTGGAGGAGGCCCGGCTGAGGTGATACTGCTTGGTGGCCCCTGTCAGTTATGCAGAAATGGGGCCTCTTCTTTCATTCACATGAAATGGGAGTAATTTGCAGTCATTTGTGTACATAATAAAAGATGAGGGTAAAATGAACTTGTGTGTATAGAAAGAAGAAACCTTTGAAGCACTGTCTGGGGGAGCTACGAGGACAGGTTCTAGGAGGAGTAAATTTCCAGATGACTGCCACCATCTTCTCAGGGATGGGAGGTAATTAGGATACTGCTTCTCCGTTATGGTACCCTTTAGAACTATGTGGGGACTTTTCAAAATGCGTAAAGCCTAGATCCTGCCTGAAATCAACTGAATCAGAATCTCTTGTGGGATGAAGTCCACCCATATGATTTGGAGAAAGCTCCCCAGGTGATACGTACCCTTGGTTAGAACCACTGAGTTGGGTGATTTGGGTAGAGAAAGGGATTATGAGGCCAAATGAAGAGATTTGAGAATGAAGGTATTCCCTTGGATTTATGATTGAGGATTCATATAGAAACTATTGATAAGTCTTTCCCATTTATTATTGAGTAGATGGTGAAATGCTTCTAAAGTCCTCCTTTTCCCTCATTTACCACCAACTGTAGGCTGCATGTTTCTGCGGTACCTGAGTCTCTTCCCTGTCGGGAACAAGAATTCCGAGACATCTACAACTTTGTGGAAAGCAAACTCCTTGACCGGACTGGAGGGTGAGTCATGCTGAGGCAGGCAGGATGGTCAGGGCGGAAGGCCCCTGCTAGTACACCACCTCAGGGGTTATAGTTCAACCAAAGGGTCTTTCTCTAGTGTCAGAAAGGCAGGCAAAATCATTACTGAAGCCTAAAGCTTCTGGAGCAGCTTTTGTTGTCAAAGTAATTCTACAGGAACAGAAATTCTGTCTTTCAGAGAGAATGAAACTGGCCTTCTTTGGGTAGGCAGTTTGCATATAGCATTGCTTATGGAATGAATGATTCTATATAAACAGTTCCTGCTCTAAGCAGCTTCTGAGGATGGCCCTTACTGGCCCCACCTCCACATTTCAGGGGTCCTGGTCCTTCCTTCAGCACACATTCCCTCACTCCTGACTGGTGATTTTGTGAGGCAGCTGGCACAGACCTAGCCCACAGGTCTTCCCTTCTTGCCTAGGTGCATGTACATCTCCGGGGTCCCTGGGACAGGGAAGACTGCTACTGTGCACGAGGTGATACGTGGCCTGCAGCAGGCCACCCAAGCAAATGATGTTCCTCCCTTTCAATACATTGAGGTCAATGGCATGAAGCTGACAGAGCCCCACCAAGTCTATGTGCAAATCTTTCAGGTAAGCAAAGCTATTTGGGCTTTTTGGAAAATACAGTTTCTTGGTGGCACATGATAAGGGAAATGTTTATTTAATTTTGTGTGTAATACATGTTTATGACATGCCAGGCATTGTTCTTTGTGTAGAGGTAGCAATGGCAAGGAAGGCAGAATTCCTACCCTCAAGGACCTTAAGTTCTAGGAGCTGGATATGAGTTACTAGAAGCCAGGACTTACCAACATGATGAAAACCACTGGTACACAGGAGGCTGTGTGGCAGACTGTGGAAAAGGGGTTAGAGGTAGGCCAGAGAGGGAACTTCCCTCTTCCATTCATTGGCTGTTATCTTGGAATAAGTAATGTCCAGTTCTAAATAGAGTCATATAGTAATGGTTTTGGAGGGGCTTCTGGGGCAAGTCTGTGGCTCGTTTGCATTTCAAACACACACACTTTTTATCTTCTATTTTGGTGCCTTCTCCTTCCAGGATCATAGCGTGGAAGACAGTATGGGATACTCAAGTCCTCAGACTAAATGGCTTCCTCTATTTGCAGATTTAACTTTAAGCCCAGGGGAGTAAAATCCTTGTGGTTTACTTGTTTGTCCCCCCAATGCAGAAGCTGACAGGCCAAAAGGCAACAGCTAACCATGCAGCAGAACTGCTAGCAAAGCGATTCCGCACCCAAGGGTCCTCTCAGGAAACCACTGTGCTGCTTGTGGATGAGGTAGGGGGCGCCCGTGGGGGGACTGGAGAAGTGGTGTAGTTCTTGACGGCGATGATCTGGGAGCAAATAGTGGGCAGGAGGGAAGTCCTGGCTCCCTTATTCATTTATCTGAGCCCCTTCTCTGGTGGGGAGATGCATGTGTCCGTTGACTTCCTTGCTGCTTTGGTGATGTGACCTGAGACGTACATGCAGCTAAAGCAGTGGTAACAGGTCTTCACTCTGGGTCCTGGCTCCGTCTCTGTGGTTGACCCTGCATCTCTCTCCATTTCCCTGGCAGCTCGACCTTCTGTGGACTCAGAAACAAGACGTAATGTACAATCTCTTTGACTGGCCCACTCACAAGGAGGCCCGGCTTGTGGTCTTGACGATTGCCAACACTATGGACCTGCCAGAGCGCATCATGATGAACCGGGTGTCGAGCCGACTGGTAGGTCCTCAGGCCATTCTTAAGCTGTTCTTATGGATCCATAAGCTAGGCCAAGGAGTTCTGCAGAAATGAATACATAGGAAACTAAAATAAATGGGAAAAGTAAGAAATGTGATTTCTGAAATTCTTAACATTTCTTAGTTGGAATTAAATATGTCACCATTGCATGATTTTCTGCAAACGTCTTAGTGTTCTGCTACCTGTGCACTCTTAAACGGCACAAAGCCCTGGAGGTTTAATTTTTTCAAAAGATATTTAAGCACTTGCCAGGCAGCGTTACATGCATGGAGTATCGCAGTGAACAAGGCAGATGCGCTCTCTGCCCTCGTGGACCTTGTGGTTCAGCTAGAAGCACAACATCAAGTACATATAAGCATGAAGGGGGAAGCCAGGAGCTGGGCCTGCACACGACGTAGAGCTGAAGATCCTGCCACCCACTCTCTAATTAGGGCACCTCTGCTTCTATCTACTTCTAATGATTCTGATGGAATAAAAAGTTCTTTTAAACTAAAGGAATAATAGTTGAGAACTACTGCCCTGCAGGATACCACTGGCCAATGTCAATAACAAAAGGAGCTGGAAGCAGTGGCAGTCCTGGGGTGAAGTGTGTAAATTGTTATACGGGACTTGGAAATTGGGTTTGGGGAATTGAGGGTGGCTTTCCACCAGGACGATCAGAGTGGGCAATCAATGAACTTGTTCCTCTGTCATCTTGGCTCCCCAGGGTCTTACCAGGATGTCCTTCCAGCCCTATACTCACAGCCAACTGCAACAGATCCTAGTGTCCCGACTCAAACATTTAAAGGCCTTTGAGGATGACGCCATCCAGTTGGTAGCCAGGAAGGTAAGTCACCCTTGGGGAGCCCCTAGCCACACCTACAAATCAGTTGGCAAGTCTTTGCTGAGCACCTTTCGGTGTGAGGCCCTGTGCTGGGTGTTCTGGGGATGGAGAGAAATTCAAGAAGTCCTGTTAAAACAAACGCAAAAAGTAGAAACAAAATTCTGAAAAATTCCTTAGCCTTCTTATCGTATAATTAATTAGAAAGCTATCACAATGGTGGGTTTATGTACAAATGAGGATTAATTGATTCAGGGAGCTGGCAGCTTTGTATAGTGAAAAAGGCAGAGTAGTCAGGTAGACAGACCTGATTTGAATTCCAGCTCTAACACTTACTAGGCATGTGGAAGATTATAGGAAAGTTACTTTATTTTATTTTATTTTATTTTTTTTTAAGATTTTATTTATTTATTTTCTTTCCCCCAAAGCCCCAGTAGATAGTTGTATGTCATAGCTGCACATCCTTCTAGTTGCTGTACGTGGGACTCGGCCTCAGCATGGCCGGAGAAGCAGCGCCTCGGTCCGCACCCGGGATCCGAACCCGGGCCACCAGCAGCAGAGCGCAAGCACTTAACTGCCAAGCCACGGGGCCGGCCCAGGAAAGTTACTTTAAAACTTCCTGAGCCTCAGTTTTCTTCTCTGAAAAATAGGAATAATAATAGCAACCTCACAGGCTCATTGAGGGAATTAAATGAGATCATGTCTATGATGTGCCTAGCAAGACACACTCTCCATGGTGTGTATGAGGTGCTGGATGACCTACATCCTCCAGGCTCACTAGGGGCGTGCGACTGAGAGTCCACTGAGACTAGTCTCTGAGGCTGCTGAGGAACAAAATGGGTTAAATATCTGCCTTGAGCTGAACGCAAGAAACCACACATCCACAGTATTTTGGCATTTAAAAGAATTGTAAACGTATTCTAGTTTCTTGCCTGCAACAATGTGAACTCCAAACGCCTATAGCAGCAGCACGTGTCTGTAGCCCTTGCTCACAGCTGGCTACTCTATTAGGTCCTGGGTCAGGTGAGCCAGATATGGTGCTCTTCTTTAAGCTTTGCTTTCTAGGAGAGATCCTCAAAGTTACCATCTAACCCTTCTATTGAGTAGAGGTATTCACTTCTATCATGCAATTTCTAAAAGTTCTTTTTTTTTACCTCTCTCTGAATGGTCCTTTTTTATGCCATCCTATTTATTTATTTATTTATTTTTGTGAGGAAGACCAGCCCTGAGCTAACATCTGCCAATCCTCCTCTTTTTGCTGAGGAAGACTGGCCCTGGGCTCACATCCATGCCCATCTTCCTCCACTTTAAGCGCTTTTTTTTTTTTAATTAATTTTTTATTTATTTATTTCCCCAAAGCCCCAGTAGATAGTTGTATGTCATAGTTGCACATCCTTCTAGTTGCTGCATGTGGGACGCGGCCTCAGCATGGCCAGAGAAGCGGTGCGTCAGTGCGCGCCCGGGATCCAAACCCGGGGCACCAGCAGCGGAGTGCGCACTTAACCGCTAAGCCACGGGGCCGGCCCCAGTGGGGACCATTTTAAAACAAAATTCTCCACTGGAGGTTTTTAAGAGACACAACATGAATTTGGCTACAAATCCATATGAGGGCTTGTGGTTGCAAAGACTCAGTGAGTTTTTTTATCCTGCACCACGCAGCACCAAGGTCAAAACAGGCCGTTTTTCTTATCCTTTCTGCAGGATGGGTCTCTCATTCACTCTCATACTGAGGCTGTTGTGAGGGTCAGGTCCCAGTTTATGCAAGATTTTCTCCTAGATTCCATGTTGGGTGGGCCCTAGCTTATTCTTTTGTCTCCCTCACCCCAGCAGCAGTCAAAAAGGTGCTTATGGTCACCAGGGTTCATGGATACCCTCAGGGTGAGAACTGCTTTGGGTGTTTTCTTGCCTCCCATGGTCCCCTGCTCACTGTTCTTAGGCTTCTGCAGGAGCTCGAGTCCACGCTGTTAACAACTTCACGTTCTACTTCACAAGGCAGTGGTAATGGTGATCGGAGGAAAGAAGGGATAGGGCGGAAACAGCCACAGGACAACCTCACCAACTGGATGTGGGAGATTAGAGAAAGGGAAGAATATAAGCTGATACTGCTTTTTCTGTCTTGGGTTACTGGAAAAGTGATTTTTGTTTTCAATGTCTTAAATTTGGATTCTGAAAACAGAAATATACACAAAACATTTAAAAACTCCTGTAATCCCACTTCCCAGAAATGACTACTTTTTTTTTTGCTGAGGAAGATTCTCCCTGAGCTAACATCTGCAGCCAATCTTGCTTTTTTTTTTTTTTGCTTGAGGAAGATTAGCCTTGAGCTAACATCTGTGCCAGTCTTCCTCCACTTTGTACATGGGGCACTGCCACAGCATGGCTGGTGAGTGGAGTAGATCTGCGCCCGGGATCCGAACCCATGGACCTGGGCCGCTGAAGCAGAGCACGTGGAACTTTAACCACTTGGCCATGGGGCTGGGCCCCAGAAATGACTACTTTTAATGTCTTGGTGTGTTGTGTATATATATATATGCCTGTACAGTTTGCTTAATGTAGCATGAATTTGGGAAGGAAATAATTATTTGGGGATGTTGTCGCTTGTGATGGTTGTCAGGCAAATGGTGGGGATTGCTGGCAAGTACTGAGAATATAGAAACAGAGATCCTTGCAGGCCACAGTGAGTCTAAGAATTCCCTCAGTGAGACTTAAGAATCAAGCGGCCTTCTAAGTCAGCCTTGGAGAGAGTATAGGATTCCTGTGAAGGGAGCTCAGGAGCCCCTTGGCCTCTGCACACATGGAAAGGAAGGAGCCACAGCGGAGCCGTTGGCATTGTGAGTTGGTCTGATTCATCTAACCACAGATTCCTCTGCGTCTTCCAGCTTTGTGGCTTCCTTCCCTCTTGATTCTGGTTCGTTTAGCCATTGACCATGTGGTCTCCAAAATTCACCACACGCTGTGAGGGAGGCTCAGGCTGTGGCTTTATCTCCAAAGGCTCCACCTCAGCCTCTTGGCTTAGGCTGGCTGCTTCTGGGGGCACATTTCTCTCTTCATGCCAGGAATGAGAACCCTTGTGTTTCCAGATGGTTAATAATGATCTCAGGCCAAGGGTCTCTTCTTTTAAATTTCATTTCCCTAATATTAAATAAAGCTAAGAATTTCTGCCTTTTCATTGTAGAGTTACCTGTAAAACCAAAACAAAGGTTTGGACTTAGGGAAAAGTCTCAGGCATAGTAGAATAATTTATATCTGGGCTTCCAGGTTCTCAGCCAGGGCTAAGTACTTAACTTCAGACTTAAGTCCATTCCCAGTACCACCTTTCCTTTTTAGCTGAAGATAAAAATCTGTGTTTCTCCTGGAATCAGCCGCAAGGGGACCTCAAGGAATAAAATGTTCCCTCTTGTAGGTAGCAGCCCTCTCTGGAGATGCACGACGCTGCCTGGACATTTGTAGACGTGCCACAGAGATCTGTGAGTTCTCCCACCAGAAGCCCGGCTCCCCTGGCCTGGTCACTGTAGCCCACTTACTGGATGCAGTAGATGAGATGTTTTCATCGTCGTACATCACTGCCATCAAGTAAGATGCTTCTGCTTCCTGACCCTGAACCTTCCTTGGAAGACCACTGGGGAGGGCCACAGTCTGGGAAGGCCATGGGAGCGTTTCCCTTTCAAAGCTTTTGCTCATTCAACCTGCATTTACTGAAGACACGGTCCTTTTTCTTAAAGGGCATGGTCTAGTCAGGGAGACAGAAATGTGAACCTAGAAATGATAGGAAAGTAATTACCATGTATTGAATTACGCTATGGGTGTTCAGTGAAGTAACGTGCTGTGGGAGCAAGGAGAGGGAAGCAGCCACTTTTCTCGTGTGGAATGATATACTCAGCTCATGAAATGGGGGTGCTGGGACATTTCCAGATGTGGTTGCTGTGTTCCTGCACTTCTTTTTTCTATATCATTTTGAGACTTTGAGGGGTAGGGGGTCCTTGCTAAATAATGTGGGAAGAAGTATTCCCCAGTTTTTTCCTCTCTTTTCTCTAAAGATGTAGAAAAGCTTTATTTGGCTTTCCTCTAGGCTGGTGGTACAGCTGCTTATGAGAATTCATGTCTCCTCATTTTCTTTAAGAAATTCCTCCGTTCTGGAACAGAGCTTCCTAAGAGCCATCCTTGCAGAGTTCCGTCGATCAGGACTGGAGGAAGCAACATTTCAACAGGTGATTGATCTCCTTTTTTCAAATCCTTCTAGATTTTGGTCCAGTGCCTTTCAAATAGGTGGGAATTTTAATCACTGTGTAACAGTTTATCTCTATTTTGTGCCAACCTGATTATGCTAAAGAATATCAGACCAACACCTATTTTTATGTGATATTTTATTGAGTTGCATGAGAAGAGACCTTTAACAATTGGTTTCTGCATATTAGATTGAAGGTTTACTATATGCCAGATACTATTCTAGGAGTGAGAGATCCAAAGATGAACAAGATAAAAGTTACTGCCCTAATACAGCTTATGGTGTAGTGGGGGCAAGACTTACAGAATGAGCCATGTTTAAAAACAAATCACAAAGATCAATCTGAACACTCTCTGAGCATAGTTTCAATTATATATTCAATAAAAGGAATCATTAAGGCTTGTGCCTTAGTGGTTTATTTAAAACTGGTACCCATAGGTAATGAGCTGCTGTAGATGAATTGTGTACCTGGGAGTATATATGTCTGTGTCTGTGTATGTTTTAGACATACAAATAGATCAGGAAAACATTTTCCTTCCATCTACTTTTTTACTTCCTTTCAGCTTTTCTTCTTTAAATATGTAGTTGCTGGTCATGTTTTGCCTATTATTGTTCTCCTTCTCGAGCCTGAGACAACTCTTCTGCAGAGAGAGACTATCATTTTAGTTTGTAAACATTTTCTAAACATCTACAGTGTGCCGTTAACTGTGATGTGTGCCAGGAACCCTGAGCCGAATTGGCTAATATCCCTGCTCTTGACAAGCTCTCAGTCTTGGTGGGGGATGCGGGGAGACAGACTTAGAGTGAGAATCGAGAGTGACCAGAAAGTGCTACAGACTTGCCTGACCCACTGGGGGGCTTTCGTAATCTGGTTCCAGCTGTCCTTCTGCCTCTCTCTATTCAGTATTTTCTCTGGGCCTTTGTGCTTTCCAAGGGTCATGCCTTGGCACCTGCATGCTGTATCTGCTAAGGAAAATGCCCTTGTAGCAAAATTTGACTTGAATTATGACAGTCTCAACTGTGGAACTCTCTGGAGTTCCTGGAGACTAGGACTGTTCGTATTACAGTGACAGTTACTAGACATTTTATATCATGAACTCATGAGGGATACTGCAGTACATTTAAAGATTTTATTTATTCATTTTTTTTTTTCCCCCCAAAGCCCCAGTAGATAGTTGTATGTCATAGGTTCACATTCTTCTAGTTGCTGTACGTGGGACTCGGCCTCGGGTTGGACGGAGAAGTGGTGCCTTGGGGCGTGCCCGGGATCCGAACCCGGGCTGCCAGCATCAGAGCGCCCGCACTTAACCGCTAAGCCACGGAGCCGGCCCTGCAGTACATTTAATACATAAAACTGAAGCTCAAAGAGTGAAATAACTTGCCCAGGGTTGCATATTTAGGTAGTTGGTAGAACCAGGATTCAGACCAGCTGTTCTCTGGTTCTGAGGTCACTATTGCATTCTGCCCCTGCATTTGTGCCCCACTGGGGTTCCCATTGATGCCTTCTGGGGTATTGAGTATTCTGAACCAAAGAAGAAATAAATGATCATAACAGACCCAGGACTACCTTTCCTCTTAACCTTTCCGGCAGCTGACCTCAGATTTGCTTTTTGTCTCTAGGTGTACAGTCAACACGTGGCACTGTGCAGGATGGAGGGACTCCCGTACCCCACCATGTCAGAGACCATGGCCGTGTGCTCTCACCTGGGCTCCTGCCGCCTCCTCCTCGTGGAGCCCAGCAGGAACGACCTGCTCCTTCGTGTGCGGCTCAACGTCAGCCAGGATGATGTGCTCTATGCTCTAAAAGAAGAGTGAAGGCTTCATGAGGAAGGACTGCTGGGGTGTTTGGGTTTGGGTTTGGGTTTGGGGTTGTTGTTGTTGTTGTTGTTTTTGATCTGCTCTTTTTAAAGAGCCTGATTTTCTTTTTCTAAGCACATGGAATTGTTGTAGCAAAGTATACTCAATGGAAATGGCTGTCATGTATTTTGGAATTTTCCATTAAATAATTTGCTTTTCCCAGAATGTTTGGGAAGTTTGTAGTCATTACAAACATCAGATTATAAAACCAAACCATCCCTCCTACCATAGGAGCCTCCCTCTGAGTTTTATTTCTGTTAGTAGCCGTGTCATTTATTTAATGGTAACATATCATTATGTAAATATATGCACACAATTACTTGTATCTATATAAAATAGTTCTGGGAGAAATATGTAAGAAATTGGTTACAGTGGTTGGAAAGAACTGGATGGCTATAGTCGGGTTACAGGAAGACTTTCACTGTATGTCATTACATATCTTTTAGCTTTTGAACAATGCGAATGTAACAAACTTAGTTTATGAGGAAAAAAACTGCTTGAAATAATGTCAGTGATAAATAATCCCTAGCAACAAATAGCTACGAAATGTAATTTTTAAAAAGGTACCATTTATCCTAAAACAAATCTTTAAATAAAAAAGACTTAGATGGCACAGAAAATATAAGGTACCTAGGAATAAATTTAATAAAGAGATGTAATTAATCTCTAAATACAAATTGATTCCAATCAAAATCTTAGGGTTTTTTGTATAACTTTGCAAGTTAATTTTAATATTTATATGGAAACCAACAACGGAACAAACGGACATCCCAAGTCTCCTTATGTGAGGCACTGAGAAAAACACATCATCCATGCAATAGTCCTGCCAGAAATGTTTGACCTGAATCTACTGGTGAGAAAATTATCAGATAAATCAAAATTGAGGGAAAAATATTCTGCAAGGTAACTGCTCCTCTTCAAAAATATTAATATCACAAAAGACAAACAAACATGGAGGAACTATTCTAAACGAAAGGAGAATAGAGAAATGAGAGCTAAATAGCTAAATGCACTGTGTGAACCTTGCTTGGGTCATGGAATTAAGAGATACAAACAATTATCAATATATTGATTATTCATATTAGGTAATAGTACAATGTAAATGTTCAGTTTTGTATGATAAATTATTGTGATTATGTAGGAGAATGTCCTTTTTAGAATCATGAAGAAATATTTATGACCATATAACATCTGCAACTAATTCTCAAATAGTTCAGAAAAAAAATGCATGTATTTCTAGCTGAGTAGAATAGACTGAGGATCAGTATCAGAATATTTTAAAGGATTACACAATAAGAAAAAGGAAAAATGGGTAAATAAGTCATCCACAGAGTAAGAAACATGAATGATCAACAAAATGGAAACATAGTAAAAGAGGCCTGCAAGTTAAAACCCTGCACATCTGTTAGAAAACCTTTCCATGGTGATATTGAACAATTGGAACCCAAAGGCCCCACTGAGGGAGTGTAAACCGGAACAACTACTTTGTAGATAATTTGGTAATATTTAGTTTGGAAAATGCAGAAATCTATGAGCCAGCAATTCCACTCCTAGGTATATATCCTAGAGAAATATACGTGTACTAAGAGTTGTGTACAAGAATGTGCACAGCACTGTAATGGCAAGCCACTGAAAAAGTGAATTATTTTCATACTATGAAATACTATACAGAAATGAAAAATAATAAAGTATAAGTATCAATGTGAATGAAGCTTATAAACAGGGTTGAGCAGAAAAAGTTGAAGAATACATGCAGTGATACCAATGATATAATGTAAAAGCTTGCAAAAAATACTATGGATCGCTTAAGGGTATATACATACATAGAAATAGAAAGAAATGCTCAGGAATAATAAACATCAAATTCAGGAAAGTGGGTATCTCTTTGGGAAAGGGTTGCAACATGAGAGGTGTACAGGTTGCTTCCACCATAACGTACTGTTTTTTTTTAAACCTGTGGTAGGTGGCCATGCATTTATGCTAATTTACACAAGAAATAGGAGCTATTTATTGAGTGCCCACTATGTACCATGCACTGCTCTAGGCACTGGAAATAACCTAGAGAACAAAAACTGCCTTTGTGGAGCTTGCATTCTAGCAAATGTGAAATATTCTATATCTTTCTGTATATCTTAAATATTTCATTATAAAATTTAAAAAAATTTTTTAATGAGAAAAAATATTGGAGTGAAACTTCAATTTTAAAATAGTAAAGTCGCTCTCTGCTTTGGGAAATCACCCAAAAGCAATGAGATGGACAAGCTCTTTGTCCAAGGAAATTGGAAGATCTTTGAAATCGCTGAATACAAAACGTAGTAATAACTTAAAAGTGTAGGAGATAGGCAGGAGTAAGTGAGTTGCAAGGTTTATTTTAGGTGAGATTCTAACGCCTGCCCCCCCCCCCCCCATTGCCCTGCAGGGTAAGGGAGTAAGAACTCGGTGTTACACTGTCTTAAGTGACTTCATGAAGAGGGGCAGTGAGCACTGCCTGTCATATCTTAAGTATTCAATCCGCCTTCTGATGGGAAAAGGTACATGGTACATTCGGGTCTTGAATGATTAAGAAAAAGACGGTGAACCCCCACGCCCATCTCCCGAGACTCCAGTTACACAGGACGCTGACGAGGAAGGTGGCAAACAGAGAAGCCCCACCCCTAGGGCGGAGCCTGCGCCAGGCCCGCCCCCACGCCGAGAGGGGTCCGACGAGCGTGCGCCCAGGAGCCTCGAGCCGAGAGTGAGGAAGGAAGCTTGGCGGGGAAGTTGCAAATGGACAAGGCCAGGGGGCGCACCTACTGCGTTTGCGCAAGCAGCGAAACACCCCGGAACAGCCTCGACGAGATTTGCGCTACCTGCCGGAAGGCGCCTGCGCGCTGAGAACCGCACCCTTGGAGTCACCTGTTGGAGGGCCACGCCCTCTTCGCCCTGCGCATGCGTGTGCCGCGCCGCACAGGCCATGTAGTCACGTGTTAGGGCGCGAGCTCTCCCCCGCGGGGGCGCTTCCTGCCACGCCCGCTGCCGCGGCCCGGGGGTGCCGGAGTCTTGGGCGGTCCCGGGCGGGAGAAGGCCAGGGCTGGCTTCGGATCCGCCGCGAGGTATGCCGCGTACCCGCCCCCCGGCGTGGGGAGATCTGGGAACGGCGGGGGAGATGGAGGCGGCTGGGGCAGGGCAGGGCAGCGCGTCCTGCCGCGGTGGAGTGGGGTTCCCCGGCTTCGCCTCCTGCGCGCTCCGCCACCCGCCTCTCCTGAGACTGGGCCCGGGTCTGGCACGATGCCCCCAGCCCGGTGTCTCCGGACCCGCAGACGTGGCGTGTCTGACCTCGTCTTTTCCCAGAGCCCGCTCACGCCGTGCCTCCGGCTCAGTGGACGGCCTGCCATTCACCCAAGTCTCTGAAATCTGACGCCTGGAGTCACCCTGAGCGCCCCCTCCCGTGCGCCCACATGCAGTAACCTTGGAGCCCCGTTGGTTTTACCCCGTAACCCTGGAATCCATCCGCCTTTCCACCCCCGGAGCCGCCCCCGCGCTCCCTCACCTGCCGCTTTCGCCCTGATCGTTGCAAATGCTCAATCCTGAGAGGGCTTCCAGCCTCTCTTCTCTAGAGGGACGTTTCTGAGTCGCCGACCCGATCCCGTCACGTCCGTTGCCCAAACTTCTTGAGGCTTAAAGGTTTTTCTCTTTTGCCCCCTGCTGACAATTTCAGCTTCGCTTGTACCATTCAATTTCGTGTCTCGCCACTTTCTGCCCCAGTAATCCCAGGTCTTCAGTTTCCTTGTGCGGGTCAAACTTTCTCACCTCAGAACCATTACAAGGTTGTTCCCTGTTTGAAATCCTATTCCCCTTCCTTCCCCAACTTCTTCATGACTCAGCACAGGCATCGCTTTCTCCAGGAAGCTTTTTTTCTCAGTACTGGGTAAGGGGCCGCCCCGGGGCACCCGTGGGCCCTGGAGCAGCCCTTTCTGGTTTCTGTGCATTGATGAGGCGACCTCCACCGTGAAAATGTTCTTTGAGGGCTGAGACCGTGTCAGATTCATTCCTGCCCCCCAGTGCCCAGCACAGGGTCCGACACATAGTAGGTCCTATGCGTGGTTGTGAGATCTCTGAGAGAATCAGAATGCTGAGTCAGGTTTCTCTAGAGTGGAACTGTCCGATAGAACTTTGTTGGTGATGAAAATGTCCAGTATTTGTGCTGGCCGGTGGTAGCCACTAGTTGAGGAACTGGATTTTTAATTCTATTTAATTTTAATATAAATGTAAATAGCCACATATGGGTATCGTATTTGGCAGCACAGCTTTAGATTCTTTCTGAATCCTACCCAGCTTTGTACTCACCCGAGTCTGCCTTCCTAGGCCCCTCCCCACGCAGCCTCTTGGGTTTAATCCAAATTTGTCAATCAGTTCAGTGAGTTTTTATTGTGTGTCCAAACTCCCCACTTAAACCCATTAACAGGTGGTCCCCATCCCTTCCATCTCCCGTTTTGCTTGCTTCAGTGCTATAATTCCAGCCTTAGCATTTCATCCTTTGGTGTTAAGCATTTCCTTCTTTCTGTGAGTTGGGAGTTGACTAACCATGCCTTACCACAGCTAGCACTGTTAGGGATGGGGCTTGTAGGCTGCTCCGGTCTGAATCTCTTCTGCTTCCCACCAAACAGGTACCTAGGCTGCCAAGATGCCAGGGCCAAGACCTCGGAAGGGCCCTCAGGCCAGTGGCCAGGGTGTGGCAGCTGCCAAGCAGGTATGGCTATAGCCTGCTTCCCCTCTGGGCCAATCTGAGGGGGGGGGGTCCCTAGACAGCTTGCGGAAGCTGGGTCTCCTGTGTGGTTTCCCCATTAGTCCAGAGACTTTGAGCAGTGCCTCCTGGAGTCGCCAGAGCCCTTAGAGACCCTCTGACTAGCTCTTGCCACACACACATGGAAAATGAGGCCTGAACCCTCCTGTGTTTCAAGCCAGGCATCTTTCTGTCATGGCCACCATGATATAAGTGATATGGAGGGTGTTCTGATGAGGCCTCAGCGCTCTCATGGGTTCCTCATTTAGGGCCACGACTTTGCTTGCCAGCCCAGGATGCCAGGGCTTGAGGGCTGTGGCCTCTGGGAGAGCTTTGCTGCCTAGGGACAGAGGGCTGTGGCCCAAGTGGGAGACTGAGGGCTCTATCCTCTAATCTTCTCCCTTTATTTCTTCTGGGCCCAAGTCCTGAGACTTCTTAGTCCATTTTTATTGTCTTAAAAGAGGCAGGTAAGGGAGGTGATAGGATAAAGGGCAGAGACTCAAGTCATAAGACCTTATTTTACATTCTAGCTTTGCTGCTCACAAGGCTGTCTCAGTTTCATCTGAACATGGAGTTAAAAATAGGACCTAACTTAGCTTAAGAGTAGTCAAATTCATAGGGACAGAAAGTAGAATGGTGGTGACCATGTGCTAGGGATAGGGGAGAATGGAGAGTTGTTTAATGGGTACCAAGTTTCGATTTTGCAAGATGAAGAGTTCTGTGGATGGATGGTGGTGATGGTTGCACAATGGTGTGAATGTACTTGGTGCCATTGAACTCTACACTTAAAAACGGTTAAGATAATTTTCATGTTATATGTGGTTTACCACAATTAAAAAAAAATAGCACCTACTCTCAGGATTGTGAGAATTAACTAAGATTATCATGCAGAGTGCTAAGTAGAGTGCCTGGCAGCTAGTGCTGTTATTGTTGTGAGTAATAATAATGGCAGTGTAGTCTTACTGGGTTCTTTGTAGAGTCACCAGGGAGATAAGTGTCCCAAGGGGCAATGTTGCAGGACTCAGTTTCCCTTTCCACACGTTGGGCCTCACAGACAGTGAAGGAGCCACTGACCGCAGGAGACTGGCTCTGGGGCTGGCCTCCACCCTCTGCCTCATTGTGTGGGGCCTAAGAAACCTTCTCTGCTCTCAGCTGGGGCTCTTTGTGGACTTCAGCCCTGAGGACATGCTGCTGGGGATGGAGGAGACTGAAGATGATGGGGACCTGGAGGCTGAGCTGCTGGCCCTCACTGGGGAAGCAGAGACCACAGGCAGGAAGCCAGCACCCAAGGGGCAGGGTGAGTTTGTGGCACTGGGCTGGGCTTGGTGCTGGGACCAGATGGGCTCAGGCAGGCGCTGGAGAGGGTCCTCTGCTTACAGCTGGGAGGAGCCAGGCAGACCACCTGGTCCTTCTGATATCCATATGTCTTCTGCAGCACTCCCACCAAGAGGCCGTCTGGCCCTGCTCACACACCTGTGTGATGGGGAGCTCACTCCTTCCCTGGCCTACCCTTTCCCTGTTGTGGACAGTTAGCAGTCTGATTCCAGACTGACTCAGCTCCCTATGCTTCGCCCTAGCCAGGGCCTGCTGTAGACTAGGGGCTCAGCACAAGCTGAAATGGACACATAAAAAGTACACAGAAACTGTGTCGAATGAATAAATAAGTGGAATCTCCCTCCACAGCCTGGAAGGGTCAGAGGGTCTAAATCTTCCTTTCTTCTCACCAGGAACCCTTGGAGAGAACCACCCCTCATCCCTTGTGCCCCTGAGCTGAGGACAATGAGAGGATCCTGGAAGGGGCTCATTGTCCTGGGAGAACCATGGCCCTCCCTTCTCTCTCAGTCCAAACCTGCTTTGGGGTTAGACAAGTGTGGGTTTGAATCTTGGCTCTGTCACTTACTAGGATTGCAGTGTTAGGAAAATTAATATTGGTAGTTCTCAGTTTACTCGTATATAAAATGGAAATAATATTACCTATCCTGCAGAATTATTATGAAGCTGAAATGAATATTAAAAATCGTACGTATGTGAAAGGTGTGGTTAGGGGGAATGGATGAATATGTCTCTGAATAACTACTATAGCAAAAATGCCGAGAAGGGAGTAGCTTGCTGCCTGTTGGAGGGCCAGGAAGGTTTCCCTGCTGAGGGTCTTTTGAGCTGGGTCATAAAGGAAGAGCACGAGTTTTCCAGGTGTGGCTTTGGCTGTGGAAGGGAAGGATTTCTACCTGGGTGGAGAAGTGTACGGGCACAGTGGACTGAAGACCCTCCTTGACACCTTGTGGACCTTTTCTGCGTTGCCCTAATCCTCTGTGACTCTCTTCCCCCAGCCCCCCTGCCTATGGCCCACATCGAGAAGTTGGCAGCGGACTGTATGCGGGATGTGGAGGAGGAAGAGGAGGAGGAAGGGCTGGAGGAGGATGCAGACTTGCTGGTGCGTCTGGCAGGCTGGTGTCCGAGGGCCCTGTGGTCAAGCCTGTGGAGGAGGCCTGGGGTTTGTCCTTCTTTGCTCTGGTGTGGAGTGAGTGCCTTGCCCTTCCTGGACCCGTTTTCCTGACTGTACAGTGTGAGACTGGTTTCCTTTGATGTCTGGTCTGAGCTCTGTACTTGGGGGTTCTCAGATTTGGAGTCTTCGCTGTTTTCAAGGCCATCCTTGATCAGATTAAAGAAGTGTTTTGGTAAAGGGGATTTTCAGGCACAGTGACTGATGTTGGGAAATACTGCTGGGGGCGAGGGTGCTTTATTCTCAGATCCTACCATAGATATGGCCATGAGGCTCCCAACCTTCTGGGACTTGTGTCTCTCCAGACTGAGCTGCAGGAGGTCCTGGGTGCAGATGAGGAGGCTGGGCCCCTGAATGGCGATGAGACAGCCAGCCCAGGTGGCTCTGAGGAGGAGAAGGGACAGGAAAACATTGAACCCCCAGTGCAGACAGCTCTCCTAACAGCTTCTGTCCCAGCGGCTCAGGTAGGTTCTGGAGGGGTCCTGTGTGCCTTTGATCTCTCTACGTGTCCATGTATTAACATGCATGTAGCATGGCTTGCATAGGAAGGCTGCAGTAACCCTTTCCAGGGCCCTCCTCCAGCGGCTGCCCCAAAGAGAGACTGAGCACGAGAAACTCCTTGGTAGCTACCCAGCCTCAAAGGCCTCTGTTCTCCCATACCACCCCCCACAGCTATTTCCTGGCCTCCACAGATTGTCTAGGCCTCTGTGTTTGCCTCTCGTATGGCCTCTGGCCTCTCCAGTGAGTCTTTGCCTCCCACCTGAGGCTCTTAGGCTCTTCCTTCTCCTTGAATCCAAGAGCTCCGTTTTCTGGGGCAGCTTCCTTGCAGGGAGGGAGCAGCAAGGGCCTAGCTGGCCTGGAGTGGCCAGGCCCTGAACTGAAGTATCCACAGGCTGGAGGGCCTCCGGGGCTGCAGGCTTTGCTGGAGGATCGGATCCACAACTACCGGGAGGCTGCGGCCAGTGCCAAGGAGGCAGGTGAAGCAGCCAAAGCCAGGCGCTGTGAGCGCGGCCTAAAGGTGGGTTGGGCCTGGCCAGCGAGCAGGGCTAGGAGGAGTGGGGCTGAGGGCAGCGGGTAAGGCAGCAGGAGGTTGGGCTGGTGGAGGAGAGGCCTCCCCATCAGCTTTGCGGAGGTGAGGGATCCCTGGCCCATATTCGAGCAGGGTCCAGGCTGACATGGCTGGCTGGGTTTCTGGTTCTTCTCTCCCTCAGACTCTGGAGTCCCAGCTGGCTGCTGTGAGGAAAGGCAGGAAGATCAATGAGGATGAGATCCCACCTCCAGTGGCCTTGGGCAAGAGGCCTCTGGTCCCCCAGGAACCAACCATCAGGAGCCCTGAGGCAGACTCCCCAGATCCCCCCACCATGGAGCCAGGTATCTGGAGACACTCAAATCCTGTCCTAGTTCCCAGTGTCAGAGCCCGTGGCCTGCGTCCCCATCCTGTCACTGTCCGTTGCCATCAGTCGCGCCTTCCCCGAGAGGTCCTCAGGCCAGCCGGATCTGTGGGTGCTGGAACCCAAGGCATGCACCTTCTTCTTTGACCCTCATGCCCCCTCTGCGGGCTTTTTGTTTCTCCGTAGACAACCCCTCCCAGCCTGAGACAAGCCTCTTGGGCAGCCCTCACATTTCTGCCACACTTGAATCAGACCCAGACCCACGGGCCCTGTTGTCGGCCCGACAGAGAGAATACAAAGTGGCTGCCCTGGATGCCAAGCGGGCTGGAGACCTAGACCGCGCCCGGGAGCTCATGAGGATAGGGAAGGTACAGCATCCGGCTCAGAGGCCCTGTGTCTAACCCCTCGTTTCACAGATGGGAACAGTGACCTCAAGCTCATGCAGCTAGACTGGGCTTCAGTGACACTGGCCTGAGGGGGAGTTTTTCAGCCTAGGCTCTTGAGGTTCCCTGGCTTATGCCCACACCTGGTTTTCTTTCTACTGCAGAAATTTGGTGCCGTCCTGGACGCCCTGGAGAAGGGACAGCCTGTGGATCTGAGTGCCATGCCCCCGGCACCTGAGGGTCAGTATGGGGATGGTGGGGGGAGCCTACTCAGGCTGGGGTTGGGGAGGAGTTTTAGGGCTGGGGCTGGCCAGGCATTTCCATCTACACCTCTGTTCTGGGTCCCCCAGACCTGAAGCCCCTTCCACAGGCTTCCAAGG
Source organism: Ceratotherium simum simum (assembly GCF_057802395.1). NCBI lineage: Eukaryota > Metazoa > Chordata > Mammalia > Perissodactyla > Rhinocerotidae > Ceratotherium > Ceratotherium simum. Next base: position 6,830,450 of record NC_141921.1, read on the forward strand.
CCCCCACAGCACCCTCAGTCATACCCCCAGCAGTGGAACAAGTGCAGCCATTGATGGCCCCTGACACCCCAGCAACCCCAGGTAGGATGGGCTGGTGGGACTGTGGAGTGGCGACCGGGGGAAAGGCACGCAGAGCTGACACCCATCTCCTTCTTCCTTTCAAGCGGCCCCTACTGAGCCACAGACGGTGATGGACGCCCTGCAGCAGAGGCTGAACAAGTACCGTGAGGCAGGCATCCAGGCCCGGGGCACTGGGGATGAGCGCAAGGCCCGGATGCATGAGCGCATTGCTAAGGTGGGCCCGCAGGCTGCGTGGTGGCCCTGCCCTGTGTTGGCCTCTCTCCCTGGCTGGCTGCTCTGTGTGTCTGCTCCTGCAGCCAGCCCTGGTCTTTGAGATTCCATCTGTCTCTCTCTCTGGAGCTCTTGCTGCCTTAAGGGCTCTTTTTGCTTCTGTCTTTCCTTCTTCCTGTCCCTATGTCTCCCTGTGTGGAGCCTGCACACTGCTGCCCACCCTACGTCCCTCCCTTCCTTCGCTTGCAGCAATATCAAGATGCCATTCGAGCACACCGAGCAGGACGGAAAGTTGACTTTGCTGAGTTGCCTGTTCCTCCAGGTGAGTGGGGCTTGGCTGAGGGCTTTAGGAGGAGGTCTCTCAGCAAGATGGAGGAGGGGGAAATGATTTCTCACTATCTGCCTCTACTCTGTGGGAGCCACCCATCCCAGCCATGTCCAAGAAGACATTTCCAGGGCCCGCCGCAGCCTAGTGCTTCCCCGAGGCTCCCTGGCCCCCCACAGCTGTCTCTCTCTTCCAGGATTCCCCCCAATCCCTGGCCTGGAGCCCACGATGGGCACTGAGGAGGATGCAGTGGCAGCTACTTTAGCAGCTGCCCAGAAACTGGCCTTCTCGGAGGATACAGCCCCAGCAGAAGAAGATGAGAATGAGAACGAGGTTTGGCTGAGGGCCCTAGACTCCAGGGGTTGGTGGGGGGAAGCAGCAGATGAGGGGCAAACCCAGACCCTGTTGTTGTCCATACTAACAAAGCCAGCAAGGTAGGTATTCTTTCTTCCATTTTACAGAGAAAAAACTTGGCCAAGGGCACCAGCTAGGAGTTAGCAGAGCTAGATTCAAACCAAGGTCTTTCTCACTCCAGAGCCCAGGTTCAACCCATTACCCCACCGTCTCCTGTTGGGGAGGTTAGCTCAGAGAGCTTTTGAGGCTGCTTCTAGCTCTGAGATTCTCTAGGGCCCATGAGGGGAAGCCGTTCATCTCAGGTCATACAGTGAGTTAGTGCAGCGTTAGGAAGAGAGCGGCCATGGCTGGGGTGGGGAACAGATCTGCTGTGATAGCCTTCTGGGCACCTGCAGGATGAATCCCCAGCCCAGGCCCCAGTGGCCAAGAAGCCAGCACAGCCTCTGGTTCCTTCATCCCGGCCCCTGCCTGAGCCCAAGGCCGCGAGTTCTAAGGAGTCACTGAGTCCCTCTGGTGAGTTGGGGAGAAGAGGAATGGAGGAGCGTAGGCTCTAGGGAGGGGCAGGCATGGCTCTAACCAGGGTCCCTCTCCCTTCAGTGAGGGAGCAGCTGGCATTGCTAGAGGCACGGAAACTGCAGTACCAGCGGGCAGCCCTGCAGGCCAAGCGTGGCCAGGACTTGGAGCAGGCCAAAGCTCATCTGCGGGTGGCCAAAAGCCTTGAGGCTCAGATCGTCCAGGTCCGAGCCGGCCGACCTACGGACCTTTCCAAGGTGAGTCCCATCTGGTTCAGCAGCAGGACTTCTCCGGCAGAGAAGGTGGGTGGCCGGCTTGATGGGCAGGGCTGTGAATGGGGCAGCTGCTTGGAGGAGGTGGGACTTGGATGGGATGTGGTGACAGTAGGGAAAGAGCCTTTTGCTTATGCATCTCTCTACCCCATGACCCCAAGAGAGGCCAGGGGAAGGCCAGGGGGGCTGCCTCTGATCAGAGATGACAAGGCAGGGCAAGGCCAGTGGGAGGCAGAGCGTTGCAGCAGCCTGGGATAGAATGGGAGGCAATGATTGTCACCACTGGAGGTTAGTAGAAGCTGGAGAAACATTTAGTTGGAATTTCTGCATTTGTAAGGCTCAGTACAGGAATAATCTGACTCTTGGGGCCCCTGAGGGGCCTTGTGACCTGGGCAGGTACCTTCACCCTTGACGGATGAGGAAGGTGACTTTATTCTCATTCACCACGAGGACCTCCGACTCTCCCAGAAGGCCGAGGAGGTATATGCTCAGCTACAAAAAATGCTTCTGGAGCAATATGAGGTCAGTAGACTGCTTGTCTGTCCTCCCCTTTCAGTGCCCAGAGCCTCCCTTTGGGGAAAATCATGTGGCTCAGACGAAATAGGCCTGGATTCAGATTCTAGCTCTTCCCCTTACTGGTTATGTGACCTTCGGCAAGGCACTTCCCCTCTCTGAACCACGTTTTCCTCATCTATAAAATAGGATGATTAATGCCCCTCTTTTTTTTTTTTTTTTTTTGGTGAGGAAGATTGGCCCTGAGCTGATACCTATTGCCAATCTTCTTCTTTTTGCTGAGGAAGATTAGCCCTGAGCTAACATCTGTGCCAGTCTTCCTCTGTCTCATATATGGGATGCTGCCACAGCATGGCTTGATGAGCGGTGTGTAGGTCTGAGCCGAGGATTCGAACCTGTGAACCCTGGGCTGCTGAAGTAGAGCATGTGAACTTAACCACTACACCACCAGGCCGGCCTCCATGGCCCTCTTTCAGGGTGATTACAGAGTTCAAACAACAGAGTGGAAGAGAAAGTACTTTGAAGATGGGAGGAAGAAGTGTTAGGGGAGACAGATATATATATATATATATATCAATCAAAATATGTACGTATGTATATATTCGTGTGTGTGTGTATCTGTCTGAACTGCTGCCTGTAATTCTGCCTTCTAAAGTGATGTTTCTATTAGGTTTTGAAGGAAGAATAGGAGTTTGCTAAGTAAATTTTGGGAAATGACTATCCTTAAGAGAGGAAACAGCAAAAACTTAGGCAGAAAAGTGTGACTGGACTTGGGAACAGTGACCTTGGGGTGGGTGTTGGGGAAGCAGAGGGTAAGGCTATAGAAAGTTATAGCTTTCAGAAGTCAGGCCTCGAATGCCAGACAAGTCCTGCTCTGTAGTCACTCTGGGCCCCTTTTTTTCAGAAGTGTCTGCTGTTCTCTAAGCAGTTCATGCACCAAGGCAATGTGGCTGAGACTACCCGGTAAGTGCAAGGGCTGAGGCTTTGGGGGTGGGGAGCAGAAAATGAGCCCTGCCATGTTGATGTGCACCACCATCCCTATCAGGTTTGAAAAGCTTGCTCAGGACCGCAAGAAGCAGCTTGAGATCCTGCAGCTGGCCCAGGCCCAGGGCCTCGACCCTCCCAGCCACCACTTTGAGTTGAAGACGTTCCAGACTGTGAGGTGCTAAAGTCTAAGGGAGACAATGGCTCCATGCAGGGACAGGGCAAGAGGCTGGAGAGTTAGGGCACTTGAGTGAGGCTTCCCAGGCTTGGCCCTGCTGTAGGCATTGGGGCTGAGAGCAGTGGGGGAGTGGGTAGGACATGGTTCCTGTCTGTAAGGAGCTCAGAGCTGTAGGTGGCTAGGGAAGGAGCTTTGGACTAGGGGTCACAGACTGAGGTCTGTGCCCCAGCTCTGCTGCTGCTGGCCCAGACAAGCTTTGCCTCCCTGGGCCCTCTCTCCTCTTGATCACCAGCCACCCAGCTGGCAGGCAGGCACTGGAAGAGGGGATCTTTTGCCACTGCTCTTTCACTTTGGGCTCTTTCTCCTTGCTTCCTCTCTGTAGGATCTTCTCAGAACTCAACAGCACAGAAATGCATCTGATCATTGTCCGGGGAATGAACCTCCCAGCCCCTCCAGGTAGCCCCAGAGCCACCTCTTCTCCAGGAGGCTCTTGCCCAGACACTCTACCCCCAGTCAGTGGCTCTCCTTCCACATCAAGTGCTGGGCTCCTGGCTACTCCCTCTGATCCTGACTCCCGTTTCTCCTTCATAGGGGTGACCCCTGATGACTTGGATGCTTTTGTGCGGTTTGAGTTCCACTACCCTAACTCGGTGAGGTTCAAGTAGAGGTAGGATCCTCTGAACTCCATCTTCCATTCTAGGACCCTGTGCTCAATTTCTCTCCATCCCTGGGAGGTCTGGCTATAGGGAGGGGTTTGAAGACCCTTGGGCCCATTCCCTACAGGGGTCCCTTCCCTCAGTGCTGACTTAGCCCAGAACTCCTGGCCCTGTATACCTCTTTTTTTTTTTAAAGCTGTCCTGACTTCTCCCTTCGTACTGCTTTAGGACCAGGCTCAAAAAAGCAAAACAGCTGTAGTGAAGAACACAAACTCCCCAGGTGAGGGCCACTTTCTCCTCCCTCTCTCTGTGCAACACTTGTGTTTCCAGAGTGCTTTCAGATCTATTATCTTACTTGGTCTACTCAATTTGGGAGATAAAGGCAGGTATTATTACTACTCCTCTAATGAGGTTGGGGAAACTGAGGCTCAGGGAGGTAAAGGGACTTGCCTAGGGCCTCAGAGCAAGGAGGTGGTGGAAATGGGACTTGAATCCAGGAATCCTGACTCCAAATTCCAAGTCCTTCCCACTTTGGTATAATCTGTGTCTAAGAGTACAAGAACTGTCCAAGTGAACTTCCAAGGCCAGGATCTAGATGCTCTACCACCCTCTAGTGGCAGTCCCTCTGAATTGCAGGCATAGAGATCAAGAGGGGAGGCCAGCTCTAGGCCAGTTTCTACTTCCTCAGGAAATCCCTGGGAGCCAAGCCCCTTCTTGTCTTCTCCCCTTCTTGCAGAATTTGATCAACTCTTCAAACTAAACATCAACCGAAACCATCGGGGCTTCAGGAGGGTGATCCAAAGCAAAGGAATCAAGTTTGAAATCTTCCACAAAGGGTGAGGCCCCTGACCATCAGTCACACTGCCAAGGTGGGCTGGGAGGAAGGAATGGCTTCCTTTGCTGCTGCTATTGGTGCCCATGCTGCTACTCACTTTTCCTGCACTGGGCTCAGCCAGGTCATTCCTGCCTTCCCTGCCCAGTTCAATCCTCTGCTAACTCTTGGTTCCTCAGATCCTTCTTCAGAAGCGACAAGCTGGTTGGCACAGCTCACCTGAAGCTGGAGCGGCTGGAGAATGAGTGTGAGATCAGAGAGATTGTGGAGGTAGGGCCCAGAGACTGTGGAGGTAGGGTGGGCAAACCAGAGGACTTGGCAAGAGAAGAGCCAACATTCATTGAACGTCAGTCCATATTGTAGGTTTTTTGTGCCCATTAATTTAAAAATATCCACAAGTGTGCTATAAGAGTAGGTGCTATTCCCATTTCACAAATGAAGACATTCAGAGGGTCTGAGAAAATTTCATAGTGTTCTCCAGACAGTAGCTATACTCTTTCCACAACACTCTGGGCCACTCAGGTTCCCAGGGATGGTGGATTAGAGGGGTCTGATCATTGCCGTCAACTTGGCACATACAGATTCCCAGGTTTTGGGGGGCAGAGTTATGATCGGGGCAATTGTCTGGCAGTATGACGAAGCAGAACAGCTCTGGACATAAAGTTGATAAAGAATTTCTGGATCAGGGACCCACCAGAATGCAGCTTTGTTTGGGAATTGGCTCCAGATAGCTCCTTAAAGCTTCCGTGAACTCACCAAGTTTCACAGGCAGGGACTCTAAGAGCTGGCCTGACAGATGAGGAAACTAAGATCCAGAGAGGATGAGGTGTTACATGAGCTGATACAGTGTGTCCCAGGCAGAGCTCGGCCCAGAGCTTTGCTGACGCCTTCGTAGGCTGGGGCTTTTCGCACTACAGTGTGCCTCCCTCCCCTCCCCTACTTGTCTGGGGGAGTTGTTCTTAAGTGGGGCCTGCTCTCTGTTGGTCCTCTTGAGGGTGGTCAGACTTCTCGAGCCTGTAGCACTGCTTTGCACTCCAGCTGCCCCCTCTGGTACCCAGAAGGAGGGAAGCAGCATGGTGGGTGGAAAGGAACCCTTGCTGGGGTTCTAGTCCTGGCCTTGCCATTCAGTGGCTATATAAGTTTACTAACCACTTCTTTCTGGGCCATTGTGAAGTGAGGGTTTGGGCTTAGTGGTTTTCAGGCTGCACCTTGAAGCTGGAGCATTTTTTTCCAGGAGTTGCCTTGGAAAATTGAGTGAGCAGAGCTCTAGGTTTCTCATCTCCACTTTAAAGCATTGATGCTTGTTTGGATTTACAGCTTACTTTGTTTATGAGACTTATCTAAACCCACCACCACCACCACCATCAAACAGCAGGAGGGCAGGGTTGTTATGAAATGTGACTTCTGTGTTAATACTGCAGGACGCTTTAGCTCCTCTCATTCCTTACCTGTGACAGAGGGAGCTGCCTGCTCCCAGCCCCTGACCCCCTCAGTTACCATCTCCCTCTCTGTGGTCTTCACAGGTCCTGGATGGAAGGAAGCCCACTGGGGGCAAGCTGGAGGTGAAGGTGAGGCTGCGGGAGCCTCTGAGTGGCCAGGACATGCAGATAGTCACTGAGAACTGGCTGGTCCTGGAGCCCAGGGGCCTGTGAGGTGGGCGGCTCTTTGGGCGTTCAGAACCTCTGCCTCCTGCTCTCTGCCCAGGCCCCACAGGGACTCTTCCAGTACTCAACTCACATCTGGGATGAAAGCCTAAGAATTTCTCATCTATGAGGATGATCAAGGGGCAAAACTATTGGGTAGGGCTTGGGTTTGTGCTGAGTTTCTCATGATCCTCAATAGACCTGAGGAGGGCAGTTAACCTTCCCAGGTCTTGAGGAAATCCTTTCTAAACTGTATTTGGATAGTCACTGCAGTTTAGACTTAGTTCCTATACTTTGTGCCCTTGTGGAGCAGATGGTCAATATGGGGGGACAAGTAGGCCAGCGACTGTGTGCAGGAGTGTATTTTTCCCAGCTTTGCTGGCTATAGAAGCCTTTGTATATAAGGGACATGCTGCTACACGAGCACCAAAGATGTGTTAAGTACGTGCATTACTGACCCCAGTCCTGGTCTTTCCTCTTGCTGGCCCCTCCACTGATGCAGGCTGGATTCCAGGAGTCCCCCTCCCCCTCCCTCTGGGCAAAGGCAAGGATAGCCTCATTGCTCTGTGCCATGGAGTCTTGTGGGCCTTTAACCCTGTGTAGCAACTGTGTGCAGCTTACCCAGCCCCCAGTTGCAACATTTCTGGATGTGCCTTTAACTAACTGTAAGGGATGGGAGAACTCAAGGGTGATTGAGAAGCTCCCTACTTAAGGTGGGGGCAGCGTTCCGTGACTCCAGTTGGTCAGTGGCAGCCTATCCCACACACCTCAGTTGACCCCGGCCCTGCCTGCGCCTGTGCCTTGGTTCCTGGCTGCTGCTGCACTAGCCTCCCTGCTTCCCAGAGCTCTCAGTGGAGGAGGGGAGTTATGTTCAGGACTGTGTGGTGGGAAGTAAGGGCAAGTTGTATCTTGGATTCAGTCCATGCACCTAAGACTAAGAGACTGTTAACTGAAGGAAAAAAAATTATATATATATATGTAATAATTTAATTTTATGTAGCTCTTTTTATTTAAGAAGCTAGGTCTAATTCTTTACAAGGGTTTTATACTCTACATACAGAGTAACCATCAATCCTAAACAAAAGCCCTGCTCCTTGTCACTTTTTAAAAGCCAGAGTAGCAGTAACATTTAATTGACAGAAATTGTTGCTTTGGCTTCGTCTTTTGAGAGGGCAGGGGAAGTACTGCCTCTTCTGGTGATCACCTAGGGAAATCCCTTAGTTCTTTCCCAAGAAATTCTCCTTGGCTTTGTTATTCTGAATGGATGGAGACAACGGAGGGATGTGTAGTTACAATAGATTTAATATTCAAACACTGCAATATTCTACATTTCTTAGAAATAAACTTTAACATCCCATCTTTTTTTTCTCCTTTTTTGAAGGATTAAGTTCAATAAAGCATTCCTCAAGATCATTTTTTTAAAGCCTCCAAGTGAAGCAGATACATTCAGCTTACTTATCTCCATAGTATTGCATAAGCACAGCTCAGGGTTGAGCTTTTGTGTGTGTCGTTTTCTGGGATAGGGCTGGACCATGCTTCCCTGCCCTTAAGAGAGCTTTTAGTGGGTTACAGCAGGAATGACAGACAAATGACTTTTTTCCAAGAGCTTTCTGCTGTTTTTTTTTTTTTTCCTGTGAGGAAGAGCAGCCCTGAGCTAACATCCATGCCAGTCCTCCTCTTTTTGCTGAGGAAGACTGGCCCTGAACTAACATCCATGCCGATCTTCCTCCACTTTATGTGGGAAGCAGCCATAGCATGGCCTGACAAGCGGTGTATCGGTTCACACCCAGGATCCGAACCTGGACTGCCAGCAGCGGAGTGTGCGCACTTAACCACTACGCCACCGGGCCGGCCCCCTCTGGCTGGTCTCATCTATCAGAGTGAACTACCAAAATTTCCACTGATGGGAAACTTAACACTTAATTGCAGGCCTACTTATGTGTGAAACAGTAATCTAGAATGAAAAGGAGGGTTCTTAGCCCCCATGAGGTGGCCTAGAGCAAAGAGGGGTGGCCAGGAGGGTTCCTGACCCAACCTAGTCTTCCCCTCAGGGTTTGCACCCAACCCAGTGCCTACTAAGAGCACTAGAAGGATAGCTGTGGTTATCCTTGAAGGTTCCAACCACCCCTAGGAATTCCTAAACTCAGGCCTGTGCTGCAAATGCCCTATTCCAGTTTGATAGGAAGTTTTCTATGGCTCAGAGATTTGTTTGCTTCATTCCTCTTTGTGTTTTGGAAAACAACATCCAGGCAGAGGGAAGCAAGACAAAGCCGCCCACTGGAGTTGGAGATTGAGGCTCTCAAAAGGCCTCTGTTGTAGCCAAGGCATGCAGGGGGTCACTGGTAGTGGGAGGAGCCTGCCCAGCCTCATCTGGCCCTAAGATTTGTCCAGATGCTGCAGCCAAATATCGGAGATTAGGGATGTGTGGGCAGCTGCGAACCAGCCATGATCCAAATCATTTTTAATTTTTAAATTCTCTCTTCTAAAATCTAGTGCAAGGCACACTTTCTTCTGAATTAGTGGGCGTAATAAAATATGGAAGAAACATCTTAGAGTCAGCAAGTCTTGTTCACAGTGAAAGGGTAAACTATTTTGTGACTTTTAACATTATTTATTTTCCTTTCTTAGAGCACCATTCTGAAACTTGCATTGTTGCTTCCAAATTTTAAGAGCTTGTTTTCCAAATATTTGTGGGCAGCTCCTAAAAGATCTTGCCCCTTAAGGGGCAAGATCTTTTAGGATGAAACTGTGGGCTGAGACTGGTGGAGCCAGGGAGCTTGCACCAGTCCAGCTCCACCACAGGTAGATTCTTCCCTCTCTGGGCCTCCGCTTCCCAAGCTCTAAAATGGGCGTTATAATTCCTGTTCTACTCCTTAGCCTTTCCGGCTACATATACTATTCCTAAAAATCCTGTTACCGTTCTTATTAAAATTACTATCTTAGCTTTATTGTTAAAATAGAAACTACTATCACAAACTTATTTTAGAAACACAATGTTCAGCAGATTGATCGTTGTCTGAAATGCATTAAATGCATAAATTATTCCCCAGATGACTAGTTATGATAGAAGTAAATTCAGTTGTAAATTTTGGGCCCACCAGCATTCAGGAATGACTGTGAATGAGGAAAGACACTAGATGGGAATTTAACACAGGGTAAAGCCCCATATTTCTATAGCCCTAGAGTCCAGTAGGTGCTCAGAAAGTGCTGATAAAAATAAATGGAGAAACTATATCACCTAGCATTTAGTAAGAATTCAAGAATTTTTAAAAATTTAATAAGTTACCAGAATGGCAATTCTATTCCTCTTTATACAGATCTCTACATCTCAGTCTTTAAGTTTACATTCTAAAAAAAATTTTTTTTTTTAAAGATTTTATTTATTCAGTTTTTTCCCCCCAAAGCCCCAGTAGATAGTTGTATGTCATAGGTTCACATCCTTCTAGTTGCTGTACGTGGGACTCGGCCTCGCGTTGGATGGAGAAGTGGTGCCTCGGGGCGCTCCCGTGATCGGAACCCGGGCCGCCAGCATCAGAGCGCGCGCACTTAACCGCTAAGCCACGGAGCCGGCCCTAAAAAATTTTGACTTATTTAGAAATGTGATGTTTCAGCCCTCCACTTTATGTAATTCTTGCAATATACCATGTATAAAAACAAAGTTAAACAAGAAAAAAAAAGTAAACTAGCCTTGGCTATTTTATGCCCAATTCCACAAGATGACTTTATAGTAAAAACATAAAGGACATTTTATGCAACTGAGAATGGATGTGATTCTGCAGGGCCAGAGTTTGTCCTTAGTGGGAGAATTAAAAAGCCTGCACTGATCCAGAAGAAACAGATACAATTGCAAGATGTATTTAGCTGAGTGAGAAGAAAGACAAGATAAACATAGGAAAACAGAACCAACTCCAAACTTCTGAGGTATATTTACACTAAGCTGGATGTTACACCCAAAATACGTGTTCCTGTCAGGTTTGAGGGGGTGGCAGTCCCAGGGCTCAGTCCTTAGAAGCTGGGGTTCTGTGGGCATCTACCCTTTTTTCCCTCAGAAGCCCCAAGCACCTCTGAGTCTATGGGAAGGTCATAATCACAGTTCTCTGTAGCCACCATCAGCAAAGCCTATAGAGAGGCAGATGCAGAATGTGGATCCCTGCACCATGGAAGAGGGCTATACGAAGCTAGACACACAGGCTTTTGGGCCTCTGGAAAATAGCTGCTGCCCCAAACATTGTTCCATAGCCTGTAAATGTCAGGTGCTAAGCCCAGCTCTAGCCACTGGGGAGCAGCCTCTCACTGTCCCAGAGGCCTGCATTAGCTTCCAGGGGATTCTTGGAGCTGTGGTTTTACTGCAGAGGGACAGACTCCTCCTCGGCCTGGGCTTTCAGAAGATGCCACTGACAAGGGAGTCAGTTGCCCTAAATGCAGTGTTTTTCAAACTGTGGGCTATGAAGTGCATTTGGTCTGTGACCAAAATAAATTTTTAAGGAAAGAGAAGAGAAAATGATCAGAGTGCATCACGTACATCACAGGTACACCAAATCTTATTGGTTTCTAATGTTACGCTCACTAAAAGAAACCAGGGCTCCTTGGAGAAACGGCTGATTCCAAGGCTGGGGCAGGGTAAGCACAAGATAAACCTAGAGGACCTTGTTAGGCCAAGACAGGAAACAACATGTGTTGGAGAGGTTGTGGAGAGAAGGGAACTCTCATACACTGCTGGTGGGAGTGCAAACTGGTGCAGCCACTATGGAAAACAGTATGGAGATTCCTCAAAAAATCAATGATAGAACTACCATATGATCCAGCTATTCCACTGTTGGGTATTTATCCAAAGAACTTGAAAACACCAATTTGCAAAGGTACATGCACCCCTGTGTTCATTGCAGCCTTATTCACGATAGCCAAGACTTGGAAGCAACCTAAGTGCCCATCAAGGGACGAATGGATAAAGAGGATGTGGTATATATACACAATGGAATACTACTCAGCCATAAGAAACGACGAAATCCAGCCATTTGTGACAACATGGATGGACATTGAGGGTATAATGCAAAGTGAAATAAGTCAGAGGGAGAAGGTCAAATCCCGTATGTTTTCCTTCATTAAGTAGTAGATAATAACAACAATAAACAAACACATAGGGACAGAGATTGGATTGGTGGTTACCAGAGGGGAAGGGGGGAGGGAGGAGGGTGAAAGGGATAATTCGGTACATGTGTGTGGTGATGGGTTGTAATTAGTATTTTGGTGGTGAACATGATGTAGTCCATGCAGAAATAGAAGTACAATGATGTACACCTGAAATTTTTACAATGTTATAAACCAATGTTACTGCAATAAACAAAAAATTAAAAAAAAAAAAAAAATAGAGGACCTTGTTAGGCCAGAAAAGAAAATGTTAAAAAAAAAATGATAAGAGCATGTCACAAGGACGTGGGAGTTAGCTTGAAGGGGCTTCCTCTTGCCAAATCTGAGACCATTGGCGCACCAAAATAATGAATTAGAACCATTCAAAAAGTAATCCACAAGTCCATAATGAAAATTAATTAACTTAGAATGTTGGAATTGAAAACCCATTTTGTAGCCATCATAGAAAAGATCAATCCAGACAAGAAACATCAGTGAATGCTAAATCTAAGGGGAAATTTTGATGAGCAAGATACCTGCATGATCTGAACATGTCTCTACACATGTTAGTTATTCTTTCCAAAGGGAAAAATATACAGTGAAGAAACTGGACAACACCTTGAGCAGGTGATCAGAATTTGCCATCATTAATGAAGGGTGCAGATGAGTATCAAGTGACCCCAGATATGATGCCCTAAAAAGGACACAGCATCACTTAGGGAGGATTCTGGCCAAGAATTCATAAACGGATTCTAATTATGAGGAAACACCAAATTCAAAATGAGGCATTTTCTATTTTAAAAATGGGGTGAGGGCCGGCCCCATGGCTTAGTGGTTAAGTGCACGCGCTCCGCTGCTGGCGGCTCGGGTTCAGATCCCGGGCGCGCACCGACGCACTGCTTCTCCAGCCATGCTGAGGCCGCGTCCCACGTACAGCAACTAGAAGGATGTGCATCTATGACATACAACTATCTACTGGGGCTTTGGGGGAAAAAAATAAAATAAAAAATTTAAAATTAAAAAAAAATGGGGTGAGGAGGGCCTGAAACAGTGGTGTAGTGGTTAAGTGCATATGCTCCACTTCGGTGGCCTGGGGTTTGCAGGTTCGGATCCTGGGCACGGACCTACACACCACTCATCAAGCCATGCTATGGCGGTGTCCCACATATGAAAAATAGAGGAATACTGGCACAGATGTTAGCTCAGGGACAATCTTTCTCAAGCAAAAAGAGGGAGATTGGCAATGGATGTTAGCTCAGGGCCAATCTTCCTCACCAAAAATAAATAAATAATAAAATGGGGTGAGGGAACGTATATTCACCAAAAATATTGAGGACATAAAAGATAAAAGTGAGTCAGGACAGCTACTTGCCATGTCTGATCCTAGGCTAGAAGCTTTACCGGAGGGGGAAAAAATGCTACAATGGACAACATTGGACAGATCATAGGTTACAGTATCATATCAATGCTAAATGGACTGAAGTTGAGAACTGTCCTGCAGTTAGGTAAGAGACTGGCTTTATTTTTAGGAAAGAAGCATTAAAGTATTTGGGGGTAAAGGGCTATACTGTATGCAACTTACTTTCAAATGCCTCAATTTTTTATGGAGAGAGAAACACTGATAAAGCAAATGAGGCAAAATGTTAATACATGAACAATAGGTGAATCTAGGTAAAGTGTACATAGGTTTTTTGGTACTTGCAACTTTCCTGGAAGTTTAAATTATTTCTCAATAAAATGTTTTTAAAAAAAATACCTCTAGTACATATTGTAACTAAAAATGCCTTGGGTGTATTCTGTCAGCTTTCGCAGAAAGGCCCAATTCAATATCCACCATTCATTGGGGCAGACCTCGAGCAATCCTGAACTTGGCTCTGCTATCCAAGTGACTTCATTTACACTGAGTTGCCCTTCCTTGAATAGAAGAGAGACAGTCCACGGGGTTTTTGATTCGCTTCAATGACCAAACAAAAATTTACGTGTGACTTCTGCCTGAAGTCACTGTGATGTGATTGGGACAAAATCAGTGTGGAATTCTTTTTATATCAATTCTGTACAAAGAGTGCAAGACTGATGCTTCATTTTTTATTTCCCCTCTGCCCTCCTACCCACCGTTGGTCATGGTTGTACCCATTTGAGCATTTCTGAGCACAAGACCATAAGTCTTAAAACAGAGGAGCAGAATTCTTGTCTAAATAGTAACAGAAGGGGATTAGCTGCAAGGATAGCATAACTGCTGTGCAGTAACAGAGGCTGCCCAGATCTTCTTGGTGGACGACGCATAGAAGACTTAGAATTACGGAACATCTGTCCCCCCAACCACCCTTCCCACCCATGTCTCCCAAACCCCCACTCCCACCACCCCCCATTAATAGTGTTAACAAAAGCTTAATCTTCCAGTTCTAAAGTGCAAATGATTTGGGTATGACTGCTGTTGCAACAGGTCTGAACAGAAAAAAAATGAAGTTCTCTCTGTCTATGCGATGTTTTCCAGAATATAAAAGATGAGTTCCATGACGATGGGGCCCTCACTGAGCTGGCAGGCCCCTCCATGGATCACCGGCACCAAAGCGCTGTCCAGATCGTTCATGTACTGCGAGGGAAGGGGCTGGCCATTGCTCCCTGCTTGATAGCCAACCTACACCACAGAGAAAAGGGGTGACAGGTTACTGGACAGAGAAGCTCTCTCCAGGGGGCTGAGGGCCAAGGAGGCTGAGCAGGAAAGGAGATGTCCTTCTTGGCCATGGGCTAGACACGTAGCAGTGAACAGAAATTTCTCCTTTTCTTCCCTTAATTGTCATTTATCATCCTGTCATTTATTCATCCTGACCCTGCCACTTGGTAGCTGTGAGAGCTTGGGCAAGACCTTAGTTTCCCAGGAAACTAAGCAGGGGGAAAAAGGGATGGGGGGGTTGGGGTGTAGGGAGGTATGGAATGTCAGAAATAATACTGAAAACTTTGGTTGTGAAAATTAAATTGAGAAACATCCTAGGTACAACTCCCTAACACAGCAGGAACTGAACATCTATTCTTCCATCCATCCCGTTCATCCACACACGATTTTATGAGCACCTACAAACTCAAGGATTCAAAGATGAATGTAACAGGGCCCCTGCCCTCAAAAGGCTCATGCATTTAGCATAAAAAAATGCTTTAATTGTTTCATATGAGTTAATTCTCTCCAGCCAGATAATCAGTACCGTTCGAGAAAGGACCACGATACCTCATTTGTATTACCCTGATATGCTTAGTACAGCATTGGGCAAGACCTTAAGTAGAAAATAAATACTTGATGATTGATGACTAGTCAGGAAATGGAGCCAGATACTTTTAAATATAACATTTCACTTTTTCCTGATAATGACACAACTCTGCATCAAAGCAGGAACACTGAGATATGTTACAGGGATCCAAAATCCAAAAGAAATGGAGAGAGATTAGAGTGCTGAACCACAGAAGAGAGACAATGGGACACGGAATTGGGAGGGGGGAGGGAGGGGCGTGTGCTAAGACTGGATTGTTACTACAAACAGCATACAAAAAAGTTAAGTAAGAAAAGGAGGGAAGCCCAGCCATAGGAGACCCGAGCCGATAGGAAAATTAATGGGGAAATAGCTCAAGTCCAACCACTAACTAGCATGGAAATGTTGACAGAAAAACCTTAAGGAGTGGGAGCTGCAGTGGCCAGTCAGCAGAAGCCTGCTGTAGTTGGATTAAGAAAACAACAGGATACAGGACAGCATAGGACCTGCTCTCTGAGGGAGGCAGAATGATTCCTGAAGGGTGGGACTGGGGAGTCTCAAAGAGTAGCACTAATGCCGTTCATACAGGGGTAGCAGGTCCCTCACACATACTTCCCTTCCTTAGCCCACACTACAAAGAAAACCCAGTCCTTGGAAGACATTCAGGTGAGGAGGCCAGTGTTCACATGGTTCAGAGCAAGTCTGACCAAGCAGCACATGCAGGTATATTACTAATAGAGGGAAGGTCAGATGACTACATCTGGTCAGGCCAGACGGGCCAGAGAATTAAGGTGTCTGGGTTGATGCAGGAACACTCATGTCAGAAAATATAGACACTGCCCAAGGCCAGCGTCAAAGGCTACCTAAGACTCTTCTTACCTGATCTGAGTCAAGTGTCACACGTAGTCCCAGTTTAGTCATTCCATCTTCCTTCAGAAGCTTCAGGTGGGGACAGAGAGCAAGGCAAAAAGCCTTGGCAACGTGCTCGGTCAATCGGCTATGATCTGCAGGATCACTCAGGCAGTTGTGCTGGTCATCACTTTCTAGGAAAAACACCTGTTCCCCAAACAAAAGAGACTTAACTTTGTGCCCAGGAGATGTGGGAAGAAACAAGTGCGTCAGCTCAGCACCCTGAGCCCCTGAGACGTGCAGGATGACCTACCTATCTCCCTGGTCTCGGCCATGGTCATAATGGTATGTTTTACTCAGAAGCCAAAAAGGCTTACATTTTGCATTGTGCACTTCTAAAAGGTAATCCTTACATGTGAACAATTTTCTTAGAAAATGGTCTTAGAATCTAAGAGAATGGCCCTTATAGATTATGTGACCCAACCCCTTCATATTACAGATTACTCGGAGAAGGGAAGTGACTCGCTCAAGTGCTAGAAGTACTTAGAGCCAGAGGCAGGGCCAACCCCAGAATCCAAGTCTTCTGGCCCTCACCACAGACAGAGCTTTGCCACCTCATGGCTCTGCCGCTGCTGAGGCCAGAGCTGTGTCAGTGTCCTCACACCAAGCGGAGCACTGCACTGTCACAGACAGAAACACAGCAAACTTGGAACTGAGAGACCCAAGTCCTAGTCACATAGAGGAGGGTCAGGAGCAAGTCCCTTGGCTTCTTAATGCCCAACTTGCCTTTGTAAAATGGAAAGCCTCTGTCCTCTCTGGTTATTGAAAAGAGCAAATGATATAAAAGGATAATATAAAAGATACAAATATGCAAATACACAATGCTTACGTATACCTTACTGCTCAATGAGGGGTTTACACTAAGAATACTACAAAGGGGGCAGCTCTGAAGCCCTGTGCCCGATGCACTAGTGAGGATGGTAACACAAAAGGATGGAAAGAGCTTTGGGGTGTGAGTCAGGAGACCCCTGGCCTCTGCTCTGCCAGTAACTAGTAACAGAAGAGTCACAAAGTCACAAGGCCTCTCTGAGCCTGTTTTCTCATTATGCAAATGAGACAGGTTGCCTCTCTACTTTGGGCTACTCGGGAGCAAAAAAGGAGAGAACGGAGGTCAAACTACTTTGTAAGCAATAAAGTTTTACATGTTCCAGACTCTGCATTACTCAAAATATGTCAAAGGGATAATCATTACAAAGCAAGCAGCTAAAACCACCGAGCTGCGTATGAAAACACCAAGCCTGGTATGAAGAATAAGTTATTTGGAACAACAGCTTGAGAACTGGGGAACCAGGTTCTGGTCTCTTGCTATGAGGAACCAGCTATGTGAACTTAGGTAAGGCAGTTAACCTCTTGTGCCCTCGGTTACCTTGTGTGTAAAATAGAAAAGCTAGAAGTCACAGAACTTTTTTTAAAATTAAGACTTTTAAAGCTGAAGGGAATCCTAGAGATCTTATAATTTAATGCTTTATTTTATAGATGAGTATAAATGAGGTTCAAAAGAAATTGAGAGATTTAGGACCTACCTGTTTATTTTCAGAGAATAAACTTTGTTGTTTTTTTTTTTTTTTGAGGAAGATTGGCCCTGAGCTAACATCTGTTGCCAATCTTCCTCCTTTTTTCCTTTTTTCTCCCCAAAGTCCCAGTAGATAGTTGTATGTCATAGTTGTACATCCTTCTAGTTGCTCTATGTGGGACACTGCCATAGCATGGCTTAATGGGCAGTGAGGAAGTCTGAGCCTGGGATCCGAACTGGTGAACCCTGGGCCGCCAAAGCGGAGGGCGCAGACTTAACCGCTACACCACTGAGCCAGCCCCTGAACTTTCTGATTTGTATGATATGTACACACATACAGGGTCCCTGCCCTGCTCCTCTCATTCCCAGGTTAGCCTCTAATATAGCTTTCAAGTTAAGGAACAATATAGTGGAATAGAGCTTAGGAGCTGGCCAGATCTGGGTTTGAATCAAGACTTTGCCATTACAGGGCCGGCCCTGTGGCTTAGCAGTTAAGTGCGCACGCTCTGCTGCTGGCGGCCCGGGTTCGGATCCCGGGCACGCACCGACGCACCGCTTCTCCGGCCATGCTGAGGCCACGTCCCACATACAGCAACTAGAAGGATGTGCACCTATGACATACAACTATCTACTGGGGCTTTGGGGGAAAAATAAATAAATAAAATTATAAAAAAAAAAAAAGACTTTGCCATTACTTACTTGTCTTGTAATCTTGGACAAGTTACTTAGTCTCTGAGTTTTAGTTTTCTTATTGGTGAAATAAGTCTGTCGTCTGTTTATCTATCTATTTATCTAATCTATCATTTATTTATTTAATTTTTTGCTGAGGAATATTCACCCTGAACTAACATCTGTTGCCAATCTTCCTCTTTTTGTGTGTGAGCCACCACCACAGCATGGCTACTAACACAAGAGTGATGTAGGTCTACGCTCAGAGACTGAACTGGGGCCACCAAAGCGGTTCGCCAAACTTAACCACTAGGCCACCGGGGCTGACCCTAAGTCTATTTTTCAAAGACTGTGTTATCTAAGATAGTTTTAACTGTGAGTGCAGCATAACCAGCCCAGCTTTCTGAAGAATACAGCAGAGATGTATGTACCATTCAGAGATGCACCCTTCTTGAATTCCAATACAAACAAACCTCTAACAGCTACTTCATAGGAAGGAGGAGACATCAGATTGCTGCAAGCTGCAATTGGTGGCATTTCTTCCTGGTGAGCTAAGATAGACCAGAAGGAACTGGTGTATAGAGGGTAAATGGATTTTTTTTTCCTTATCCTCCAGAATCAGCCCAGAATGTGTCTCTGGGCCTAGCAAAAGTTGTGCTCAAAGGGGGTTAAGGATGCCAAGTTTCATTTCCTTACCTCTGTCCATCTGATGACTTTTCCATTTGCTTTATACTCTGATCCATGGAATATCTTCACACTTGTTATAGATTCCATGGACTTCCCATCTATAGGACTTATGACACTAAAATAGAGGCAAAGGAAAGAGATAGAAGTAGCTCTTGAAATCAGAAGAACCACTTCTCTTATCAAGTCTTGCCACTAATTACACTAGGTGCCTTGCTGAACACATCTGTGTAACACATCACAGCAACAAGAAGCCATTGCACAAAAATGTACATGAAAAGAACTCTCATGGGAAGGGCGTATGCACTAAAATAATTCAAAGAACACACATAAAAAAAGAAGTCACGATTCCAGGAGCTGGTTCTTTTAATGTAAAGAAACTGTTGACTCAAACTTGCTCTCTTCTTCCAGCCTGCCTTCCTTCAGTAAATGCATGGCCACCCACCCAGAGCTCTCACCTCTGTTTTGTCACAGCACTCTGCTCCTGACTGTAGTAACACTCACCATGTTATACTCTTCCTATGTTTACGTATCTGCCTTACGAATAAACTCCTGAAGAGGAGGGAATATAAGATACTCACCTCTGTGTGCTATATTCTAAGTTCTGACACTGCTTGGAACACAGAGCTTAATATTTATTAAAAGAATTATTTGTCCAAGTATGTTAATTATGACAGTGCTGGTGTGAACTGATGAACAAGTATCTATATTGTCTATCACAACAAATTCCCTTCAGTGCTAAATTATCATTCCTAGATTCCTGAATAGAATGGCCACTTTTTATAATCATTTCCTCTCCAAATATAGCAAGTATAAATATGTGAAGATACACACTCTTTCTGATGAGTATTCAAAATAACTGTCACAAAGATTCCCAACTCTTCCTAACAGTTTTCAAACCTGTTTATTTTTGAATCTCTATGTATAAAAGCTCAAATTTAACTTAAACTTCAATATCAGGGATTCACTTCATTTGTTTGAATTAAAATTATTTAAATAATGTTAAGTTTAATTTCTAACTCATCAGACAATAATGTCAAAAAAGGGCACCCTTAGTTGATTAGCACTCTTTTCAGAGAGGATACTCAGACACTGAGGGGCCAGCTGGCAAACATTCAATTTATACATTACAAACTAAACTCCTGAGTTCAAGAGTCTTCGCTGACTAGTTCTTGTCCTCTCTTCCAAGATGCTGCCACTGGCACTTGTTGTAGGAAGGGGCAACCTGCTTGTTGTTACCAATACCTTATGGCATCAGATTTCAATTTTCTGGTCCTAATAACCATTTTCATTTCCAACTATAACAGAGAATTAAACACAAATTGATTTTGAAATTAAATTTTCCAGTGAAGTATTGGAAAATAAAGGGCTATTTGTAAAATAAGCAGATGCACTCATTGATACGGACATTGCTTCTTTTTGTTCAATAGCAAAAGTTTTAAAATCTTTTTTTAAAAAAAATCTGGACAGCTAATTTTCGACAAAGGTGCTAAGAACATACAATGGAGAAAGGAAAGTCTCTTCAATAAATGGTGTTGGGAAAACTGGACAGCCACATGCAAAAGAATGAAAGTGGACCATCTGCTATCGCCATTCACAAAAATTAACTCAAAATGGATCAAAGACCTGAAGGTGAGACCTGAAACTATAAAACTCATAGAAGAAAATATAGGCAACACACTATTTGACATTGGTTTTAAAGGAATCTTTTCGGATGACATGCCTACCCAGACTAGGGAAACTAAAGAAAAAATAAACAAGTGGGACTTTATCAGATTAAAGAGCTTTTATAAGACTAATGAAACCAGAATCAAGATGAACAGACAACCAACCAGCTGGGAGAGAATATTTGCAAAACATACATCTGACAAGGGGTTGATCTCCATAATATATAAAGAACTCACACAACTGAACAACAAAAAAACAACCCGATCAAAAAATGGGCAGAGAAAATGAAGAGACACTTCTCCAAGGAAGATATACAGATGGCCAATAGGCACATGAAAAGATGCTCAACATCACTAATCATCAGGGAAATGCAAATCAAAACAACACTAAGATACCACCTCACACCCGTTAGAATGGCTATAATCACCAAGACAAAAAACAACAAATGTTGGAGAGGATGTGGAGAAACAGGAACCCTCATACACAGCTGGTGGGAATGCAAATTGGTGCAGCCTCTATGGAAAACGGTATGGAGATTCCTCAAAGAATTAAACATAGAGATGCCCTATGATCCAGCCATCCCACTACTGGGAATCTATCCAACAAACCTGAAATCAACAATCCAAAGAGGCTTATGCACCCCTATGTTCATTGCAGCATTATTCACCATAGCCAAGAAGTGGAAGCAACCTAAGTATCCCTCGACTGACAATTGGATTAGGAAAATGTGGTATATATATACAATGGAATACTACTCAGCCATAAAAAAAGACAAAATCGTCCCATTTGCAACAACATGGATGGGCCTGGAGCGTATTATGTTAAGTGAAATAAGCCAGAAAGAGAAAGACAAACACTGTATGATCTCACTCATATGTGGAATATAAACCAACACATGGACAGAGAAAACTGGACTGTGGTTACCAGGGGCAGTGGGGGTGGGGGGTGGGGGGTGGGCACAAGGGGTGAAGGGAGTCATATATATGGTGATGGACAAACAAAAATGTACAACCCAAAAATTTCACAATGTTAGAAACCATTAAAACACCAATAAAAAAAAAAAAAAAATCTGGTGTGCCGTGTTGTAAATGCCCTCCATCTGCCTTTGCTCCTGCTATTCCCTCAGAGTGGAATGCTGGTTCTGCAACAACTATGTGGCAAATACCCACTCATCTTACCAGATTCAGCTCAAGCCACAGCCATTTCTCTATGAAGTCGTTCTTGAATACTGCCCTACCACCTCTACCACACTTCCTCTTTTCTTTTTTATCTTCACTGTATCATAATGAGTTTTCTATGAGCATCTTCCATACTTTGGTGCACTTATTTATAACTATCTTCAAAACCAGACTGAGCCACTTGTTAGCAGGGACAGTGTGGAATTCATTTTTGTATTTCCAGAGGCCTGCACGTAGAATTATTGCCTGAAGATGAAGGAGTGGATGGGAGAAAGCTTAATACAACGAAGTATGATATATTTCTTCAATCAATCAATGTTTTTAAAGCACCTACTAGGTGCCAGACAATATTTTAGGTGCTGGTGATACAGCAGTAAATAAACCAGACAAAAGCCCTGCACTCATGGAGCCTACTCCAGGGGCAATATAATTAAATAAGTAAAACTATGTTGTATGTTAGAGAGTTATAGGTGCTCTTGAGAAATATAATGCAGGGAACCGGGCAACAAGGTATTGGAGGTGGGAGGGAAGAAATATGTATTAGAGGGTTATAATTTAGATAGGTTGGCCAGGGAAGGCCTCACTGAGAAAGTGACATTTTAGAAAAAACTTGAAGGCAGTGAGGGAGTGGCCTGGATATCTAGGGGCAGGGTATAAGCTGAGAGAACAGGAAGTGGCAAGGCCTGAGGGCAGAAGTATAGTTGATGTGTTCAAACAAGAAGGCAAGTGTTGCTTCTGAGAAGTAAGAGGGTAGGTGGAGGGATCCAGAGATTGTGTAAGGCCTTATAGGTCATAAAAGACTTCGGTTTTTACCCTGAATGATAGTGGAAGCCAGTGGGGGTTTTGAGCAGAGAAGTAACATTACTCTGGCTGCTGTTCTGAAAACAGATTAGGGTGGGGTGAGGGAGGAGGCCAAGACCAAAACCAAGGAAACCAGTTAGGAGGCTACTGCAATAATCCAGACCAAATGATGGTGGCAGTAGACGTAGTGAGTAGTAGTATGATTCTGGATATATTCTGAAGTGAAGCTAACAGGATTTACTGTTGGATTAGGTGTAAGTGTGAGAGAAAGAAAAGTGTCAAAGATGATTCCAAGGTTTTGGCTTGAACCTTTGGAATATAGTTGCCATATACTGAGAAAGAGTATAGGTTTTGAAGCCCACGGAGGTGGTTTTAAGTCCTACCCCTGCCACTTCCTAGCTTTGTGGAGTCATTTAGCCTTTTAGTGCTTGTTTACTCATCTGTAATATGGGAATAACAACACTAGTTATTATATCAAATGAAATAATACTAGCAAAAGTGCTTTGTAAACCATAAAAGGCTTAGGTATTACTATTATCTCAATAACTTTGAAAGATTGTTTTGTTTCATCAACTCCTTCCCTCCTCCTCCCTTCAAAAATATGCACAGAAACTCCTTCAGAAATTAAGCCAAGAAACCAGAAATTTAAAATTCTATTTTATGTATACAAAGCAGTCCTTTCTCTTAGGCAGGACTTTCAGTTATAAAACACCAGTGTAGATAAAACCCAGAGCCTAGCTCATAACTAAAAGCCGCAAGGGGGACGTTCGCTGCATTTACCCCTTGTTGACATTCTTGTCGTCATCCACCCACTGGATGTGGATGTGTTCCTGGGGATCCTCGGCATCTGCCTTGCCACAAGTGATGGTGAAGTCCTTCATCTCTCTCAGCGCCTGCCTCAAGGCATCCATGTTCTCTGCTGTGATCTGGACCATAACGCCATCTGAGAATCAGCACCAAGACAACACAGATGGAAACAAAGCAAAGCTAGGGAGAGGGGCAGATGAAACATGGTACCTGGCATCTAGCAAATCCCTCTAATATTAAACGTAAAACTTTGCTAGGCTCTCTAAAGCTGACAGATACCAAGAAGTTTTGTTCTTTGAGCTGAACCTCTTACTTATTCAAAGTGCTATGAAGAGCAAATGCCAAGACAGGTTCTGCTTAAAACACTTGCCTGTTGATTTCACTTCAGACACAACTAAGAGTTTTTCCTGAAACTGCTCACAGGGAAAACTTACACGTGGTCACATCCCTCTTTTGGACTCACAGAGCATTTTGTTCCTCTTTTCACTCTTGTATTTAGCATGCTCTAATCATATTTATTTGTTTGCATCTCTGTCTCTCTCACCTTACTATGATTGCCTGGCATACAGTGAATGCCCAAAAAATGTTTGTTAAATAAATCATTGAATAAACAACAGTAGTGGGATAGGGGATTAATCTATTTACTGACTAGCAATAAGGCAAACCTACACATGGATTTCACATGGGCTACCAAGTAGCCAACAGATGGTAACTGTTTCTGGGCTGCTACCTACCCAAGTCAAAGGCAAACACTGAAATTGAGGGTGAAAGTTGTCACATGCTGAGCAATTACCCTGCTTCACTGACACACAATTTTTTCAACTGAAATAATTTCTAAAGAGTTTCAATAAAAATTTCATAAATAGGCTGCCAACTGCTCTACTGACACGCAGTGAAATGAAAGACCTAAGAAATTCCCAACCCAAAGACTAAATGTAACTTTTAAACACATTGCCTAGCATTTGTAAGGATCTGTGTCAGTTCAATTTATCATTTTGACAACACTTAAAGGGCGTTTTTTAATCCTCCTGTAAAGACACAATTTCAAATGTAGTCAATACTTGATCACGTAGGCATTAATTTGTCACAAGACCAAATGACTGTTTACCTCCTAGATTTCCTAACAATTTCATAATAACATGTTTCTGTTTTGTAGTCAGAGGTGTGAAATTTAGTTGTAAAATATTAGCATACTTTCCTCTTCACTGCTGTTTTAAGTTTACCAATAAAGGAGATCAAAGCCATTATCTATTAGCATATGTAAGATTATCTGTGTATTTCAATTAACACACTGGAATCCATTCTCAGGAAGAATTGCTTTTAGACAGGGCCCTGCAGTGAGCTACTGTGGAAAAGAAAACCTGCTGTCATTTGTGGCAGACTGTATTTTCCAAAGATGACCACAATATCTCCTGTCTGACATGCTTTTCTACAATGCTACCCTCCCATTTCCCCATCAAGAAGTGGAGTCTAATTCCTCTCTCCTTGAATCTGGGCAGGCTTATGACTACTTCCAACACTAGGGTATGGTGGAAGTGACACTGTGCAACTTTTAAGGCTGGGTCACAAAAAGCAATGTGGCTTCTGCCTCATTGCTAGACTACTCGTGCTTGGATTCCTGAGCCACCACGTAAGAAGTCCAACTAGGCTGCCATGCTAAGGAGTCCAACGTGTAAGTACTCCAGTCATCACTTCTAGTCTTCAATTCATTCCAGGGCAGGCCCCAGACATGTGAGTGAACAAACTTTCAGATAATTCTAGCTCCCAGCCATCAAGTAACGGTCAGCCTTCAAGTTATCCCAACTGAGGCCCTGGACATCATTGAGCAGGGTCAAGCCATCCCTGCATTGCCCTGTCAAGGGCAGATTCAGAGAATCAATGAGCATGATAAAATAGCTGTTTTAAGCCATTAAGTTCTGGGTTAATTTGTTATGCAATGAGAGTAACCAGATCCAAATATAGTGAAGAATAACTGACAAATAAACATATGCTTTGTTAGCCTTTCATTAATTTCATTTAATTAACTTTTGTCAGGATGTGTGTCATATCTAATTATAATGAACCAGCAGGAAACACATCCCATTCTGTACCCCAAATGATGACTGCAGCATGCTTGTGGGTAAGAGGGACTGAACTTCATCTACACATTTACAGATTTGCACCTAATGATATATTTGAACTCAGACTACATCCCCTTGGGTACCTTTTCCTAGAGCTCTGAAAAGCCATCTTTTAATTTTTATGTCACTATCCCAAGGTATCTCTACCACTTACTCCTTTCTTTGGAGAACTAAGCACCCTTATGATAGTTTTAATTAGCTGAAGAGTGAGATGTTATTGAATAAATAAGAGGAGTCAGAAGTGAACGGCAGAGCTAGCCCTGATGGCCTAGCGGTTAGAGTTTGACGCGTTCAGCTTCAGCAGACCCCAGTTTGGTTCCCGGGCGCAGAATCACACTACTCATCTGTCAGTAGCCATGCTGTGGCAGCAGCTCACATAAAACTAGAAGGACTTACAACTAGAGTATACAACTATGTACTGGGGCTTTGCGGAGAAAGAAAAAAGAAGTCAATGGCAAAAGTGTCAAGGCTGCCTTTAATGTCCCTCAGTTTTTAGTTGTATAATTAGGACTGAACTAATGTACATGCACTAAGTAACTCATTCTTTACCTTCTACAATACTGGACTTGGCAAGATATCCTGAAGAGGATTTCAGAGCGCCACTGAACACAAAGAAACTGGCACCAGTCACTAAAATAACAATAGAAATAGTTTAGTGAAGACAGACCCTGAGATGGAGGGATTGAGAACAATAATGAAATATTTGGTAGTTGGGAACTCCAACTATCATCACACAGAAAACAAAAAACACCAACTCTATACACCACAATACACAAGTAACCAATAATTTTGATGCTATGATAGCTTTGGGAATGAGGTTTTAAGATACACTCTCCCATTTTGTTTTGCTCTTCCTCCAATCAAGAATCAAAGAATCTTACAAGCAAAGAAATCTTAGTGGTCAAGTCTAGGCTTGGCCTGCAGTCTGCTTTTGTAAATAAAATTTTATTGGAACACAGCCATGTCCATTCATTTACATATTTTTTCTGGCAGCTTTTGAAGTACAATGCCAGAGTTGAGTGGTTGGTGACAAAGACCACAGGCTTGCAAAGCCTAAAATATATATCATCTAGCCATTCACAGAAAATGTTTGCTGACTTCAATCTAATTCATTGGTTTCCAGGTTTTTTAAGATCAGATATATTTTGAATATGGACATATGGTTGCCAACCATTTTATTTACCCACTGGAGCTATTAAAAAAAAACAGACACCTAGGGGCCAGCCCTGCAGCCTAGCGGTTAAGTTCACGTGCTCTGCTTCAGTGGCCCAGGATTCACAGATTTGGATCCTGGGTGCGGAATGATGCACCGCTTGTCAAGCCATGCTGTGGCGGCGTCCCATATAAAATAGAGGAAGATGGGCACGGATGTTAGCCCAGGGCCAATCTTCCTTAGCAAAAAGAGGAGGATTGTCAACAGATGTTAGCTCAGGGCTGATCTTCCTCACAAAACAGAAAACAAAAAAACCAAAAAACACCTATTTAAAAGACAAACATCTGTTACCAGTATCTCTTCATAAAAGAAAGGATATTTAATTACATTTAGCTCTATGAAAACTTTACTACACTATCTTTATTTCTCCATATCTTATATTGAACTGAGCTATTCCAACCTCCTACCCACTGGCCCTACAATAACTCTAATAGGTAGGTCATTCAGCCTTTGTCAGAGACTCCTACTGACAAGGAGCCCACAAAGGCACAAGGCAGCCCACTCTACTTTTGGATAACTCTCAGTGTTACAGAATGTGCTCTCAAATTGAGTCCAAATCTAGATACTTGTAACTTTTACCCATTGGTGCTGCTTTTGGCTTTTTGTAGCTATACTGAATAGGCTGATTCTTATTTCCACATAATAGAAAACCTTAAGAATAGAGAGAGCTATTTTTCACTCTCTTCCAATCCATACTTTTCCAGGTTAAACATTTATACTTTATTCAAGAGGTCTTCCTTTGACTTAGTCCAGATTTCTCACAGGCCTCGAATCATCCTCTGAAGACCCTCTAGTTTTATCAATAGATATGCTCAATTACATTAATGATACCTAGAACCTATTCAAATATTTTAGATATGACTTGACTAATAGGGAGCATTGTGGACTTATCTCCTACCTTATTTTGGATATCATATTCGAATATACATGTGCTAAATACCTTTTATGCCTTTACTAAACAACTGATTTAAAAAATACATTGAAGACAGTGACTTAGAGTATGTTCACTAGAGAAGTGTTTCAAAAAGCATACTAAAGAAAGCTGGTTTGGGGAGATATTCTGAGAGAAAAGAAGATTCATGGTCAAATAAATTTAGGAAGGGCTAGGCATGATCCTCCTTTTGGAAAATCACAATACACATCAGTTTGTTAAAGGCTCTGAAAAGTACTGTAGTAAAGAAATCTGTTTAAACTTGTTTAACCCAGGATTTCTCAGTTTAATGTATTAAGCAAGGCTTTTACTTATTTATGTAAATATTTTTTAAAACCATAGAACCTGATAAGACACTTTAGGAAATGCCACATTGAGCAGTGCTTCTTAAATTCTAATGTGCATTTGAATCACACAATGTGTTAAAATGCAAATTCTGATTTAGCAGATCTGGGGTGTAGATTCTTCATTTCTAACAATCTCCTAAGTGATGAGACCACATTCTGAGTACCACTGAACCTAGAAAGCCTTCCTTCAGAATCCTATCAACCTATTAATTAACATTCTTTGGGTATGGTCATTCAGCAAGCTCCAAATCTGCCTACACATATTCTCACCATGGGGCATAGTCTCCAACCTTCAAATACCAATGCTGGCTGGCCCTGTCAATATCCTAAGGCAGTACTTTCAAAATCTTCCCCTCAATAACAGAAATCCCATTTGCAACTCTGAGTCTGGCTACTTGGGGAGTCAACCAAATCTTGGAGAATAAGCTGGGAAAAGTTAATTTAATCAAATTGTTTGTGGTCACCTATCTAGAAAGTGACTATTACGGGGCTGAGATATCCAATTCTCCAAGTCCAGTACAATCTTCCATTCTCATAATCTCAATCAGCTCAAATACTCACCCTTTCTGGGCTGATTGTGAATACTGATGGCCTGCGTCTGATAGTTTCCATCATCATTCTGTACACACACAAGATGAGAGTCTGCCTTTTCATTGAAGCAGGCACCTCCTGCCAGGACATGCTCATTGGACTTGTTCATGGCTTTCATCATCTGCAATCGAAGAAAAAGATTAACTTTCTTATTCCGCCAAGAATGGGCATTTTTTTAATCTGACATGGCACAACTCCTTCACCTTCTCGAAAACAAAACAGAATATTATTATTTATTAAAGTGTCAAAGGGGCTACCAAATAGTGAAAAATCAGTCACCACTAGTAATAATTCAACAGATACAAGAATTCCCTGTATAGTTTATAGCTGATTCGTATTGTAACCTAAGCACAGAACACATTTTGCATTCATTTTTTGCCTTTTTTTGCTGCACTCAACTCAACTAACTAAAATTAGTTTAGCTAATTGCAGTAGTTTCTTCTATCCACTGGATTCTCTCAAGATCTATACACTGAAATTCTAAGTCAAAAGAATGTCCCATATTTAAAGTGTATCTGCCTTCTTTTTCCACATCCGTACAAAGGAGTGAGGGCTTTCCTCTAGAAATATATGAACTCCATTGTTTCTTAGTTTGAATAACTTATGTTTGAGATCTTCAATGAAATCACTTACTAATGTTTTGCTTTGTTCTTATCAAAAGATTTAAGATGATAATTCTGAACCTTACCTGAAAAAACCCACAGGCCACCATTTTGTGTCTAGTAAACAAATCTGAACTTATATTATCTCAAAGATAAACTTTGGCTTCTGGTTGAAATAAGCTAATAATAATTTATTTGTTTGTTTTTATTTCCCATTTTTTCCTCCATGCCTGAGTCTCATTTGCCCAACTTTCTGATCCAATCCTTTAAAATGTCTTCAATTTTTTGAAAATTACTCCCCTCTTCCTCTTATATTATAAACTGCAGTACCACAGTGTGGAAAATACCAGATGAGTGTTCTGATACCTTTTATATTCCTGTATCAATACACCCCAAAAGATTTATTGAGGTGAAATTCAGATGACATAAAATTAACCATTTTGAAGTGAACAGTGACATTTAGTACATCCACAATGTAGTACAACCACTACCCTATCTAGTTCCAAACATTTCCATCACTCCAAAGTAAAACCCCTTACTCATTAACCAGTTTCCTCCCATTCCCCCCTCCAACTAGCAATCTGCATTCTGTCTCTATGCATTTATTCCAGATATTTCATATAAATGGAACCATACAATATGTGGCCATCATGTCCAGCTTCTTTCACTTCACAAAACATTTTGGAAGCTCATCCATAGTGTAGCATGTATCAGTACTTCATTCCTTTCTATGGCTGAATAATATTCCATTGTATATATACACCACAATTTGTTTATCCATCTATCTATGGATGTTTGGGCTATGTCCACCTTTTAGCTATTGTGCATAGTGCTACTATGAACATGTGTGTACATGTACTTGTTATGAGTAACTGTTTTCAATTCTTTGGAATATATACCTAGGGGTGCAATTACAGGGTCATATGGTAATTCTATGTTTAACTTTTTGAGGAGCTATCAAACTGTTTTTCACAGCGGATGAACCATTTTACATTTCTGCCAGCAACGTACAAGGGTTCCAATTTCTCTACATCCCCACCAATACTTGTTATTTTCCATTTTGTTGTTGTTTTATAGCCATCCTAGCAGGTGTGAACCAGTACCTCACTGCGGTATTGATTTGCATCTCCCTAATGACTAATGATGTTAAGCATCTTTCTTCATGTGTTTGTTGGCCATTTGTATATATATCCTCTTTGGAGAAGTGTCTATTCAAGTCCTTTGCCCATTTTTAATTGGATTGTTTAGTCTTTTGTTATTGACTTATAAGAGTTCTTTATATATTCTAGATACCAGACCCTCATCAGATATATGATTTGCAAATATTTTCTCCCATTGTGTAGGTTGTCTTTTCACTTTCTTTCTTTTTATTTTTTTTTGTGAGGAAGATTAGCCCTGAGCTAACATCCAATGCCAATCCTCCTCTTTTTGCTGAGGAAGATTGGCCCTAGGCTAACATCCGTGCCCATCTTCCTCTACATTTAAAAGAAATTTTTTTTTATGGGACGCTGCCACAGCATGGCTTGACAAGTGGTGCGTCAGTCTGCACCTGAGATCCAAACATGCGAACCCTGGGCTGCCGAAGCGAAGTGCGCAAACTTAACTGCTAGGCCACTGGGCCAACCCGTCTTTTCGCTTTCTTCTTAATGTCCTTGGATGCATAAGTTTTTAATTTTTAAGTCCAATGTATCTATTTTCTCTTTTGTTGCTTGTGCTTTTGGTTTCATATCTAACAATCCATTGCCAAATCCAAGGTCATGAAAATTTACCCTCATGTTTTTTTCTAAGACCTTTATCATTTTAGCTCTTATATATAGGTCATTGATCCATTTTGAGTTAAGTTTTGTATATGGTGTGAAGTAGGGGTGCAACTTCATTCTTTTTTTGTGTGTGTGAGGAACATCAGCCCTGAGCTAATATCCATGCCAATCCTCCTCTTTTTGCTGAGGAAGACCAGCCCTGAGCTAACATCTATTGCCAATCCTCCTCCTTTTTTTTTTTTCCCTTTTTCTCCCCAAAGCCCCAGTAGATAGTTGTATGTCATAGTTGCACATCCTGCTAGTTGCTGTATGTGGGATGCTGCCTCAGCGTGGCCGGAGAAGCGGTGCGTTGGTGCACGCCTGGGATCCGAACCCGGGCCGCCAGTGGCGGAGCATGCGCACTTAACCACTAAGCCATGGGGCCGGCCCCCTGACTTTCCATTTTAGTTGTGCTATTTCTCTGTTCTATCAATTCAAATTCTGTAATATCTCTTGTATCTATCCCTATCTTCACCATAGTTCAAGACCTAATTACCTCTCTGGACATAATAACCTTATAACTGGTTTTTTCTACCGTCAGTCTCTATCAGTTCTGATTCATCCCACACAGTGTTTCCACATTTACCAAAGCACAGCTCTGACCATGTCACATCTTCTTCACCTTGTCCTCCACCCAAACCCACAAGCTTCCTGTGTTCTAGCCCCAAACCAGCTTTCCTGCCTTGCTTCCCTTCCTACTGTATCCTTATACGCAGGACTACTTCCTGACGCACTATTTCCCACATCTGAGCTTTAGCATATGCATTTATTTAGTCTCCCTTTTCTTCTCCCATATCCAAGCACCTGAAAAAGCTGCTCCCAAAATCAAGGCTTAGTACAAATACCAATTCCTGCATGTAGCCTTCTTTAATTCCCAATCAGACACCAGTGTGACCATTCCCTTCTTTGAACTGCCACAGTACATTCTTTGCATTTCTTATATGGCATCATCCACGTTCAGCCTTGAATTATGATTAATAGCAAGGATTCAAGCCAGACTGCTTGTATTTCAATCCTGGCTTTGCTACTAACTAGCCGTGTACCCTTGGGCAAATTACTTGCTTTCTCTGTGTCCCAGTTTCCTCCTCTGTAAAATGGAATAATAAAAGTAATTATTTCATACAGTTATGAGGATTAAATAAATTTATATTTACAAAATGTGCTTAGTATAGCACCAAAAACATAATAAGCACTGATTAAATGTTTGGTTTTTGTGTGTGTGTGTGTGTGAGGAAGATCAGCCCTGAGCTAACATTCGTCCTAATCCTCCTCTTTTTGCTGAGGAAGACCGGCTCTGAGCTAACATTTATTGCCAATCCTCCTCCTTTTTTTTCCCCCCTAAGCCCCAGTAGATAGTTGTATGTCATAGTTGCACATCCTTCTAGATGCTGTACGTGGGACGCGGCCTCAGCATGGCCGGAGGAGTGGTGCGTCGGTGCGCGCCCGGGATCTGAACCCGGGCGCCAGTAGCGGAGCGTGTGCACTTAACCGCTAAGCCATGGGACCGGCCCTAAATGTTTGTTAAATAAAATTTGTATGCTTGTCTCCTCCACCCTGCTTATAAAATCGTAAAGCAACCTTAAAATCAGCAGCAAATAATTCAACTGAATATAATGAGATTCAGACCCTTCCTAAGAGCTCACAAATCAGTGACAATGACACACTGATAATAGGCAGGGGAGCAACTGCTGTGACAACAGTATGTGCAAAATAGCTAACACCTATGAACGCCACCCATGAACCAGGCACTGAGCTAAATGCTACATGGGTCTCATCTCGAAAGAACCATTTTAACATACCAAGCCAAGCAGTACATAAGCTTTATCCTCCTATGTTTCCCACCCTCGGAGTCTAACCATCCATGAAAATCACAAGAGCCAATTAAAAGCATATAGTTCTAGAATGACTGTGCTGGAGGAATGGGTGAGGAGTTATAACATCTAATTCATCTCTGAATTAACATATCATGTCCTTCAATTTCCTCTCTGAGATCTCATGGTAAAAAATGACAGTTTAGGGCCGGCCCCGTGGCTTAGCGGTTAAGTGCACGCGCTCCGCTGCTGGCGGCCCGGTTCGGATCCTGGGCGTGCACAGATGCACAGTTTTTCCGGCGATGCTGAGGCCGCGTCCCACATACAGCAACTAGAGGGATGTGCAGCTATGACATACAACTATCTACTGGGGCTTTGGGGGAAAAAAATAAATAAATAAAATTATAAAAACATTAAAAAAAATAATAAATAAAAGACTGGCATTTCTAAAAAAAAAAAAAAATGACAGTTTAAGAGCCAGCCTTGGTGGCCTAGCGGTTAAAGTTCGGTGCGCTCTGCTTCGGCAGCCCAGGTTCGGTTCCCAGGCTTGGAACCACACCATTTATCTGTCAGCAGCCATGCTGTGGTGGCAGTCACACAGAAGAACCAGAAGAACTTACAACTATGTATTGGGGCTTTGGGGGGGGGAAAGGAAGAAAAAAGGAGGAAGATTGGCACAGATGTTAGCTTAGGGCGAATATTCCCCCACAAAAAATTTTTTTTTTAAATGACAGTTTAGGGGCCGGCCCGAGGCATAGCAGTTAAGTGCGCGCGCTCCACTGCTGGCGGCCCGGGTTCGGGTCCCGGCCGCGCACCGACGCACCGCTTGTCAGGCCATGCTGAGGTGGCGTCCCATATAAAATGGAGGATGATGGGCACAGATGTTAGCCCAGGGCCGGTCTTCCTCAGCAAAAAGAGGAGGATTGACATGGATGTTAGCTCAGGGCTGATCTTCCTCACAAAAAATAAATCAATAAATAAAAATGAGTTTATTTAGACTTTGCTTTGAGGTGGGAAGGACTTGTAGAGGAGAAGTTTAAGGAGGGCCTTGAGGAACAGCTACAATTTGTATATAATGTGTGAGGCTTAGCATAGGACCTTGCTCATGGCAGGTATAATTTGCTGAATTTTTATTCAGCAATAAATATTTGCTGAATATATTAATTAGTAAACCATATAAGTAGGGATGGATTTGGAGGGTTTGTCTTATTCATGGAGTTATACTGAGAATAAATGTTGTTAGCACGATTTAAAAAAAATTTCTTTTGGTTCACTTATAATCGCAATATCACGTAGATTAGGTAACTAATAAAGTAAGTTTTAATGATTTAATCCTATAAACATTTATCGAGTGATTAACAACGACTTTAGGTAGGAAGATACACTGCAGAAGCATGGAAAATCTATGAAAGTAAACCACGGCACCAGGGATGCAATGAAGAATAAAAGACATACTCTCTGTCCTCAAAGGGCTCAAATTAAGAACAGGAGGGGATTCATTGTCATCAGCTATACACATTACATGAGTAAAGGAAGCTGGGAAAACAGAGGACAGAAAGAGTGATATTGTTTGGGGGATTGAGAATTCTAGGAAATCAAGTACAGAGGAAACACTTTGGATAAAGAGAAAAGAATGAGCAAAGGAACAGAAATAGAACTTAGAAAGGAACACTGAGCAGAATAATGATGGAACAGGTGGAGAAATACCCTTTCCTGGAGACATTTAGGAAAAATATAAATATTAATTCTTCCAGTTAGCTGGAGTTCACTTGTATCCAGAAACTAGCACCCATCTTCCAGTCCTATGGGTCTACATATCTTCAACTATGAAACTTCACTCATTCGTTTAGCAAATACTTATTGAGCATCTAATATGTACCAGGACTGTGTTGTACTGGTTTATTTAGTAGTGAACAAACAAATTCCTTCCCTCGTGGAACTTATATTCTTATGTGTGTAGGAGGAAGAAACAAAAACAATAAGTAAAATACATAAAATGTTAGACATTGATAAGTGCTATATAGAATAAAGCAAGGACAGAGGACTAGTAGTACAGGCAGGTGCCATTTAAAATAGGATAGTCAGGGGAGGCTTTACTGAAAAGTGAGGGAAAAGCCACGGAAATATCTAAGGAAGAGCCTTACAGGCATTTAGAACAGCTGGTGCAACGGCCCTGGGGTGGCAGTATGGTGGCATGCATGGCAGTTTCAAGGAAAATTAAGGACAGTGTGGCTGGAGCTGAGTAACAGAAAAAGAAGAAATATAAGAAATTAGGGTAGAGAAGCAATGGGTTAGAGTACAAATGCCATAGAGGACTTCAGGTTTTTTGGAGGTTTTTTTGTTTGCTGAGGAAGATTCGCCCTGAGCTAACATCTGTGCCAATCCTTCTCTATTTTGTATGTTGGTCGCCACCACAGCGTGGCTGATGGGTGGTGTAGGTCTGCACCCAGGATCTGAACTCGTGAACCTGGGCCGCCGAAGCAGAACACGCTGAACTTAACCACTATGCCACAGGGCCAGCCCCTGAACTTCACTTTTTATTCTGACTGGGATGAAAGATCTTTGGAGGATTTTGAGCAGAGGAGTGACATGATTTGACTTAGTTTTAAGAGAACCGCTCAAGCAGCTGTGCTAAGAATAGACTGACAGGGGAAAGGGTACCAACAGGAAGACCAGTTAGGAGGCTACTGCACAAATCCAGGGCAGAGATGATGTTAACTTAAGCCAAGATTTGTTCAAGGATTGAGAGGTGGCTGGGTTCTAGATATATCTGTAAGGTAGAGCCAGCAAAATTTCCTGATAGATTGGATATGGGATATGAAAGAAAGAAGACTTAAAAGTGATTCCAAAGTTTTGGGCCTGGTAACTGGAAGGATGGCACTGCCATTAACTTAGGGAAGGCTGCAAGAAGAGCAGGTTTTGAGGGAAGATCAGGAGGTCAGAGTTGAACTTGCTAAGCTTGAAATGCCTATGCAAGTAGGGATATCAAGTGGGCAGTTAAGACACTGCAGTCTACAAAACATAGGAGAGACTCAGGCTGGAGGAAGACATTTGGAAGACATTAGTATAGAGACAGTATTTAAGGGCAGAGGACTGGACAGATCATCAAGGAAATGGATAAGGACAAATAAAACCTACAAGGACTGAGCCCTGGGTTCTCCAAAATGAGTGAGAAATGAAGTCAGAAAGGAAGATGTACAGAGAAATCAAATTGTGGGACATGAGGGATGCCCTAGGAGTCCAGGGCTTCTTGTGGCACTCGAACTTATATAATGAGATCAGAGCTGGTGGTCTCAAGGCCAGAAGTGGCAGCAAGGTTGTGAGTGCTAGGAGATAGGGAAAGCTAGGGGTTTAACTAGAAGCCACTATTCACTCCTATTAATGGGCAAGGGGACAGTCTTATTCTGAGCACAGAGTTCAGCAGTGAACTCCTGTTGCTGTCAGTGGAGGTATAGCAGTCAGGCCTGCTTCTTGGGGATCTTTTTAATTTATACATGTGGTTAAATACTGTCTTCTACATGTTAACACTAGGAAAACTATACCAATAATCAATAGAACATCACCTCCTTCCTCTGCACTATTCTCCAGAGCACCTTACACCAACTCCTTTCATTCTTTTGAAAAGAGGACTATCAGCTCTTCCTCCCCTAAGAGAAAAGAAATGTATTACTTGAAGGCCAGAAATAACACATTCCTCAAACAGACTTTAAGGCCATCTGTTCTTGCTAGTGCTACAACGAACCTTTGAAACTATGCTTTTGTAATTTCACATTTCTCTGAAGAATATGTGTAGGTTGAATTAAAATCAACCAAAACTCCTATTTTAGAATCTTAGAGTGGGAAACAATCTCAAGAAGCCATTCAGCCTAAATTATACAAGATGGGGAATTGTACAGATATATGATTTCACAGATTCGTGCACTGTATCACAACCAACATAAACTTCTCTATTCCTGTCTCTTTGGTTTTGAGTAAAGGGTTAATCAAACTTTGTTCCTTTTGCTTAAGACTTTGACATTAGGCTAACTCTTTGGCTCTATTCCCCAAGTGATCTGATAAGTCTGAACGTCCACTACATTACAGAAAAAAATGGTTTTTTACAATTATATTTAAAATAATTGACACAATGTACATTTTTTTTCTTTCTTTTTTTTGTGAGGAAGATCAGCCCTAAGTGAACATCCATGCCAATCCTCCTCTTTTTGCTGAGGAAGACTGGCTGTGAGCTAACATCCATGCCCATCTTCCTCCACTTTATGTGGGATGCCGCCACAGCATGGCCTGACAAGCGGCGCGTCGGTGCGCGCCCAGGATCCAAACCTGGGCCACCAGCAGTGGAGCACGTGCACTTAACCACTACGCCACAGGGCCGGCCCCGACACTATGTATATTTTTAAAGTGTACAATCTGATGAATTTTGATACGTGTAAACACCCATAAAAATAGCACTTGAAATCACTCTATTCTGTTCCATTGATCTATATACATATATATTTACACCAAAATAATACTGTCTTGATTAATCTACCTTTAAAATAATCCTTAACATCAGGTACTGTAACCCTTCAAATTACGTTCTTTTTCAAAGTTGTTTTGGCTATTCTAGGTTCTTTGCATCTCCACATAAGTTTTATAATTTTATTTATTTATATTTTTCCCCCAAAGCCCCAGTAGATAGTTGTATGTCATAGATGCACATCCTTCTAGTTGCTGTACATGGGACGTGGCCTCAGCACGGCTGGAGAAGCGGTGCATCGGTACACGCCCGGGATCCGAACCCAGGCCGCCAGCAGCAGAGCACACGTACTTCACCTCTAAGCCACGGGGCCGGCCCTCCACATAAGTTTTATAATCAGCATCTAAATTTCTACAAAAAAAAGCCTGCTGTTATTTTGATTGGGATTGTATTGAAGCCATGCATCAATATGGGGAGAACTGACATCTTAACAATATCAAGTCTTCTGACCCATAAATGTAGCATTTCCCTTCATTTATTTGGGTCTTCTTTAATTTCTCTTAGCAATGTTTTGTAGTTTTCAATGTATAGGTATTGCAGACCATGTGTTAAATTTATCTGTATTTCATATTTTTGATGCTACTGTACTGTTTTTAAAGTGCAATTTCTGAATGTTTATTTTCAGTGTACAGAAATACAATTGATTTTACAGAATTACCTTGCAACTTTGCTAAATTCATTTATTAAATCTAGTAGCCATTTTGTGAATTCCTTAGGATTTCCTACATAGACAATTATGTTGTCGGTGAATAAAGACAGTCTTACTGCTTTTTTCCAATCTGTGTTCATCTTATTTTGTTTTCTCGCTTTATTACATTGGCTAGAAAATCCACTGAAATGTTGAATAGAAATAAGAGCAGATATCCTCTCCTTGTTCCTAATCTTAAAGAGGAAGCATTCAATCTGTCACCATTAGATATAATAATTGTAAGTTTTTTGTAGATGCTCTTTATTAGGTTGTAGAAGTTCTCTTCTGTTCTTAGACTGCCAAGATATATATTTTTTCTAACTTTCCTTCAGGTTTCTTCTTTGACTCATGGGTTATTGAAAGTGTGTATTTTGTTTCCAAATATTTAGGAATTTTCTAGAGATCTTTCTGGTATTGATTTCTAATTTAATGCTCTTGTGGTCAGAGACCTTATTCAGTATGATTTGAATCATTTTAAATTTATTAAGACTTCTTTTACACCACAGAATATAGATTATCTTGTAAATGTTCTGTGTGCACTGGAAAACAATGTGCATCCTGCTGTTGTTGGGGAGAGTGTTCTACAAAAATCAGTCAAGTCAAATTGGTTGAGAGTGTTGTTCAAGTTTTCTACATCCTTGATTATTTTCTGTCTACTTCTTCTACCTATTATTGAAAAATGGTTATTGAAATCTCCAAATCTACTTGTGGATTTGTCTATTTATCTTTGTAGTTCTATCAGTTCTTGCTGCACGCATTTTGAAGCTCTGTTATTAGATGCATACATATTTAGGATTGTTATATCCTTTTGATGAACTGATCCCTTTATAATTATGAAATGTGCCTCTTTATCCCTGGTAATATTGTTTATTCTGAAATACACTTTGATATTACCCTATCCACTCAAGGTTTCTTTTTATTAGTATTACTATGGTATATCTTTTTCCATCCTTTTACGTTTAAACTATTTGTGTCATTATATTTCAAATGGTTTTCTTATTCACAACATACATTTGAATCTTGCTTATTTATCCAATCTGACAATCTCTGCCTTTTAATTGAGGGTGTTTAGACCATTTATACTTAATATGATTATTGATATGGTTAGATTTAAATCTAACATTTTATTATTTATTTTCTATTTGTCCCATCTCCTCCTTGTTCTCTTTTTCAGCCTTTTTTATATGATTCCAGTTTATCCTCTTTGTTGGCTTATTAGCTATACCTCTTCATTTTAACCACTCTAGTGGTTGCTTTTGTGTTTATATTACACATCTTTAACTTATCAATCTACTTTCAAGTAATATTATACCACATCTCATGTTGTATAAGAACCTTACATCTGTATATTTCTGTTTCCTCTTCCCTGGCCTTTATTACGATATTGCTGTCATACATTTTGTTTCTACTTATGTTATCATCTCCACAATACATTGTTATTAGTTTTGTTTTAAACAATTACCTTTTAAAGAGATTTTATATTTACCTGTATATTTATCCATTTCTTTTGATCGTCACTCCTTTGTGTAGATTCAGATTTCCATTACTTGGTATTCTCAATGAAGGACTTCCTTTAACATTTCTTGTGGAATAGGTCTGCTGGTAATACATTCTTTTAGCTGTTACATTTCTAGAAAAGCATTTTGCTGTCATTTTTGAAATATATTCTTACTGGGTATAAAATATAGGTTGACAGGTTATTTTTTTTCAGTATTTCAAAGATTTTGTTGCACAGTCTTGTAGCTTGAATTGTTTTGATGAGAAGTCTGCTGTCATTCTTCTTTTTTTTTTGCAGTGAGGAAGATTGGTCATGAGCTAACATCTACTGCCAATCCACCTCTTTTTTCTGAAGGAGATGGGCCCTAAGCTAACATTTGTTTCTATCTTCCTCTATTTTGTATATAGGACACTGCCACAGCATGGCTTGATGAGCAATGCAAGGTCCACGCCTGGGATCCAAACCTGCGAACCCTGGGCCACCAAAGTGAAGCCCGCGAACTTAACCACTACACTACTGGGCCAGCCCCCTGTTGTTATTCTTATGTTTGTTACTCAATATATAATATGGACTTTTTTTTCCTCTAGTTTCTTTTAAGATTCTTCTCTTTAGCTCTGGTAGTTAAGCAATTTGATTATGATGATTACAATATTCCTTAATGTAGTTTTCATCATGTTTCCTGCAATTGGAATTCATTGAGTTTCTTGAATCTATGGGTTTATACTTCTTATTAAATTTATAAAATTTTCAATCATTGATTCTTCAAATATTTTTTTTTTTTGTCCACTCACCTGTCCTCTCCTCTGGGGACTTCAATTACAGAGCTAGGCCACCTAACATTTCCCACAGCTCAATGATGTGCTGTTCATTTAATTTTTCAGGCTTTTCTCTTTGTGTTTCATTTTAGATTCTATTGCT
This sequence comes from Ceratotherium simum simum, assembly GCF_057802395.1. Lineage (NCBI taxonomy): Eukaryota > Metazoa > Chordata > Mammalia > Perissodactyla > Rhinocerotidae > Ceratotherium > Ceratotherium simum. The sequence continues at coordinate 6,870,643 of NC_141921.1, forward strand.
GTGTTTTTAAGTTTACTAATTTTTTTCAGCAGTGTCTAATCTGCCATTAATCTCATCCAGTGTATTTTTCATCTCATTGTCATTTTCGTTTCTTGAAGTTTGATTTGGGTTTTTTTCTGTTTTCCAAGTCTCTCCTTAAGATGTTCATGCCTTGATCCTGTTGAGGCTTTCTTTTAAGCTTCTTAGGCAGGATCAGAGCAGCCTGAATTTATGGATAACTTGGATCATCAGGGATAATTTGCCCCATTTTCACTCTAGCTGGTGAGAATACAAACTATTTCTGGCCCTGTGAGAATTGTTCTACCTGTTCCTTTCCAGTGCCTTTCTCACATACATGCACTGACTTGTAGTCAGCTGAAGACACAATGGGAACCTCCTGCTGATCTCCAGAGTTCTTTTATTTCCAGTAATCTGTCTTGAAAATTCTAGCCATCATGGCCTCTCTATATTCTCAGCTCTGTCTCATCAACTCAGGGAGATCTCTCAGCTCAGTCTGGGTTCCCCCTTCTGGCACTATGGCCTGGAAACTCCAGGCAGTAAGGCAGGGTAATCATAGGGCTCACTTTCTCTGCCCCACTGTACTTTGTTTTGTTTTGTTTTTACATATTTTGATCTGATGTTTAGCTTTTTAAGGTGGACCAGTGTGTCAGTGTACTAGAGCTGCTATAACAAAGTACCACATACTGAATGGCTTGAACAACAGAAATTTATTGTCTCACAGTGCTGGAGGGGCTAGAAGTCCAAAATCAAGGTCTTGGTAGAGTTGGTTCCATTGGAGGACTGTAAAAGGAGGATTTGTTCTAGGCCTTTCTCCTTGACTTGTAGATGGCCATCTTCTCTCTGTGTCTCTTCACATCATCTTCTCCTCATGCGTATCTGTGTCCAAATTTCCCCTTCTTATAAGGACACCGGTCATATTGGATTAGGGCTCACCCTAATGACCTCATTCAAACTTGATTACCTCTGTAAACACCCTAAAATCATATTGATAATTGTTAAACTGATGTCTACACCAATCAGTTTAGTATGGTGGTTAAAAGTAGGGACATTGAAATCAGACTGCCTGGGTTTGATTCTAGCTCCACCACTTGCTAGCTCTGTGCCTTAATTTCCTCATCTATAAAAGGTACTTACCATACTCATTTCATAGAGATAGTGTGAAGATATATATATGCTTAGAATAGTGCCTGGTACATAATATCCCCTCAGTAAATGTTAATTAACACAATGATCACAATAATCTCATTATTAGAACATGAGTAGGGTTACCTAAACCAACAGAGATCCAGAGATCCTGAATGGCCTTGATGAAGGAGATTAGAAAATGTATATACAATGAATACTTTATTTATTAAATTTTCCGTGCTGTCAGAAGTACTATCTTCTTCTAGCTTTTTAAGCTTAAAGTTTTTCCTTAGTGGCCCCCTCTCTCCACATTTTATGGATAGCTGCCAAAACTCAGATTTTTTAAACTCTCCTTTTATTAAATCACTTTTCTGCTTTAGAACCTGTAAAATCTCTTTACAAATTATCATATTAAAGTCTAGAGTCCTTTGCCTCGTTTTTGAAGGCCTTTGAAAATCTAGCAGTCTCTGTAAAACTTTATCTCCCAGTCTGCTTTAGCCTCTTTTTCACTAGGCAGGTTGTTGTCTTTCACTCTTCCTACAAGACATGTTCATTGCTGGTGCTTTCCTGAATTTCTGTAGGCTGATATCTATCCTCCTTTTCACTTGTCATTTACCACCCTTCTCTTTCTAGTGCCTAAACATCATGCATTATCCATTTCAAATCTTTCATTCATTTACATTTACATGACATTTACATTTACATGAACATTTACAAACATCTCCTACATGGAACGTGATGCTCTGGTTGTTAGGGATTCAGTCAGGATCAATAAGAAATGAAGAAACATTCCTGACTGCTGTATTTATCAGAGCTTTCCTCTGAAGCTTTAGTAAACTTGCAATAAGTTTCAGCACTTGTTTTCATATTGTTTTATCTATATTAGTTCTATGTCTTCATTCAATAGATATTTCTTGTGCAACTACTCCATACTAGTTAGTCTGCTAATAATACAGTGGTAAACAAGACAGACATAGTCTCTCGTAGAAATAAAAGTCTAGTAGAGAAAACAGACACTGAACAAGGAACTACAAATGTAAGAGTATTACACATAGGATGTGTAGAATTCTAGGGATGTTTATAACAGGGAGAGTTACCCCAGTCATAAGTTAAATGAAAGCTTACCTGAGAGAATGTCCTTTAAGCTAACACTTGAACAATGAGTGAGGGTTAGGCAGGTAAAGAATATAGGAAGTGTGCATTAATAAGGAAATAGCTTGTGCAAAGGCTATAGAGCAAAAGAAAACATGGTTTAGAAAATGAAAAGAAAGACTATGGACTATAAACAGAGAAAATGAATGAGAGGAAAGATAAAATATTGTGGTGATTAAACTGATGTATAAGAAATTACTTTTTCAACTATAAAGTAAAGCAGAATTATTAGACACAACACAATACAACTGTCCAGGACTGTGAGAGAGATAATTGAGTTGAGTTGAAATAAACATAAAATATGAGTTGAAATAAAAAGTGAATTAGAAGAGAAGTCAGGGGGCTGGCCTCATGGTGTAGTGGTTAAGTTCACAAGCGCCACACTGGCAGCCCGGGTTTCTTGGGTTTGGATCTTGGACGCGGACCTACACACCGTTCATGAAGCCATGCTGTGGCAGCATCCCACATACAAAATGGAGGAAGACTGGCATGGATGTTAGCTCAGGGACAATCTTCCTCACCAAAAAAAATAAAAAATACACTGTTTAAAAAAAAAAAGGAAGTCAGTCTGCTAAATCAGATTCAGAAAAATAAGTGATATATAATTGGTAAACTTTATTGAAAATGAAACGTAATAAATGACAAGAAATACAGTTACTGTTTTTGAACAAAGATTTTTGAATTTGCATAACCATAAACCTAGGAGACAGAATTCAGATAAAGACAGATAATATGAATGGCAGCTGTTGTCATGAATGTCCTCAGTCAGGAATGAAATAACTATGGCGGCCTCACAGCTTTCACAGATATAATCATATAAACAGATCCAATTCCCAAACATAAAGCACGATCTTGCAAATACCAAGGATGGCAATGTACATTATCTGCTTGGGGATGACACCTGATTATCTTACTTCTGGTCAGTAAGCTCCCAGAAGGCAAGCATAATGTTCTTACTCATCTTGGTATTTCATATCACAGAATATATTTAATAAATGTTTGCAAAATAGATAATAAAACTTCAAATTTGAGAAATAAAACAAGTTTTCAAAGCCTAGTCTCTTTTAAGACTATTTAGGGTACACATTATAGAGGGCACAAATTATATAAAAATTGTTCACTTTAAAGATTTGACTCTACCTAGTCTAGTCTATTACTGTTCGATATCCCAAGGTAGGACTATCTAACAGCCAAAAACTGCTAACTGTATCCCAGAAAAAATTAAGCATACATTCTAGCTACTATTTTCTACTGTCATGAAAAAAAGACATCACATAGAAAGCCATGGGTAAAGCCTTTCTTCACATAGGTCACTCCCATAATAATGCTGAGGCCTGAGTTTTTAAGTCCATTAAGACATTTATGTGATTCTAAGTGCATATCAAGTACAAAATGTTTATTGAATGAATGAGTAGGGGAATAAATGGCTGAATGAAGAAGGAAAAAAAGAAAGAAGAAAAGGAAGACAGGAAAGGAAGAGAGGGAAGGAGAAAATTATTTTATATCAAGAAATAGTGGAAGATGTAATTAAGAAGATACTATCCTGCCTAATAAAATAACAAATTTTAACCATTATTATATCAAACTAAGTTTTTTCGTGTGTGTGTGAGGAAGATCAGCCCTGAGCTACCATCCATGCCAATCCTCCTCTTTTTGCTGAGGAAGACTGGCCCTGAGCTAACATCCGAGCCAATCTTCCTCCACTTGATGTGGGATGCCACCACAGCATGGCCTGACAAGTGGTGCGTTGGTACGTGCCCAAGATCCGAACCCAGGCCGCCAGCAGCAGAGCATGCGCACTTAACTGCTATGTCACGGGGCCGGCCCCTCAAACTTTAAAAGTAAAATTTCTCTCTCTCTTTTTTTTTTTTGTGAGGAAGATCAGCCCTGTGCTAACATCAGCCAATCCTCCTCTTTTTTTGCTGAGGAAGACTGGCCCTGGGCTAACGTCCGTTCTCATCTTCCTCCACTTTATATGGGATGCCGCCACAGCATGGCTTGCCAAGCGGTGCATCGGTACGCACCCAGGATCCGAACCGGCGAACCCCACACCGCCGCAGCGGAGCGCGCACACCCAACCGCTTGTGCCACCAGGCCGGCCCTAAAATTTCTCTTTTAAACCACAATGATTACTACTAGACATTTTAGAACTGATTTAAAAAAATTTTTTAATTCAAGACAGACTCCCCACGGCAAATAGGCAAAGAGTATTATTTATATAATTCTGTTAATGTGTGCATAGTATGCATAATTTAATTTTAGTTACCAAATACAGCTTAATTCAAGATGCAATCATTTACTTTTGGAACCTTACATAAGAGCCATTTTGGGACTTACGGTGAGCTGTGGTTAAACATGAAGGATAGTCAAAAACAATATATACTTACAGTAAGAGGGAAAAATGAAAAGATTCCACCACTAATATTATAAAGTTAATTTTAAACTTAATCAAAATGCAAATCTATTCCTATTATAGCATCAGAAGGTCAAAAGGCACAACCAATGACTAAATAAATCACAAATTTAACATCTTGCCTTTCTATTATGAAATTCCCCATCATTAATCTGTCATACAATATTATGAACTGATTTCACTGTCAATTAATTAAAAATAAGATTTATATGTAATTATGTATTTTTCATCTTCATTCACGTATTCAATTATGAAAAATATGCCTTCGTGGTAAATCTTACCTCATTGTATCTGTTGCTGGGAATTTTGATGCTGGTTTTCCGAACTTCCATATCAACCACCAAACCCTGAACTACTGGTAATGTATACTGGTAATTTCTGAAGTCCTGGGAAAAAGCAGATTGAAGTGGAATAAAGAATTCATCAGTGGCAGAACATGATTTATAGTAATAAAGAATGTGAAAGTTGAAAGATCTTATTTACTTAAATAATAAAGAAATGTGTAATGAAAGCTCCACTTATGTATTCTAGCTCTCCAATTAGACCTTAAACTCTTATAAGGAAGTAGACCAAACAGTTTCGTATGCCCCTTATATACAATATTAAACAAATATTTGAATGCTTACCCTGCTTTATCACCACTTAATATTTTCTGTATTTATTTGTTAACTGTCTCCTTCCTCTAAGGTAAGCTCCAAGAGGGTAGGGACTCTCACTTGTTTTATTCTTGTTATATCCCAAATGCCTGGAGCATCCTAGACACTCCATGAATATTAGGAGGGTAAAACATATACATACACATACAGACACCATATCCAGTGTGGCTGAAGCAAAGTGAGCAAGAGTGGTAGGAGTAGAGGTCAAAGTGATAGCATAGAGCTAGATTTCACAGGGTCTTGTAAGCCACCATAAGGACCTTTGCCTTTGAGAAGGCTTTTGACCTATTTTAACAGATCTGACTTCTTGGTAAAGAACAGATGGTAATGGAGCAAGGATAGAAGGAAGGAGATCAAATAAACATAATAAAAACAATCCAGGCAAGAGACAGTGATAACTTGGACTAAGATGTAAATAGTTCAAAAGGTGGTGAGAGGGGCCGGCCCCGTGGCTTGGTGGTTAAGTGCACGCGCTCCGATGCTGGTGGCCCGGGTTCGGATCCCGGGCGCGCACCGAGGCACCACTTCTCCGTCCATCCTGAGGCCGAGTCCCACATACAGCAACTAGAAGGATGTGCAGCTATGACATACAACTATCTACTGGGGCTTTGGGGGGAAAAAATAAATAAATAAAATCTTTAAAAAAAAAAAAAAAAAAAGGTGGTGAGAAGTTGTTAGATTCTAGATATATTTTGAAGGGAAAACTGACACTATTTGTCACTGGACTGGATGTGGAATATGGAAAAAAGATAAGAGTCAAAGATGATTCTGAATTTTATGGCCTAGGCAACTAGAAGACTGCAACTGCCATTTACTGAGATGTAGAATACGATGCAAAAGGGAAGGTGGCAAGTCAGAAGTCTGTAGGAGAAGAACCAAGAAAGAATGGTGTCCTAGAAGGTAAAAAAAAATGTACAGATACTGGTAAATGGTTGGATGGAACTGTGTGAAAATTATCTTCTGATTACTTTTATTAACTCAGGGAAATTGGGGCTAGGTTATCAGCTGAGAGTGAGGAAAGGAGAGGAGGTACTGGAAATTTGAGAAGAGATAATGTACAAATAGTCATCTAGGAGAGTAGGAATGTATTATGGGCAAGGAAAGATTGCCAGGTAGGTCTGAGGGCTTCCTTAACGGTATAGGTCATGAATCTAAAGTAAGACCAGTGAGTATGCTACTCTTTTTGTCTTCACTCATATTCAGGCTTGGATACAAGTTAAGAATGAAGGAAGAATTAGATCCACGCAGGTATGGTCGAGTGACTTTTGATACAGGTGTGAAGACAAATAAATGAAGAAAGGAGGATAGTCTTTGACAAATGGTACTGGAACAATTGGATGTATAAATGGAAAAAAAAAAGCTTCAAACAATACCTAACAATCATAAACAAAAATTAACTAAAAATGGATCACAGACCTAAATATAAAACATAAAACTATAAACTTTTTAGAAGAAAACATAGGAGAAAATGTTGGTGATGTGAGTTTAGTCAATAAGTTCTTAGATATGATACAAAAAGCAAGCTCCACAAAAACATTAATAAATCGGACTTCAACAAAATTAAAAACTTTTGTTCTGTGAAAGACATTGTTAAGAGAATAAAAAAGAAACCACAGACTAGGAGAAAGTATTTACAAATGATACAAATCTACTAAAGGACTTATATTCAGAATACAGGAAAAACTCTCAAAACTCAACAATAAGAAAACAACAAAATTTTTAAATGGGCAAAAATCTGAATATTCACTAAAGAAGATATAAAGAGGGCAAATAAGCACATGAAAAGATACTCAATCATTCATAAGAAACATACAAATTAAAATCACAAAATTTAAAACTACTAAAGTCCTATTGGAATGGCAAATATTAAAAACAAAAAAGAAGAAAAAAACAAGTGTTGGCAAAAAAAAAAAAAATTCTTGTACTTTACTGATGAATGCAAAATACTGCAGGCATTTGGGAAACAGTTTCACAGTTCCTTATAATGTTAAACATACAATAAGGCTCAACTATCCTACTCCCAGGTATTTACCCAAGAGAAATAAAAACTAATGTTCATACAAAATTTTATACACGAATGTTTATAGCACCTTTATTCATAATCACCTAAAACTAGAAACAACCCAAATATCCATCAACAGGTGAATGGACAAACTGTGGTTAACACACACAATTGAACACTACTCAGCAATAAAAATGAATGAACTATTGATACTGAAGGGTACCAGAATATGCCACCCGAAAATATGCCTCTTGTTAATCCGTCTTTGGCCAGTCTAATTTACAGGGCCCCAGGCAAAGAACCTGAGATGAATAGAGGAAAAAGATTTTATTTCCTCCCCAACAATACATTTAACACCATCGATGAATTGCAAATGCACTATGATAAGTAAAAGAAGCCAGACTAAAAAGGCTACATACTATATAATTCCAATTATATGACAGTCTGAAAAAGTTAAAACCATAGAGACAGAGGATCAATGGTTACCAGACATTAGGGGTGCACCAGCAAATTTTCTGAAGTAATGGAACTGTTTTGTATCTTGGTTGTGACAGTGGTAGTAACATAATTCTGCACATTTGTTAAAACTCTTGGAAATGTACTTCAAAAAAGGTGAATTTTACTGTATATAAATTTTTAAAAAATTTTGTAAAGAAAGAGAGATTTTGCCAAGACACCACAATAGAAGGCAAAAGAGACAAATGAACTAGAATTATGTAAAAAAGTGATTTTAAACATGAAATCATGGAATCTTAAGACAGATAAAGAGAAAAGCAAGGCGCGGGAAGACATGGAAAGGTGTTGGAATCAACAGACTGTAAGTCTTGGTAAGCCAGAGATACAGAGGGTGGTGATGAGAGTGCAATGCTTCAGTAGATGATCCAATAGATGTTAGTATAAATGAATGATAGAGGCCATAAAAACTTGAGAGAGAGAGAGAGAGCCATCTTATAGATTAAAATATAATTTTAAAATTTCCTTTTCATTTCTGGCCAAGATGGAGAAAAGGGGACCAGATTTACCCTCTTGCCTGAAACAACCAAAAAACTGCACAAAACACATAAAACAATGATTTTCAAGACCGAATCTCAGGCAACAAAGGACAGTGACCCTTGAGAGATAGGGAACAAACAAGATGAGCTGGCTGATTGCCCACGTTACGCCTTAGGAGCGTTTCCATGCTCCAATGCAGGAAGGGGGAATCCAGGCAGAGGCTGGCCGATTTCCTGAGTTGAAGAAACCAAACTGAGAATCCAGAAAAACCAAGGTAGCTAGAGTTCGCAGGACAGAGCATCAGAGAAGAGAAAACTGCAGAGAGAGTACTCGGAAGATTTGCAGAGGGTCCCACTCTAGTATTCAGCAGAGTTCTGATTAGCAAATATGTGTAAGGATACTTCTTCGGGCCAGTGAAAGAACCACTTGAAATGATTATTGGGAACATTATCTGATACACAGGTCTGGGAATAGTGCTTTTTCCCAAAATCCAGGTAGGAAAACCTCATAATTGTGGCACTGGGTAGAGTATTATTGTATAATAAAGAATCTCCCTGGCCTTTGTCCCTGGTTCCTGGGAGGTAGCCTCTACACTCTTATAATTTCTTGAGTGACAGGAGCGTCTTTGTTATTCATGGTGGACCTTGATAAGTCTATGTTAATTTGGTGACTCATGGTGGGCCCCTAGATCGTTTATGCTAACAAGATGACTGAGGGTGGGGGCTGGCCATCCCAGAAAGATTAACCATGTGATTAGAGATTGGGGCTTTGAGGTACATGATATCAGCCCAACTTCTGGGGAGGAATGGGGCACTGGAGAGTGTGTTCAATCACATGGCCAATGATTCAATCAATCATGCCTAGTAAGGCAACTCCAATAAAACCTCAGGTCACAAAAGCTCAGGAGCTTACTAAGTGCATTTTGTTACACATTGATATACCAGGAGGGTGACATGTCCTGGAGGACACAGAAACTTCTTGTCTGGGACCCCCCCAGACCTTTCACTATGTGTGTCTTCTTTCAGCTGGTCCTGATTTGTATTCCCTTCACTATAATAAAACTGTAATCATCAGCATAGCGCTTTGCTGAGTTCTGTGAATCATTCTAGTGAATTATCAAATGTGAGGGGGTAGTGGGAACCCCTACATTAGTATCCAGTTAGTCAGAAGTAGTGGGTGACCTAGAAACCCTTGAGCTTGTAGCTGGTGTCTGAAGTATTAACAGTCTTGTGAAGGACTGTACTCTTTTTTTTTTTTTTTTTGGTGAGGAAGATCAGCCCGAAGATCTTCCTCACCAAAAATGTTAGATCAGAGCTAACATCTGTTGCCAATCCTCCTCTTTTTGCTGAGGAAGATTGGCCCTGGGCTAACACCCGTGCCCATCTTCCTCTACTTTATACGTGGGATGCTTGCCACAGCATGGCTTGATGAGGGGTGCGTAGGTCAGCGCCCGGGATCCAACCCTGCGAACCACAGGCCGCCGAAGCGGAGCGTGTGAACTTAAACACTATGCCACTGGGCTGGCCCCTGAAGGACTGTACTCTTAATCTGCAAAGTTTGGCCTAATTCTAAATAGTGCCAAAAATCATTGTAAGTACTCAGAAAGGTCTTGCCTTAGTAGTGGGGAAAAATTAGTCCTATACCAAACACGACTTTGGTTTTACCCTACAAAGCTTAAAAGCGAGACTGGAAAGGACCAAACTGTTTCTAGGTAAATTAACTGTGTTACTTGCAACACAACCCAAAAACATTTATAGGGGGTCGGCCCGGTGGCACAGTGGTTAAGTTCATGCGCTCCACTTTGGCAGCCCGGGGTTCGCCGGTTCGCATCCTGGGCACAGACCTACACACCGCTCATCAAGCCATGCTGAGGTGGCATTCCACATAGAGCAACCAGAAGGATGTACACTATGACATTCAACTGTCTACTGGGGCTTTGGGGAGAAAAAAAGGAAAAAAGGAGGAAGATTGGAAACAGATGTTTAGCCCAGAGGCATCCTTCCACAAAAAAAAAAATTTTATAGGAACACAAAAACATCCAGCACCCAGGAAGGTAAAATTGCAATATCTGGCATCCAATAAAAAATTTAAAAATACCAAGCATCCCAAGAAGCAGGAAAATACAACTCAAAATAAGGGAGAAAAAAATCAATGGAAACAGCCAGAACTTACACAGATGTTAGAATTACCAAACAAGGATATAACAGTTATTATAATTATATTCCAGATGTTCAAAAAGTTAGGTACAGGCAAAGAAGATATAGAAGATATAGAAAAAACACTTCTAGAGATGAAAATTATAATGTCTGAGATTACAAAAAAAAAAAGATGGAATTAATGGCAGCTTAAACATTGCAAAATAAAAGATTAGTGAACTTGAATATATAGCAATAAAAACTGTCCAAAATGAAACACAGAGAGAAAAAAAAGACTAAAAAAGAAATAAAAAGAGGATTAGCAAGCTGTGAAATAATGTCAAGCAGCCTAAGATGTCTGTAACATTAGTGTCCCTGAAGGAGAGGAGGGGGTAGACAGAAAAAGTATTTAATGAAACAATAAACCCACAAATCTAAAAAGCTCAACAAACCCAAAGCACAAGAAACATGAAAAAAACTATACCAAAGCACATAATCAAATTGCTCAAAACCAGCAATAAAAAGAAAAATTTAAAAGCACACAGAGAAGGAAAAAACATTATGTAGAGAGGAACAAAGACAAGAGGGAAAAGAGATTTCTTGTCTGAAACAATGCAAACCAAAAGACAGTAGAGCAACATCTTTAAAATACTCAAAGAATAAAACCAACAACCTAGAATTCTACATCTAGCAAAAATATCTTTCAAATACTAAGGTGAAATAAAGATGTTAGAAATACAAATGCTGAAAGAATTCATCACCAGCAGACCCACACTACAAGAAATGTTACAGGAAATCTTTCAGGCAGAAGAAAAATGACACCAGATGGAAATACAGATTTACCCAAAGGAATGAAGAGCACTGCAAATGGCAACTACACGGATAAACTCAAAAGAGTTTTTCTTATTGTTTAAATCTTTTTAAAAGATAACTGGAACTATAACTACAACTGCATGACAGAGTGAGAAAATAAATCCAGTCCCCAAAAAGCAACTAAAAAGCTGGGCAAATGGTTTTTTTAAAAAACAACCATTTCAGAGCTCTGGAATTAGACCAAAGGTATGACACACTGAGAAGTGTTTATTCATGAAAACTACTGACCTTCAAGTAAGAACAGTAGAATTGAGTCTGCAACCTACAGGGCTGCCCCCTAGCCCTGTTAGGAAGTTCAACCAGGACAAGGTAGTCTATGAAAACAATAAGCTTTGCTACTTGAAGGATCACGATTTGGAGTATTATCAGTTAAAGTGATAACCTCAGTGGCTAGTAAAGAGAGAGAGCCAGCAGCTCTAATAGCCTGAGGTGCTAGCCTGTTTGGGGCACCTAATGGACAGGCAGACCATCAGAAATTTAACAAAGAAGGTTCTGGGAGGTGAGATAGCCATAGGGAGCTTCATAACTTCTCCAAATATCCAGGAATGACCTTAGTCTGTGCATACATGCAGCAAAGACCTTAGTGGGCCCAAGCCAACCAAGGTCCTTGGTCAACAGAATCAGAGCCTGTGCCAGTGCAGAAGACACATGAGAGAGCACAGCAGAAAGGAAAAGAATGAAGTTTGAATTCCAGTCCATACACAGATCCATCAGCAAAGAATGGAAGCCTTACTGGCCTAAGGTATTTGAACTCAATCTCTGACCAATCTTTGGCTGGACTATAAGCTATATTAGAAAGAAGAGACACCCCTAGGATGGATGCCAGGTTTAAAATAAAAACAAGACATAATACTAGGTGTTTTAATTATACATAAACGCTAGTCCTCACAATAATCCTGCAAGGTCACTTAGATATTAAGTGTATAATCAGCAGCTGGAATCTTGTACTATCTCACTCCAAAGCTCCATATACTTTCCAAAGAGTATATATGTTGTTCTTTTCCTCCAGCATATATCTTCACCCGCATGAAGCAGCAGGGGCACTGCTATCAACAGAATAATAAAATCCTTCTCTTCCTTCTCCCATACAAACCCCAGTAAGGAAAAAGAAAATAAAAATTTTCAACTTACTGCAAGAAGATTCATGATGGTATGCCCCGTCTCTCCAAACAATGGCTTCCGAAACCTGACACTGAACAGCGGACACGGATAAACTATGGAAATGGGAAATGATCAGACTAAGTTTGGCAGCTTAAAATTTTGGTAAAAGAGACATCATGGTTGACATAGTTTTCAAAATATAATTGTAATGGCTCATTAGAACGTATGAAATTTAGGGCTCAAAAAGTATTTACAATGGTAGCATCACAGACAAATCCTGAGCCTTCTACGAACTCTTACCAGAGTTAAGTCTTTTGATGACTTGAATAAGCCTCTTGATGCAGCTGTTTCAAAAATGACCAAAAGGTCTTACGAAGCACGCTTCTTCAAACTGGATTAATATGACCCAGGAAACCCAAGTATCTCCTGATTCCTCTGTGCTCAAGAAGTCTAGGGCTGGCCCCATGGCTTAGGGGTTAAGTGCGCACGCTCTGCTACCAGTGGCCCGGGTTCGGATCCCAGGCGTGCACCAACGCACCGCTTCTCCGGCCATGCTGAGGCCATATCCCACATACAGCAACTAGAAGGATGTGCAACTATGACGTACAACTATCTATTGGGGCTTTGGGGAAAAAAAAAAAAGAAGGACTGGCAATAGATGTTAGCTCAGAGCCAGTCTTCCTCAGCAAAAAAAAAAAGAGGAGGATTAGCATAGATGTTAGCTCAGGGCTGATCTTCCTCACAAAAAAAAAAAAAAAAAGACGTCTAAAAGAGTTCTCTCTTATACATCTCCCAACCAGGACCCTCCTTAAGAAAGCCAAGGGCCCAGCCCTGTGGCTGAGTGGTTAAAGTTCTGCATGCTCTGCTTCAGCAGACTTGGTTTGTGGGTTCGGATCCCGGGCGTGAACCTACTCCACTCACCAGCCCTGCTGTGGCAGTGTCCCACATACAAAAAAATAGAGGAGGGTTGGCACAGATGTTAGCTCAGGGCTAATCTTCCTCAGGCAAAAAAAAGAGGATGATTGGCAATGGATGTTAGCTCAGGGCGAATCTTCCTCAGCAAAAAGAGAAAAAAAAGACAGCCAAATACAAGGTGATCCTATTAACTGGCTCACTTCTTGAACTTTATGGTTTGAACTGCCTGTTTAAGACAGGAAGATACACATGTTGTTTCCTCTGCATACCAACCTTCCTTTCCCCTACTTCATTCAGTTGATTCAAATGCCTCCTTCACAGTTCAGTCCAGAGGCACCTTGGTCTAAGAAATGCTCCTTATCCAATTCCTTCATTCTTGGTAAGTTAGAGCCCATCTTGGGGCTCCTGAAGAACTTCGTTAACTTTGAGCATGTGTTTTAATACAGTATACTTCTATAATCATGATTTCTGTATGTCTTGCTTACAAAGGTTCCCAAGAGCCTATAAAGAATGTCTTAGTCATTTCTGAATTCCCAGGATTCATGACACATAGTAGGCCTTTATTAAGTTCTTGTTGAATTAAAGAATAAATAAGTGAAAGAATGAAGCTGACTTGATGAGAACATACATAGCTTTATGGTTTATAATTTTCTAACATATATGTTTTATGGTTTGTGAAATAATTTTTCATTACCTCATTTGATCCTCTTAACAATCCTATGTAATATCAAAGGCAAGCATTATTATCTCCAGTTGCAAAAGAAACTGAAAATCAGACAACTTGAGTGACTTGCCCAAAGTTACAGAGCAAGTAAGGTGGCACAGTTAAGAACCTTATTCAAGTGGTCTGATCCCTAGACCAGGGCACTTTCAATTAGGTGAAGCTATAACATTTAAAACTAAGCTTGCATTTAGCGCTTCATGTCTTAAAAACAAAATCACAACTTAGTTGTACTGCTACAACCATGGGCAAGGAAGCTCTTCTGTTGCTTACCTTACCAACTGAGAGTGATCTCTATACCACTAGTTTCCAGTATGTGTTATCTTACATAAAATGTTTGTCATAACTATTTTCCAAGCTGGTGACAAAAAATATGCTCACCATATATACATATTATAAAAAATAAAGTTACTTGTTAAGTTCAAATTCATTTTTTCTGAAGATGATCATGTATTTATCATGAACTATAAAACCAGTAAGTTTGCAAGGTAATAAATAATCACTAACTTTCTCATTTGATATTTTCAGTCCTTCCCATTACAGCCAAAATAAGTTGAGAAAATGACGAAGTTTAGCTTAGCTATTTCAAAAGACTACTTCTGCTGAATTGTACCACCAGGGGGGTTCTAAATACTTCAGGACTTTATTTAGTCATGATGTTTTGGTCATATGGCTTAGAAGAAGAAATTTTACTACTTACGTCGATATTCAGCTCCAAGTCTCAACATTAGTCGGATGGGAAACACTTTAGCCCAAGGAGTTTCCCATTTCTGGATGAGAATCCCAAACAAGTAAGGTGGGGTTGGGAGTACTAGGTCTTGCAGTGACTGATAAGTAGCAGTCACATATAAGAATCCACCATGTTCTTTACTGCCAAGGAAACTTTGACTGAAGAAGGAATGTCCCAAGTTGCCCACAACATTCCCTAAAACAAAAAAGTTCATTAATTACTTTCTATCAATAAATCAATCATATTTTTAGTAATCAACATTACTCAACACTGGGCCAGACACTACCAAACACTGATTCCCAACCTTTCACCACCAAAGACCCATGTTTATAAAGTTATTTTTTAAATAAATGGCATTTATTAAATGAAAATTTGTTTTCCAATTTTATCAGGGCTTCTGGTGAGTATGACGTAACTTATATTATCACACTGTAGAAGCCTGTCTAGGTAAAAGCCAAAAATATTGATGCCTTCCTCAAATTGTACAGCTTTACTATATGCATTATTATAGAGGCCTCAGGATAAGAATTATTGCCTCAAAGGTTATGAAAATGTTAAGATTAGTTACCTGCTCTCATAGAGCTTACAATCTCATTGGGTGAATAAAGTCAATTCATGAACATAATGAATTAAGACAATGGGTACAGTTACGCATGAGACATTGAGGGAAGAAGAAAATTTACGGAGAAGGTAGTACCACAGACAGGATTTATTCTTTGTAATTCTGGTTGAGACAAATATGAAACATACACAACTTAGGGCTTATTTAAATCTATATTAGGCACGTTTTTTTTTCTTTTAACTGCAAATGCTCTTTACTAGGCACTTTCTAATTCAAATTTTTTTTAATAAAACAGTAACAAATTCGCCCGTCATTAAGGAGACATTATCCTCAGTTTAGAATTACAAAAGAACTTCCCAACAAGAGCTGTTCAATAACAGAACAGCAGATATGTTTACTAGACATGTGCAAGCTTCCTTTGATACCTCTGAAAGAAATAATACCAAATACAGAAATCCCCATCAGAGAAATCAATGCTTATTTTCCTCAAAAACACTTTAGTTTTCATAGAACACTTTGGTGATGGTCATAGAATCCTTGAGTAGAGTGAGAATCTATGTTGATAGTAGAGTCCACAAGTGAAGGGAGCACCTCTCCACAAAATTCAGAGAAGCTTTGTGGCTGAGAGCCATGTTCACCTGGACATCATCATCTGCCAAACACATTTAGGGGTAATACTCTTGCCCCAGGATTAACCAAATCTGGCTGCACATTTAAGCTGCTGGGCCAGATCTATAAAAATAAAAAAAATCCCCATATCAAGGAAGCAGTATGGTTTTTTGAAAAAAATCACAGATTTTGGAGTCAGAGATATGAGTTTGAATACTACTTCGATCACTCACTATTGTACGATTTTTGGTCAAGTTACTCAACATCTATGAGCCTCAGCATCCATGTAAAATGGGAGAAATTATACTAAATTTCAGACTTGTTGTGAAGAACAAATGATGGAATATATGAAAAATGTCTAACAGGACCTGGCACACAATGTGTTCACAAAAAATTTTAACTATCATGTTATGCTGCAAATATACATATAATGATCAGCCAAAGATTAGAGGATTTTCTTTGCTTTATCAAAGATTTTAGAGTAAGGTTTATATAAACTTTCATCTTTTTACCTGGGGCAGGGAGGGAGGGAGAGAATGGGAGATAAAAGAGATAGAAGATTTTTTTCCCTCGACAACGACAAGGAGAGTACACAATAGCATTCCTCTAAAGCTCTAATGACAGCATAATGTTTATGTTTCATAAGATTGCCCTAGTGAATACAGCTCAGAGGTGAAAACTAGGTTGGTGTGGTACTCAAGGTATTCATTCATTATTCCTTTGGGATCTCCCTATCAGAGACTGGAGTCTATTACTGGTTATTTTTCCACAGATATTGATCACTTTTCTGCTTCTACCACTTAACAAGCCCCTCCCCACCCGAATAACATTTGGATTCTTTATTGTGTCTGCTTAGATTATAACATATATCGTCTATCCTTTAAGAATTTGCTTTCTTTTTTTTTTGTGAGGAAGATGCCAATCCTCCTCTTTTTTTGCTGAGGGGATCTGAACCTGCAAACCCCGGGCCACCAAAGCGCAGCACATGCACTTAACCACTTGCACCACCCGGCCAGCCCCTGCTTTCTTAAAAATTAAAAAAAAAATCTCTACCAATCCTAATGAGTGATTTAGTTTAGACTGTCATTTACCACCTTATCTACAAAAAAATAATATTCCATGGTGTAGATATGGTCAAAAATAAAACAGTGGGAATGAAAATCTGACAAGGAAAAGCTTTCATTTGAAGACTTAATCTGGGGCTCTTGAACTCATAAAGTCTGTTACTTATCTATACAGGCACTTCTCTATAGGAACATTCAATACAATGAATCCACTGAAGTAATTCTATATACCCCAAAACCACTGAAGAATCCATATAACTAAAATACACACCAACTCTTGCTTCTGAGCTTAAATGACCTGGCAAAGATGTCAAATGCTTTATATCAATAGTCTACAAGGCAATTTACATGGCATTAATCAGGTAATCATCAGACCAGTGCAATTAGGTTAACAGAGCAGGTACCAATCCCCTAAATTTTGGGGTTTATTTTACAGATGAAGAGATTGAAGCTCAGGGGTAGAGGTGAAGTGATTCTCAAAAGACACGAGGTAAATAAGTGGCAAAACAAGATCTAGAAAGCAGATCTTTCAATCTCCTAGTCTTTCCATATATCACACTTTCTTTAAAAAACACATATATAGTAATTTGCAATTTTCCATCTTAAATTTGGAATTGAAACTTTGGTTTTCAAGGTGCTTGCAAATAGCCATCTTTAAATTCAATTCACTTACAACTTAAATACCTATGTGACAATAGTTACCTTTTGTTTCAAAGCATATTTATCAATCCTCACATCAACTAAAATGGAACAATTTCCAAGCAAATGGTTCACTTATTAAAAAAAAATGAATATTTTTAAACATTAATATAACTAAAACTCAAGACATCAAAAGAATTTAGATAATCCCTTGGAGTTCTTTGTAATACAATAAACTGCAGTTAAGCATGAGTACTTCATATAAGGTCATTTCCTCAGTGGAGAACATCTGTGAGATTTACTATGGTAACTTCAAAAAGCTCAAGAGGCAGTTGATTGCTTCTTATGGTTCAAAACATGGGATTAAGAGAAGACACAGCTGAAATAAAACCTGAGTTCAGCCACTTACCAGCTATGTATGTGATCTTAGGCAAGTTACTTAAGACCTAAGTGCCTCTCAGTTTCCTCATATGTAAAATGGGAACAAGAACAGTATGAATCTCATACAGTTGTAGTTAGAAGAAATGAAAGTGAACATAAAGCAATGAATACACTGCCTAGCATGTGGTAAGTGCTCAACAAATATTAAGTATTAGTCTTAAATCACCTCTTCATAAATAATTCCATATTATTTTCTCATCAGTTGAAAAATTACTTTGCAAAGCAGCAATACCAAGGCTCCTTTGCTCATAGAAAGATACAAAATAAATTTACTTTACCTAAAAGGTTCATAATTAATTGGAAAAATAAAATAAAAGCCTGAACCATGAGATAACATTCTTTAACTGGAAAAACAATACAAGAAAATTACTGATGATGGGGAAAACACCAGTGAAGTTCCTCTTTCCCTGGAAACACCTTGGTTAGGAAACTTTTTCTTATTTTACAGATAAAAAAGTGACTTGCTTCAGAAATCAATCATTATTATAAACAGTGTAATTTTTGTGGCCATGAGAAATAATGGCAAGCTACTAAAATCTGAAACAATTACTAGGACATGAATTGATCAAGTATTTACCATATGATATATACTGCTAGATAATGACCCAAAAAAGAGATACACATATTAATAAAATATTTTCTAATATGCACAAAACTTGACTGACTGCCAGTCATTCTACAAACATTTACAGGATATCTATCATGTTTTTATAAAAATCTTATCAATTGTTTGAGTATATTCTTTGAAAGGCTAACTTATTTATTTATTTATTTATTTATTTATTTTTTTGCTGAGGAAGATTAGCCCTGAGGCGACATCTGTTGCCAATCTTACTCAGTTTTGCTTAAGGAAGATTAGCCCTGAGCTAATATCTGAGCCAATCTTCCTCTACTTTATATGTGAGTTACTGGCACAGCATGGCTGATGAGTGGTATAGGTCCGCGCCTGGGGTTCTGAACCTGCAAACCCAGGCCACTGAAGTGGAACGTGCCAAACTTAATCACTATGCCATGGGGCTGGCCCCTAAAAGGCCACTTTCTTTCTTTTTTTTTTTTTTTTTATTTATTCATTTTTTGTGAGGAAGATCAGCCCTGTGCTAACATCTGCCAATCCTCCTCTTTTTTTTTTTTGCTGAGGAAGACTGGCCCTGGGCTAACATCCATGCCCATCTTCCTCCACTTTATATGGGACGCCGCCACAGCATGGCTTGCCAAGGAGTGCGTCAGTGTGCGTCCAGGGTCCAAAGCGGTGAACCCCGGGCCGCCACAGCGGAGCGCGCGCACTTAACTGCTGCATCACTGGTCCGGCCCCAGGCTACTTTCTAAAAATCTCTTTTTTTCCCCTCTTCTAATTCACCTGTAATTTTTATTTTACATACATGTGGGGATAGAAAATGGGTAAGAGATGGTAGTTTAGTTTAAAAATATTCTAAATATATTTTTTTTCTAAGTTAATAGTGAGTATGCACCTATATTCTTAGGCTGAGATAAACTTCCACATTAAAAAATGAAAGATCATACTCCATTGTATTTGAGGCCTATAATTTTATCAGTAACATTACAAAATTATTAATTAAAAAATTCAAAGAAGATGATTGCAATTAATAATATACAAATCAGTAATATAGTGCTTTAAAGTTTTGCCTTTGATAAATCTATATACGAATGAAATTTATAATTTTATTTATTTTTTTTTCCCCCTAAGCCCCAGTAGATAGTTGTATGTCATAGCTGCACGTCCTTCTAGTTGCTGTATGTGGGACGTGGCCTCAGCATGGGCGGAGAAGCGGTGCGTTGGTGCCCGGCCAGGATCCGAACCCAGGCTGCCAGCAGCGGAGCGCGCGCACTTAACCGCTAAGCCACGGGGCCGGCCCAAGAAATTTAAATTAACCAAAAATTCATCTGTGTTAACTCAGGTAGCCATGATTTAAAGATACAAAATAAGTAAAACTTTAGAATGAGAGTAGGTGACAAAAAGAGATAGTAAAAACAAAAAAGATCTTTCAAAGATCTGAAATTATAGAAACTTCCCTGACCTGCTTGAGTGACCCATGGTATTCCTTTCTCAGGGACCAGAGATACTAGGCCTCAGAAACACTCTTAGGCTCACCAAAATGTTATTTTCCCTTGTTTCCAAGTCCCCGTGGGAACAAGAAGTCAGGAATAATAAGCACAGCATTTTTATTAACAGAAGTGTTCTCTCAGGACTCCTTTCCTCCAGGTGTTTTTCCACCAAATGACAAAAAAATGCTTCCTAGTGAGATCGGACCAATTTATTAATTCTTTTTATCTACAGTTTTTTTATTAAGCCTCTCCAAGGTGTCAGACTGTTTGTTCTAAGGGCTGGCACACAGGGTTGAGCCAGAAAGGTAGAAATCTTGCCCTCATAGACCTTACATTCTAATAGAGGAAGACAAATAATTTCAGTTAGTAAAGTGAGCGATAAATGCTTTGAAGAAAATAAAACAAAAAAGATAATGTGATAGATTGACGAAGGCAGAGGAGAGAATACTTGAGTTAAGAGGGTCAGGGAAAAAGCCTCTGAGGAAGAAACATTTGAGAATAGACCTGAATGAAGAGGGAGCCAACAAAGATCTTAAAGAATAGCATTACAGGTCTAGGAATAGTAAATGCGCAAGTTATGAGATGGAAATGAGTTTGATGGGTTCAAAGGTCAAAAAGATGAACAACATAGCTAAAGCAAACTGAGGAGTACAAAGAGATAAGGTCAAAGGGATCTTTAGTGATTAGATCACATAAGATCTTGCAGGCCAAAGGAAGGAGTTTAGAGTTTATTCTAATCACAGTGGGAAGCCACTGGAAGGTTTAAGCAGCTTCAATTGTGTCTTCATACCCAGCACTATGCTCCTATGCTACACAAATATGTTCTCAATTCACAAAGACCAGATTTGGGATACCCAAGGAAAAGTTGAGAGAAGATGAACATGTCTGTAAACATAGAATTGCAAATGATTGAAAGGGAACAAAAGCAGTTTTCAAACGTAAAAATGATTTAACTTGCAAAGTTGATAATATTCATATTCTATGTTTAAAATTATAATTGTCTTCTTGCTTTGTTCCGAAGTTAAATCTAAAAGTTGAAAATCAATACCAGTGTAAACCTTATTATGTCCAGGTAAATATTAATCAATTCACATTAATATTTCTCTTGAATTAATAATTTTCTTGGAGAGAGAAATATTAAATTGGAAGAATTCACTGAAGAATGTAACCTAGGATCCAGCACAAAAAGGCAAAGAGAAAAATTATACAAAAGAGCTGTTAAGGGATATCAAAGATTGATGTGAGAGGCTCCAACATCAAAAAGGAGTTCACAAGAAGACAATGTTGGGAATGAAAGAGAAGTAATATTTAAAGAGATAATAGCTAAGAATTTTCCAAATTAAAGAAAGAAATGTGTTTTCAGATCAAAAGTACACTTTGATATTCAGCAATAAAAATAAAAATCCAGGGGCTGGCCTGGTGGTGTAGTGGTTAAGTTTGTGCACTCTACTTCAGAGGCCCAGGGTTCGCAGGCTCAGGTGCTGGGCGCGGACCTACATACCGCTTATCAAGCCAAGCTGTGGCGGCATCACGCAGACAACATAGAGGAAGATGGGCACAGATGTTAGCCCAGGGCCAATCTTCCTCAGCAAAAAAAGGAGGCTTGGCAACAGATGTTAGTTCAGTGGTAATCTTCCTCACAAAAAAAACAAAGAAAAAAACATCCACTTATATGTACACATATAGACCAATGAAACAGAATAGAGTCCAGAAACAGATCTATACATTTAAGCTAAACTAATATTCAAAAGCAGTGCCAAGGTAATTCAATGGCAAAAGAATAGTCTTTAACAAATAGTGCTGTAACAATTGGATATCTATAAGCAGTTGAAAAAAAAGAACTTCAAGACTTACCTCACTCTCTCTACAAAGATTAACTCAAAATGGATCATAGATCTAGAGATGAGAGCTACAGCTATAAAACTTCTAGAAAAAAATATCAGAGAAAATTTTTGTGACTTTGGATTAAGGCAAAGATTTCTTAGGAAACTAAAGTATAAACTATAAAAGAAAAACTGATAAACTGGATTCACAAAAATTTACAACTTCCACTCTTTGAAAGACAATTAAGAAAATGAAAAGACAAGCGGTGGACTAGAATATATTTGCAAAATACACTATCTAATAAAGGACTTGTATCCAAAATTCATAAAGTACTAAAAACTCATTAAGAAAACAACCCAATTTTTAAATGGGCAAAAGAACAGCTACAGAAGGTAAATAAGCATACGGAAAGATGCTCAATATCATTAGTCATTAGCAAAATGCAAACTAAAACCACAATGAGATACTACTACACACTCCTTACAAAAGTAAAAATTAAAAAATAAAAAGGCAATACAAGGTGCTGGCAAAGATCCAGAACAACTGGAACTTTTCATACATTGCAGGTGAATAGATAAACAAATTGTGGTACATACACTCACTTTAGTATATAGCACGTAATTTTTTAAAGATAATGAAAAGTTCAGAAGAAGACATTACTTCTATCTGGGAGGATCATCTGAGAAGAATTCATGGAGAAAGTGGTCTTTGAGTGAGACTTAAGAGAACTGATAAGATTCAGATAGTTGGAATATTGAAAAATAGCATGGGGGTGGGGCTTATGATCATGAGTAATGAAGTAGGAAACCATCAGAATATATAAAGAACCAAGAAATGTTTAGTTTGGCTACAATGGAAGTACGGGGAGACTACTAGTGGGAAATGAGACTGGAAATATAGGATCAGATTATGTAGAGTGCTGAATGTTGGAGTACACAGTTTATTCTAAAGGCAATGTGGAGCCAATAAAGGTTTTACAGTAAGAAAAGGAAACACCCAAATATTAACTCTGGAAAAAATAATCTGGTAGATACCATTCCCATCTCATTCAAATCCATGTTCTGAAAGTTTGTTTGTAAAAAACAAGTACAAAACATGGAGGAAGGGAGAGGAGATGGGAAGAAACAATATAAAATTTAGAATCTCCCATGGCACTACAATAACCAGAAGGCATCTTGAAACTCTCAGAATGTCATTTCTCATGAAATACAATTTTCCCCCTCACTGTGGAAAGCATAAGCAACTACGAATGACAAAAAACACTTTTATATACTAAATAAACAACATACATACACACATATATACACACACACATATTATTATTAAATATATGTAGTTTAGATTAAAAATTCACAGGAAAGTAAAAAGAAAGGTCAATCAAGGGCTTCTTAGGCTTTTTGAGTGATTTATGGCAGAGTAACCACTAAGCAAGTGATAGAGTATTCAAGGCTTTCACATACTCAGGGGAAATTTAAGACACGATTTGCCAATTCTATACAGTGTGCTACAAAGAGAAAAAAACAATGAATTAGGATCATTTTAGAACACTTAAAATATGTTTCCACTTATTAAAAAAATCATAGTGAGGCTTCATGACATTAGCATCATGGAGGAGTGAGCTCTTCCCTTAGTCTCTCCCTACTAAGATACAACGAAAAGGACATTCATAAACCAACAGAGGACATTCATACAACACAGCAGACATCTGAGAGATCCACAATGCCATACATCTCAAGATGGGGATGCTGGACCCCTCCAGGAGTTAGTGGAAGGAGGTAAGGGAATCATTTCTCCCTCCTATGCAGCAGCGACCTAGGGGTGGGACCTTGTGATGGCCGGCATGCAACCCTGAGAGGAGAACGGAGAGAACGCACCCCTCTGTGGGAACACTGTGCCCTCAGAATTACCTCCCGGCCTATTGGAATGCCCCACACAGAGGTGGCTAAGCAATCACAGGGGTGTCTGCACCAAGCCGGGCAGACAGTGAGTGCAGAGCTGGGGCACGTGGGATGGTGAACACAAAAGAAAGCACCCCTCCTCCCCCTACCTCCTGGTGCACCAGCTCAGCCTGACAGCCTGAGCAGGGGATCCCTGCCAGAGGGCCCGAGGATACGTTTGTAAAACAGCGGCAGTGAGTGGGCAAACGCAGACGGCCCTGTCAGCACAGCTTCCAAAGAACAGGCACAGCTGCCAGAGATCACGGCAGGCTCAGAATACACAGTTCCTGCCCCCCCACCCAGTGGCAGCAGGTGGATCTGCGACCAGATACTACCACTATGCAAAGGCACAATCCACCCCACCAAACAGTATGAAGAGGTATATTAATACTCCAGGTTAGAAGGAAAATGACAAGCACCAGAAATCAATCCTGAAGGCACATAAATTTACAATCTAAACGACAAGAGAATTAAAAATATCTATCATTAAAAAACTCAACGAGTTACAAGAAAACTCAGAAAGACAGTTCAATGAAATCAGGAATAAAATTAATGAACAGAGGGAATTCTTCACAGATTGAAATTATAATGAAAAAATCAATCAGAAATGTTGCAAATGAAAAACATAATGAATGAGATAAAGAAAAATCTGGAGTCCTGAAATAACACAGTGGATATTACGGAGGACAGAATTAGCAATTTAGAGGACAGAAATATAGAAATTCTCCAAGAAATATCTGACAATTAGGAAATGCAACATAAGGGATTATAGGTATCCTAGAGGGAAAAGAGGGGGAGAGAGGAGCAGAGAGCTTGTTCAAAGAAACAATAGCTGAGAACTTCCCAAACCTGGGGAAGGAGCTGGAATTACAAGTAAAAGAAGCTAACAGCACTCCTAATTACATCAATGTAAAAAGACCTTCTCCAAGGCATATATTAGTAAAACTGGCAAAAATCAACAACAAAGAAAAAATATTAAAGGCAGAAAGGCAGAAGAAAATAACCTACAAAGGAACCCCTATCAGGCTTTCAGTGGATTTCTCAGCATAAACCTTGCAAGCTAGGAGAGAGTGGAATGATATATTCAAAATTTTGAAAGACAAAAACTTTCAGCCAAGAATACTCTATCCAATGAAAATATCCTTCAGATATGATGGAGAAATAAAATCTTTCCCAGATAAACAAAAGCTGAGGGAGTTCATCGCCACAAGACCCTCCCTACAAGAAATGACCAAGAAGGCCCACATACCCCCCCCAAAAAAAGAAAGAGTTTACAAAGCCTTGAACAAGGAGATAAACAGGCAGATGAGCTGCTCTCTATCAGGTTAGCAAACACTTATAACATTAAAGATAAAGGGAAAGAAAACATCAAAAATAAATATAATCATTACATTTAAACAACAAACACAACACAAAAGGGAATAAGTTGTGACAACAATAACTTAGTTGGGGAAGAGGCAAGGACACACCAGAACCTGCCTAGACTAAGGAAATAAGAGGCTATCAGAAAATGGACTATCTCACCTATGACATCTTTTATACAAACCTCACAGGAACCACTAAACAAAAAATCAGGGGTGGGCCTGGTGGCGTAGCAGTTAAGTGCACACGCTCCACTTTGGTGGCCTGGGGTGCACAGGTTTGGATTCCGGGCACGCACTGATGCACCGCTTGTCAAGCCATGCTGTGGCGGCGTCTTATATAAAGTAGAGAAAGATGGGCACAGATGTTAGCCCAGAGGCAATCTTCCTCGGCAAAAAGGGGAGGATTGGCATCAGAAGTTAGCTCAAGGCCAATCTTCCTCACAAAAAAAAAAAATTAAAACATAGCCACAAATGATAAATAAAGAGAAAACCATCATAGAGAACCACCAAACTGAATTGGCAGTCTGAAATACATGGGACAAGAAAAAAGGAAAATACAGAACAACTGGAAAACAAGTGATAAAATGGCAGCACTAAGCCCTCATATATCAATAATCACTCTAAATGTAAACGGATTGAATTCTCCAATCAAAAGACACAGAGTGGCTGGATGGGTTAAAAAATAAGACCCAACAATATGGTGCCTTCAGGAAACACATCTCAGCTCTAAGACAAACACAGGCTCGGAGCGAAGGGATGGAAGATGATACTCCAGGCTAATGGCAAACAAAAGAAAACAGGTGTTGTCATACTTAGACACAGTAAACTTCAAGATAAAAAAGGCAATAAGTGACAAAGACGGGCAGTATATAATGATAAAAGGGACACTCCACCAACAGGACATAACACTTAAAAATATAAACGTACCTAATACAGAAGTACCAAAGTACACAAAGCAACTACTAATAGACCTAAAAGAAGATATTAACAGCAACACGCTTATAATATGGGACCTTAACACCCCACTTACATCAATGGATTGATCATCCAGACAGAAAGCCAACAAGAGAATTAAATGAAAAACTAGGGCCAGCTCCGTGGCTTAGCAGTTAAGTGCGCGCGCTCTGATGCTGGCGGCCCGGGTTCGGATCCCGGGCGCGCCCCAAGGCACCACTTCTCCGTCCAGCGCGAGGCCGAGTCCCACGTACAGCAACTAGAAGGATGTGAACCTATGACATACAACTATCTGCTGGGGCTTTGGGGGGAAAAAAATGAATAAATAAAATCTTTAAAAAAAAAAAAATGAAAAACTAGACCAGCTGGATTTAGTACACATATATATAACACTCCATCCAAAAACAGCAGAATACACATTCTTCTCAAGTACACATGGAACATTCTCCAAGACAGACCATACGTTGGGAAACAAGGCAAGCTTCCATAAATTTAAGAAGATTGAAATCATATCAAGCATCTTTTCCGACCATAATGCTATGAAACTAGAAATCAACTACAAGAAAAAAGCTGGGAAAGTCACAAATATGTGGAGACTAAACAACATGCTACTGAACAACCAAAGGATCACTGAAGAAATTAAAGGAAAAATCAAAAAATATCTGGAGACAAACAAAAATAAAAATACACCATACCAACTCATATGGGATACAGCAAAAGTAGTCCTAAGAGGGAAATTCATAGCAATACAGGCCTACCCTAACAAGAAAAATCTCAAA
Source organism: Ceratotherium simum simum (assembly GCF_057802395.1). Lineage (NCBI taxonomy): Eukaryota > Metazoa > Chordata > Mammalia > Perissodactyla > Rhinocerotidae > Ceratotherium > Ceratotherium simum. The sequence continues at coordinate 6,897,696 of NC_141921.1, forward strand.
TAAATAATCTTAAACTACACCTAACAGAACCAGAAAAAGAAGAAAAACAAAGCCCAAAGTCAGCAAAAGAAGGGAAATAATAAAAATTAGAGCAGAAACAAATGAAATTAAAACCAAAAAACAGTAGACAGGATCAATGAAACTAAGAGCTGGTTCACTGAAAAGATAAACAAAATTGACAAACCCTTAGCCAGACTCACTAAGAAAAAAACAGACAAGGCTCAAATAAATAAAATTAGAAGTGAAAGAGGAGAAATTACAATGGATACTGCAGAAATACAAAGGATTATAAGAGAATACTATGAAAAACTATATGCCAACAAATTGGACAATCTAGAAGGAATGGATAAATTCTTAGACTCATACAATCTCCCAAAACTGAATCAAGAAGAAATAGAGAATCTGAATAGACTAATCACAAGTAAAGATATTGAAACAGTAATCAAAAACTCCCAAAACATAAAAGTCCAGGACCAGATGGCTTCTCTGGAGAATTCTACCAAACATTCAAAGAAGATTTAATACCCATCCTTCTCAAACTATTCCAAAAAATTGAAGAAGACAGAATACTTCCTAACACATTTTACAAGGCCAACATCACTCTGATCCCAAAGCCAGACAAGGACAACACAAAGAAGGAAAACTACAGGCCAATATCACTGATGAACATAAATACAAAAATCCTCAACAAAATATTAGCAAACTGAATACAGCAATACATTAAAAGGATCATACACCATGATCAAGTGGCATTTATACCAGGGATGCATGGATAGTTCAACAACCACAAATCAATCAATGTGATACACTACATTAACAAAATGAGGAATAAAAACCACATGATCATCTCAATAAATGCAGAGACAGCATTTGACAAGATCCAACATCCATTTATGATAAAAACTCTCAAAAAAATGGGTATAGAAGGAAAGTATCTAAACATAATAAAGGCCATATTTGACAAACCCACAGCCAACATCACACTCAACAGGGAAAAACCAAAAGCCATCCCTCTGAGAACAGGAACAAGACAAGGGTGCCCAATCTCACCACTCTTATTCAACACAATACTGGAGGTTTTGGCCAGAGCAACTAGGCAAGAAAAAGAAATAAAAGGTATTCAAATTGGCAATGAAGAAGTGAAACTCACGCTGTTTGCAGACAACATAATTTTACATATAGAAAATCCTAAAGAATCCATCGGAAAACTATTAGAAATAATCAACAACTACAGCAAAGTTGCAGGGTACAAAATACACTTACAAAAATCAGGTGCATTTCTATACTCTAATGATGAACTAACACAAAGAGAACTTAAGAATACAATCCCATTTACAATCGCAACAAAAAGAATAAAATATCTAGGAATAAATTTAACCAAGGAGGTGAAAGACCTATACAATGAAAACTATAAGACATTATTGAAAGGAATTGATGATGATATAAAGAAATGGAAAGATATTCCATGCACAGAGATTGGAAGAATAAACAGAGTTAAAATGTCCATACTTCCTAAAGCAATCTACAGATTCAATGAAATCCCAATCAAAATCCCAATGACATTCTTCAAAGAAATAGAACAAAGAATCCTAAAATTCATATGGGGCAACAAAAGACCTCTAATAGCTAAAGCAATCCTAAGAAAAAAAGAACAAAGCTGGAGGCATCAAAATCCCTAACTTCAAAATATACCACACAGCTATAGTAATCAAAACAGCATGGTACTGATACAAACACAGACACACAGATCAATGGAACAGAATTGAAAGCCCAGAAATAAAACCAAACATCTACGGACAGCTAATTTTTGACAAAGGAGCTAAGAACATACAATGGAGAAAGGAAAGTCTCTTTAATAAGCAGTCTTGGGAAAACTGGACAGCCACATGCAAAAGAATGAAAGTAGACCATTATCTTTTGCCATACACAAAAATCTTTTGCCATACACAAAAATTAACTCAAATAAAGACATGAAGGTAAGACATGAAACCATAAAACTCCTAGAAGAGAATATAGGCAATACACTCTTTGACATTGGTCTTAGAAGGATCTTTTTGAATACCATGTCTACTCGGGCAAGGGAAACAAAAGAAAAAATAAACAAATGGGACTACATCAGACTAAAGAGCTTCTGCAAGGCAAAGGAAACCAGGAACAAAACAAAAATACAACCCATCAACTGGGAGAAAATATTTGCTAATCATATATCCGACAAGTGGTTAATCTCCAAAATATATAAAGAACCCACACAACTCAACAACAAAAAAAACAAACAACCCGATCAAAAAATGCACAGAAGACACGAATAGACATTTTTCCAAAAACGATATACAGATGGCCAACAGGCACATGAAAAGTTCAACTTGATTAGTTCAACATCACTAATCATCAGGGAAATGCAAATCAAAACTACAATGAGATATCACCTTACACCCGTTAGAATGGCTGTAATTACCAAGACAAAAAATATCAAATGTTGGAGAGGATGTAAAGGGAACCCTCATATACTGCTCATGGGAATGCAAACTGGTGCAGCCACTATGGAAAACAGTATGGAGATTTCTCAAAAAACTAAAAATAGAACTACCACACGACCCAGCTATCCCACTACTGGATATTTATCCAAAGAACTTGAAATCAACAACTCAAAGAGACTTATGCACTCCTATGTTCATTGCAGCATTATTCACTATAGCCAAGATGTGGAAGCAACCCAAGTGCCCATCGACTGATGAATGGATAAAGAAGATGTGGTATATATATACAATGGAATAGTACTCAGCCATAAAAAAAGACAAACTCGTCCCATTTGCAACATCATGGATGAACCTTGAGGGTATTATGTTAAGCGAAATAAGCCAGACAGAGAAAGACAAACACTGTATGATTTCACTCATATGTGGAAGATGAACAAACACATGGACAAATAGAACAGATTAGTGGTTACCAGAGGGGAAGGGGGTTGGGGGGTGAACATAAGGGGTAAAGGGGCACATATATATGGTGACTGACAATAATGTACAACTGAAATTTCACAATCTTATAAATTATTATGACCTCAATAAAAAATATCATAGTGAAATAATATATCAAGCTACTAACTTGATTATTTAAAAACAGCATTCTTAATAAAACATGCATAGCACATAGATATTATGCATATCTGTTTTTTAAGAACTGCTGCACTATTTTTGTTTGTTCGGTTTTTGTTTTTGTTTTTTGTGAGGGAGATCAGCCCTGAGCTAACATCCATGCCAATCCTCCTCTTTTTTTTGCTGAGGAAGACTGGCCCTGAGCTAACATCCATGCCGATCTTTCTCCACTTTATGTGGGACACTGCCACAGCATGGCCCGACAAGCTGTGCATCAGTGCGCGCCTGGGATCCGAACCAACAGAGCGTGTGCACTTAACCGCTACGCCACAGGGCCGGCCCCTGCTGTACTATTAATATATATACAGAGGCTACTGACATACTGTAAAGAATATTGGTCTGGGAGCTTTGATTCTAATTCTGCCACCCACTAGGTCTGTGATTAAGGCAAGTTGTTAACACTCTAGGTCTCATTTTCCTCATCTAAAAAGGAAGCGTTTGTACTAAATGATCTAAGATATCTTCTATTCCCAATATTTTATGAGCTGTAAAATGATTCCTTTTCAAAGAGAGACTCTTATAGCTCACTCGCTTATGCTTTTGAAATGTTCTTTACTTAGATATACATGTACATGCCCTCACCCTATATTATAGATAATATTTAAGACAGCTTAGATGTATTATGGTCTAACCTGAGATTATCACCATTATCTTACTATCAGTTCCAAGTAATTTTTGTTGTAGAATTTTTGTATTTTAATATGATAGTTCAAAATGAACTCTGATGATATAAAGGGATATTTTTTAAAAATGAGTAACCATTTATGGTAAACACATATTTTAATGACGAATGTAATGATTCACATCCTTTCCTTGCTGGTATTTTTCAGAGTTCCAATCAAAGCTCTAGTCTCTTCACACTGGCCTATCCTATTCACAACCATAGTTAAACTATCACATAAATGCTGGGCCTCCCAAATCTGTATTTTAGCTCAGATCTACCTCCTGAAGTCCACATCCATATATGCATCTTCCATTTACATATCACCATCTGTTGTCATTATTTCAAATTTAATACCCTGAACAAAGAACTCATTGCCCACTCCTCTGCCAAATCTGCTCTTCTATTCACTATCTCAATGAACAAGAACAAAGTACACTCAGGTGCCCAAGCCAGAAATCTGAAGCCAGCTTTGACTTGTCCCCTCTCACCCCTCACATCCAATTAGTCAGCAAATCCTACTGAACTGAAGCATCACTGTCTTCTATATCTCTTCAACACTCCTTATTCCCACTGCCATTACTTAACTTAAATCCTGATAATTTCTTAATCTCTTCCTGGATCCCTACAATAGCTTTTTAAAAAATCAACTTTAAAATAACAAGTGTTGGCGAGGATGTGGAGGAAAGGGTACCCTTGTGCACTGTTGGTGGGAATGTAAATTGGTGCAGCCACTATGGAAAACAGTATGGAGGGTCCTCAAAAAATTAAAAATAGAACTACCATATGATCCTGCAATTCCACTTCTGGGTATTCATCCAAAGGAAACAAAAACACTTAACTCGAAAAGATTTCTGCACCCCCATGTTCATTGTAGCATTATTTACAATAGCCAAGACATGGAAACAATCTAAGTGGCCATTAATGGATGAATATAAAAAGAAAATGCAGTATATATATATATATATAATGGAATATTATTCAGCCGTAAAAAAGAAGGAAATCTTGCCATTTGCGACAACATGGATGGACCTTGAGGGCAATATGCTAAGTGAAATAAGTCAGACAAAGACAAATATTGTATGATGTCACTTATATGTGGAATCTGAAAATATCAAACTCATAGAAACAAAGAACAGATTGGTGGTTGCCAGAGGTAGGGGGTGAAAGGTGGGTGAAATGGGTGAAGGTGGTCAAAAGGTACAAACTTCCAGTTATAAGATAAATAAGTACTGAGGATGTAATGTACAGCAAGGAGACTATAGTTAACAATACTGTATTGTATATTTGAAATTGCTAAGAGAGTAGATCTTAAAAGTTCTCACCACAAGAAAAAAAAATTTGTAACTGTGTGATCATTTCACAATATATACACATACATATGTTGAATCATTATGTTGTATACCTAAAACTAATATAATGTTATATATCAATTATATCTCAATAAAAATATTTAAGTCAATTTCACTTATAATTTATGTACAATAAATTGTATATAATTTGAGGTATTATAGATAAATTGAGGTATAATTTACATATAATAAAACTCACAGATTTTAAGTATATAGTTCAATGGGTTTTGACAAATGTAAACATCCATGTAACCACTATCCCAATCAAGATATAGAACATTTACATCATCCCAGAAAGTTCCCAGAGCCCTCTAGTCAATTCCAGCACCTGCACCCCACCTCACTCCAGGCAAACATTGATCTAATTTCTGTCATCACAGATTTCATTTTGCCTGTTCCAGAGAATCATATAAATGGAATCAGGTAATGAGCACTTTTTTGTGCCTGGCTTCTTTCGTTAAGGATAATGTCTGTGAGAATCATCCATGTTGTTGTATATATCAGCAATCTGTTTATTTTTTATTGTTGAGCAGTATTCTAGTGCTTATCCACTGTAATGTTTGTTTATCCACTGCAATTGCTTCTTAACTGGTCTACCGGCCAGCAACGTAGACTTTGATCCATTTTCATACTGCTTCTGGAGTCATCTTTCTAAAATGCAAATCTGATTATGTCCCTCATTTCTTTCAGTGATTCCTAACTGCCTACAGAATAAAGGACAAACTCCTAAACAAGACATTCACGAACCTTCCATGCCCTAGTCCCTGATGCCCTCTCAAAACCTACATGAAAATACAATTACTTGGACCCTCAATGCCATTTCTCTGTTTAGAGTTTTTACATGTGAATACATTCACATTGAGGAGAAAAGTGAATGCTTGTCATTTCTGGAACTAAATTTAGGTCCAGGGTATTACATCACCCGGAGGCTCTAGATGACTTCAAATTAACCCCAAATGTTTTGGAACTGACACAGTAAATACTACAATGTACTTCACAGGTATCACGGGTTCCGTTTCCAATGTATAGCCTTGTCCTCGTGTAATATTACACCTAAATTATCATAGAGACTAATTAAGACATAAAGGCATAATCTTTTATGCATAAGCTATAACCACACTAACAATGAAATCCTATATCCTGCTTTTGTACTTATTTCAAGAGCATTGTTACACTCTATTCATAAATATTACTTTTAATGGCTAAGAGTTCTTAAATGGCTAAGAGTTCTTTAGATGGCATACATCTAAAAAGTGTAACAGTTAAACTTTTCACCTATAAGCTGGGCATTTAGGTTGTCTCAATTTTTGTGTTAAATTTAAGTAATGCCACAATAAATACTTTCATGAACAAAGTGTACTTTTACATTTTAGATAATTTCTTTGGCAAAGAATCCCACAAGGGGAATTACTGCATTCAGAAAGTATGAATAATTTATGGTTTTAATATATTTATAAAATATTATCAAATAACATATGAAAATAGTTTAAATAACCTGGCCACCCTCACCTCCCCCAAGCCTTGTTCCTCAGAGACAATCTCTTTGATTATTCATTTGTTTTAGTTCCTATCCTTATAATACTCCTTCCCCATTTATCAACTATAGATATTATTTTTTACTTCCTGTTATGATAAATGAGAGTTTAGCTCAATTACACCACTTCTTACCTCCTCTGTTAAATCACAAGGAAGTTTAGTTGTAACGTCAAATAATACACTTAAATATATTTCTTTCTCTCTCAACTATTAATAACATGTCCTTATATTAGTATCCTTAAGTCTTCTCCAACTTCCAATAGCTGTGCATTTACTTTTACATTGTTACAGTTAATAATATTTACAATTTATTTTGAAACCATAATAAAGTGGTCCATACTAGTCATTTTTAAAACTTGAAAATTAAGAGTATTTATATTATGATTATATAAATATTGTTAACTCAAGAAACAAGTGGTAAGTTATGATTATGCTTCCTTCTACCAGGTACCAATACCATGACCACTAAGCCACTCAAAGGAAAATATTCTTACCTCAAGGTCAATGGATTCTCTTACAACTCTGATTGCAGTCTTTGTAAAATAATAACCACCACATCAGGTAAAGTCCTAAAATTTGGAATTTCCTCAAACAATGGCAAGTTCTAACTTGCCATTAATACCAAAGTTCAATGCCAGGCTTCCAAATTTTGCATCTGAGTCCAAAAATTTTTATCATCTATAAAGGGTGCAGACTAAGTCATAAAGCATTCCCACCTGCCAGAGCATCCCGATAAAGCTGCACAAAATGATTAAAGATATCCTTTGGCAAACACTTTTCATCCGGCAGACATTGTAGAAGAATGACTATCTCAGACTGACCCACCGCATGCATTCCCTTGGTTGTGAAACACCAGCACTTCCTGTTCACATCTATAAATGGAATAAAAATAGAAAAATAAAGACATTCCTCTCAATTCTCACCCTTAAAAAAGGCACAGAAACCTATGTTATAATATAACAAAGAATAAAATAGATCATACTGAGTCTGTATAATTCAACTGTGAACAGTCACCACACTGAGCTAAAGAACTATTGTAGAAAATAAAACATACCAATGCCTCTGACTCTAAGCAAACACTTAGAAAAACAACTGGAAGGGAAGTAAAAGAAGTAATAGTGAAAGAAAATTAAAACTTCAAACTTTTAACTCTATCATTAAAAGGTGTAATTATTAAAATAAACAACATTCCATTAAAAATAAGATAGATAAAACTAAACTATGTATCCTAGGCTATAATGATTAAAGGATATATTCTCCCAGCTTTATTTTTTTAAAAAATCACTTTACCAAGAGAAATAATTACTATGTAAGACTAGAAACAATAATAAAAGCCAATATTATAGCTTTGGATTCAGGTTGTGGTCTAAAGAAAATATTTTTTTATGTACACTTATTACATTTAATCTCTAACTGAAAGATTCTAGCTATTTTAGTTATAGTCCTTTCTGGGAGAAAATTCTAGATAATCAGCAGCATAAATTTTACTTGGTTTCATGCTGTAACAAGTGGTGAAAAAGATGGCTGTTCTGGACTAGTTACTTCCACTCATTCTCTTTAAGGCTATGCAGAGTCCCAATTGCACAGGCGATATGTAGTTAAAAATAATATTCAATCCTCGACACTTTTATCATTTGTACTCCAATACAATGGGATCCCCAAAGGAATGAAAAAGGATTCAAATAAAATTATGGATACTATGATATAAATCAAAATTAATAAAAGAACCCTTTTTTTCATTTTTGGAATAGTTACTATATACCTAAACAGGAGGTGCCCAATCTAACTATATTAAGGTGGTGTAGACTTCAGGAATTCTAGGTCAGCTATTTTCTAAGTGTGACTTATAAACTAGATATGGTAAATTGAAATTTCAAGCAAATTATTTTAAAATCTGATCCTAGAAGGAAAGGTAGCAAGCATTAATAACTGGTCAAACATACAAGGGTGTGATTAGCAAGTAAACCAGAAACCTGCATTTCATTTATGTAGAACCTCTAAGGCAGTAGTATATAGGTGTTTCTGGTTTCTAAGTTCAACTTAAAGCAAGTACACAGTGGTAACTGGAGGACTGTTCCCCAGGGCTTTCTTCCTCTATCTAAAACTCTGCCTATTAACATTCATCCAGAAAAAGTGCATTCTCTGTTTTCCAATATATCCTGGAATCAAGATTCTAAGTTACTGTCTTCTCTCTCATTCTGATGCCCAAGAAGCTAGTGTCAGGAATTGAGAAGTTTCTTCTGAACCTTGACTTATGATGTACTGAAGTTTTACTGTGTGTTAGTTAACTAACACTTCTCCCAAATAAGGTTTTACACCATGATTAAGGTTTTTGAGATTTAAATCTAGCATGTAAATTGTTTGACCTTCCTGGATAATTTATCCACCTCCAGTTATTCTGGTGGTGAGTTGTGACTTAGCATATCCATTTCAGGAAGAACTTAACTCAGATCAGTTCAAGTTTTGTTTGGCTTTCTTCCATGAAGAATTCATCTATCTCAGCCCTATGACTAAAAGCAAGAGTTTCAGTTAGTTCCACAGTTGTCCTCTAGGATACATAATTTTATACAAAGCAACTTCTTTAGTATCCAGTTTTCAGTAACACGTGGCTCTATATAAAAATACTCGTGTATAATGAATTTGAAAGTTTTATTTATTATCTACAAGCCAGTAAAGTATCTCATTTTAATTTTAAAAAACAAATTTCTAACTTACAATTTACAATTTTAACCATTGACAACAAATTTGCATTTAAAACAAATACAAGTGGGTCAGGGCCACCATCTTCCAATTGCTGCATTACTGAAATCTGTGATGGTTTCTCTTCCACAGCATAGTCTGTAAGGGGAGAAAACAATGTAAGAGATTGGTTAAAGGGACAAATCAAGAAAAAGATCTGATAAAGGAATGGGCTGATTATTCACAGGAAAGACATAGCATTTGATTCACAGATAGCGCGAACATAGGTTTATTTGCACCTGCTGTCTCAGTGTCATGTTAATAGTGCCCCTTTCACTCTCAGAAGTGACCGAGTCCAGTTTGGATAACGTGGTTATCCTATGCACAGACTTTTCCACAAAATGGTTTGTGCCATAATCTAAAGACGGCCCTTTTATTTAACAAAAATTCTCCAACTATCATAATAAGAATTTCACATATTACATATTCTAAGACCAACATTTAAAACAATCCATGAAAAAAAATAAAAAATAAAACAATCCATGATATATAAGAAAGCGATAATACACTAGTTACCTCTGGAAAGGTTATCTAGGGGTTGAGGTAGAGGGGAATCCTACTTTTTTCTTTATACCCTTTTGTACAGTTTTGAGATTTTTTACCATTAAAAAATTACTTTAAGAAATGCACCCAGGGCCGGCCCCGTGGCTTGGTGGTTAAGTGCGCGCGCTCCGATGGTGGTGGCCCGGGTTCGGATCCCAGGCGTGCACCGAGGCACCACTTCTCCGTCCATCCTGAGGCCGAGTCCCACATACAGCAACTAGAAGGATGTGCAGCTATGACATACAACTATCTACTGGGGCTTTGGGGGGAAAAATAAATAAATAAAATCTTAAAAAAAAAAAAAAAAAAGAAATGCACCCAGAAAATAAACTAAAAGTATCATAAGTGATTGGTTTCACGAGACAATTCCTCTAAGTATAAGTGAAGAATTCTGTTCATATATCATCCAAATCACCAGTAAATCATACATTTCTGAACATGGACAAGTTAATACTTGAGACTCTGAACAGAACCTTTCCCATTTAATCCCTGCAAGCACAGTACGTAACATTCAGCCACCCCATTTTAAATTATGGTAGTCCTCTCAGCTTGAAGTCAAAATCATGGGTAGTAACCACTGTAGAATCTAAAGCTATTGGAAAGAAATTGAAAACCTGAAAGTTGAATGTTGTTTGATTGGTCTTATATAAACTGCAGCATTAAGGGACAGCCAGGTAGAATATAATTACACCATTTCCTACTGAAAAATGGAAAACAAAAAACTATTTTTAGGGTGTAATGGGAAATGTCTACCCTATTGATGAAAATATTTATTGGAAAGAGAAATAACAAGTGACACTAGGAAAAAAAAGGAAAAATTTTTATGAAGTGTTTCCACTGGAACACAAAACTGCAAAATTCTGGTGAAGAGATAATAATATGGTTTAAGTAAGTAAATATAGATAACTAGTTGTTGTTTCTTGGTAGGAGAGATTTTGACAATTAGATTTAATGGATGTGACATTTAATGAAAATGGAACCCTGCAATCTTATTTATTTTAACAACAGAGTTAGGCCATTTAATTTCTTATTAATCTAAGATTTATTAAAATAACAAAAATTTGAAACCTAAGTAGCAATTTTATTAACAAAAGAATATTTTTAGGGAGTCCTGGTAAAGGAGCAAAGGCATTATATAATCAAAAGCATGCTTTATGTGAAAGATTATCGTTGAATTATCTGGGATCCAGCTGGATTTGATGTAGGATACATTTAGCCAACACTGCTGAGAGCCTGCTACAGGCCCAGCACCATCCTAGGAGCAGAAGACACAAACATGAACTAAGACTGAAGGAATTCATGGTCTAAATGAAAGAAGCAGATCTACAAAATATTTAAATTACAATGAGAGAAGTATTAATGTAGTAACAGTCTATAAGAATTTCTATTAGACCAGAGATAAGGAAGCAAAACACTACTACCAAGGTAGCCTAGGTAAGGATTCAGAGAAAACCCATTAATCTGGATTTTGAAAGGTTGAGCTCTTCAAGGAGTCTAGAGTATAGAAGGGTATTTTAGGCAGAGGAAAGGAAGAAAAAAGGAAAATATTAATTACACGCCTAGTTTGTACCAGACACTGTTCTTGCTATGTACTTTCAGATATAAAATCTAATCTAATATTCACAATGACACTTAAGTAGGTGTAGTTACATACTTTAAAAAAAATGGCTAGGAAAAAGATTCAGAGAGGATAAACGACTTGCCCACTGGATCACACAGCTAGAATGGAATGGTACTGGTATTTAACCTCAGGTTTGTTCAGCTCTGAAGTCCGTTCTCTTCCCACATAAGAAATTCCACAGCATAAGAAAAAAGCATGCAAGTATGAAAAGTGAATATTCAGAAAACAGTAAATAACCTGCAGTGTGTGTGTAAGATACTGTGGTATTGACTGGAAATAAAGTTAGAAAGATTCAAGTTGAGATAAGGTTATAAGGAACACTGTATGCTAAGATAAGTAATTTATACTAAAGGTACTGGGAATCCATTGAACGTTTCTAAGCAAGAGCAATATATGATAATATCTATATTTGAAAAGATAACTGGCAACGATGTGGAAGGTAAAATAGAGGAGAGAAAGACTGAAGGCAAGCAGACCAGGTAAAAGACTAGGACAAAACTGAGGAGAGATTATTGGTAAACCATCTCCTGAAGATGTGCTGACTGGATGCTGATCTGGATACATCAGCAACAAACTTTCACATAAAGTTAAGCATTCTTTTGATTGGATAGTAATTTTTCTTACCAGGACTCCCTAAACATATTTTTTTAACAGTAAAATTGCTATTTAGGTTCAGTGCTCTCCACTTATTATCTGTACATTTCTGAATGTATACTATACTTCAAAACAAAAAGTTAAATTAATGTACTGACTGTATCAAGTGGGCCAATCCTAGAACCATAAGCAACTCTTCAGAGTATTATATGCTTTGAAATATAAAGAAACAACTTCCAACGAAAATATATTGTATTGTAAATATATTACAATTAAAAATTATATGCCCTTCCAATGAATGAAATGACATTACAATAGAAAAACATACACATCTAAGCATGCAAGATTTGCAAGCATGCAAACAAACAGCAATGATTGTTTTCATGGGACTGACCAGTTGCTTTTTTTGTTGGAGAAGGGTGGTTATCACTCAAATTCTGTCTCATTCTCTTAATTAGAAGGAAACATCTGCATATGTAACTATCCCTGTTTAAATATTAAGTCTACATACCTCCTTTTACACCAGTGGAGATGAGAATGGGAGGAAGGCCATCTTCAGGAATAAGGTTCATTGCACTTCCAACAGGACTTCCAACCTGAGTTATACTCCCAGAGAATAGAGAAATATCCGTCTAGGAAAAGCAAATCAGCTAAGTGAGCATTACGGAGAGTCAAGACTTGGGCAGAATATAGAGTCAAGAATATAAATATGAATTTAAGTGAAAATTTGAAATTCATACTTTTTGAAAGATAGCACAAGATACTCATTAACCTGTGGTTTCCCAAGGAACTGGGCTTATACTATTAAAATGGTTCTAATTCTATAGATTCTCCTTTTGGCATCATCATATCATAATAAAGAAAGAAGAAGCATTGTAGCTTGGGTTAAAGCTTCCTTTACCCGGGTTTCTTTTGTCATATAAGAAAAATATTTTTAAAAACTGCAGTGCCAACAGAAACAAAATTTCAATATTATCTCATAATTTCTGAACTTTTAATGCCTTTAGGTCTACTTAAAATTTCATTTATATTGCTTTTTCAAATTAACGTTGAGGATAGTGATGATGGTTGTACAACAATGTGAATGTACTTCATGCCACTGGATTGTGCACTTAAAAATGGTTAAAATGGTAAATTTTATGTTATATATATCTTACCATGATAAAAAAAGAGAACAGAATTAACTTTGAGAAAATGTGGAAATTAAAATAGACCATCGTTTTCCATTTACTATGCAATGAAATAAAACTTGAAGTTCATTTTTCTTTGCATTAATATGCATATCACATTAGCTATACTTAATAAAGTATAATGCTGCAAAACACACTTTGGGTGGGGTTAAGTCCATTTAATTAATGATTTAATAGAATATGCTCAAAGATCTATTAAAATGATGCTCTCCTCTCTACATTCTCCATAACTCAAGTAAGAAAAAGAAGCTTTAAAAAAGTTGAAAGAAAAGCACTTAAAAACTGTTTTTTCATACATATAAGAATGTTCACAGCAGCTTTACTCATAATAGCCAAAGACTGAAAACAATCCAATTGTCCGTTAACCGGAAAATAGATGAATTGTGGTATCTCCATATGATGGTATACTACTCAGCAATAAAAATATTAATTTTTTGATGCATACAACATGGATAAATCTCATAAATATTAGGTTGAGTTTAAGAAGCTAGATACAAAACATTATATACTATATGTTTCCATTTATATGAAGTTCAAAAACAGGCAAAATTAAGCCATGGTGATACAAGTCAGAATAATGGTTACCCTGAGGAAAGAAGGGCAGATATTGACAGAAAAAGGGCATGAAGGAATCTTCTGGAGTAATGGAAATGTTCTGTATCTTCCCCTGGGTGGTGGTTATATGGTGTGTGTGTGTGTGTGTCTATATATATATTCATCAAGTAGTTTCCTAAAGATTAATGCTCTTTAAGTACTTTGGTATATATATTTTATACTTGAATAAAGATTAAAACTATTAAAAAAAATATGCCCATGTCTTGCCATACTTTTGTCTATACCATCTACAATTTAAGACTGTAAGTTTTTAGTGGGTTTTTGCTAAAATTTTGCAACATTCCCACTACCTCATCATATAACAGGAAATTTGGAAAATTTTATTGGCAAACAATTATAAACTGATTTGAAGTTCCAGTATAGGAAATAAAGTAATCTACTCTAACTTGCTATTTTTTTTTTTTTTTTTTTTTAAAGATTTTATTTATTTTATTTTTTCCCCCCAAAGCCCCAGTAGATAGTTGTATGTCATAGCTGCACATCCTTCTAGTTGCTGTATGTGGGACTCGGCCTCAGGATGGACGGAGAAGTGGTGCCTCGATGCGCACCCGGGATCCGAACCCGGGCCACCAGCATTGCAGCGCGCGCACTTAACCACCAAGCCACAGGGCCGGCCCTAACTTGCTATTTAATGATGCATAAATCCACCTTTTAATGTCATAAGAAGTGGTCATTTGGTGTTTATTTAAATACCATCTGTGAAAATGAATTTATTTCATTTACTGAACATTTATTAAGTGACAGGCCATAAAGTGGAAAAAAAATATATTCCAGTCTGGCCTTAAAGAATTTGTTTTCACGGGCTGGCCCCGTGGCTTAGCGGTTAAGTGTGCGCGCTCCGCTGCTGGCGGCCCGGGTTCAGATCCCGGGCATGCACTGACGCACCGCTTCTCTGGCCATGCTGAGGCCGCGTCCCACATACAGCAACTAGAAGGATGTGCAGCTATGACATACAACTATCTGCTGGGGCTTTGGGGGAAAAAATAAAAAAAAATAAAATTAAGAATTTGTTTTCCCTCATTTTACCAGATAAATATTAAAATAGAGTGTTGAACAATGTGAGAGTACAGAAATAAAACAACAAACCTGGTTAAGTTTCTCTTAAACTGAGCTGAACCTTGTTTCCCTATAACTTTCATTCACTAGAGCTTCCTCATTCCCTCAAAAATATTTGTTTTAAGAACCTATCATACAATCTAAGAGATATAAACAAAATGTAATAGAAAGAAAAAATCATCACTGTATAAACACCGTAATTATAACTCATTCAGGCAAGAACTGTCAAAGGACAGTAAAATCACTGGCTGAAAGATTGTTGGGGAACAGGACACTCACAGTCTCCAAGTATCACCCCTCACATTACTTATTAATTGCAAAGAGGAAAAGCTCCTTTTGAAGTGGAGAAATACAGGAGACATCAACTTAACCAATTATCAAACTGATACTTCTTGATGTGTTCCAGTAAGAAACGACCATCAGGGTTGGACCCATGGCACAGTGGTTAAGTCTGGTGCACTCCACTTCAGTGGCCCAGGTTCACAGGTTTGGATCCCGCGTGCAGACCTACACCACTCGTCAAGCCATGCTGTGGCGGCAACCCACATACAAAATAGGGGAAGACTGGCAGAGGTTAGCTCAGGGCAAATCTTTCTCAAGTGAAAAAAAAAAAAACAGGAAGATTGGCAACAGATGTTAGTTCAGGGTGAATCTTCCTCACCAAAAAAAAAAAAACAAATGACCATCACTTATATAGTATTATCATTCTTGCCAAAAGTGTTTAGTCTGAAAATAATCATGAGAAAAAAATTAGACAAATACAAATTAAGGACACTATGCAAAATGTGACCTAGATGTGTCAAAATATTAATGAGACAAAAGACAAAAAAAAATAATAAATAAGTGGGAGAACTGTTCTAAATTAAAGAAAACCAAAGAAACACGACAACTCAATGCAATTGTAACCCTTGACGGGATCCTGATTTTAAAAAATAGATTTTAGGGGGGCCGGCCAGATGGTGTAGTGGTTAAGTTCCTGCTTGGCTTCAATGGCCTGGGGTTTGCAAGTTTGGATCCCAGGCGCGGACCGACGCACCACTTGTCAAGCCATGCTATGGTGGCGTCCCATTTAAAGTAGAGGAAGATGGGCACGGATGTTAGCCCAGAGCCAATCTGCCTCAAGAAAAAAGGAGAGGATTGGCAACAGATGTTAGCTCAGAGCTAATCTTGCTCACAAAAAAATAAAAAAACAAACTAAAAAATAGATTTTATTCAATAAAGAAATTTATATATATATGTACACGTTTATAAATTAAAGCTATAAAGAACATTATTGGGACAATTGGGGAAATCTGAAAATAAGACTATATATTAGATAGTCTTATCTAATATATAACAGAAAGGGATTATATATATTATTATATATATATAATATATTTATATATAAAAATATATAAAGGGATTATATATATATAAATATATAACAGAAAGGAATCCACTGAAAAAAAGGATCCTATGTGTATACTTTCTAATTTTGGTCCTAGGTGGCTCTGTTCTCTCACTGACTCCAAAAAAAGTAGTTGGTATTTGTCCTCTTCTGAAAACTAGGCCCCAAGAAAAGAGAATCCCATTAGCCCCGAAACTGTGACCAGTATATCCTATAAAGACAAGGTAGAGGTGCCAGCACAGTATGAGCTAGTTTCCTTAGGAAAATTATATGAGTCTTCCATTCATTAAGTCAGTGGTTTTCAACTTATTTTTAAGCTTTGGAATCCTTTTTAAAAATCTTAAATGGAAACATAATATGTAGAACAGAAAAAAGTAGATATGCTCAGGTAGAAGAGAAAGGAATACAAGGATTCTTCAGCTGCCTTCATATTGCTTGGCCTTTCCTCACCGTGGCACTCCTAGGAGGCCACGACAGACTCTAGGGAACATGGTTTGAAAACCAACGTATCAAGGGCCAGGATTCCCTCTAACACCTCTAGCTACAGAAGTAGCCTGAGTTCACCTGAGAACGACCTTCATAAGAATCTTTCTCCTGAACAAACCTCCAACGATAGAGCAAAAAAGAACTGATTTTGCCACATTTACTTTAACGCTACACACACACACATAGATGCATGCACACACAGAGTAAACTGTATCTGAAACCTACTGGGTTCCACAGAAAGGTCACTCAACTTAGAAAAAGGCAAGACAGGGGCAGCACAATGCTGAGTAAAGTGGGTACTCACTTTTAGTTGCTGTTTTGTTTTCTTACCTCTGCTGGTAGAGGACTGGTAGTTACTGGCTTGACTGGGTCATGTGACACAGCCAGGGTTCCTGCAGAGGAAGTTCCATTCATTGTTAATTTGGCTGCATCAGCAACTTCTCCATTAGGCAAGATCCCATCAGCAAACCAAACTCGCCTCTGTTCTCTGGGCTGAGCCACTTGAGGAGCCAGAAAAATAAGATAGGCATCAATGTGACATTGGTAGAGTTTCTAACATCAAAGAAGAGAAGGTCACCAATTCCAGATGTACAAAGAAGTCACTATTTAGCATAATTACAAATATCAGAACTGTAACTGTGTATAAAATTGGTTAAAAATAAAAATACACACTTAAATGTATTCTTTACTTCTATAACTTATGTGTAAAGATTTAAAACACTTTGCTTTAAAATATTAAGAGTTCTTAAATACATCTGTGATTATGTCACATACTCTGTCCTATCTCACTGACAGAGAAACTAAGGAAGGTGTTTTAAGCGCCTAGGAAATTTAACAGCAGGGAAAAATATCTAGCAATAGACATACATCTTCTAAAAGTATGAAGTTTCTGCAGGAATTAAATTTCTGGAAAAGTCATATGGTATTTTTAACGGGCAAAGATGCCTTGAAGAATGTTGAAGAATTATTAATTAATAAAGGAAGAGTTGGCACAGATACGTAAGAATTGGGAAGCAAACTGACCAGATCTTTGGCTAAAGTGTAACTGAAGAAGAAAAAGACTGATCTGGTAGTGCAAAAGTAGTTTGTATTTTAGTAAAAGAACAGGGGGAAAGCTGGAAAACTGAATCTGATGAAATGATCTCTTTAAATCCAGTTTTGGAAATCAATTCAAACAGCCAAAACAAAGCGAGACTAGGGAAGAATAACAAAAATGACAAATGAAGTAAAGAGAACAAAGATTTTAAGAAAGCAAGCCTGAACTCATAAAAATACAAGGAGTATGACTAAGGGATGATCTGAAAAGAGGGGAAAATGGGAAAGAGTATGATAATGCCAATAGAAGTCTTTGCTCTTCAAAAGGGGAGGAGGGCTATTTAGCAAGGGAAGGGAATATTACTAGACGAAAAGACATAAAATTAATGAAAGAAGATGGATTTTAATTATCAAGCGAAACTTCTTCACAAGATCATTTTAAGGAAATATATAATTGTTATTTTTACTATTCATAATCCCCTGAACTTACAAAGTGCCTTCCATCTAACAATATCATAATCATAAAGATATAATAAACTAAAATAAATTGAGCGTATAATTTTCTACCTATCACGTGATATAACCCAGACCTAAAGTTCTGTATTTTATAAAGGTCTATGTACCTAACACAATATTTTCATATTTTTATATGGATAGATTAAAAATGAAAAGAGAAAATGACAATGTATACTCCAAAAAGCAATACTAGAATGGACTGGTCAGAAGGAAGAATTCTCATGTTCACCACTTACTAAACTCCTACAAAGAACATTAAGGTAGGCATGAGGCTTGGATTTTACAGGCTGACATCAAATTCTGCATCTCTTTTTAAGTATAAGCAATATAATTACTCCATTCTTAAGTTGGAGAGGGTACTGGCATATTTTTAGAGGTGCCTCCAAAATATCAGGCAATACAATATTATTCTTTACTTGCCCAGAAATAGTCTCGATACATTTCTCACCTTGTTCTTCCACTTTAATAACCACCCAAAGGGACTTATCTGTGGTGTGCTGTAAAAGACTTGTGCTGTAAAATCACATCAGCACCTTTTTAGAGGAACTTGGTGAGGAAAAAGAGAGAGAATAGCACATGATCCCCTACCTTCTGCTCCAGGGTGCTTTAAAACTCCCACAGGTACCATCACAGTGGGAGGTGGAGAGCTCAGGGCTCCTGAGGCCTGAGCTTGCTGCAAGGGAGGGATAGTAGAACAGTATTCAGCAGGATTGTTAGGGTTAGGGCTCTGGCTTGAGGCACTCATCATGTTCTCCCAGGCTTGAGCTAAAGCAAATACAGACACAATCAATGTGAATGGATTGCAAAATATGGACATCAAGACCTCCA
Source organism: Ceratotherium simum simum (assembly GCF_057802395.1). NCBI lineage: Eukaryota > Metazoa > Chordata > Mammalia > Perissodactyla > Rhinocerotidae > Ceratotherium > Ceratotherium simum. The sequence goes on from NC_141921.1 coordinate 6,917,007, forward strand.
CAATATTGGATAAATAATGTAGCTCCTCCTCATTAACACTCATAGTATGTCTCTCTTCCAGCTAGTGAAGGTACTTAGGAGATAGGTGATTTTATTCAATAAAGAAGACCATTTAGGTCAGTACACTATCTGGATGCAACAAATAAGAATTACATGATAATTCTGATACAGACTGATAGATCAGTCTGGGGTTAATGACTAGCTCCATGACTTCTTTAAAGGAGACCATACATTCCCTTAACAGGGAGTGAAACAACATCAAATTTACTAAGAATTTGCAACAGGGATAGCATTTAGACATTTGGCAGCAGAGCGGGGAGGGCAGGTTTAATATTTAATGCATTTTATAAAGTTCTATCAAAAATCAAAATCAAGGGCTAAGATAGCATAATTCCATTGTATGATATTTTTTGTTTCATTTCTAGACTTTTAGGCTCTTCTTAGTTGAGGTAAAATCTCATTTAAAAAATTCTGAAGCCTTAAAGCTCAGAACACCTCTCAACATTTTTGTGAATTCTGCTTTTGTACAATCATCACCCTGTGTAAAAGTATCCAGCAAAAACAACCATTTCACATCTTTGGTGTGTCTCAAAAGTCCACGACCCATTTGAACATGAAAATGTGCCACTATCACATAAGTGCCATCAACCAATATGAATGATCACAAATGTGTTAAGATTCTGTATACTCCATAATTTTACTATTAACATATTAACTATTGTCTTTAAAAGTAAATAGGATGAAAAATGCTACAGAAATGAAAGATATCAAATTTTATCTTCTAGGTTCAGGTAATATCACATGCCCAGGAATAGAAACCACCCAATTTTTTAAGCATCTTTCTCATTCAACATCAAAGAACGATCCATAAGATTTTGAAAATTTATTGCCTCCAAACTGCAGGACAAGGCTAGAAACAACATCTATGTTTCTTTGAAAGCACTGACAGGAAGAGAGGAGGAAGAGAAAAAGAGCAAGGGAAAAAAGGATAGGGAACACTGAAAAGCATCAAATTAAATATTCAGTAAAAGACCGGGCTAAGCCATGCGAGAGGAAAGACGCTGGAAAAACCAGGAAAAGTAGATTATTTTAGGATCCCCTGTTTCGGGCATCCTTGGTTTAATAAAAAGTAAGTTTTCCATATAAATCCTCTGCCATTTCCTTCATCTTTAGCTATGTCAAGTTAAAAAACAAGCTATCAAGTTGGAAGACCTCATCAAATAAAAGAGGTATTAGGTACTGTAATTAAGCAGCATGCTCTTATCTGTGGATATATGTCTGAATATGAAAGCAGGAATAAAAATCATCAATTGAGCAATAGAGTGAAATAACCACCATCTAAAAAATGACCCTTAAGAGTAGAGAGAACGATTCATATTTGATCAAAGTTATAAGAATTCAGAAATGGGAGGAAACTGGGTAGATCAAAGGAGATGAGAACAGATCAGATTAACTGACATGCAATAGGTTAATAAGCCAGCAACAGGAAAACATTACTATGAGCAACGCAGACAGACAGAGCAGGAGGGGCCTCAAGCAGAAGTTCCAGCCTCTAGGAGGCACAATATCCTGGCACAGGCAGCAGTGGTGTCCAAGTCCAACATTTTATTTCTATAGGTAATTGTTCTGGCAACTGTACAAAGATGCACTCAAAGAGAAAATATTATAGCCTGATCAATTTTATTGTATCTCTTTACAAGAATACTCTGTTTTTTGTTTTTTTTTTAATGAAAATGCTCTTGCATTCATTTCCAGTCCTGCAAAAGATGAACACTGGATAAGCTATATTTACCTTCTATTGGCCATGTTCTTTTATCACGTAACTAAATTCAAAACCATTATAACAAATCTTAGTAGTATTAAGAAGATAACTGAGAGAAAAAGGCAATTTTCTATTTGATCCTAGATGCTAAAATATTTATTTTTAACAAGATGAGTGAAATAAGGTGTTAATAAGAATATATTCTAAGTTATTAAGGTATTCCCTAGATGGAGATAGCTTCCCTTGAAAGGAAAACCTCAGTCCAATTTTAACATTTCATCATCTAAGTGGTCAATAGCCCCACACCCCCACCCCTATCCCCATCCCACTCCGGTCATTTCACGGGCATATTAAGAGCCACGTATCACCAGATTTCCCCAACAACTTCCTGCAAAACTTACCTGACTTTAGCATTCATTCATTAAACTAGACACAGGAATTCTGAGATGCTAAGATATTTTCAAAACATGGAAATTTAGCTCAACATTTTCAGTTAAAGTTATGACATTTGAGAAGGTGAGCAACTTGTAGAGAAAGGCAGGAAAAAATGGTAGTCTTTTCACAGGAATTCACTTGTTCTGTCTCAATAACTGTAAATTCAACCTGTTTTAATACTTACCATTCATTAGCACTGAATGGCAGATTACACATACTCTAGCTTCCTTTCTGTCCATATATAACAGCTTACATTTCAGGCTACAGCAGGAAGCACAAAAAACCTGCAGGAAAAAGAACATGCTAAATTTACTTAGGATCACAGTACAAAGGGATTAAACCAATGTTGACCAACTGACAGAGAACCTTATTACTACAACACAAAAACTTCAAAGGAAAATGCAGTTGAGGAAGCTGGGCACAAGACCCAATTCAAAAGTAAGAGTGGGATTATATGCCTGTTCGCAATAAGGAAAGTGAAAGTATTAGCCGAAAATAAAAATCTTAGCCAAGATCACACAGCAAACACATAAGAGAGAAAAAACTCTGAGCTGCCCTTAGGCAAAATTCCTATACACAAAATCATATAACATGGGCATTTAAAGATAGTTACAGCTGCTATTTCTGATTGGGAACTCCGGCTTTTAACTTCTGTTTTTTACTATGCTCATGTGTGGGATAAGAATCATACCAGCTGTTTTCACTGGTTTGCTATGAAGGCCAGGAAAGATCAAAACATACAACTCAATGAAAAATAAGCACAGCACTAGCTACAGAAAATCGGAGCAGGCAACAAAAAACTGGCCATGCCAATTTTCAGCGCCTTACTTCCACCTTCCCAAGTTAGTTCCTGATAATCTTACCTTCTTCTCCCTTCCACATCAGGCAACTAGAATCTCCTTAGCTCCCTGCTAAGATTTATTTTCTTGAGAACTCATTAGTCACTTATCTCAGCAAGCTTCAAACAGGCAGAAAGTGGTCCCCATAAGGGAAAATTCTACTAATCCACTTTTTACAGCCAAGAAGTACCCTATGTCTTATAAAGATGAGCTCATGTTAAAGACAAAATGAGAGAGATCATCTCTCCTACTGGGTATAATTAATATATCTAGCTACCGTGATTACCAATTTACAGTTTTCAGAGGCTTTACATTCTCAAAATAACTCTGAGACGTGGGGCGAACAGGGATATATTATCTTTATTTTCTATCAGAAGAAACTGAGTTTGGATGGTTAAATGACTTGCTCAAGTTCACAGCAAATTTTATGAATACTAGGAACTTTACCTTGTACATGTATTATCTCATTTAACTTCAAAAATTCTATGAAGACACTCATTTATAATTAACAGAGTTAAATAAACAAAAGTTAAGCAAAACTGCTCAGTTGTACAGCTAGGAAGTTATGTAAGTCTCCAAAGACTCTGTTCTTAACCACTGTGTAATACTGCCTCACACTAATTCACATATTTCATTGTAATTTGAGACTTGACTTTTCTTTCTCCCTCACCATGACCACATCCAGTCAGTCACTAAGTCTTGCTGGTTCTCCCTCTTAAATGGTTCTCCCCAAATCCCATCTCTTCCTCTCCATTACTAATACTGCTGCCTTTATTCAGGCCCTTATTATTTGAGGCCTAGAAGATCATCGTAATCAATTATCTGTCCTAGTCTTCAGATGTCTTTCCAATTCATCTTTCACACAAAAACTAAACGACAGAACTTTCCAAAAATAAATTTAATTGTGTTAATCTTCTTGAAATCCTTCAATAACCTTTCTAATCAAGAGGTAAAATCAAGAAGCTATCATTAACTCATTTATTCCACAAATATTTGAGTCCCTACTATGTGCTGGACACCAGGCTACCTCACTGGGTGTGGCAGTGAACAAAACAGACGTGGCCCTTGCCTTCGTGGAATTTACATTACAGAGGTTATAATCTAAAATCAAATAATCACACGAGTGAATGTAAAATTACTTGCTTCAAAAGAAGTATATGGTAAAATAAGATCATGTAATCTAGGCTTCATCTAGATTGGCAGGTTCAAGGAAGGTTTTATTTAGGAAATGACAGAGATAAAATCTGAAGGATAGGTAAGAGTTTTCTATGCATAAAATAGTACCACGGAGAGAGATAATAAAAAGCAGAGTAAATACCATGTGCACGGGTCCCATTAGGAGAAGAAGCATGGCTCCATCAAGAACTTAAAAAAACTTAATGTGGCTAGAGGCCCTGAGAGTTAAGGGATGCATGGAATAAGATGAGGTCAGACCAAGCAAAGGTTCTACAGGTTGTATTAATAATTTTGGTCTTTTTAATAGAACAGTGGGAAATCACTTAAATGTTTTAATTGAAGAGAAAGACATGATCAGACATGCATGGCTACAGTATGGGAAAAAAATGGAGGGGAGCAAGAACGGATTAGAGATGGTTCAACACACAAAAATCAATCGATGTACTACACATTAACAGAATGAAGGAAAATGCCCATACGATCATCTCAACTGATGTAGAAAAAGGATTTGATAAATTCAATACCCTTTCATAATAACAACACTCAAAAAACTAGACACAGAAGGAAACTACCACACATAATAAAAGCCATATATGAAAAACCCACAGCAAACATCATACTCAAAGTGAAAGGCTGAAAGCTTTTCCTCTAAGATCAGGAACAAGGCAAGGATGCCCACTTTTACCATTTCTATTCAACATACTACCGGAAGTTCTAGAAAGAGTAATTAGGCCAGAAAAAGAATGCCATAAAAGGCATTCAAACTGGAAAGGAACAAGTAAAATTATCTCTCTTTGCAGATGACATGATCTTATAAGCAGAAAACCCTAAAGATTCCACAAAAAAACGGTAAGAACTAATAAATGAATTCAACAAAGTTGCAGCATACAAAGTCAACACACAAAAATCAATTGCATTTCTAGACACTAATAATGAACAATCTGAAAAGGAAATTACAAAAACAATTCCATTCACAATAGCATCAAAAAGAATAAAATAATAGACTGGATAAAATATTTGTATTATATAAAATGGACAAAGGGCTAAGATCCATAGTATATAAAGAGCTTCAATAAACTAAATCAGGAAAATACAAATACCTCCAAGGAAAAACAGGCAAAGAACTCACAGGTAAATTCACAGAAAAATAAATAAAATGGCCAATAAATCAAAATATACTAAATATTACTCATGAAAAAATAAAAATTAAAAGAATGAGATATTCTTTTTCTATTGTACAAGCAAAGATTTTTTGGGGGGAAAAAAAACAACCGGATATTATCCAATGGTGGTGAGGGTATAGAGAAAAGAGGAATTTTCTCTCATATCCCGCTGATGGTAGTATAATTTAGATTGATTTAGCAATATTTTTTTAAATTTTAAGTGTTCATTCCCTTTGACTCAGCACTTGCAATTTTAATTTCTCCTACAAAAACCATCCACATGTGCAAAGAGACATATACAAGAATTATCTCTGTACAGTTTGTAATAGCCAAAAGTTGTAAACAACCCAAACAGACATCAGTAGAGAAATGGTTAAACTGCAATATAACTATAAAATGGAATGTTGTGCAGTCTGTAAAAAGAATGAGATAGTTCTGTATCTACTGACTAACACGGAAAAGTAAAGTAAAATAGTCAAGTTGGAGGATGAGAGTTGGGTGGAAATAGGGCCTTTTTCTTTCTCTTTTTACTTTATATAATTTTTTTAGGTGTTGGATTGGGATATTTTAACTTTGAGTAGAGCTTTTTCGTTATTTGAAAAAAAACAGAATAATATTAGTTGGTGTTACAGGTTGAACTACGTCTCCCCCAAATACAGATGTTGAAGTCTTAACCTCCAATACTTCAGAATGTGATCTCATTTGGAGATAGGGTCTTTATAGAGGTAATCAAGTTAAAATAGGTAATCAGGGCGGGCTCCTATCCAGCATGACTGGCAACCTTATAAAAGGGGAAATTTGGACATAGCACACATACAGGGAAAATGCCATGTGAACATAAAGACGGCCATCTACAAGCCAAAGAAAGATACATGGAACAGATCCTTCATAGCCCTCAGAAGGAACCAACCCTGTCACCACCTTGATCTTAGACTTCTAGCCTCTGGAATTGTTACACAATATACTTCTGTTGTTTAAACCATCCAGTTAGCAGCAGTTTGTTACAGCAGCCCTAGCAAACTAATACAGTTGGAAACTTTCAGAAGTAGAGGACTTGTGCTTCGGGAAAATAATCTCAACTAGGAATGAAAAAAACCAAAAATATCTTTTTAAAAAGCAAGGTAGGGGGAAGCATAATGCAGTTAAACAGAAGGACCCAAAAATACTCATCCTTCCCAATATCATGGGCCTAACAATAGTGTAGAGGGGATCCTTTATGTTTCCAATGGGATTTGAGAAAGGCACAGAAGTTAGTTAGAAAAGTGGATGACTTGCCAAGAGACTACCTAGAATGGCAAAGAAATGGGAGACAGGCAAAGGGATGCATTTCTGTGGGATCACCCATGCCAGAGAACTACATGGAATCGAATATAACGTATATCACAAAACCACCACTGGACAGTGCCTATGACTGACACAGAAAGTGTACCACAATATAAAATAGAAGAGACACCTGGAAACGCTGGCCTCATTCTCAAAAAGACAAGAACTATGATATAATAAGATCCTTAGGTCATGAGAATTAGTACCATGGAGAAGATAAGGCAGAATCTAAGAGATCTGAACCAACTAAGAATGGGTTAATAATCCTGGATTTAAAATTACTGGATAATACTGAATTTGCCTGAAAAGACCAAGAGGAAGTTGTCTGCCATGAGCCAGGTTAGTCAATGTTTTTCAACAAGGGCACTCTTGACATTTGGGGTGGGCCAATTCTTCACTGGGCAGCACTGCTCTGTTTAATGCAGGACGTTTAGCAGCCTTGGTCCCAGCCTACTAAGCGCCAGTAGCAACCTCAGTCACTTTAACAACCAAAAACACCCGACTACATTCCAAACATCATCTAAGTATCTTCCCCAGTTCTCTGAGCTAGAGGCTGAGAGCTAAAAATTAAAATCAGTACTTTTCTAGTACTCATTATTTCTTAATGAGAACTACATATTTGTACATGTGAACTTCACTTATTATACTGCTGAATTATCATGCCATACTCCTTTATTATCACAACTAACACAATCCCTTGTAATCTACTGCATTTATTTAACTTATTCTCCATTTTCTCAAACTAGAATGTAAACTCTGTGCAGCAATGAACTAAAGTACTTTTTTTTTTTAATTTTTTATTTATTTATTTTTTGCCCCTAAAGCCCCAGTAGATAGTTGTATGTCATAGTTGCACATTCTTCTAGTTGCTGTATGTGGGACGCGGTCTCAGCATGGCCGGAGAAGCAGTGCGTCAGTGGGAACCCGGGATCCGAACCCAGGCCGCCAGCAGTGGAGCGCACGCACCTAACCGCTAAGCCATGGGGCTGGCCCTAAAGTACTTTTAATACTGATATCACAGTGCTTGAAATAAAATAGGTACTTTATAAATGTTTATTGTTTCCTTGATTAGAAAAATTCTTACACAAATGAATATATGAATGCAGAAATAAACAATGTGCACTTATCTGGGAAGGGCTATATCATACACGCCAAAATTCACAACTTTAAAAATGACAAACACATTTTAAGCCGTTTATCAATAACAGTGGCCTCAAGTTTTATAGGCCAAATGGTTATGAATGACCTTAAATGACAGGATCTGTATGACCTGCCTCACAGTAGAAAGACAAATTAAGATGATTTATAATAGATATGCTATACAATATTCCAGCTAAGTATTGGTTAAAAAGTTCCATTTGTAATTTTACATGTAATCTTCTTTAATGTGGCACTTCTGGGTTCCAGTCTCAACTTTTATCATTCATTAGCCAAATGACTTTATGGAAATAATTGAAATTCTCTGAGTCTCAGTTTTTCCTCATGTGGAGAACTGAAATGTTAATATTCTCCTCATAAGGCTTTTATGAGAATTAAATGAAATAATACATGTAAAATTGGTAGCACATAATAGGTACTGAATGTATGATAGTTTCCTTATTTCCCTTTCCTTTCCTTTTAAAATTTCCCACTCGTGGCTTTCCATGTAACAAATCCTACTGCCAAATTTATGAACAAGCTTTATACTCAAGGACCACTTTGTGGCTATTTATACTCCTTTACAGTGTGAATAACACTCCTTTGTAATTCTTGAAAATTCAAATCATCAAATTCTCACTTATTTCTTTCAAAATTAGAAAGAGGAAAAAAAATGATATCCCAGGTCTTCAAAAAGCTCTGTAATTATGACAAAAATAACTGTCTTGCAGGAAGAAAAAACAGGAGAGGAAAATACTTGTGACTGACCAGTCCAGCTGCTCACAAAGACCAGTGACAGTAACAACTTGCAAAAATTCTTAAGTGCAGAAGAGTACTTTACTCTTGCTTATTAGCAAATACCAAAATCAATGCAGTGAGACCTAAAGCAGTTCAGTCAGATTCCAACCATGCCTCTACCCAAACACCTGTTCCAACTTTACTGTTATTAATTGAAAATAATAATTATTATCAGAGTTATTTCAAGAGTATATCACAGGAAGGGCTGCAAAGGGTCTTTAATTTCACCTTTCAACATTATTTCCAAGTGAGGCTATACAAACAGAAAGATACAACACCAGAATTTTAAGAAAATAACATGCAACATAACACTTCAAATTTGCTTGAAGTTATCAGACTCATTTCCTTTAATATACGATGAATTAATTTTTTTTATTGTGAACTTTTTGTTGTACATTATTGTTTATCAGTCACCATATAAGTGCATCCCTCCACCCCTTGTGCCCACCGCACCCCACCCCAGCTCCTGGTAACCACCAAACAGTTCTAACTGTTCGTGTGTTGGTTTATCTTCCACATATTAGTGAAATCATGCACTGTTTGTCTTTCTCTTTCCGGCTTATTTCACGATGAATTAATTTTTATATATCCTTATTACCTTGTGAATAACGCATTTATATTGCGTTGTAGTAAGTTTTATGTGTGGGTTAAAAAGTGCTAATTTGTAAAAGGCAAGCAATTAAAACATATCCCTATATTTGTCACCATATTCTGGCCATTCTTCATTTTGTAAGCTTTTTATTACAGAAATTTTCAATTGTATAAAAGTAGATAAAACAGCATAACAAACCCCCAAGTGCCCATTACCCAACTGAAACAATTATCAAATCCAATTCTTATCCACTTCTCCCCCATTTAATCATTTTGAAATAAATCTCAGATATCATTTCATCATTAAATATTTCAGTATATATCTCTGAAACATAGGGATGATTTTAAAATATCATCACACCTTAAAAAATTAACAATTTCTTAATATCAAATATTCAAGCAATGTTAAAATTTTTAATAGTCTCATATTTTTAATAAACTTTATTTAATATATGTACATATTTTAATAGACTTTACTTTTTAAAGCAGTTTTGGGTTCACAGCAAAATTAAGTGGAAGGTATAGAGATTTTTCCATATACCCTTGTCCCCACACATGTCTAGCCTCCCCAACAACCCCCCACCAGTGGTACATTTGTTATAATCAGTGAACTTACATTGACATATCATTATCAAAGCTTATAGTTTAGAGTTCACTCTGGGTGTCATACATTCTATGGGTTTGGACAAATGTATAACGACATGTATGTACCATTATAATATCAGAGTAATTTCACTGCTCTGAAAATCTTCTGTGCTCTGCCTATTCATTCCTCCCTCTCCACTAACCCCTGTAATCACTGATCTTTTTTACTGTCTCCATAGTCGTACCCTGAGAATGTCACATAGCTGGGATCATACATTATGTAGCCTTTTCAGATTGGCTTCCTTCACTTAGTAATATGCATAAGATTCCTCCATGTCTTTTCATGGCTTGATAGCTCATTTCTTTTTAGCAGTGTATAATATTCTATTGTCTGGATGTACCACAGTTTATTTACCCATTTACCTACTCAAGGACATCTTGGTTGCTTCCAAGTTTTGGCAATTATGAACAAAGCTGCTATAAACATTTGTGTGTAAGTTTTTGTGTGAACATAAGTTTTAAACTTATTTGTATAAATACCTAGGAGCATAATTGCTGGATTGTATGGTAAGCCTATGTTTTTCTTTGTAAGAAACTGCCAAACTGTCTTCCAAAGTGGCTGTACCATTTTGCATTCCCAACAGCATTGAATGAGAGTTCCTGTTGCTCCACATCCTCACCAGTATCTAGTGTTGTCAGTGTTTTGGATTTTGGCTGTTCTAATAAGTGCGTAGTGGTGTCTCATTTTTGTTTTAATTTGCATTTCCCTGGGCTGGCCCCATGGCTTAGCGGTGAAGTGCGCGCACTCCGCTACTGGCGGCCTGGGTATGGATCCCAGGCGCACACCGATGCACCGCTTCTCCGGCCATGCTGAGGCCGCGTCCCACATACAGCAACTAGAAGGATGTGCAACTATGACGTACAACTACGTAATGGGGCTTTGGGGGAAAAAAAAAAGGAGGAGGATTGGCAATAGATGTTAGCTCAGAGCCCGTCTTCTTCAGTAAAAAGAAGAGGATTAGCATGGATATTAGCTCAGGGCTGATCTTCCTCACGCAAAAATAAATAAATAAATAAATTTGCATTTTCCTTATGATACATGATGTGGGCATCTACTCATATGCTTATTTGCCATCTGGATATCTTCTTTTGTGAAGTGTCTGTTAAGGTCTTTGGTCCATTTTTTAATCAGGTTGTTTGTTCTTATTGTTGGGTTTTAAGAGTTCTTTGTATATTTTGATAATAGTTCTTTATTGGAAATGTCTTTTGCAAATATTTTCTCCCAGTCTGTGGCTTCTCTTTTCATTTTCTTGACAAGGTAATTCACAAAGCAGAAATTTATTTATTTGTGAGGAACATTAGCCCTGAGCTAACATCTGTTGCCAATTCTCCTCTTTTTGCTGAGGAAGATTGGCCCTGGGCTAACATCCGTGCCCATCTTCCTCTACTTCATATGGAATGTGGCCACAGTGTGGCTTGACAAGTGGTGCATCGGCATGCACCCGGGATCCGAACCTGTGAACCCCAGGCCCCCAAAGCGGAGTGCACAACCTTAACCGCTACGCCACCAGGCTGGCCCCCAGAAATTTTTATTTTTAATGAAGTCCAGCTTGGCAATTTTTTCTTTCATGGATTGTGCTTTTGGTATTTAAAACGTCATCACCAAACCCAAGGTGATCTAGATTTTCTACATTATCTTCTAAGAGGCTTATATTTTTGTGTTTTACATTTAGGTCTGCAATCCATTTTGAGTAAATTTTTGTGTAGGGTGTAAGGTCTGTGTCTAGATTCAGTTTGTTGCACTGTGGGTGTCCAGTTGTTTCAGCACCATTTGCTGAAACAACTATCTTTTGCCCTTTGTATTGCCTGTTTCTTTGTCCAAGACGACTACATTTATGTGAGTCTATTTCTTTCTTTTTTTTTTTAATAATTTTATTTATTTGTTTTTCCCCCAAAGCCTCAGTAGATAGTTGTATATCACAGTTGCACATCCTTCTAGTTGCTGTATGTGGGATGCGGCCTCAGCACGGCGGGAGAAGCGGTGCACCGGTGCACACCCGGGATCCGAACCCGGGCCGCCAGCAGCGGAGCGTGCACACCCAACTGCTAAGCCACGGGGCCGGCCCATATGTGAGTCTATTTCTGAGCTCTCTGTTCTGTTCCACTAATCTGTCTATTCTTTCACCAATACCAAACTGTCTTGATTACTATAGCCTTACAGTAACTCTTGAAGTCTCGTAGTGCCAGTCCTCCAACTTTGTTGTTCTCCTTCAATATTTTTTTTTTAATTTTATTTATTTTTCCCCCAAAGCCCCAGTAGATAGTTGTATGTCATAGCTGCACATTCTTCTAGTTGCTGCATGTGGGACGCAGCCTCAGCATGGCCAGAGAAGCGGTGCGTCAGTGCGCGCTCGGGATCCAAACCCGGGCCGCCAGCAGCGGAGTGCGCGCACTTAACCACTAAGCCACGGGGCCGGCCCATCTCCTTCAATATTGTGTTGACTATTCTGGGTCTTTTACCTCTCTATATAAACTTTACAATTAGTTTGTGGATATACACAAAATAACTTGCTGGGATTTTGATTGAGATTGCACTGAATCTATAGATCAAGCTGGGAAGAACTGACATCTTGACAATATTGAGTCCTCTGCTCCATGAACATGGAATATCTTTCCATTTATTTAGTTCTTTAATTTCTTTCATCAGAGTTTCATAGTTTCTCTTACATAGATGTTGTATATATTTTGTTAGATTTATACTTACGTATTTCATTTGGGGGAAGTGTAATATAAATGATTTTTTTTTTATTTCAAATTCCACTTGTTCATTGCTGGTATATAGGAAAACGACTGACTTTTGTATATTAACCTTGCATCCTACAACCTTGCTATAATCACTTATTGGTTCCAGGAGTTTTTTTGTTGATTTTTTCAGATTTTCTACATAGGCAATTATGTCATCTGTGAACAAGAGAGGTTTATTCCTTCCTTCCCAATCTGTACACCTTTTATTTCCTTTTCCTGTCTTGACTTAGCTAGGACTTCCAGTATGAATGTTGAAAAGCAACAGTGAGAAGTGACTTCCTTGCCTTGTTCCTGATCTTAGTAGGAAAGCTTCAAGTTTCTTACACCATTAAATATGATATCAGCTCTAGGTGTTTTGTAGATTTCTTTATCAAACTGAGGAAGTTCTCCTCTTTTCCTAGTTTACTGAGAGTTTTTATCATAAATCAGTGTTTGCTTTTGTCAAATGCTTTTTCTGCATCTATTGATATAAGTGTGTGGTTTTTCTTCTTTAGTCTGTTGATGTTGGATTATAGTAATTGGTTTTCTAATGTTGAACTAGCCTTGCATACCTAGGATAAATCCTACTTGGTCATGGTGTATAATTATGTTTATACATTGTTGGATTCAATTTGCTAATTTTGTTGAGGATTTTTGCATCTATGTTCATGAGAGATATTGGTTGTAGTTTTCTTGTAATGTCTTTGGGTTTGGTTTTAGGGTAATGCTGGCCTCATAGAGTGAGTTAGGAAATATTCTCTCTGGTTCTATCTTCTGAAAGAGATTGTGGAGAATTGGTATAATTTCTTCCTTAAATGTTTGGTAGAATTCAGCAGTGAATCCATCTGGACTTGGTGCTTTCTGCTTTGGAAGGTTATTAATTATTGATTCAATTTCTTTGATATAGGTCTATTCACATTGTCTATTTCTTCTTGTGTGAGTTTTGGCAAATTGTATCTTTAATACGATTGGTCCATTTCCTATAGGTTAGCAAGTTTGCGGACATAGAGTAGTTCATAGTATTACTCTATTACCGTTTTAATGGGATGTGTAGTGATGTCCCTTCTTTCATTTCTGATATTAGTAACTTGTGACCTCTTTCTTTTTTCTTCATTAGCCTGGCTAGAGACTTATCGATTTTATTAATCTTTTCAAAGAACCAGCTTTCAGTTTCATTAATTTTCTCTACTGATTTCCTGCTTTCGATTTCATTGCTTTCTGTTCTGACTTTTAATATTTTTTTCTTCTGCTTACTTTGGATTTAATTTGCTCTTCTTTTTCTGATTTCCTGAAGTGGAAGCTTAGACAATTCACCTTAGATCTTTCTTCTTTTCTAATATATGCATTCAATGCTGTATTAGTCTTATATTTTTAATATAGTATTTTTTATTAAATTTTATGAATATATTTAAATTTTTTTTATTTTATCTAGCTTTTTAAGGTTATGTTTGAATCAGGAATCAAATAAGGTCCATACACTATGATTGGTGAATATGGCTCAAGTCTCTTTTATTATATAGGTTCTCCTTCAAAAATATTTTATTGAAGAAACTGAGTCCTGTACTTTCCCACAAGCTGGATTTCACTGATTGCCATCTTGTGGTGGTGTTTAACATGTTTCTCTAACTCTGTGTTTCCTATAAATTATTGGTAGATCTAGCAATTTGATCAGATTTGAGTTTGACTATTTTGGCAAGACTATTTCATAGATCCTGAATTGTTTTTAATTGAATCAATATTAAGAACCACCATAAGAATTAAAAACAGAAAGAAAAAGAGAACAATTATCCAGAATTCTACCAATTAAAATCACCTGTTTTCAATTTTATATGTTCCCTTTAGATATCCTTGTTTTTATGCCCAAGAATAATTTTAATAATTATAAACACAGCTTAACTATGAGTTTCCATTTTATTTTATTCATATACCATAAGCATTTCTGTGTGTGTATGTGTGTGAGTGTGTGTGTGTGTGTGTGAGGAAGATCAGCATCCCATGCCAATCCTCCTCTTTTTTTGCTGAGGAAGATTGGCCCTGGGCTAACATCCATGCCCATCTTCCTCTACTTTATATGGGACACCGCCACAGCACGGCTTGACAAGCGGTGCGTCGGTGCACGCCCAGGATCCAAACCTACGAACCCTGGGCTGCGGAAGCAGAGCGCGTGCACTTAACCGCTGCACCACCAGGCTGGCCCCCATAAGCATTTTTCATATTGCCTTATAATAATTATTTTTAATGGCTCAATCAAATGTATACATATTTAATTTATCACTATCCAATTTTTGACAGAAATTATTTCAAATGTATTTGCCATTTTAAGTAAAACTAAAATGAACATCTTGTTGTTTACAGCTCTTGTTCTCTGAGAATTATTTCCCCAAAAAGGAATTATTAGCTCTAAGAATTGATACATATGGCTTTTTTTGTGTGTGTGAGGAAGATTAGCCCTAAGCTAACATCTGTTGCCAATCCTCCTCTTTTTGCTGAGGAAGACGGGCCCAGGGCTAACATCCATGCCCATCCTCCTCTACTTTATATGTGGGACACCTGCTACAGCATGGCTTGATCAGCGGTGCGTAGGTCTGCGTCTGGGATCCAAACCCGCGAATCTCGGGCTGCCAAAGCGGAGAGCATGAACTTAACCACTATGCCACTGGGCCAGCCCCACCCCATAAACATGCTGGTTTCAACTTAACATAACCTACACTGAGTATTATCAACATTTTCTATTTTTTGATATAGACATCAAATTGTAATTTCTACCTCTTAATAACTAATAAGTTTAAATATTTCTTCACTGTTTACTAACCCACTTAAACATCTCTTTTGCCCATTTATATACTGAAAATGTGATGGTTTTAACAATTTGTATGGATGCTTTATATAGCAAAGACACTTTGTCAATTGACATTCTGTAACCAACTTCGGATTTGTTCTGTCAAAGGAAGCATTGATTTAAGACTCAATATTCTACTATGTGTTTTTCAAATAATTCTCTTCTGGTTTAAAAAAACTGTGACCAACCTAGATGAAATGGACAAATTCCTAGAAACACCACACCTACCAAGTCTGAATCAGGAAGAAATAGAAAATCTGAATATATCTATCACTAGTACAAAGATTGAATCAGTAATCAAAAATCTCCCAACAAAGAAAAGTTCCAAATCAGATGGCCTCACTGGTAAATTCTACCAAACATTTAAAGAACACCAATATTTCTCAAACTCTTCCAAAAAACTGAAAAGGAAGGAACACTTCCTAAATCATTCTATAAGGCCAGCATTACCCTGATACCAAAGCCAGACAAAGATACTACAAGAAAACTATAGACCAATATCCCTTATGAACATTGATGCAGAAAACATCCTCAATAAAATACTAGCAAACTAAATTCACCAGCATATTAAAAGGATTAAAAACCATGACCAAGTGGGATTTATTCCTTGAATGCAAGGATAGTTCAACCTAGGAAAATCAATCAATGTGATACACACTAATAGTATGGGGAAAAAAATCCACATGATCACTGATACAGAAAAATCATTTAACAAAATTCAACACCCTTACATGATAAAACACTCAACAAACTGAAAATAGAAGGAAATTATCTCAACATAATAAAGGCCACATACAAAAAACCCATAGCTAATATCATATGCAACAGTGAAAGACTAAAAGCTTTTCCTGTAAGACAGGAACAAGATAAGGATGTGCACTTTTTTTATTTTATTGATTTATTTTTTGTGTGAGGAAGATCAGCCCTGAGGTAACATCCATACTAATCCTCCTCTTTTTGCTGAGGAAGACCAGCTCTAAGCTAACATCTATTGTCAATTCTCCTCCTTTTTTTCCCCAAAGCCCCAGTAGATAGTTGTATGTCATAGTTGCACATCCTTCTAGTTGCTGTATGTGGGACACCGCCTCAGCATGGCCAGAGAAGCGGTGCGTCGGTGCGCGCCCGGGATCCGAACCCGGGCCGCCAGTAGCAGAGAGCATGCACTCAACCGCTAAGCCACGGGTCAGGCCCAGGATGTGCACTTTTGCCATTTGTATTCAAACTTAGTATTTGAAGTTTAGCCAGAGAAATTAGGCAAGGAAAACAAATAAAGGGCATTGAAATTGGAAATGAAGAAGTAAAATTATCTCTGTTCACAGATGGCATGATCCTATATGTACAAAACCCTAAAGATTGCACACAAAAAAACTGTAAGAAACTAAGAACTAATAAACAAATTCAGTAAAGTTGCAAGATACAAAGTCAACAAACAAAAATCAGTTGTATTTGTAGACACTAATAATGAACAGCCAAAAATGAAATTAAGAAAACAATTCCATTTATGATAGCACCAAAAAGAATAAAATACTTAGGAATTAACTTAACCAAGGAGGTGACAAACTTGTACAATGAAAACAAAAGATTGCTACAAAAAATGAAAGATGACATAAATAAATAGAAAGAATTCCATGTTCATAGATTGGAAGACTTAATATTGTTAAGATGTCAATACTACCCAAAGTGATCTACAGATTCAACAAAATCCCTATCAAAACCCCAATGACATTTTTTGCAGAAAGAGAAAAATCCATCCTTAAATTCATATGGAACCTCATGAGATCCCAAATAGCCAAAATAATCTTGACAAACAAGAACAAAGTTGGAAGATTCACACTTCATGGTTTCAAAATTTACTATAAAGCTACAGTAATCAAAACAGTGTGATATTAGCATGAAAACAGACATAAAGGACAACAGAATAAAACAGAGAGCTCAGAAGTAAACTCTCAGACATAGAGTCAAACTATTTTTTTGTGTGTGTGTGAGGAAGATCAGCTCTGAGCTAACATCCGTGCTAATCCTCCTCTTTTTGCTGAGGAAGACTGGCTCTGAGCTAACATCTATTGCCAATCCTCCTCCTTTTTTTTTTCTTTCCCCAAAGCCCTAGTAGATAGCTGCATGTCATAGCTGCACATCCTTCTAGTTGCTGCATGTGGGACGCGGCCTCAGCATGGCCGGAGAAGCGGTGCATCGGTGCGCGCCCAGGATCCGAACCCGGGCCGCCAGTAGCGGAGCACGCGCACTTAACTGCTAAGCCAGGGGGCCGGCCCAAGTCAAATGATTTTTGACATGGGGGCCAAGACAATTCGACAGGGAAAGGACAGTCTTTTCAACAAATGGTGCTGAGAAAACTAGATATCACATTCAAAAGAATGAAATTGGACTCTTATCTTACACTATATACAAAAATTAATTCCAAGTCGATTAAAGACCTAAATGTAAGTGCTAAAATTATAAAACTCTTAGAAGAAAATATAGGCATACCTCAGAGGTATCGTGGGTTCAGTTCCAGACAACCACAACAATGCAAATATCACAATAAAGTGAATCACACAAATTTTTAGTTTCCCAGTGCATATAAAAGTTATGTTTACACTGTACTGTAGTCTATTAAGTGTGTGATGGCATTATGTCCAAAAACACAATGTACACACATTAATTAAAAAATATTTTATTGCTAAAAAATGCTAACCATCATTGAGCTTTCAGCAAGTCATAATCTTTTTGCTGGTGGAAGGTCTTGTAAAAAAACACAATTATCTGCGGGGCACAATAAAACGAGGTGTGCCTGTATAGGGAAAAATTTTCGTGACACTTGGTTTGGCAATGAATGATTTCTTGGATATGAAACAAAAAGCACAGGCAACATAAGAACAAACAGATAAGTCAAACTTCATTAAAATGTAAAACTTTGGTACATCAAAGGGCACTATCAACAAAGTGAAAAGGCAACTCGTGGAATGGGAGAAAATATTTGCAAATCAGATATCTGATAGAGGATTGATACCCAGAATATATAAAGAACTCTACAATTCAACAACAAAAACAATTTTATAAAGAAACTACAGCTAATTTTCCATAAAGATATATTTGAAATATTTAATAAATTACCATTTAATGACAATCCACTACATACAGTGCTAGGTAACTCATTACTTCTAATACTTGGAATTCATTCCTTCAACAGATTTTTATTATATATAATCGTGAAAGTTAAGTATTATCACCTCCATTTTACAGATAATGAAAATGTCTTGCCCAAGATCATGAAGAAACTAGTAAATGGCTGAGAGGTTATTCTGAACCTACGTTTGCTGAGAAACATTGATCTCTTTTGCTCTTTACAATGCTCTTAACACTACATTTCAACCAACTTTCAGTGTGAGAAATACTACCTCTCTGCTTCCCAAGGAGCACAACCAGTGGCCATGTATTATCAGCAGAGGACAAAACAAACCTTGAGAAAATTGATCTCTGAAGTTATAAGCCAAAAGATTATCTTAATGTGCTTCTAATTCATGGTCTTATGAAGGTTATTCTGTATTCACTACCAAAATTCTCAAATGTTAAACAAAACTGACTGTAACTCAAGTTATTCAAAAATATATTGCAACTAATTTAACATATAACTTCATTTCAAATAAGAAATTGCCCTCTAATACAATAAAATAAACACCAGACATTTTTCACCTTTCTTTTTGAAATAAGTATAAAATTTGCTTTGAAAAGATCCATAAATGCAGACATTCCTCTCAGAAATGCTAAGAAAATAACATAAAAATTATCATAAAACCTATTATTTTTATCCTCTCAACTATGTTTACAGGAAAGGAGCATGAGTTATATGGCCAAGAAAACCTTAGTTGGTTCCTAGTTCCACCATCTCAATTTCTTCAACTGTAAAACAAGGGGACTATGACCTTTCGCATAGGTTTACTAGGAAGATCAAATTAGATAATAAACAAATTACAGAGTACCTACTAAACAAAAGTCAGCTCCCTTTTGTTTCCCTCTTAGCTGGCTGCCCAGGAACTCTGTGGTCATAGTCCAGGTGTGGCTAGAGAAGTGGCTCTTACTAGTACCTCAATTTCATCACTCCCTTATTCTGTTTTTTCCCTGAAACCACTGCACAGTTTTGGAATGTGGGCTCTAGAAGTCAAAGTGCCTGAGTTTCAATGCTAACTCCACTTATTGGCAGTGTGATTTTGAACAAGTTACTTAATCTTTCTAAGCCTATTTCATCACTTGTAAAATGTGGATTATAATACTTAGCTACCTCATAGGGTGTTATGTATTTTAAATAAGATAAGTAGCATTTAGAAAAGTGGCACACAGTAAACATTCAACAAATAGTCTCCTTACCACCACTACCACCATCAGCATCATCCCACTGCAGGGCACTTGCAGCTTTGTAATTGTTTTGTTACTTATTTCACATATTTAAGTTTGTCATCCATAGAAATAAGAGCAGTATGTTTCAGTAAGGTGACCATTCTACTTTTATTGAATCTCTTTGATTAAAAACAGAACACTAGGGCCAGCCCCATAGCTTAGCAGTTAAGTGCACGCGCTCTGCTGCTAGCGGCCCGGTTCGGATGACGGGCGCGCACCAACGCACCGTTTCTCCAGCCATGCTGAGGCCGTGTCCGACGTGCAGCAACTAGAAGGATGTACAGCTATGACATACAACTGTCTACTGGGGCTTTGGGGGAAAAAATAAAATAAATAAAATTAAAAAAAAAAAAACAAAACAGAACACGAAGGGGCCAGCCCCGTGGCGTAGCGGTTAAGTGCACGCGCTCCGCTGCTGGCGGCCTGGGTTTGGATCCTGGGCGCGCAAGGACACACCACTTGTCAGGCCATGCTGTGGCGGCGTCCCACATAAAGTGGAGGAAGATGGGCACAGATGTTAGCTCAGGGCCAGTCTTCCTCAGAAAAAAGAGGAGGATTGGCATGGATGTTAGCTCAGGGCTGACCTTCCTCACAAAAAAAAATAATAATAAAAAGTTAAAAAAAAGAACACTAAGCAATAAGTAAATGCTGACTGAATGAATCAATAAATGAAATGGATGGAGAGATGGCAGCATAGATTGGCCCTTTAGAACTTTTCTTGCTTCTCTAATCCAAATGACTTGCATTGCAAAGATAATGTAACAAGCTCACAATGTCTCCAAATAAAAATACTGACCCTGTCCCATGAAGTCAGGACTGGACTAGTATAAACTGACTAAAGGTTTAATATCAAATCTCACAGAGCTAACAAAATTTCAGTTCTCTACTATGCTTTACTTTCCCACTCCAAGGTAACGAGCCCCTCTCTTCTCAAACCTTCATCACCTATCTCTATTTCACCTTTCTCAATATTTATATTTTCTATGAAGTATGAGCCAAGCAGATGTAAATTTCTTCATGCTCTCACCACTAAATCCATAAACCTACTTCTGTCTGTTCCCACCTTTCTCTTCCTTCCCCCTGTTGAAGACCAAACCGTCCACATATGCATAGATCCCAACTCTTGTGCATTTTCAAGGATTTTTCTCCTCCTTTGATCAATCCCCCTTTTCTACTAAAACAACTTGTCTAGAAGATCATTCATGGCATTATATTAATAGAATAGTAAGTATCTCCCATCCTAAAAAAGATTCATCCATAACCACCATCTTCATCTAAAAATTGCTCCAATGTTTTCTGTTCTCCCTCATGGCAAAACTTCTTGAAAAAGCCATCTCCACCTCCTCACTTCTTATTCCATTTTCAACCCATTCCCCATTTTCAACCCATTCTGGCTTCTGCATCCACAGCTCTCTCAAGTTTGCTTTTACTATGACCCTGATGCAGCCAAGTCCAGTGGTCCCTTTCCTGTTCACATCTTATTGACCTCTCATCAGAATTTTACATAGGTGATAAACCCCCTCCTTTGACAAACTACATTCTTCTTTTGACTTCCAAGACACCACATTTTCTTGGTTTTCTGACTACCTCTCTAGCTACTCCTTCTCAGTCACTTATAAAGGGTCCTTCTCCACTTGACCTCAGTGGCACAGCCCTGGGCCCCTTCTCTTTCCTCTGTATACTCTTCCCTAGGTGAGCTCATCCATTCCCATGTCTTCCCACTGTACTCCCTACATGACCTGAAAGCCCTACATGATCTATTCCCTGACTTCCTCTCCAAGCTCTTTTTATGTGACTCTTCTCTTACTAAACTTGAACCACACTGAATTTCCTTTCAGTTTTTTGAATAGGTGCTTTCCCGCCTCAGAGGCTTTGTCCCTGCTGTTAACTCCTCCTGAACCATTCTTCTCTCTGTTCTTTGAACGGCTGACTCCTCAACTTTCATGAGTCATCTAAAATGTCACTTCTCAGAGGACTTTCAAGACCTTCCTCCCCTTCCCTATTTTTTATGTTATCCCTCCTTATTTATTTCCTTCATAGCCCTTACCACAATTTGTAATTATATGTTTGTTTGCTTTTGGTTATTCCCACTAACATTTACATGAGGGTAGCAATTACAATATCATTAGTGTAAACTCAGCACCCAGCACAGTGACAGACAAATAAGAAGCACTCAGTGTTTGTTGAATAAATTGATGACCTAGGACTCATTCATTCATTAAAAAACATTTATTGAATACTTTGTAGGTGACAGGTATTGTCCTAGATGCTGGAGATACAAAGACAAATCAGAACCAATCTCAAGATCCTTACAGTCCAATGGGGGAGAAGGACAAAGACAATACTGTGTGATAAGCGCTACAACATAGGTGAGGCTGACTTCTAGCCAACACAGGCTTTTTAAGGTGTGAATGGAAAACATTTCCCTAGTTTCATTAGAGCCCATGTTTAATTCAAACATAGATCCTGTTTTTCCCATGCCAGAATAGTTCAAAGCATAATGTCAATGACAAGACATAGGTTTTCAGGCAGAGTATGAGGGAAACTGTGAATTACCGTGCAATATTCTATTTAAAGCATCCATCTCTTACTCAATATCTATTGGTTCTCATCAATAGGTAAGTAAATAGGAAATTAGGAAAATAAACTTGTTTTGGTTTGAATCTGTCCTTAAGTAGGAAAAACATATATGGCTAATTTAAAATATTTTCCAAAGTTTATATCCACTATATTCTGAACTTGATACCATCCTCTAAAGATTCAAGGTATTGCATAAAAATATGTGCAGTATTAATTCATTCCTTCGCTCATCCAACAAATATCTAGTGGGTACCCACTATGTGCTAGGGCTGAGGATACAGCACAATGAAGGCAGAAAAGATCCTTATCCTTATGGAGCTTTAGACTTGAACTGGAGAGACAAATAATAAACAAGAAAACACATAAATAAAATCATAATTGAAATGTCAATAAATCATTTCTAAAATTGATAATCAAGAAACAGCTAAGTAATTCTATTGAAATGTATTATCTAGAAATGTGTAGTTAAATACTCAGAGATATTTCTAAAATAATTAAAAATGGATATGTCTAAGAGAATGAAAGGATCATAGACTGGGAGAAAATATTTGCAAAACACATATCTGATAAAGAACATGTATCTAAAATGTAAAAAGAACTCTTAAAGCTCAGCAATAAGAAATTAAAAGATTAAAAGATGGGTATATGAATGGATACCTCACCAAAGAAGATATACAGATGGTAAATAGGCATATGAACAGATGTTCAACATCATGTCATTACGGAATTGCAAATTAAAACAAAAATGAGAAAATACTACATATCTATTAGAATAGCTAAAATCCAAAACTGACAACACCAAATGCTAGAGAGGATATAGAGCAACAAAAACTCTCATTCAATGCTGATGGGAATGCAAAATAGCATGGTCACTTTGGAAGACAAATTGGCAGTTTCTTACAAAGAAAAACATGTTTACCATACAATCCAGCAATCATGCTCCTAGGTATTTATACAAATGAGTTGAAAACTTACATCCACACAAAAACCTGCACACGAATGTTTATAACACCTTTAATTTATCTATAATGGTCAAAAACTAGAAGCAATCAAGATGTCTTTCAATAGGTGAATGAATAAACAAACCGTGGTACACTCATACAATAGAATATTATTCAGCAATAAAAAGAAATGAGCTATCAAGTCACAAAAAGACACGAGCAAACTTAATGCATGTTGCTAAGTGAAAGAAGGCAGTCTGAAAAGGCTACATACCGTATAATCCCAACTATAAGACATTCTAGAAAAGGCAAAACTACAGGGACACTAAAAAGATCAGTGGTTCCCAGTGGTTCAGGGAGAGGAAGGGAGGGATGCACAGGTGGTACACAAGGGATTTTTAGGGCAGTATAACTATTATATATGATACTGTAATAGGATACATAATATACATTTATAAAAACTCATAGAATTGTACAACACAGAGAGTGAACTCTAATGTAAATTACAGTATATATTTCTTTTACAGGACTTTAGTTAATAACAATGTGTCAATACTGATACTTCAATTTTTTTTTGTTTGAGGAAGATTGGCCTTGTGCTAACATCTGTTGCCAATCTTCCTCTCTCTCTCTCTTTTTTTTCTCCCCAAAGCCCCAGTACATAGTTGTGTGTCATAGTGGCAGAGTTGTAGCTGTTCTGTGTGGGACACCGCCTCAGCATGGGTTGATGAACGATGAGTAGGTCCGCGCACAAGATCTGAACCAGCGAACCCCAGGCCGCCAAAGTGGAACATGCAAACCTAACCACAGCACCACTGGACAAGTCCCCCTGCTTCTTCAATTTTAACAGATGTACCACACCAATGCAAGATGTTAATGGGGTCAACTGGGGAGGAGAGGCATAAGGGAACTCTGCACTTTCTCCTCAATTTTTCTGCTCTAAAAAATAGTCTATTAATTTTTTTAAGTGAATATGTCTAGGATACTGGACTAGGGATATGTAGAAGCAGGAGGCTGCCATCTTTCAAAGTATATACATTACTTTGTGTAAAAAAAAACATAGTACCAGGTCTGTCCATCCCATCTCAAAATTTTATACTCAATTTAAAATTTTTTTTTATTGTGAAATTTTTGTTGTACATTATTGTTTATCAGTCACCATATAAGTGTATCCCTCCACCCCTTGTGCCCACTCCCCACCC
Source organism: Ceratotherium simum simum (assembly GCF_057802395.1). Taxonomy (NCBI): domain Eukaryota; kingdom Metazoa; phylum Chordata; class Mammalia; order Perissodactyla; family Rhinocerotidae; genus Ceratotherium; species Ceratotherium simum. Next base: position 6,941,554 of record NC_141921.1, read on the forward strand.
CCATAGCCTCTGGTAATCACCAAACAGTTCTATCTGTCTGTGTGTTGGTTTATCTTCCACATATGAGTGAAATCATGCACTGTTTTTCTTTCTCTTTCTGGCTTATTTCACTTAACATAATATCCTCCAGATCCATCCATGTTGTTGCAAATGGGATGAATTTTGTCTTATTTTATGACTGAGTAGTATTCCATGGTATATATATACCACATCTTCGTTATCCAATCATCAGTCAAGGGACACTTGGGTTGCTTCCATGTCTTCTCTATAGTGAATAGTGCTGCAATGAACATAGGGGTGCATAAGCCTCTTTGGATTGTTGATTTCAGGTTCACTGAGTAGATACCAAGTAGTGGGATAGCTGGATCACAAGGTATTTCTATTTTTAATTTTTTGAGGAATCTCCATACTGTTTTCCATAGAGGCTGCAGCAGTTTGCATTCCCACCAGCAGTGGATTAGGGTTCCCATTTCTCCACAGCCTCTCCAGTATTTGTTGCTTTTTGTCTTGGCGATTATAGCCATTCTAATGGATGTAAGATGATATCTTAGTGTGGTTTTGACTTGCATTTTCCTGATGATTAGTGATGTTCAACATCTTTTTATGTGCCTATTGGCCATCTGTATATCTTCTTTGGAGAAATGTCTGTTCATTTCCTCTGCCCATTTTTTGATTTTGTTGTTTGTTTTTTTGTTATTCAGTTGTGTGAGTTCTTTATATATTATGGAGATTACTCCCTTGTCAGATATATGGTTTGCAAATATTTTTTCCAAGCTGCTGGGTTCCCTATTCATTTTGATCCTGGTTTCATCTGCCTTGTAGAAGCTCTTTAATCTGATGAAGTCCCACTTGTTTATTTTTTTTTGGTTTCTCTTGTCTGAGTAGACATGGAATTCAAAAAGACCCCTTTGTGGCTGATGATGAGTAGTGTACTACCTATATCTTCCTCCAGGAGTTTTCTAGTTTCAGGTCTGACCTTCAGGTCTTTGATACATTTTGAGTTAATTTTTTTGTATGGTGAAACAAAGTGGTCTACTTTCATTCTTTTGCATGTGGCTGTCCAGTTTTCCCAGCACGATTTGTTGAAGAGACTTTCCTTTCCCCACTGTATGTCCTTAGCTCCTTTGTCAAAGATTAGCTGCCCATAGATATGAGGTTTTATTTCTGGACTTTCAATTCTATTCCATTGATCTGTGTGTCTGTTTTTGTACCAGTACCATGCTGTTTTAATTACTATCGCTTTGTCATATGTTTTGAAGTCAGAGATTGTGATGCCTCCAGCTTTGCTCTCCTTTTTCAGGATTGCTTTAGCTACTCAGGGTCTTTTGTTGCCCCATATGAATGTTAGTATTCTTTGTTCTATTTCTGTGAAGAGTGTCCTTGGGATTCTGATTGGGATTGCATTGAATCTGTTGATTGCTTTGGGTAGTAGGGACATTTTAACTATGTTTATTCTTCCAATCCAAGTGCATGGAATATTTTTCCATTTCTTTATGTCATCATTGATTTCACTCAATAATGTCTTATAATCTTCATTGTATAGGTCTTTCACTTTCTTGGTTAAATTTACTCCTAGATATTTTATTCTTTTTGTTGCAATTGTAAATGGGATTGTCTTCTTGAGTTCTCTTTCTGTTAATTCATCGTTGGTATATAGAAATGCAACTGATTTCTGTAAGTTGATTTTGTACCCTGCCACTTGGCTGTAGCTGTTGATTACTTCTAATAGTTTTCCAATGGATTCTTTAGGGTTTTCTATGTATAAGATCATGTCATCTGCAAACAGCGAGAGTTTCACTTCTTCGTTGCCTATTTGGATTCCTTTTATTCCTTTTTCTTGCCTAATTGCTCTGGCCAGTACCTGCAGTACTGTGTTGAATAAGAGTGGCGAGAGTGGGCACCCTTGTCTTGTCTCTGTTTTCAGAGGGATGGCTTTCAGATTTTCCCCATTGAGTATGATGTTGGCTGTGGGTTTGTCGTATATGGCCTTTATTATGTTAAGGTACTTTCCTTCTATACCCATTTTGTTGAGAGTTTTTATCATAAATGGATGTTGGATCTTGTCAAAAGCCTTCTCTGCATCTATTGAGATGATCATATGGTTTTTATTCCTCGTTTTGTTAATGTGGTGTATCACAGTGATTGACTTGCAGATGTTGAACCATCCCTGCGTCCCTGGTATAAATCCCACTTGATCATGGTGTATGATCTTTTTCATGTATTGCTGTATTCAGTTTGCCAATATTTTGTTGACGATTTTTGCATCTATGTTCATCAGGGATATTGGTCTGTAGTTTTCCTTCTTAGTATTGTCTTTGCCTGGCTTTGGTATCAGGATGATGTTGGCCTCGTAGAACGTGTTGGAAAGTGTTCCATCTTCCTCTATCTTTTGGAATAGTTTGAGAAGGATAGGTATTAAGTCTTCTTTGGATGTTTGGTAAAATCCTCCAGAGAAGCCATCTGGTCCTGGACTTTTATTTTTTGGGAGGTTTTTGATTACTGTTTCAATCTCCTTACTTGTGATTGGACTATTCAGTTTCTCTATCTCTTCTTGATTCAGTTTTGGGAGGTTGTATGAGTCTAGGAATTTATCCATTTCTTGTAGATTGTCCAATTTGTTGGCATATAGTTTTTCATAGTATTCTCTTATAATCGTTTGTATTTCTGTGGTATCTGTTGTAATTTCTCCTTTTTCATTTCTAATGTTATTTATTTGAGCCTTCTCTCTTGTTTTCTTGGTGAGTCTGGCTAAGGGTTTGTTAATTTTGTTTACCTTCTCAAAGAGCCAGCTCTTTGTTTCATTGATCCTTTCTACTGTTTTTTTAATTTCAATTTCATTTATTTATGCTCTGATTTTTATTATTTCCCTCCTTCTGCTGACTTTAGGCTTTGTTTGTTCTTCTTTTTCTAATTCTGTTAAGCGTAGTTTGAGGTTGTTTATTTGGGCTTTTTCTTGTTTGTTAAGGTGGACCTGTATTGCTATGAGTTTCCCTCTTAGGGCCACTTTTGCTGCATCCCACATGAGTTGGTACGGTGTATTTTCATTCTCATTTGTCTCCAGATATGCTTTGATTTCTCCTTTAATTTCATCAATGATCCATTGATTGTTTAGTAGCATGTTGTTGAGTGTCCACAGCTTTGTCACTTTCCCAGTTTTTCCCTGTAGTTGATTTCTAACTTCATGGCATTATGGTCTGAAAAAATGCTTGTTATGATTTCAATCTTCTTAAATTTATATAAGCAAGCCTTGTTTCCCAAAGCATGGTCTATTCTTGAGAACGTTCCATGCGCGCTTGAGAAGAATGTGTAATCTGCTGTGTTTGGATGGAGTGCTCTGTATATGTCCATTAAGTCCATCTCATCTAATTTTTCATTTAGATCCATTATTTCCTTATTTATTTTCTGTCTGGATGATCTTTCCATTGATGAGAGTGGGGTGTTAGGATCCCCTACTATTATTGTGTTGTTGTTAATATCTCATTTTAGGTTTTTTAATAGTTCCTTTATGTACCTTGGTGCTCCTGTATTGGATGCATATATATTCAAAAGTGATATGTCTTCTTGGTGGAGTGTCCCTTTTATCATTATATATTGCCCCTCTTTGTCTCTCATTACATGTTTTATCTTTTTTTTTTTTCGTGAGGAAGATTGGCCCTGAGCTAACATCTGCCAATCCTCGTCTTTTTGCTGAGGAAGACTGGCCCTGGGCTAACATCCATGCCCATCTTCCTCCACTTTATATGGGACGCCGCCACAGCATGGCTTGATAAGCGGTGCGTCAGTGCGCGCCTGGGATCCAAACTGGCGAACCCTGGGCCGCCGCAGTGGAGTGTGCGCACTTAACCGCTTGTGCCACTGAGCCGGCCCCTACCTGTTTTATCTTGAAGTCAACTTTTTCTGATGTAAGTATGGCAACACCTGCTTTCTTTTGTTTGCCATTAGCTTGGAGTATTGTCTTCCATCCTTTCACTCTGAGCCTGTGTTTGTCTTTAGAGCTGAGATGTGTTTCCTGGAGGCAGCATATTGCTGGGTCTTGTTTTTTAATCCATCCCACCACGCTGTGTCTTTTGATTGGAGAGTTCAGTCCATTTACATTTAGGGTAATTATTGATATATGGGGGCTTGCTGTTGTTATTTTATTGTTCTTTTTCTGGTTCTTTTGCATTTCTTTTGTTTCTCATCCCGTGTGTTTTGGACTACCAGTTTAGTTTGCTAGCTCTGTATGGGAGTTCTCTTAGTTTTCTCTTTCTTTATCATGTGTGATTCTGTTCTGATTATTTGCTTAGTGGTTACCATGAGGTTTGTATAAAAAATCTCATGGCGGGCCCAGTGGCATAGCGGTTAAGTGCGCATGCTCTGCTGTTGGCGGCCCAGGTTCGGATCCCGGGCGTGCACCAACCCACTGCTTGTCAGGCCATGCTGTGGCGGAGTCCCACATAAAGTGGAGGAAGATGGGCACAGATGTTAGCTCAGGGCCAGTCTTAGCAAAAAGAGGAGGATTGGCATGGATGTTAGCTCAGGGCTGATCTTCCTCACGAAAAAAAAAAAAATCTCATGGACGTGATAGTCCATTTTTTAATGGCCTCTTATTCCCTTAGGCTAAGTCGATTCGATCCCTTTCTTCTTCCCCTTCTAAATTATTGTTGTCACACCTTATTCCTCCTTGTGTTGTGAGTTCGTGTTTAACATGATGAGGTTATATTTACTCTTGGTGCTTACCTTCCCTTGATCTTTGGTTTTATAACTCTTTGCTAATCTATTTTGATAGAGAACTGCAATTTTTCTGGGTTTTCTGACCTATTTTCCTCCTTGTTCAAAACACTGAATCCCCTTTCCCTTTTTTTCCTCAGGGATGAGGGCCGTCTTGAGCACTTCTTGTAGGGGGGGTCTTGTGGCAATGAACTCCTTTAGCTTTTGTTTATCTGGGATAGTTATTATTTCTCCATCATATCTGAAGGATACTTTTGTTGGATAGAGTATTCTTGGCTGAAAGTTTTTGTCCTTCAGAATTTTGACTATATCGTTCTACTCTCTCCTAGCCTGTATAGTTTCTGTTGAGAAATCGTCTGAGAGCCTGATAGGAGATCCTTTGTATGTTTTTTTTTTTTTTTTGGTCTAGCTGCCCTTAACATTTTTTCTTTGTAGTTGACTTTTGCCAGCTTTACTACTATATGCCTTGGAGAGAGTCTTTTCGTGTTGATATATTTAGGAGATCTATTGATTTCATTCACTGGTATTTCCAGCTCCTTCCCCAGGTTTGGGAAGTTCTCAGATATTATTTCTTTGAACAAGTTCTCTGCTCCTTTTTCCTTCTCTTCTCCCTCTGGAATACCTATAATCCTCACGTTAGATTTCCTAATTGAGTCAGATATTTCTCGGAGAATTTCTTCATTTCATTTTAGTCTTAGTTCTCTTGCCTCCTCATCTTCTGGAGCATTTCTGCATTGCTGTCCTCAATATTGCTAATTTTTTCCTCCATATTGTCAGCTCTGATGCTTAAGGCTTCCAGATTTGTCTTTATCTCCTCTATTGTGTTTTTCATCTCTAAGACTTCTGATTGGTTTTTCTTTATAGTTTCAATCTCTTTTGTGAAGAAACTCCTGATTTCATTGAATTGTCTGTCTGTGTTTTCTTGTATTTCATTAAGCTTTTTTATGATGGCTATTTTGAATTCTCTGTCATTAAGGTTATACATTTCTGTGCTTTCCACGTTGACTTCTCGGTGCTTGTCATTTTCCTTTTGGTCTGGAGATTTAATATATTTTTGTATGGTGCCTGTCGGTGTTGGCTTACTTTTCCTCATAGTGAAAATATACCCTCGCAGTTTCCTCTTGCTGCCGCTGAGTGGGGGTCAAGGGCTGTGTATTCTGGTCCGCCTCAATCCACGGGCACTCTCATCGGCCCCTGGCTGATCTGAGGCATGGCTGAGTGGAGGCTGCTGGCAGGGAAGCGTGGGAACAGCTGGAGCTGGAGCGTGGGAACAGCTGAGACTGGAGCACAGCTAGGCGGAAGCAGCTAGGGCTCGGGTGCGGGTGGGTTGAAGCAGCTGCAGCTGAAGTGCCACTGGGCCAAAGAAGCAGGGCTGGAGCATCGCTGGGCCGAAGAAGCTGGAACTGGAGTGCGCTGGGCTGAAGAAGGAAGAGCTGGAGTGCTGCTGGGCCAAAGAAGCTAGAACTGGTGTGCGCTGGGCCAAAGAATCTGGAACTGGAATGTGCTGGGCCGAAGAAGGAGGAGCTGGAGCGCCACTGGGCCAAAGAAGCTGGAACTGGTGTGCAGTGGGCCAAAGTTGCTGGCGCCAAGTCAGGTGGAGCCTGAGCACAGGCCAAGCCAAAGCCACTGGAGCCAGGAGGCGGGGGGGGGGGGAGTTTCAAGCCGAAGGAGCTGGGGGTGGGGCACGGTCCAGCTGAAGGAGGCGGGGCCATGGCACGGGGAAGCCGGGGCCATGGCTTGGTCCAACCGGAGCAGCTGGGGCTGTGGCGTGGTGGGGCCTGAGCTGCTGCTGCCTCTAGTGCTGGGGCGCAGGCTCGCCTCACTGCTGGTTGGGCCCAGGCACCTGGGGGCTGCTGCCTGTGGGGGTGGGGCGTGGTCACGCTGCCCCTGCTGGTGGGGCCCGGGTGCCTGGGGGCCCCTGCCTCTGGGGACAGGGCTGAGCTGAAGTGCCACTATGCTGAAGCACCAGTAAGGTGGGCCAGGTGAGGGGCGCTTACTTTCGCCTCCCTGCTCTCAGAGGTTTCTTGCCTCGCTGTCCTCTCTGCTCTCTTGAGGGGCTAGCTTGTTAAAACTACCCTGGCAACAGATCCATTCCCTCTGTAGGGGGATCCCCTCGGGCTGTGAGGGGTTTTGGAGAGTGCTGGTTCTCACACAGCAAGCCCCTCCCCCTCTGAGAGCGGCATGGTCTCAGTCTCTGAGTCACAGTCCTTGAGGAAGGAAGGGAGCTCCTCTTACCTCCTTCCACTTACTCTGGGGATTCCAGCACCTCAGTCCTTGGGTGTACAGCTGCCTGGGTGCCTCAGACGTCCCCTGTGTTGTGTGAATAGCTTCTGCTGGGATATTAATGTCCTTTTTGCTGTGTCTTAGCGGGGGAGAGTTCAATGGAGGAAGCTCACTCCACCATGATGCTGACGTCCTCAATTTTAAATTTTAACAGTTATTTTTAATATATTTAATTCCTTAAAGTATTTTTTCACTTAATTACACTAAAAATGTGGTATAATGACTTAAATATCAAAACGTTATTATATACTCCTGTTATACACCTTTTTAGATAAAATTACTCCTGATTTTACTGTAGAACCTTAATTCAAATTAAAGACAGACATGGGCCGGCCCCGTGGCTTAGTGGTTAAGTGCGTGCACTCTGCCGCTGGTGGCCCAGGTTCAGATCCCGGGCGCGCACCGACGCACCGCTTCTCCGGCCATGCTGAGGCCGCATCCCACATACAGCAACTAGAAGGATGTGCAGCTATGACATACAACAATCTACTGGGGCTTTGGGAGGAAAAAATAAATTAAAAAAAAATTAAAAAAAAAAAAATTAAAGACAGAGCTGACTGTAGTTTCCCATTTTATGTATATACATATATAATATTATACAAATATAAACTTATTAAATACTTATATATTTATATATAAATTATATAAATATAAAATTATATAAAATATAACATTTTATAATTACATTTGTGAATGTTCAATATATGTAAAATATCTGTAACCTCAAGTGTCTGAAGGAGGAAACCTTTCTAGAACTATCTTAAAAATTAATCGACGGGCCGACCCCGTGGCTTAGCGGTTAAGTGTGCGCGCTCTGCTGCCGGTGGCCCGGGTTCGGATCCCGGGTGCGCACCGATGCACCGCTCCTCCAGCCATGCTGAGGTCGTGTCCCACATACAGCAACTAGAAGGATGTGCAGCTGTGACAGACAATTATCTACTGGGACTTTGGGGGAAAAAATGAATAAATAAAATCTTAAAAAAATTAATCAAGATCATTTTTCAATATGCCACTGACATTATGCATGTCATCAAGCTATTTCTTTTTAAACTGTAAGTTATTAAGATCTTGTGTGCCTAAAGGGATCTTGGAGAAATTAGTATCGGAAATAAATAAAAAAGGAAACAGTAATAGCAAAATAAAACCCTTAGTGTAGCCTACTAAACTGGTACCTTGATAAAGAGCACTCCTGTCTAACTGAGATGACTTTCAGAAAACACACTGTCAACACAGCACATTTCAAAATTAAATTAAAATAAATGGCATACTCTTCTCACAAAGTGACCTCAGCTAATCAGTAAATTAAGTAATAATTTTACAGAGATAAATCAGTGCTAACACAAATCTTTCTGTTTCTGTATTTTTTTTAAACACAGAAGTTCACACAAGCTCTTTCAGAGACGCAAAGCAACAGGGATAAAGTCTATCCTTTCCTTTTACAGAAGAGGAAACAGAAACCCAGAGCTTTTTCATACCTATTCTGGTACTCTTTTCCACACTACCTCTCCTACAGTTCTCTTCTCTGTTCTCTCTATTTAAACCACTAATGTAGTAAAAATTCATCTGTTTTGAATTATATCTTTTTAAGTCAACTAAAGTGGAAAAATAGGAGGAGGGGAAGTCAAGATGGCGGTGTAAGCAGACTCGGAACTCACCCTCCTCCCGTGGACACAGCCAATTTACAACTACTCGTGGAAAAATTAGCCCTGAGACAGAACTGAAAACTGGATAAGAGGAACTCCTGCAACAACGGACAATCCTAACTGAGGCAGAAGAGGCAGAGACTCCCTTCTGGAGAGGAAAAACGCTCCTTCACAAGCTGCCAGCTTCACGGCCGCCGGGAGCAGCTCACAGGTACACAGCCTCCCTGGAGGCGCGGGGCCCTGAGCCGGGGAGCACCCCTGCTGTGGGCATTCTGTGGACCCAGCACAATCGAGACCAGCGGCATAATATCTGACTTTGCCTGCTACTAAAACATTGGGGAGTACCCCCAGAAAACCTGGTTCACAAAGAAACTAAAACCGGCTCTTAAAGGGCCCGTGCGCAAACTCACCAGTTTCAGAAAGCGTCCTAAAATCACCAGAAAGAAAGGTGCACAGTGCTGTGGTGAAAAGAGACTAATAGGCCCTGAGTGCATCTCAGTGAGGGGTGAGACCTGTCCAGGGACTGGGACACTGCCGGCAGCCATTGTTGTGGCCTGATGTGGGCGTGCTGACACAGACGCCATTGAAGTTCTCCCTGGGGTGTGCTAGCCCAGGGTCTACCCCAACCACTAGAGCAGTGATTTAATCCAGCTCAGCCAGGGCAGGAGGCCCACCCTAGAGACTGGCCCCACCCAACAACAAGCCCTCAGGCAACTTGTGGGCCTGCATAGATTGGTGACTGGATTCTCTGCAGCCTGGCAACTGAGCCGACTTCAGTGGGGCAGGGCGTGCACAAGGAGCGGGTGGAGAGTGTGGGGCGGTGGCGGAGTGTGTGGGGCTCCCACCGTGGAGAGACTGGGTCCGCTTGGGGAGGTCAGGGCGCGCACACAGGGCAGGACTGTGTTGGCTGTGTGTGTGGACCTGTGGGTGGCAGGGCTTGTCAGCTGCAGAAGACTTGTGCTTCTCAAAGACCCACATGGGGGTTTGCCCCACCTTCCAAAGCCTGAAACAATTGGGTGCTCCTGTGCCTGAGGCCAGCCCCACCCAGCTGCAATCCTCAGAGAGCTGACAAGAGACCTAATAGGCTAGAGGCTTACAGCAATTGTAAGGCCCTGAGCCTAACCACCTGCCACGCTGGGGGCCTACTCACTTAAAAGAAATACTGCAACACAAATGTGGTATTAGAACTTGCAGCCAACTGTGCTGGGGCTCCCCACACCTGATAAAGAGACTGAAGGGCCCACAACAACTACAAGCAGCTGAGCATTACAACAGCTGGCCAGGAGCATAACTCGGCCTCCCTGGGTGCCTACAGGGAGAGCAAACAGGCCACAACAGAAGGACACACGTAGCCCACGTAGAGGTGACCCCTGCAACATTGAGAACTGAGGGAAGCACACTGGAAGCCTCCTAAGGCATCACTTACATAAGGTCACCTATCCAAGAGCAGGAGACGTAGCTGACCTACCTAATACGTAGACACAAGCACAAGGAAAGAGGCAAAATGAGGAGGCAAAAGAATACATTCCAAATAAGAGAACAGGACAAAACCCCAGAAAAGGAATTAAGTGAAACAGAAATGAGCAACCTACCCGACAGAGAGTTCAAACTAAGAGTGTTAAGGATGCTCACTGATCTGGGGAGAAGAATAGATGAACTCAGTGAGAATGTCAACAAAGAAATGGAAGATATAAAAAAGAACCAAGCAGAAATGAAGAATACAATACTGGAAATGAAAAATTCATTAGAGGGACTCAAAAGCAGAGTAGAGGATACAGAAGAATGGATCTGTGAGGTAGGACGAAAGACTAGAAGAAATTACCCAAGGTGAACAGGTAAAAGAGAAAAGAATTAAAAAGAGTGAGGACAGTCTAAGGGACCTCTGGGACAACATCAAGCACACTAACATCCATGTTATAGGTGTCCCGGAAGGAGTAGAGCGAGACAAGGGGGCAGAGAATCTATTTCAAGAAATAATAGATGAAAACTTCCCTAACCTAAGGAAGGAAACAGACATCCAGGTACAGGAAGCACACAGAGCCCCAAACAAGATAAACCCAAAGAGGCCCACACCAAGACACATCATAATCAAAATGTCCAGAATTAAAGATAAAGAGAGAATCCTAAAAGCCGCAAGAGAATGTCAAGTTACATACAAAGGAAACCCCATAAGGCTATCAGCTGACTTCTCAGCAGAAACCTTACAGGCTAGAAGAGAATGGCACGATATATTTAAAGTGCTAAAAGGAAAAAACTTACAGCCAAGAATATTCTACCCAGCAAGGTTATCATTCAAAATGGAAGGAGAGATCAAAAATTTCCCAGACAAGAAAAAATTAAAGGAGTTTGTCACCAAGAAACCAGTGCTACAAGAAATGTTAAAGGGACTGATTTAAGGGGAAAAGAGAAGACCACAAATAGGAAAAATTATCTATTTCCATGATAAGAACGTAATGGATAAAAATGCACAAAAAAGAGGTTAGAAATGATATCAAAAACATAAAAGGAGGGAGGACGGGAGTTAAAGAGTACAGCTTTCAGACAGAGGTCAAACTAAAGTGACCATCAATTCTGTATAGAAGAAGAAAGGAACAGAGAAGGACTACTAAAACACTGAGAGAAAAAAAAAAAAGTTAAAAAATGGCAGTAAGTACATACTTATCAACAGCTACTTTTTTTTTTTTTTAATTTTATTTATTTATTTTTCCCCCCAAAGCCCCAGTAGATAGTTGTATGTCATAGTTGCACATCCTTCTAGTTGCTGTATGTGGGATGCGGCCTCAGCATGGCTGGAGAAGCGGTGCGTCGGTGCGTACCCGGGATCCGAACCCGGGCCGCCAGCAGCGGAGTGCGCACACTTAACTGCTAAGCCACAGGGCCGGCCCTATCAATAGCTACTTTAAATGTCAATGGACTAAATGCTCCAATTAGAAGGCATAGGGTGGCTGATTGGATAAAAAAACAAGACCCATATATATGCTGCATACAAGAGACACACTTCAGACCTAAAGACACTCACAAACTGAAAGTGAAGGGATGGAAAAAGATACTCCACGCAAATGGCAATGAAAAGAAAGCTGGGGTAGCAGTACTCATATCAGACAAAATAGACTTTAAAACAAAAACTGTAAAAAGAGACAAAGAAGGGCATTACATAATGATCAAGGGAACAATCCAACAAGAGGATATAACACTTGTAAATATCTACGCACCCAATGTAGGGGCACCTAAATATACAAAGCAATTATGAACAGACATAAAAACAGAAATAGACAGTAACACAATAATAGTAGGGGACTTTAACACTCCACTTACACCAACGGATAGATCATTCAAACAGAAGATCAATAAGGAAACATTGGCCTTAAATGACACACTAGAACAGATGGACCTAGTAGATATATACAGAACATTCCATCCAAAAACCGAAGAATACACGTTCTTTTCAAATCCACATGGAACATTCTCCAGGATTGATCACATATTAGGCCACAAAACAAGTCTCCATAAATTTAAGAAGACTGAAATAATACCAAGCATCTTTTCTGACCACAATGGTATGAAACCAGAAATCAACTATAGGAAGAAAATCAGAAAAGCCACAAATACATGGAGATTAAACAAAATGCTACTGAACAACGACTGGGTTAACGAAGAAATCAAAGAAGAAATCAAAAAATACCTGGAGACAAATGAAAATGAAAATACGACATGCCAGAATTTATGGGATACAGCAAAAGCGGTTCTAAGAGGGAAGTTTATAGCGATACAGGCCTATCTCAACAAAAAAGAAAAATCTCAAATAAACTAACAATGCACCTAAAGGAACTGGAAAAAGAAGAACAAACAAAGCCCAAAATCAGTAGAAGAAGGGAAATAATAAAAATCAGAGCAGAAATAAATGAAATAGAGACCAAAAACAATAGAAAAATTAATAAAACCAAGAGCTGGTTCTTTGAAAAGATCAACAAAATTGACAAACCTTTAGCTAGACTCACCAAGAAAAAAAGAGATAAGGCACAAATAAGTAAAATCAGAAATGAAAGAGGAGAGGTTACAACAGACACCTCAGAAATACAAAAGATTATAAGAGAATACTATGAAAAGCTATATGCCAACCAATTCGACAATCTGGAAGAAATGGATAAATTCTTAGAATCATACAACCTTCCAAAACTGGATCAAGAAGAAGTAGAGAATTTGAATAGACCAATCACCAGCAAGGAGATGGAAACAGTAATCACAAACCTCCAGGACCAGACGGCTTCCCTGGTGAATTCTACCAAACATTCAAAGAAGACTTAATACCTATCCTTCTCAAACTCTTCCAAAAAATTGAGGAGGGGGGTAAGCTCCCTAACTCATTCTACGAAGCTGATATTACCCTGATACCAAAACCAAACAAGGACAACCCAAAAAAATTACAGGCCAATATCACTGATGAACATCAATGCAAAAATCCTCAACAAAATACTAGCAAATCGCATACAACAATACGTTAAAAAGATTATACACCATGATCAAGTGGGATTTATTCCAGGTATGTAGGGATGCTTTAACATTCGCAAATCAATCAATGTGACACACCACATTAATAAAATGAAGAATAAAAATCACATGATCATCTCAATAGATGCAGAGAAAGCATTTGACAAGATATAGCATCCATTTATGATAAAAACTCTGAATAAAATGGGTATAGAAGGAAAGCACCTCAACATAATAAAGACCATATATGAGAAACCCACAGCTAATATCATCCTCAATGGTGAAAAACTGAAAGCTACCCCTCTAAGAACAGTAACCAGACAAGGATGCCCACTGTCACCACTCCTATTTAACATAGTACTGGAAGTCCTAGCCAGAGCAATCAGGCAAGAGAAGGAAATAAAAGGGATCCAAACTGGAAAGGAAGAAGTGAAACTGTCACTATTTGCAGATGACATGATTTTATATACAGAAAACCCTAAAGAATCCACCAGAAAACTTTTAGAAGTAATAAACGAATATGGTAAAGTTGCAGGATACAAAATCAACATACAAAAATCAGTTGCATTTCTGTACACTAACAACGAAGTAGCAGAAAGAGAAATTAAGAATACAATCCCATTTACAATTGCAAAAAAAAGAATAAAATACCTAGGAATAAACTTAACCAAAGAGGTGAAAGATCTGTACACCGAAAACTATAAAACATTTCTGAAAGAAATTGAAGAAGACACAAAGAAATGGAAAGATATTCCGTGCTCCTGGATTGAAAGAATTAACATAGTTAAGATGTCCATACTTCCTAATGCAATCTATAGATTCATTGCAATGCAATCCCTATCAAAGTTCCAACAACATTTTTCACAGAAATAGAACAAAGAATCCTAAAATTTATATGGAACAACAAAAGACCCCAAATAGCTAAAGGAATCCTGAGAAAAAAGAACAAAGCTGGAGGTATCACACTCCCTGATTTCAAAATATACTACAAAGCTATAGTAACCAAAACAGCATGGTACTGGCACAAAAACAGACACACAGGTCAATGGAATAGAATCAAAAGCCCAGAAATAAACCCACATATCTATGGACAGCTAATCTTTGACAAGGAGCCAAGAACATACAATGGGGAAAAGAAAGTCTCTTCAACAAATGGTGTTGGGAAAACTGGATAGCCACATGCAAAAAAATGAAAGTAGACCCTTACCTTACACCATACACAAAAATTAACTCCAAATGGATTAAAGACTTGAATGTAAGACCTGCAACTGTGAAACTTCTAGAAGAAAACATAGGCAGTACGCTCTTCGACATCGGTCTTAGCAACATATTTTCAAGCACCACGTCTGACCGGGCAAGAGAAACAATAGAAAAAATAAACAAATGGGACTACATCAAACTAAAAAGCTTCTGCACAGCAAAGGAAACCATCAACAAAACGAAAAGACAACCTAACAATTGGGAGAAGATATTTGCAAACCATACATCTGATAAGGGCTTAAGCTCCAAAATATATAAAGAACTCATGCATCTCAACAACAAAAAAACTACCAACCCAATTAAAAAATGGCCAAAAGACCTGAACAGACATTTCTCCAAAAAAGACATACAGATGGCCAACAGACACATGAAAAGATGTTCAAAATCACTAACTATCAGGGAAATGCAAATCAAAACTACAATGAGATATCACCTCACGCCCGTCACAATGGCTATAATTAACAAGACAGGAAACAACATGTGTTAGAGAGGATGTGGAGAGAAGGGAACTCTCATACACTGCTGGTGGGAGTGCAAACTGGTGCAGCCACTATGGAAAACAGTATGGAGATTCCTCAAAAAATCAAGGATAGAACTACCATATGATCCTGCTATTCCACTGCTGGGTATTTATCCAAAGAACTTGAAAACACCAATTTGTAAAGATACATGCACCCCTGTGTTCATTGCAGCCTTATTCACAATAGCCAAGACTTGGAAGCAACCTAAGTGCCCATCAAGGGACGAATGGATAAAGAAGATGTGGTATATATACACAATGGAATACTACTCAGCCATAAGAAACGATGAAATCCAGCCATTTGTGACAACATGGATGGACATTGAGGGTATAATGCAAAGTGAAATAAGTCAGAGGGAGAAGGCCAAATACCGTATAATTTCGTTCATTAAGTAGTAATAATAACAATAATAAACAAACACATAGGGACAGAGATTGGATTGGTGGTTACCAGAGGGGAAGGGGGGAGGGAGGAGGGTGAAAGGGATAATTCGGTACGTGTGTGTGGTGATGGGTTGTAATTAGTATTTTGGTGGTGAACATGATGTAATCCATGCAGAAATAGAAGTATAATGATGTACACCTGAAATTTTTACAATGTTATAAACCAATGTTACTGCAATAAACAAAAAATTTTTAAAAAAAAGTGGAAAGATAGTTTGAGTAAATTGGAGTGGTATACATATATTACTATCTCTAAATCTCTTCTCATTCAGTAACTTGGCACCCATACTGTTCTTTTCCTACTCTGTAGTTCAAGACCTGATTGGTGAAGTAAAACCTAAAATCCTGCTAACTTAGCTAGGCTTCCCCCATCACCTGATAGCACCAATCCCTCAGCATTTAGTCTTCCTTAAAAATTCAAATACTCAAATTCCCAATCCTTTATCACTGCCCAAAACGTATGCTCACCCAAAGACAATAACCTATTTTTAGTAGGCAATGCAAGTACAGATAAATTTCGTTGCTATGTTCAGTGCAGTAAAAAGAACATGGGGCTTTAGAGTCATATTTGTGCTAAAATCCATGCACTCTCATTTATAAACTCTGAGAATTTAGGCAAGTTACTTAACCTTTCTGAAGCACATTTTTCTCGCCTGTAACTATGTCTCAGAAAATTGTGATGTTAGGCTAAACAATCCTAGTATAAAGCGGAAGTATTCAAAAATGTTATTCTATTCTCATCTTTCTCACCATCCCAAATATGAAATATTTAAGTTATAAGTATTATTTGAAGAAGTTTTACTTTTAAAGGCTATTTTTATGTCTACTTCTATCAAGCAGTAGATAGAACAGAGTCACTAACCAGCTGGCACCCAGTAAACAATAACTGGCCACATCAGTGACAGTACTGGATAAAGTGTGGCAAAGTCTTGCAAATGACCAAATAAAAGATAAACATTTTTTTTGTTTTAGAAATTCTTTTCCACATTCAAAAAACTCCTCTTTCCTTTACTCTTAAACTTAATGGCTTTCTTAGGCCTTTGAAGTCAAATGATCAAATAAAGGGGTCAAAATATTTGTGGCAAATGGAGCTTGACAGAAGATAAATAACCATGATCTGCTGGAATCAGTGATTTCCATAGGAAATTAATAAGGATACAGAATAATGGTGATCATTTGAACTTAGAGGGTACATTTTGAGGAAGGAGCTCTCTATACTCTTTCTATTCTGTAATTTATCATCTATCATACAGGAGAAGTAAGGATGCTGCTGCTATTTAAAACAATTATCTAAATTAATAATGTGTGAAATGTAAAACTCACATTTTAGAGTGTGTGACATACTTTCCCAATTAACAATGAAGAATGGAATCCAGATGTCTTGATCTCCATTATAGCAATATAGAAATAAACTGTAATATTTTAACACTTTCATAAACTCTAGTGTAATTATTTTATATTCCACTTTATTACATTATACCAAGATGAATGTTATAACAATTATAATATCTGCTACTTATCGAGAGCTGAATATAAGCCCTATACTCTGCTAAATAATATTCCACAATTTTCTATTAACTCCTATATTCAAGTGTACTTTTATCTTGACCCATTTTTCTGTAAGATGAATTTATTTCCCTTTCTCTACTGTTAATTCTCCACCGATGCTCTGATGTGATCCCATTTTTCTCACATATTTTAGAACTTTTTTCCATAAATTATATCCACTTTTTTGTATCTCTCTTTCCAAATAGTCTTTTTGTATGATGACTTTCTTAACTCCCTCTGCCATTCTTCAAAAAATTAAGCTCTCATTCCTCAATGATCCTAAAGTATTTTGTTCATACTAGTATGAAAAAGGAGACATACTAGGGGAAGTAATATGACTGAAGGGAAAAGTACTAGCTTTAAAGTTCGGCTCTGTCAAGGTGTGTCACCTTGGGCACATTCTTTGAGTTCTCTGAGCCTCCAATTCTTGATCAGTCAAATAGGAAAAAATTAACAACCCATTCTACAAGACTGTGATGGGGATTAAATGAGGATGAATGAATATAAAGCACACATAACTGGCTCTTAAAATACACTGCATTATAATTTGTTGCAGGATGGTCTGCCTACCAGGATCAGTGTTTCACAATTTTATTTTTAGGATTTTTTAAAAACTCCAGGAAACCTAGATATTCCTCTCCCCACTCACTGAAATTAGTGCCCTTGATTATAAATCCCATGAGGTCATACATCCCAATTTATCTTTCTCTGAATCTCCAATACCTAGCCCAGAACCTTTCATATATTAGATGCTTAATATACGTTTGCTACAGTAAAGAGAATTTGGCTGTAGACATTAAGCAGAGAAATTACTGGATCTGCTTCCTTTTTTTTTTTTTTCCTGGTGAGGAAGATCAGCCCTGAGCTAACATCTGATGCCAATCCTCCTCTTTTTGCTGAGGAAGATTGGTCCTGGGCTAACATCCGTGCCCATCTTCTTCTACTTTATATGGGACGCCGTCACAGCTTGGCTTGACAAGAGGTGCATCGGTGCGCACCCAGAATCTGAACCTGCGAACCCCGGGCCACCTAAGGGGAGTGTGCAAATTTTAACTGCTATGCCACCAGGTCGGCCTGGATATGCTTCCTGTCTACTGGAATGAAACAACTTCTTTTTTCAACAGTAAAGATTATTTGACAAAATCTCATTGCTTGGAATATTTTTCTAGCTACATTCTCAGTATAATTTGATTAATTTAATACCTAGAAAAAATATATCTATGTTTATAAGGCCTTGTCTTCTGAGAAGCTCAAGGACTTTTATAGACATTATCTCATCAATCCTTAGAAGACACCTGAGGGGTAACTGGAGATGGAAAGGAAAAAAAGATGGAATATGAATCCATAATCCATATGAATCCATAAATTCCACTCAGCAAAAATTCTACCTAATTTTTCAATTTATGTGCATTTCACCCCATTTTCTTCCTGAATCCACCTAAATTACTTATTTACTCATTGCACTTGGATATGCTGGTCTGGAGCCAAAGTGTTTTTATTACTTGCTTAAGAAAGCAAAATTTTCAGAAAGTGTTATACACAGTAAACAAAACATAGAACAACATAAAAATGACTCTAATCCTCTAATAGAAAACTGTTCAGGCTACCGACCATAGGTTTACTTCAGATTGCAAAATATCTAGGAACTAGACACATTATTTTCTTCGAATTATAATAATCAGAGACTAACAGCCCAGTCACAGCTTTAACTTCCTTCTGCTCCCCACCATTTTGTTCTTTTGTGCTAGGTGTGGACCTGGCTGATTTCCCACCCAGGAACCATTCTCTCCCTTTTCCTTATTAACAGAATCCCACTTCTGTTCAGACAACATTGGGCTTAGCACCCAGGGATGAATTATGATTGATCTTAGCTAATTGTGGCAAGTCTGTTCCCCTTTGTCAGTAATTGGTCTAAGATTGAACCTGTGGTCTAGAAGTGGCCAATAAACTGAAATTAGTTGCTGGGGATTCTCTCCTCCCTGATGAGAGGGCTACAAGAGGAATGGGCTCTTTTGCCCCTCAACCAGTTTCTTTGCACTTGGGAAGTTGTCAGGTTGGACCTGATGCTTAGATCTGTGCCACTATATTGAGACCATGAGGGGAACACCAAGAAAACTTGAGTGATGTTGACTCTGCACCCAGACATAACACAGTCTCTATCCTCAGGCTTCTTGTTATATGAAATAAATGTTATTTTTGTCTAAGTCACTGAGGGTCAGATACTCTGTTCCTTAAAGTTGAAAACATCCTAATTAATACAGACAGACCAATAAATCAGGCAAGAAGGGAAGTAGAGATTAATTATTAAGTACTTACTATTACATCTGTAATCTCATTTAATCTTCACAACAGCCTAATGAAAATGATTAATTTTTTTGTTTTGTTTTTATTAAAAACTAAGGCTTAACAAAGTTACATAGTTAACAGGAACAAAGCTGAAATTCAAATCCAGACCTGATACCAAACCTCCCATTCTTTTTGAAAATACAAAATCCCCTTTCCTCCTTGTTCACAGCTCTTCTTAAAAAAACGAGTAAGTTGATGTGTTACTAGCTAACAGAATTTAGGGAGAGCTACAGAATTATTCTTATCACCTTGTCACAAGGATCTATAGCCTTGAACTCTTTTTTGTATCAAAGTTGTACAAGTGAAAAGGCAAAAATATGGGTTTGTGTACATAAAAAGTTCTAGAAAATCTAGTACAATGACAAAAATCCTATAGAAAAAACTGGGATGGATTCTAAGTGTAATATTCAATTTCCCAAGAATTAAAAAATATGAAGTCAATCACAAATAGTTCTTAAACCGAAAGAATAACTTCCTTATTTTAAACTATTTCATTAACCAAGTATCTATCATTATAGAAACCACAAAGTTAACACTTCCTCAATTCTCATCTCTTCATGAAAACTGATTCAGCTTAAGTCCTGGCAACAAAAAAAATTATATAAACACTAAAAATCAGCAAGCTCACTTTTTATTTAGCAATTTCCTAGAACTGGTTTTCAAAAGCTATTTATAATGTCATCTCAACCAGAAGTATATTCACCTTATATTGCCTTTATTAATTTCTAATTGAAAATGAGAGCATTATAAAACGGACATGTCAGATTTCTGAGCTGAGGCACACAACTTACCTTTCCACATGCTCTGCAATGATGCCTCCTTTTGGTGAATGTGAACCTGGCTTCACATTTCATGCAATTTGGAGCCTGAGAATCCGGTACCCATACTGGAGCCACCTCACCCAGAGTGGTAAATGGCTTTCTGGCAGAAATTCCAAACTGACCAGCTCTGAGATCATTATCTGGGCTATCTGGAGCTAATGCAAGGCACGGTCTACTGGATATCCCAGCCTCATAACTTTCTAAATGTTCCCCATTTGTGTCAGTAATAGAGATGTTTCCTAAAGAGGCAGTGCATACATTGATTGCTGAGTTTTCCCCTAATTTTGCTTTCCCAAGAACATCATTTTTGTTTTTAATATTATTTCCACTGTTTGCAGAAAGGTCATTTTGTAAATGGTCTGATAATGGCTTGGGAATCTGAAGTTTAAGATTAGAAGGTTGCTTGGGTCTTGCACCACCAAAAGGAACACTGATAGATTGCAGGTTTGCTACTATCTTGGGTGAAGATTGCCCAAGCACTGATGGAACTTGGCTACAGAAATTGTGTAAATAGTTTTTCTTCACTAGGTCACCAGTGCTGTTTAAAAGTAGTCCACTCCCTTCTGTGGCTTCATTTCCTCTCTGTTCATAAATATTTGAGTAGCATTCTGACTTGCTCTCCTCTATTTCCTTTTCTTCTGTTACTGAATCTTCTTTGGAGGGTAAAGTCTTTGGGACAAAACAAACAACTTGGCTCTGCATTCCGCAGGAATCACAACAATTAGATAGAGAATTTGAAGCTGGTGTATCCATAACAGTGGAGAAATCACATCCTTCACTTTCATTCATGCAAGTTCCTTTTAAACCTAGACCTGCTTCTACCATTCTATCACTCTCTCCTCCACTATCATTGTAAGTGTCCTCAGGCTGATTCATCTGCAGAAACTTCTCATTTTCTTTATTTACCTGGCTGTCATTCATCTCATTTAGTTTAGTCAATTTCCAATTAGTCATCTCCTGAGATTCAGAGAAATGCTCTGTCATACTAAGAAGTTCTGTAGTGCCAAGAATTTCTCCATGTTTAAAACCTTCATTTTCATCTGCTCTAACTTCAGTGGGCACAAGGCAACCTGAAAACTGTTCACAGTTATCATCCCCTCCAGACCCACTAGGCCTGTCTGGTTTGAGAAGCAAAGGTAAACCAGCCTGGATGGATTCTTCAGTTGTTCTCTCCTCTGCTGGCTCTTTTTTCATCAAAATCCCCTCACTCAAGCAGGAAAAGGAATTTGGACTTCCCAGATCTGTCCTAGGAGAGCTGGTTTTGCCAGTGAGAACCTCATCTGGTATATAGTTCTCTTGCTTTTTCACAGCAGGACCTTCATCTGTTCCCTGGGATGAGATTACTGAAGCAATTGTTAAACTTGTAATCGCAGACATGGAGAGGTTTCTACCTATATTTTCATCATCCTTTAATTGTGAGGGGGAACAGACACTGGCTAGATTATCAGTTGAAGTAGTACATGTACGTTTAACAGAATCCCCCTCTGCATTTGGTCTATTCAACGGATCCATTTGTTTCTCTGAGTTCATATCTTTGTCAGTGGACCCATTTACACTACAACTAAATTGATCAGTTTGTCTGTTTTCGTCATCCAGTGAACAGCTAAAAGCATCCATGAGGGATTGACTATTATAATTATTACAATCCTGCAAATCGCTTTGTAATGACCTTTTATCACAGTTATGCATGACGGCTACAACAAGAACATTCTTCTCATCTGGCACATAAGTTAGGTTTCCACATTTCTTCTCTCCTACTTCGACAGCACTGCATTGGTCATCTCGACTACAGTTCCTTTTAATTAACTGATCTTCTGCAACAGCATTTTCATCAATCCACATTGTGGTGATCTCTGGATTTAGACTACAGTCCTGTCCATTAGCACAATGGTCCTCTCCCTGTGTGGTCAGAGTAGCTGAATGAGCCAGGGAGAAGACTTTCAGTTGCGGCTGTGACTCATTAGAAACTGCAGGTGCATTCACACTGGCCAATGCGGGGTTAAATGACAGTCGGTGAGAAGGGGAATCTAGAATCTTATTCCACTTTGTATCCAATAAAATAGGAGAAACTGTTTCATCTGAAAAAATAAATAAACAATTACAGTAAGTTTGCTGGTAACACTGGAAAAGCTAGGACTAAGTTAATCAACTACATTTGCAAATATACTCTGAAAATAAAATACTCCTAGGATATCTGAAAATAGACTGTTCCTAGGATATGAAGTTTCTAATTTTTAGCTAAAAATAAGAAAATATATTTGACCATTCCCTGTATGTCATCAAACGGTAATATCCCAGAACATTCCAAACAACCAAAGAATTCTACCCTAATCTAGTAACATAATTAAAGTGGCCCACAGGCTATACTGGGGAAGCAGTGGGGGAGGGGGTGTGTGTCTAGCAATGGGGAAGGCCTTGGATTAGCCCGGCAGAAGGCAGAGTGGAAACTAATCTAAGGTAGAAAAAAGTCAGAACAGTGATAACGATGTAGTAGTGGAGTGGAAAGAAAAATAAAGGAATTTTGTGTGGAGGTAGACAGATGCTCTATAACCTACATCATGACTAAGATATGGGCTATGTGGATATATATATTTGTCAAAACTGTACTGTTAAGAGCTATACTTTTTAATGGATATAAATTTTACCTTTAAAAAATGTAAAAAATAACAATGAAGCAGGGAATGAGGAGTGGATGAAGATATATATGGAACAAAAATGATGGCATGTCAATCACTGTTAAAGCTGGGTAATGGGTACACCATAGTTTATTGTACTACTCTGTTTACTTTGTATATATTTGAAATTTGTCCATAATAATAAGTTTAAAAAGAAGTTTGCTATAATATATGAAATTCTGGTCATAACCATGTCACAATACATTATTAACTGAGTTCATAGTTACATTATCATCTGAAGACATTTGGCAGAAAGTATTCATTTGTCTTATTAAATCAAGCTACTTATATTCTATCAAAAGCATAATTTCACATAATGTTTCTGTTTACTTTTTAACAGACCATAACTATGATGGTTATTTTCCCAAGTTATAGTGGTATGTGTATGTTTAATTAGAGAAATAAGAAATAATGCACTTACTGCCTTTCCTGCTTTCTTCTTACAATAAATCTGATCACCACAGTCCTGAAATTATGCAGATATATTTCCCCCTCAGTAGTAACAATAATCTTTAATGTTCCCTTAGCATCTTCTTCATATCTCTATTAAAGCATTTACTACACTGTAATGCAATGGCTTATTTACCTGACTTTTTCAGGCAGAAACCATTTCTTTCCATCAGTGTAAATCCTCACTTTGCATAGTGCCTGGTGCATAGTAGGTACACAATAAATATATGCTAAGTGAGTATCTACCATAGTGAAAGCACTGGGCTTGAGGAACATGAAGATTAAATGATAGCTCTGGCCTCCGAGAAGTACATAATCTAGTTGGAAGAATAAGAACTAGATACAATACACATAAATATCTAATTAGCAGTATAGGCTAGCATAAGTGTTTGAAAACTATTATGCAGTAGTAAAAAATAAATCAGAGGAGAAAGATATCTTACAGGCTGAGGAAGTGAGCTTGAATTCAGGGAAGCAGGAGGAAATGGGCTGGGCTTCAAAGACAATTTTATGTAAGTTTGGAAAAGAGGGCATTCACAAGGAAGGGAACAAGGACAAGTATCATCCCAAATACAGCAATCTGAGAGAGCAATAAGTAAATCAGTTTGGGTTGAAAAAACAATTAGTGTAAGGAAGTAGTAAAAAAAAAAAAAGCTAGAAATGGCAGACAGCAAAAGCCTTAAAACATCAGATTGTGTGGAGAATGAATTTAGTATCCTCTGAGTGTTAAACCCCGAGTTTACCAAATTTGGGCTAGCAGAGACTTGAGATTTAGTAACATGTGCTTCCTTTAAAAAAAAAAAAGAAATCTTATTTCCAAGCTGGTTCATGGAAGCGAAAAGGAAATACTGCTTCTTACAAGAATATTTAATAATATTCAAACAGGAATGCTCAGGTATTAAAAATTTCATTATTCAAACACCTGCTGCCTAGGCATAATGTTAATTATCTAGTGTCATCAGAGTCTGTGTGCAGTATATTTTTCATTTAAGGGAGGAAATTAACACAAAATGAGAAATCATGGGGCCAGCCCAGTGGCATAGCAGTTAAGTTGACGCGCTCCGCTTCCACCGCCTGGGGTTCGCGGGTTCGGATCCCAGGCACGCATTGACACACCGCTTATCAAGCCATGCTGTGGCGGCATCCCATATAAAGTAGAGGAAGATGGGCATGGATGTTAAACCAGGGCTGATCTTCCTCAGCAAAAGGAGGAGGGTTGGCAATGGATGTTAGCTCAGGGCTAATCTTCCTCACAAAAAAAAAAAGAGAGAGAGAGAGAGAGAAATCACTTTATTTAAAATATACTTGCAAAGGTATCAGGCTAGAGGTGGTAGTTTTAATGTACCTGATACTGAGATTTAAGAAAAAAAAAGTTCAACAAAAAAATGAACAATGTAGTTACAAACAATGTAGTTACAAAATGGCTTCTGAAATTCTTCTCCTTCTAAAGGAATTATTTTTTTGTAAGCAAATGCCATATTTTCAAACTAAAAAGACAATTTTAACTGATTCAAAAAAATTATATTGAAAATCAACTATATACAAAACCCTCTCCTAGAATCTACAGAAGTCACAAAGAGACTGATGTAATAAACTAATAGTTTTATTAAGTCGAGTCGATGGTATTCTAGAAGTACAGTATTCACATGATTAGATAAAGCACCTGTGTAAATATCTCATGACTTAAATAACTGTGATATATAGAGGGCCAAACCAGAGACAGGATTGAGAAAATACTTGTATAAATGATTGAAACTCAGAGAATAATACATCTTCCATCTTGGTATGTACAAAGCCTACCTAGATCCAATAAAATCCCAAATGATTAAATTTCTCATTTACATGAATCAAGAATGAGCCTAGGGTTACGGCTTGGCTTTGGGTCATCAATGGTAAAGTATGAGAAGGGCAGGCCATTCCAGGTATCCTTCGTCTCCCTTTTCCCTCCTACGCCCATAATTCCATATTCTCTTAAGTCTTGCTCTATCATAGACCCAAAGCAACAAAATCAAAACTAATCTCTCTTCCCAACTGCTATCAAAGAACAACCTGAATAACTGTATATAGTAAAGGTATGGAGACCATTACTAAAAGCATGGATTTTAGATAGAAATATATCACTTTGTAAACTTGTTACATGCCATTTCCCATTAGAAACAGAGAACACCAGGCAAGAAGGGTAAAGTGAAAGAAAGAGATTTAATTATGGCTTATACATTCAAGTCATACTGAGAGGGGAATTTAAGGAGAAGGTTTCCCTAAATGAAGTGAATCTTAAGCAGACATTTTTAGACTGGGCCTTGAGAATGTATAATTTAATTAACCATTTTGGCAGTTACTTAAAAATGTAAATCTTTTAAAATCAGGTTTAAAATGTATCTTTACTTTATTGGTCAATCAATATACAACAAGCTATTTTTCTTAGCTTAGGAAATACAATCACACATTCTAAAGCTTTTCTTGACCATAAACTGGTTGTACAGAGTAGAGAGAGTTCATGCTATACTATCATACTGCCTGGATTCTAACCCTAACACCTATTAGCAAAGTAACTTTGGGGAAGTTCCTTAACTTCTCTG
The DNA here is from genome assembly GCF_057802395.1 of Ceratotherium simum simum. Classification (NCBI taxonomy): domain Eukaryota; kingdom Metazoa; phylum Chordata; class Mammalia; order Perissodactyla; family Rhinocerotidae; genus Ceratotherium; species Ceratotherium simum. Next base: position 6,967,321 of record NC_141921.1, read on the forward strand.
TGCCTCTATTTTTACATGTAAATTGCAGATAAGATCAACTTTCATTAGATTATTTTAAACATTAAATAATATAATCCATGTAAATGGTTTAGCATAGTATCTGGCACACAGTGCTAAAAAATGTTAATTCTCCCTCTGGATATTATTATAATATTTTTATCATTAAGTCATTGGACCTGATTTTATTTTTCTTAAAGTACTACATCCTCTTATAACACCACATTCTCCATATCATAAATAGATTCACCAAAGTAAATTCTCACCTTCGTTTTGTTCAAATTCATCTAACACCTTGTCCAGGTTGTAGGCTTCTGCTTGGAAGTAATTCTCCATCGGTGAGAAAACACCATTCAGAGACTTTTTTAAACCTAGAAAGTAGGTCAAATTTGTATTATACTTTCAATTATTAAAATATAATTTATATACAACTGATACAACACAAATACAAAAGATCATTAGAGGGCCAGCCCCGTGGCTTAGCGGTTAAGTGCGTGCGCTCTGCTGCTGGCGGCCTGGGTTCGGATCCCGGGCGCACACTGACGCACCACTTCTCCGGCCATGCTGAGGCCGTGTCCCACATACAGCAACTAGAAGGATGTGCAGCTATGACATACAACTATCTACTGGGGCTTTGGGGGATAAAAAATAAATAAAATCTTTAAAAAAAAAAAAAAAGATCATTAGAGACTGCTATGAACAATTATACGCCAACAAACTGGACAACCTAAATGAAAGGAATAAATTCTAGATACATGCAACCTACCAAGACTGAATCATGAAGAAACAGAAAATACGAATGTACCAATTATTAATAAGGAGATTGAATTAGCAATTAAAAACCACCCAACAAAGAAAAGTCCAAGACCAGATGGCTTTACTGGTAAATTCTACCAAACATTTAAAGAAGAATTAATACTAACCCTTCTCAAACTCTTCCAAAAAACAGAAGAGGAGGGAACACTTCCAAATTCATTTTATGAGGCCAGCAATACCCTAACACCAAAACCAGATAAGGACACTATAAAAAAAAGAAAATTACAGGCCAATATCTCAGATGAACAAAGATACAAAAATCCTCAAAAAAATAATTAGCAAACCAAATTCAACAATACATTAAAAGAATCATATACCATGATCAAGTAAGATTTATCCCAGAGATGTCGTAAGGATGGTTCAACATCTGCAAATCAATCAAGTGATATAACACATTAACAGAATGAAGGATAAAAATCATATGATCCTTCATATATGACAAACTCACAGCTAACATCATACTCAACGGGGAAAAACTGAAAGCCATTCCTCTGAGAACAGGAACAAAACAAGGGTACGCACTCTCGCCACTCTTATTCAACATAGTACTGGAGGTTTTGGCCAGAGCGATTAGGCAAGAAAAAGGAATAACAGGATTCCAAATAGGCAACGAAGAAGTGAAACTTTCGCTGTTTGCAGATGACATGATTTTATATATGGAAAACCCTAAAGAATCCATTGGAAAACTATTAGAAATAATCAACAACTACAGCAAAGTCGCAGGGTACAAAATCAACTTACAAAAATCAGTTGCATTTCTATATGCTAATAATGAACTAACAGAAAGAGAACTCAAGAATATAATCTCATTTACAATCACAACAAAAAGAATAAAATATCTAGGAATAAATTTAACCAAGGAAGTGAAAGACCTATACAATGAAAACTATAAGACATTACTGAAAGAAATCAATGATGACATAAAGAAATGGAAAAATATCCCATGCACATGGGTTGGAAGAATAAACATAGTTAAAATGTCCATACTACCTAAAGCAATCTACAGATTCAATGCAATCCCAATCAGAATCCCGATGACATTCTTCACTGAAATAGAACAAAGGATACCAAGATTCATATGGGGCAACAAAAGACCCTGAATAGCTAAAGCAATCCTGAGAAAAAAGAACAAAGCTGGAGGCATCACACTCCCTGATTTCAAAATATACTACAAAGCTATAGTAATCAAAGCAGCATGGTACTGATACAAAAACAGACACACAGATCAATGGAACAGAATTGAAAGCCTAGAAATAAAACCACACATCTACGGATAGCTGATCTCTGACAAAGGAGCTAAGAACATACAATGGAGAAAGGAAAGTCTCTTCAACAAATGGTGCTAGGAAAACTGGACAGCCACGTGCAAAAGAATGAAAGTAGACCAGTTTCTTTTGCCATACACAAAAATTAACTCAAAATGGATCACAGACCTGAAGGTGAGACCTGAAACTAGAAAACTCCTGGAAGAAAATACAGGCAGTACACTATTTGACATTGGTCATAGAGGGATCTTTTTGAATTCCATGTCTACTCAGATAAGGGAAACAAAAGAAAAAAAATAAACAAGTGGTACCTCATCAGATTAAAGAGCTTCTACAAAGCAAATGAAACCAGGATCAAAATGAATAGACAATCCACCAGCTGGGAGAAAATATTTGCAAATCACATATCCAACAAGGGGTTAATCTCCAATGAAGAACTCACACAATTGAACAAAAAAACAAACAACCGGATCAAAAAATGCGCAGAGGACATGAACAGACAATTTTCCAAGAAAGATATACAGATGGCCAATAGGCACATGAAAAGATGTTCAACATCACTAACCATCAGGGAAAGGCAAATGAAAACCACTCTAAGATATCACCTCACGCCTGTTAGAATGGCTATAATCACCAAGACAAAAAACAACAAATGTTGGAGAGGATATGGAGAAACAGGAACCCTAATTCACTGCTGGTGGGAATGCAAATTGGTGCAGCCTCTATGGAAAACAGTATAGAGATTCCTCAAAAAATTAAAAATAGAAAGACCTTATGATCCAGCTATCCCACTACTGGGTATCTATCCAATGAAACCTGAAATCAACAATCCAAAGAGGCTTACGCACCCCTATGTTCACTGCAGCATTATTCACTATAGCCAAGAAGTGGAAGCAACCCAAGTGTTCCTCCACTGATGACTGGATAAAGAAGACGTGGTACATATATACAATGGAATACTACTCAGCCGTAAAAAAGACAAAATCATCCCATTTGCAACAACATGGATGGACCTTGAGGGTATTATGTTAAGTGAAATAAGCCAGAGAGAGAAAGACGAACACCACATGATTTCACTCACAAGTAGAAGATAAACTAACACACAGACAGAAAGAACTGTTTGGTGATTACCAGGGGCAAGGGGGTTGGGAGTGGGCACAAAGGGGAGAAGGATGCACTTATATGGTGACTGACAAACAATAATGTACAACTAAAATTTCACAATGTTATAAACTATTATGACATAAAAATAAAATGGGAGAAACAGAGGGAAGACCATGGAAGCTGCTTCCAACTGGAAAAACCTAGATAAGGATAAAACAACGTTAAATAGTAAAAAAAAAAAAAAATCATATGATCCTCTCAGCAGATGCAGAGAAAGCATATGACAAAATTCAACATCCATTCATGATAAGAACTCTCAACAGAGTGGGTACAGAGGCAACATACCTCAACATAATAAAGGCCATATATGACAAGCCCACAGCTAACATCATACTCAACAATGAAAAGATGAAAGCTTTTCCTTTAAGATCAGGAATAAGACAAGGCTGCTCACTCTCACCACTTTTATTCACACAGTACTGGAAGTCCTAGCCAGAGCAATTAGGCAAGAAAAAGAAATAAAATGTATCTGAATCAGAAAAGAAGAAGCAAAACTGTCTATTTGCAGATGACATGATATTATATATAGAAAACCCTAAGATGCCACCAAAAAACTGTTAGAATAAATGAATTCAGTAAAGTTGCAGAATACAAAGTCAACACACAAAAATCAGTTGCATTTCTATACACTAACAACAAACTATCAGAAAGAGAAACTAAGCAAACAATCGCATTTACAATTGCATCAAAAAGAATAAAATAGCTAGGAATAAATTTAACCAAGAAGGCAAAAGATCTGTACACTGAAAACTATAAGACTTTGATGAAATAAATTGAAGACACAAATAAATGGAAAGATATTCCATGCTTATGGATTGGAAGAATTAATATTGTTAAAATGTCCATAATACCCAAAGCAATCTCCAGATTCAACACAATCCTTATTAAATTTCCAATAGCATTCTTCACAGAAATAAAAAAGTAATGAAATCCTAAAATGTATATGGAACTACAAAACCCCTGAATAGCCAAAGCAATCTTGAGAAAGAACAAAGCTGGAGCCATCACACTTCCTAATTTCAAACTATATTACGAAGCTATAGTATCAAAGTAGTATGGTATTGGCATAAAAACAGACACATAGATCAATGGGACAGAATAGAGAGCCCAGAAAAAAACCCAAACACACATGCTCAATTAATTTACAACAAAGGGACCAAGAACACACAATGGGGTAATGATAGCCTCTTCAATAAATGGTGCTAGGAAAACCGGAGAGCCATATGCAAAAGAATGAAACTGGACACCTATCTTACACCACACACAAAAATCAACTTAAAATGGATTAAAGACTTAAATATAAGACTCGAAACCATAAAACTCCTGCAAGAAAACATAGGTGGTAAAACTCCTTGACACAGGTCTTAGTGATGATTTTTCAGACTTGACACCAAAAACAACCGCAATAAAAGCAAAAATCAATGAGTGGGACTACATCAAACTAAAATGCTTCCGCCCAGCAAAGGAAACCATCGACAAAATGAAAAGGCAACCTACAGAATGGGAGAAAATATTTGCAAATAATATATCTGATAAGGGGTTAATATCCGAAATATATGAAGAACTTATACAACTCAACAGCAAACAAACAAACAAACTGATTTTAAAAATGGGCAGAAGAGTTGAATAGACACTTTTCCAAAGAAAACATACAGATGACCAACAGGTATACAAAAATCACCACTATTCATCAAATAAGGCAAATCAAAACCACAATGAGATATCACCTCACACCTGTTAGAATAGCTATTATCAAAAAGACAAGAAATAACAAGTGTTGACAAGGATGTGGAGAAAAGGGAACCCTTGTGCACTGTTGGTGAGAATCTAAATTGGTGCAGACATGATGGAAAACAGTATGGAGGTTCCTCAAAAAATTAAAACTAAAGCTGCCATATGATCCTGCAATTCCACTTCTGGGTATATATCCAAAGGAAACAAAATCACTATCTTGAAGAGATATTGGCATCCCCATGTTCTTTGCAGCAGTAAAGCACTAATACATAAAATATTATTCAGCCATAACAAGGAAAGAAATCTTGTCATTTGAGACAACATGAATGGACCTTGAGGGCATTATGCTAAGTGAAATAAGTCAGAGAAAGACAAATACTGTATGATCTCACTTACGTGGAGTCTGAAAAAAAAGCGAACTCATAGATACAGAGAACAGATTGGTGGTTGCCAGAGGCAGAGAGTTGGGGGTGGGGGAAATGGGTGAAGAGGGTCAAAAGGTACAAACTTCTAGTTATAAGATAAATAAGTTCTGGGGATATGATGTACAGCATGGTGACTATAGTTAACAATACTGTGTTGTATATTTGAAAGTTGCTAAGAGAGTAAATCTTAAAAGTTCTCATTACAAGAAAAAAATGTTAACTGTGAGGTGATGGATGTTAACTAAACTATTGTGGTAATCATTTCACAATATATACATATATCAAATCATTATGTTGTGCACCTTAAACTAATACAATGTTATATGTCAATTATATATCAATAAATCTGGAAAAAAGTGAAAAAAATATAAAGATTTATGAATAAAATCTCTATAAATCTATTCAGACCACAGTAAACTATAAAACCTGTCACCCCTATAAAATCTATCACCACATTCGATATATTGCACGATCTTTAAGCTAACAAAGTCTAGAAACCTGTGAGGTGACAATCATCAATGTAGTAACTCTACATCTTTCAGCTCTTAGTTCATATACTACTTTCACAGGGAAATCTCCCCTGAACCTCCAGGAAAGGTGAATTCTGCCCTTCTAATCTCTCACAGCACACCATTCTCTTCCTTTATAATATTTATCATAATCTATAAGTAGACATCAGCGTGCTTATTTGATTAATGTCAATCTCTCCCATCAGACTATAGGCACCACAAAGACACCACTAGACCGTGTTCACCATGTGATTAGCACAGAACCTGATGTGGTACCTATTCAATAAATACCTGTGGAACAAATAAATAAAGAGTGTATAAACAGCTGGTCGAGAAGTTGTATTGAACTCCAATTATAATTATTGATTTAGGCAAGCATCAAAAATGGATGCTAAAATCTTTAGGTAAACGGTTATTGGGGAAGAAAATATTCACAGTGCCTCAAAGTATCATTCCACAGATGACTTATTAATTACAAAGGAGAAAATGTATGTTTACAAGGAAAAGATATGGTAATCACTACCTTAACTGAATGATCAAACTTAGCATTACCAAGTTTAACAAGCTGACTTTATGCACCTCCTGATACGATGCAATGAGAAGTTTAAAACATCACCTATACAGTATGCTTGCCAAAAAATGTTTAACCTGAATTGAATCATTAAGAAACAATTAGAGGGGCCGGCCCTGTGGCTTAGCAGTTAAGTGCGCGCGCTCCGCTGCTGGCGGCCCGGGTTCGGATCCCAGGCGTGCACCGACGCACCGCTTCTCAGGCCATGCTGAGGCCGTGTCCCACGTACAGCAACTAGAAGGATTTGCATCTATGACATACAGCTATCTACTGGGGCTTTGGGGGAAAAAATAAATAAATAAATAAATAAACATTTAAAAAAAAAAAAAAAAACAATTAGAGGGGCCAGCCCGGTGGCATAGCAGTTAAGCGCCCGCGCTGTGCTGCAGCAGCCCAGGGTTCGGATCCCGGGCATGCACCAACACATTGCTTGTCAAGACATACAGTGGTGGCATCCCACAGAAAGTGGAGGAAGATGGGTAAGGATGTTAGCCCAGGGCCAGTCTTCCTCAGCAAAAAGAGGAGGATTGGCAGATGTTAGCTCGGGGCTGATCTTCCTCACAAAAAAAAAAAGAAAGAAACAATTAGAGAAATCTAGAATGTGAGGCATTCCACAAGACAACTGGCTTGAACTCTTCAAAAAATTCAGTGCTAGGAAAAACAAGATCATTCTAAATTAAAAGATACTAAATAACCAAATGCCACGGATGAACACTGGCTGGATCCTAGGTCAAGAAAACACACATGTACACAGACACAGCAAAAAATGACATTTAGGGCCGGCCCTGTGGCTTGGTGGTTAAGTGCGCGCGCTGCGATGCTGGTGGCCCGGGTTCGGATCCCGGGTGCGCATCGAGGCACCACTTCTCCGTTCATCCTGGGGCTGAGTCCCACATACAGCAACTAGAAGGATGTGCAGCTACGACACACAACTATCCACTGGGGCTTTGGGGGGAAAAATAAAAAAAAAAAAAAAAAAAAAATGACATTTAGGGGACAATCAGGGGAATTTGGAATATTCATTAGATGATACAATGAATAATAATCATTTTCTTGGATGTGATAATGACATTTTGATTTTGTAGGAGAATGTCCTTACTCTTAGGAGATGCCTGCTGAAGTGTTTAGGAAAAGTGTTGTGTTATCTGCAACTAACTTGCAAATGACTCAGAAAAAAAACGTACATGAACATGAGTGTGAGTGAGTAGAGGAGAGGGATGCTCAAAAAAAAGCAAAAATGGTAAAAACTGATGGATCTAGGGAAAGGATATATGGGTCTTCATTGTACTATTCTTTCAACTTTTCTATAGGATTGAAATTTTTCAAAAGAAAAGAAAAAAGAGTGGGGGCTGGCCCCGGGGCTTAGCAGTTAAGTGCATGCGCTCCGCTACTGGCGGCCCAGGTTCAGATCCCAGGCGCACACCAACGCACCGCTTCTCTAGCCATGCTGAGGCGGCATCCCACATACAGCAACTAGAAGGATGTGCAACTATGACATACAACTATCTGCTGGGGCTTTGGGGAAAAAAAGGAGGAGGATTGGCAATAGATGTTAGCTCAGAGTCAGTCTTCCTCAGCAAAAAGAGGAGGATTGGCATGGATGTTAGCTCAGGGCTGATCTTCCTCACAAAAAAAAATAAATAAATAAAATAAACTTAAAAAAAAAAAAGAGTGTACTAAGTTGGTAGTGAGAAGCATTCCTTCCCACTTTGAACACAGAAAGTCTAAACAAAATAGATTATTTTTAAAGAATATACAGTCAGGGCCGGCCCCGTGGCACAGCGGTTAAGTGCGCACGCTCCGCTGCTGGCAGCCCGGGTTTGGATCCCGGGCGCGCACCGACGCACCGCTTCTCCGGCCACGCTGAGGCCGCATCCCACATACAGCAACTAGAAGGATGTGCAGCAATGACATACAACTATCTACTGGGGCTGGGGGGATAAATAAATAATTATTAAAAAAAAAAAAAAGAAAAGAATATAGAGTCAAATTTAAAAGCAAGAAAGAGAAATATACAGATGCCATAAACCAAGGAGAAACCAAGCCACAGCGATGAAGGGGAACTGAAGGGTGGCAGTCCACAGGGGTTACAAAACTAGATAGCAATCTTCAGGCCTGGGATTTGAAAGCTAGCAGGAAGGATAGGAATTACCGGCTGCAAACTTAGAGCAAGAAGTTTCTGCACCGGGGCGGGCAAGGAGGCGGGAGGCGCAGACTGAGTTTGCTCCATAAAGCCAGGAGCTGGGGAAAAAACACCCCCAAGTGGCCCCAAGACTCAGCAATGGAGCAGAATGGAATAAAGAGCAAATAAAATAAACTTTCAGAAATTAGAATTCCTAGCCTACCCCTCACTCAGGAGTAAGAATGATATGACGTCTTCCCATTCATGAACATATGGTTTATCTCTGTGCTTACTCAACTCTTCCTGTAACTTGTAATAATGTTTTTAATTTTAAGAAGTCATTAAATATGAGATAATGGAGAGAGAGGGTGCATGTGAATATAAAGGAATAGCAGAAGGGAGATTTCTGTGGTTATAGAATCGTGCTGTATCTTAAATTGCAATGGTAGTTACACAAATCTACATGGGATAAATGGGAGAAAACCATATACACATCCATGAATACACCCACAGCAGCATTATTCATAAAGCCAAAAGCTGGAAAGAATCCAAATATCTCTCAACTGATGAATGGATAAACAAAATATGGTATGGTATATTGATAAAATGGAATATTATATGACAAAAACAGATGAAGTACTGCTATATGCTACACCATGGATTAATCCTGGAAATATTATGGTAACTGAAAGAAGCAGACACAAAAAGCAACATACTATATGATTCCATTTATATGAAAAGTCCAGAATAGGCAAATCCATAGAAACAGAAAGTAGATTAGTGGTTGCCAGGGGCTGGGGGGAACTGGAGGGAAACGGGGATTGACTGCTAATGGATACAAGATTTCTCTTTGCAGTGATGAAAATGTTCTGGAATTAGGTGGCAGTGATGATTGTCAACTCTGTAAACCACTGAACCATATACTTTAAAAGGGTGAATTTTACGGCACATGAATTACATTTCATTTAAAAAAAAAAGGAAGAGCCTGGAATATCTTGTGTACTGGAAAGCAAGGAAGTACTCCAAGAATGATGCAGACATGTCAAAAAGACACAGAAACCAGCCTGAAGGAGCTCCCATAGGCCAAATCAGAGACAATGTGAGCACCAAAATAAATGACAGCAATGGATTATAACCCACTGAATAAAAAAGAAAACCATGAGTCTTTACAACATGAATGAATGAATCCCAAATGTGATGAGGAATGAGATATTTACTCAAAGTTCCTCTCCACAAAAATATTTACCAATTACCAAAGAAAAGAATTAACTTCAGAGGCAAAGCCTCGCAGACACCACCTTACACAAGTGATCAAAACGAACATATGGAACAAATGGAAATCCGTGCTCCCTGACAGGTTGCAATGAAAAGGACATAGCCATATCAATACTGGGAGAGGGACTGTGTGTGGCAGGGACAAGAGGTATATGTGAACTCCTTGTACTTTCTGCTCAATTTTTCTATGAACCTAAAACTGTTCCAAAAAATAAAGTTTATTAAAGTGATGCCTCACTTAACAACAGGGTTACATTCTGAGAAATGCATCACTAGGCAATTTTGTCACTGTGCCAACATCATAGAGTGTACTTGTGCCAACCTAGATGGTACAGCCTACTACACATCTAGGATATATGTTATAGGCCATTGCTCTTAGGCTACAAACCTGTACAGCATGTTACTGTACTGAATACTGTAGGCAATTGTAAGTATTTGTGTATCTAAACATAGAAAAGGTACAGTAAAAACACAGTATCAAAGATAAAAAATGGTACACCTGTATAGGGAACTTACCATGAAAGGAGCCTGGAGGACTGAAGTCACTCTAGGTGAGTCAGTAAGTGAGTGGTGAGTGAATGTGAAGGCCTAGGACATTACTGTACATAACTATAGACTATAAACACTGTACACTTAGGCTACAATAAATTTATGAAAAATTTTTTTTCTTCAATAATAAATTAACCTTAGTTTACTGTAACTTTACTTTATAAACTTTTAATTTTTTTAACTTTTTGACTCTTCTGTACTAACACTTAGCTTACAACACAAACACACTGTATAGCTGTTCAAAAATTTTCTTTCTTTATATCCTTATTCTATCAGCTTTCTATTTAAAAATTTTTCTTTTTTTTTTACTTTTTAAACTTTTTCGTTAAAAACTAAGACACAAACATATGCATTAGCTTGGGCCTACACAGGGTCAGGATCATCTGTATCACTGTCTTCCATCTCCACATCTTGTCCCACTGGAAGGCTTTCAGGGGCAATAATACGCATGGAGCTGTCATCTCCTATGATGATAGGATATGCCTATTCTATGAAAATAACACCTTCTTCTGGAATATCTCCTGAAGGACCTGCCAGAGGCTCTTCTTGAGGAGGTGTCACTCTTTTCAGAAGTATGTCCATGGTAGTTTGCTTGGTTTGTTTCTTTTCTTCATAGATTTGCTTGTAAACAGATAATGCGTCATGAACATTCCTCTCTATTAATGAAAACCTTTCGGTGTTGGGGTCCATGTTTTCAAACTTCTTGCAATTTCCTTTTCTCTTACCTCTTCTTCAGCTATGTGTTCCTGTTCCAGTACCAACAACTCCTCATTAGTCAATTCCTCAGGAACCACCTCTAAAAGCTCCTCAATGTCATCCTCATCCACACCCAGGTTAAAGCTATTTGCCATCTCAACCACAGCCTTATTGATTTTTGCAACCTCCTCATCCTTGGCAAATCTTTTGAAGTCACGGATGAACCTCTTGAGTGTCTTCTTCCAGATGCCATTCATACGCTTCTTCGTGACATCACCCCAAGCCCAAGCAAGGTTCTTAATACAGTCATAGATGTTGTAATCCTTCCAGAATTGTATCAGTGTCTTCTCAATGACTTCCTCAGTAGCAGCAATAGCCTGGGCAAAGGTCCTCCTCAGGTAGTAAGCCTTAAAAGCTGCTATAACTGCTTGATCCATTGTTTGGATAAAAGAGGTGGTGTCTGTAGGAAGAACCACCGCTTTGCTATTGGGATGAAGATCACCAATAAAAGGAAGATGTCTAGGAGCATTATCAACATAAGCAACATGAAAGGTATGTTATTCTCAAAACAGTACTTCTTCCATTTTGCTGGCACAGCAATTCAGGAGGGCATCTTGGAAGAGGAGCTGGGTCATCCACGACTTCTTATTGCTCCTGTAGTACACTGGCAGTGTGTACTTACTGATATAATTGAAGGCCCTGGGTTTCTCACTGTGCCAGATCACAAAGGGTTTCAATTTGTGGCCTGCAACACTGCCCCTGAGCAAGACTGTTATCCTGTCCCTAAAAGCCTTGAAAGCTGGCATTGACTTGGCCTCCTTATGGATGAAAAGTCCTTTCAGACATCTGTTTCCAGAATAGCGAAGTTTTATCCATACTGAATATTTGCTCGCCAAGTAATTTTCCTCCACAATCAGCTTATCTAGAGTTTCCAAAAATTCTTCAGCTGCATTCATATCAGCACTCACAGACTCACCACTCACTTTCACATTATGTAATGAATAATGATTCTTGAATCCTTTAAATCACCCAGAGCTAGCAATAAATTCAACATCATAGTTGAGTCCAGCCTTTTCTTTCACTATCGCAGACAAACTTTTTACTTTGGCCGTGATCACCATGGTGCTGAGAGAGATACACTTCTGTGTCCAGTCTTCAATCCAGAGGTCATTAGAAGTTTCTCCCTGTCTGATATATAGGCCCTTCTCGAATTTTTGTTAGTCTCATGACCTTCAAAGAAGCAGAGCCTTTAAGAGCTTCCATCACTTTGTTCCTCAAGATCATAGCTATGGTGGAATAGGATATGCCTAACTGGTGAACAATAACCACCACTGATTTTTCACCTTCATATTCCTTAATCACTTTTAATTTCGTTTCAGGTCAATCACTCAACGTGGCCTCTTTCTGGCAACATTAGCAGTGGATTTTGTACACTTAGGGGCCATGATGACCAAAATAACGTGAGATTAAATCAAGCACGAGAGAAAATAATGCAATCAAGAGATGCAGTAAACACGAGATGTATGAGGCTGCTGCTGGCATAAACACTGCATACTGTTTTACAGCAAACTTCTTTTTTATAAGTAGAAAGAGTACACTCTAAAATAATAAGTATGATAAATAGTACAGTAAATACATAAACCAGTAAAGAGTCATTTATTATCATTATCAAGTATTATGTACTGTACATAATTGTACGTGCTATACTTTTATATGACTAGCACCACAGTAAGTTTATTTACACCAGCATCACTGATATGTGGTAACGCACTGCGCTACGATGTTACGACAGCTACATCACTAAGCAATAGGAATTTTTCAGCTCTGTTATAATCTTATGGGACCACTGTCATATATGTGGTCCATCATTGACCAAAACGTCATTATGAAGTGCGTGACTGTATCTAAAAAAAAAAAAAAATCACTACCACTTTTGTGATATTCCCACTAAAAACCTGAATCTAGTCATGAGGAAACTTCAGACAAACTAAAACCAAACATGAACATTCTCAAAATAACTGGTCGGAAATCTTCAAAAGTGTCAAGGTCAAGAAAGTCAAAGACCACAGAATTGTTCCAGACAGGAGTCTAAAGAGACATGACAAATAAATGCAACATGTGATTCTAAACGAGATCCTTTTGATATAAAGGACATTATTTGTACAACTGGCAAAACTTGAATAAGGTCTGTGAATTAGATGGTGGTACTGCATCAATGTTAATTTCCTGATTGTGATGGCTGTATTGTGGTGACGTAGGAAAATGTCCTTGTTTGCAGGAAAAACACAATTTCACAGGTGATAGGGCATGCAGCTAGCAACAAACTCTCAAATAGTTCAGAGAAAAAAAGTTCTTTGAACTATACTTGACTTTTCTATAAACTTGAGATAGTTTTAAAATTCTAAAAAATGCACCAAAAGTGTCTATCACATTTTTAATTTCCAGAGTACTTTCTTTTTCTGATCCTTTTATGGCATCTTGATCTTATTTCATGGATCTAATTTCTTCTCTTACCTCTCTGATATAATTACCTACAGTTTGGGGTTATTTATTCCTTCAAATTTCCTCTTGTTTCCAATATTATTTCCTCCAAGTTCCTCTTTTGTACTTTTGTGTTTTGGTCTCTTTCACACTGAAGGCTTTCCCCAAATGCATATCGACTGAACAAATCAAGTAGTTAAAAACAAGACAACAGGCCCAAAATGGAGTCACTTATGCTAAGCCCTACATCACCAAACCGAGACTTAATACTTAATCACAGTTTCAGCCTCTCCCAGGAATGGAATCTTAAACCCGTCTTCATCCTCTAAAGGAAAGTGACCTTGCCACAACCAAGTGGCTTTTCGCTAGTATAACTTCCTTGTCCTGCTCCCTTCTGCCTATGTCTTTCATTTTGTATAGCTCCTCATAGCTCCTTTCTATCTGCTAGACAGGATGCTGCCCAATTCATTAACCGTTGAATAACGCCAATAAGATCTTTAAAATTTACTCTGTTGAATTTGTTTTAACAGTATTGGTGGCAGCAGAGTGATCCAAAGGAAACTTCTCATGGTTTCCGGGACAGCGAGAAACACAGGCGCTGGTACCCACAAACCCTTTGAGTTCTTTCTCTTTGTTTCCGAGGGCTGTGGGTAAGTTCTTCTCGGTTCTTTTTTTTTTTTTTTTTCCTCAATCAGGAAGATTAGCCCTGAGCTAACATCCGCTGCCAATCCTCCTCTTTTTGCCAAGGAAGATTGGCCCTGGGCTAACATCCGTGCCCACCTGCCTCTACTTTATATGGGACGCCGCCACAGCATGGCTCTACAAGTGGTACGTCGTGCACGCCCAAGATCTGAACCTGCGAACCCCGGGCCGCCACAGCAGAGTGTGCACACTTAACCACTAGCCACCCGGCCAGCCCTCCTCTCGGTTCTGAACTCCACTCTCTTTGCATCGAGCTCCCAGTCTAATTGGCTTTCCAGTCCAGGCAGGTCAGCTTGAGCTAGCAGATAGTTCCCCCTGGAACTCAGGCCCCTAGCCCTCAGTTCAGTCCGCAGATCCCCATTTGATTGGAATTACAGTCCGCAGTCCTCATTTGTTGGGGTCTCCTGGTTCAGTCCTTTCTCCAGCCCCCAGTCCCACACTGGGAATTGCTGGTGATACACACAAGGCCTTCTCTTGGCCAGGTTACTGTTGATTTCTGCTGGTATGTGTACATGAGGTAAAGATTGCTGCTAATGGTAATCTCAGAAGCCAAAAGCTGCAAAATTGGTAGGCGAGGGTCGTGCATTTAAAAGCTCTTAGAGGGCTCACCACCTAACTCTAAGACTCCGTGTTAGGATAAGCTGGTCACAGAACAGGTTAGATTGACACCAGGTCACTTTTCAACCTCAAGAAAACTTCCATGCAACAAAGAACACTGTAAAAGACCACACAATCCCCAACCCAGCAGCATATTCCTCTTAGGTATTAATTTGGTTCCAAGAGACCCAAGGCTTAGCTAAAGAAATGGGATCCTTAAGTTTCAAAGAGTTGAGCATGCCACCTTTCAGCACACCTGCCTATTTTATGTCTAAGAACTATGGTCCTGGAAGCTGTAGATATCTACAAAAATGGCAAAATCTTACTAAAGATAATCTAGAATTACAATGGTCATTATGGGGACCATTTCAATTAGATAAGATCGTTCATTTAAGAAATGCACTTCAAAGCAAGGGTTCCCAAATCAAACAAACAGAATGGGATACCTATTTTAATTAGTATGCAGAAGCTTCCAAAAGGCTTCGAGATTCCAAAATAGCTTCATTGAAAGATTCCTTGCAAAAGGCTAATGAAAAATTAAAGACAAGAGGTACCTATATCAAAATACAATAAGACTGACATGACTCCTACTGCTCCCCTCTATCCTCCTTTACTTGAGTACTCACGTTCTACTAATTCTCTATCTGAATTGCCTTTCCACTCTGAAGAGACTATTAAACAGTTACCTTTTAAAATAAGACCACCCGAGACTGCAGGTGATCCTCTTCATTCCTTGGTCAAAGACCAAACTAAGGGCTGTAGTTAAAGAATTTCCTAAACCCAGGGAGGATCCCCTTAAGTTTTTTGAAGAATTTAGAGTCCTTATCAGGGCCTATGACCCTGGGCTGCCAGAACTGAAAAGCTTGTGCACATGCTGGTAGGACCTGGTGCATTCCAAAAATGGATGTGAGAAGCAGAATAGCATAACCCTGAGGATGATATTCAAGATCCTTGATCTTCAACATGGTCCCCTTATGGACCTGAAAAAGCTCACAAAGTAGCAACTAATCTTTTAAAAGCTATTCCTAGAGTCTTCCCTGCCAGCACTGATTGGTCTGTTATTCAAACATGCAAACAAAAGAAGGATGTGAGTCTTTGGCAGACTTTAAAGCCTGTCTGAAAGCTCTCTTCCTACGGCATTCTGGGTTCTATACAATAAATGATGTCACACAACCTGCTCTAGCTGTCCTATTTGTAAATGGATTATCTTCTGAGATTAGTGGATTGATAAAAAGGCCAAAACAGGATGGGAGGCCACTGGCCTGAATGAACTTGTGACCACAGGTGAGCACCTGGAAAGAACTTGGGAACAAGACCATAAACAAAAGTCGCCAAGCTATTAGCCTTACAGCTGCCATAGCTCCAAGGCCAGAAACCTAAAATAATACCTGGGGCTTCCCCATTACACTCTCCTATGGATCATCAAAGCACTGGCCCAGGGGATCAATGTGTCTTCGGTAATCAACTGGAACACTGGAAAAAAGATTGTCCTCAAAGGTTTAATGCCTTCAACATCTACTTGAATGCCCCCATATCTAACCCAGAAGGAGGGCCCCCAAATGGACCCCTCCCAGAGCTGACAGGACTCTGAGGGATTCTCTGGTAAACTGCTACCAGTAATTCCTTTAAAAAGCCAAAGGGAAACTAAAATTAAAACTAATCAGAAACCTTACCAAATTCTGGCAGATACCAGAGCTACACTCTACTTTACATCCCACTCTGATAGGACAACAAATCCCTCAAAGTGAAAAAGAAGTTTCTATAGTAAGGGTATCTAATAAAATTCAGAGTTTCTATCTCAACCAGTACAAATTACTCCGGGACTTTTTACTGAAAAACATTTCTTTTTGCTATGTCATACAGCTCCAGTCAATCTATTAGGTAGAGATCGCCTTTCTAAATTAAAAGGGCTAATACATTTTGCCTCCAAGAGAGACCTCACCTTAGAATGTCCTGACTAACCTGAATCTGATCTTTTACGTTTCTTACAATCTGTCCTTGATATAGAAGAGGAAGAATTCTAGCAAAAGACCCCTAATTTAATCAAGGTAACCGAAAATATATGGGCACCTCTAATACTGACAATGGAAGGATAAAAAGTGCAGAACCTATAAAAATTCAGCTAGACGTAACTAAACCTTTTCCCAAATTGTCTCAATATCCACTAACGCCCAAGGCCATACAAGGCCTCACACCAACAGTAGAAGACCTAATCACCCAGGGGCTAATTCTTCCCTGTAGCAGCCCCTCAACATGCTGATTTTACCAGTCCAGAAATCTAATGGGCGGGATGGCAATTTGTCCAGGACTTGAGAACTATTAGCAAGATAGTTATTCCCGGTTTCCCAGTTGTTCCAAACCCTAACACTGTTTATCACAAGTTCCACCAGACTCAAAACGGTTCACTGTTGTGGACCTATGTTCAGCCGTCTTCAGCATCCCTGTAGACCCCAACAGCCAGTATCTATTTGCCTTTACTTGGACCAATCAACAATATACCTGGGCAGTTACACCTCAAGGGTTCACCGAGGCCCCTTCTTATTTCTCCCAAGTGCTGCATCAAGATTTAAGCAACCTCCAGTTCCCTGGGAAATCGACCCTTCTACAGTATGTAGATGACATCTTGCTTGCTCAGTCACCAAAAAGGTGTCCATAAAGGATTCCTTTTATTTGTTGCAACAGTTAGCTGAGAACATAAAGTCTCTAAGGAAAAATTACAATTATATTCAGACACTGCTCATTACCTAGGTCATAATCTAAGCGTTGAAGGAATCCAACTATCTCCAAAAAGAATTAAGCTAATCCAAGAATTCCTTACGCCCACAACTAACAGACAGTTTCATGGATTCCCAGGCCTGGCCGGCTAATGTAGACTATGAATTCCTAATTTTTCTCTATTGGCTTCCCCACCCTATGAACTTACTAAAATTTCAGTCCTTGAACCGCTTCCTTGGGAAGGTTAACAAGAGCAGACCATTATAAGACTAAAACAAGTACTGCAAGAACAACCTGCCCTATGGCTATCTAACTATTCAAAGCCTTTCACCTTATTTACACATGAAAGAGATAACCAAGCCCCCAAGCACAAAAAGATCTCACCAACAGCACCCATCTTTACAAAGAATTTAAAACTTTTTATTTCAGGAGAGGAGATTTACTTCCCAAACGCGCTGAAACCTAACTGACCTCTGGCTTGACTGGGCAAAGGCAACAATCCCTGCAAATGAATCCATAACAGTGCCACCTCAGTGGGAGTGGTTTGTGCCCTGAAGGATTTACCTTTGTCTGTGGTGTTTATCATTCTCCTTAGGCCTATGAATGCCTAGATGGCTGGTACACAATTGGGCAATGCCTCTTTGGTTATCTAACTGTGCCCCTAACTGTCCACAATCAAACTGAGACACCTCACTGGTCCACTCCCCTGAATTTACATTGTCCAGTTAGAAAGGACCAACAGGAGGCGTGCATGATTCAAAATTTGCTTCCTTTGGCAGTTCCCTACTCCCCTGGCTAGGAGTAAGTGCAAAAGAGGCTACAATCAGGAACTTCTCCTTTACTCTTGAAGATATTGCAGAATCTGCTGCTAAAGCAATAACTGCCCCAAAAAAATTTCTAGACTTTCTGCCCAAAGTTGTTCTTAATAATAGTGTAGCCCTTGATTATCTTTTAGCTGAGCAAGGAGGTGTCAGCGCTGTGGTCAACATCACTTGCTGCACCTGGATTAACACTTCTGGGGAAGCTGAAACTCAGCTACATAAGATCACTGAACAAGCTACTTGGCTTAAGAAAGTGACTACTTCAACAGGGTCTTTCTTTGACTTATTTGATTTTGATTGCTTTGAGTCTTGGGGACCATGGCTCCAAAGTGCACTCCAGACGTTGGGAATTACCCTGCTTATATTAATCATAGTAGTCTCCCTGGTGCACTATATTCTCTCAAAAGCTTTAAAAGCATGTTTGCAGCCGCTAACCACCAAGCAAATGATCTCCCTAAGACCAGAACGTCAGAAAAGGAACAAAGAGAATGACCAACTTAAAAAATGTGAACTTGGATTCGTGACCAGTGAATACCACACAGATTTAGCAAAAAAACGTCATGACCAGGGCCGGCCCTGTGGCATAGTGGTTAAGTTCACACAGTCCGCTTAGGTGGCCCAGTGTTCACAGGTTCAGATCCCGGGCGTGGACATATGCATATAGCCATGCCGTGGAGGCATCCTATATACAAAATTGAGGAAGATGGGCACAGATGTTAGCTCATGGCTAATCTTCCTCAGCAAAAAGAGGAAGATTGAGAGAGGTTAGCTCAGGGCCAATCTTCCTCACCAAAAAAACCCCACAAAAAACCGTCATGACCTGTGAATACCACACATAGGATCAGCAAAAACTGTGAGAACTTCTGAGTGGTAACTGGGAGTGGCGCTAATGCCTTAAATTTTGATCACATCTCTCAGGCTGGGAGTCTGATCAAAAAGGGAGAATTATGAAAAACAAGACAAGGGGCCCCAAATGGAGTCACTTATGCTAAGCCCCACAACACCAAACTGAGACAATTACAGCTTCAGCATCTCCCAGGAATGGAATCTTAAACCAGTCAATCTGGAATTACCTAGTTAGCACTAGTGAGGTAATCTGCCTGATAGACCCCTACTATCCTCTAAAGGAAAGTGACCTTGCCACAAACAATCCACTTTTTGCTAATAAAACTTCCCTGTCCCACTCCCTTCTGCCTATAAAAGTCTTCCATTTTGTATAATTCCTCAGAGCTCCTTTCTATCTGCTAGATGGGATGCTACCCGCATGAATCACTGAACAAAGTCAATAAGATCTTTAAAATTTACTCAGTTGAATTTTGTTTTTTAACAGTACTAAAAGCCAACTGGAAGCTCAGTATGTGTGGCTTCTCTACTGGAAGGCTTCTACTGCCTGGTGACTGGGTGGGAACACAGCTATTTCACTGGGAGACGTCCAAATGTCAGTATATGTAGGTCTTTTCCTTGGACTCCAGAGAATAATCATATAATCACCTGTAGGGAGGTGCAGAGATGTAATACCAAACAGCCACTTTCTGAAAGAAGAGTAGAGGAAGGAGTGAGGGGACGAGTCTCCCTTGTCAATATATAGGATTTCCCTTAATCCCCCTTCTTTCACTATGGTGCCTCATCCCTGATCTCTGTTGTGTCTAACGTCCCCAAATCTTGAGCCTCTTTAGTTTCATTTTCCAAAGAAAAACGTGTGGTCTCTTGAGGACTTGGGAGAGGGGCAGTCTTCTCACTGCATAAGCTGGGCCTCTCAGAGGATTTAAACCTTATGTCAGAATTCTTTACTTGTCTTCATATAAAAGCATCCATCTCTTACCCAAAATAGAAGTCACTAAATATTATACACGTATATCTCAAAGAGGAATATAATTACTTAATTCAGTACAGTTTCTTCCTGAGGATCTCTTCTTTTGTCTTTGGGCTTCTAGACCTCTTCCTTTTTATTCTATTGACCAGAGTCCTTTTGGACACTCTCTTTAATCTCAGTCTTAGGGGTCCCACTTTTACAGCACTGATCTGATTGCTCCTTTTATGTCTCCTTCACTGGTACTTCCTCTTTATGCCATGTACTAATGACAATGAACATGTGTACATTCATGCATCAGAGATTACTGAGCATCTACCACGTACCAGGCACTGTCCTAGTCATTAAGTTACAGTGACAAATAAGACAATGGCCTTGACCTAAAGGTGCTTGACATTTACTAGGGGAGATGGATGAGTAAATTTAAAATATAAAACACTGTGATATATACTAATTGATATGTGTACCGGGTGCTATGGAGCCAAAGAAGAGGTGAATCCAAATCAGACTGAGGCAGGGGTATATTATTTAGGGTAGGGTAGGCTATTGTAACAAATATTCCAATAATTTTCCTGTTGCTCAAACAAGAGAGAAGTTTGTTTATATCTCACATAATGATCAAGGTCAAGTATTCCAAGTTTGCAGACAACTCTACTTGGTACAGTGCAGGGATCCAGGTTCTTTCCACCCTGATTTTCCATCATATACTAGGACAGTATGACTAAAAGTACCAGTCTTGGGCCGGCCCCATGGCTTAGCGGTTAAGTGCGCCCGCCCTGCTGCTGGTGGCCCGAGTTCGGATCCCTGGCGGGCACCAACGCACTGTTTCTCCGGCCATGCTGAGGCCGCGTCCCACATACAGCAACTAGAAGGATGTGCAACTATGATGTACAACTATCTACTGGGGCTTTGGGGGAAAAAAATAAATAAATAAAATTAAAAAAAAAACTTATTAAAAGTACCAGTCTTCAAGAAGAATATAAATCAATGCACTGCTTCTTTCACGGATAAAGGCTTGCCATAAAAAAAAAAAAATGTCAGTTGAACTAAACAGAACAGAATTCCTTATCTCAGCATAAACCAATAACAGATCAAGAAAGGCAGCAGATTGGTGGGCCACACCTTGACTAGCACCACGCTAGGTATAGTCCTCCCCTACATGGTTAAAGTTCTGTTACAGCCGTATCTAGGTTGAGCTAGTAGTAAGGGGAAAGAGGAAGCAGAGGAGGCATGCTCAGTCTATTAAAAGCATAGACCTGGAAGTGGCATACATCATTTCTCCTCACATTTCTTTAGTGAGCTGAGTCACATAGCCACATCTAGCTGCAAAGAAGGCTGACTGAAATACCACATCCCAGCAAGAGCTATTGTAGAAAGGAAAAATAGATTTTTGTGGATTTGGTAGATAATGCATTAGGTGCTATGGAGCCAAAGAAGAGGTGAATCCAAATCAGACTGAGGCAGAGGTATATTATTTGGGGCAGGGTAGGCTACTGTAGCAAATATTCCAATAATTTATTATTGCTTATTTTTTATTATTATTGATAGCCTTTGCAGTGGGTTAAAAAATTCCTATAGAGGTGAGGCCTGAAGAATAAGATTTTGCCAGGTGAAGGTAGAAAAGGACACTCTTTCTCACACTCCCATGTAAGAAGGCTAGGGCACAAGAAATACCTTGCCAACTACAGGCCCACAAGTTTTGGTGAGGAAAGCCCTACTGCTAAGTCTCTATGCTCCACTCTCAACTGAAGAGAAAAGGAGCTCAGTCTCCTGTCACACACTGTCAGACCCATGCCTCTATCCTCAAAGCTTCCATGGAAAACCAGAGAACTCAGCCAGAGTATGCAACACTCCGTTAGTGAATGGCATAATTAGTTTCTGAAACCAGTCTCACCCACACACCCTCTACTCCCCACTGCCATTGTCTATCCCTTAAATCATCATAAGACTTGAAAGAAATCAAACATGATTCCTTATCAGGAAAAAGTCACTGAGTTCTGCTCTACAAGAATTAACAAAATACTTCCAATTTTCTGCTGGAAAGTATTGCTCTTCACAACTAATGTAATTAAATTGTGTAATTACATGTAATTAGATTCCCCGCTGCAAAATTAGTTTTAATTGTTTAGCTCTTGTTTGATGACTAAGAAATATAAATGACATTAACTGAGTAGATATACCAGTATTTTCTCTTAACAATATTGCTCAAATTCATGTTCTTTTTCATGTTGAAATTACCTTTCTATGCTCAAGGTAGAAGGTGACTCTAAAAGAGAGGAGCCAGGCACTGGTAGATAAATTAGTATTTTGACATAATTTAACAGTAATTCAAAAACACTCTTTTCCTCTGGATTTAGGTCAAATCTTTTTAAAAACTACACTCCTGATTTAACAAGAGGTAATGTTATAAATGAAGCAAGCAGCATATACACATGAGCATTGTTTTCTATAAATCTACTTGTTTTCTTAAACTCAATCTCTAAGAGAAATAAGAACATTGGTTTTCCTACCTTTTCCTCTTACACACGTGATAAGGACCAGACTTCTCTGTGCTTACTCATGATGCTTGCTGCACCACCAGCCAGTCCTGCTGATTCAGTACGCTCTGTCTGATCCTAAAGAAAAAACACATTGCTCATTACATTTACTAAAGCAATAAGTCCTAATTTTCTTCATATAAACCTATCATAGCCAGACAAATAAAAGCTACGGGGTTTAAACAATAAATTATAGGGGCCGCCCCGTGGCTTAGCGGTTAAGTGCGCACACTCCGCTACTGGCGGCCCAGGTTCGGACCCCGGGCGTGCACCGACGCACCGCTTGTCCAGCCATGCTGAGGTGGCGTCCCACATACAGCAACTAGAAGGATGTGCAACTATGACATACAACTATCTACTGAGACTTTGGGGAGAAAACAGGAAAAAAAGGAGGAGGACTGGCAATAGATGTTAGCTCAGGGCCAGTCTTCCTCAGCAAAAAAGAGGAGGATTGGCATGGATGTTAGCTCAGGGTTGATCTTCCTCACAAAAAAAGAAAAAAAAAAAAAACAATAAATTACAATTACATCCTCAGATTTAAAGACCTGGCCAGCATGGAATGCAGTAGCAGCCACATTTTATTGTCAAAGAAGGCCAAAAGTTAAACGTTTCAATGAATAGTTAAGAATTTTTCCACACTTCTTATTTTCAATGGATAATACAAAGTGAAACATCAAAGGCAGGCACTTTCTACCCAATGTCTTTATGTTAGTTCATAAAAATACCACTTATTTTATATTACAACAGGCCATCCCAGAATCTAAAGCTAACAAAACTTCTGCTTCACAAGAATGTCCTCTGTCAGTGTGATATTTTTTCTATACATACAGCATTTTTTTTTTTTTGCAGGGAAAGATTCGCCCTGAGCTAATATCTGTTGCCAATCTTCCTCTTTTTTTTTCTTCCTCCCCAAAGACCCAGTGCATGGTTGTATATTCTAGTTGTAAGTCATTCTAGTTCTTCTATGTGAGCTGCTGCCACCACAGCATGGCAACTGACAGACAGGTGGTGTGGTTCCGTGACCGGGAAGTGAACCCAGGCTGCCAAAGCAGTGAGCTTCAAACTTTAACAACTAGGCCATCAGGGCTGGCTCACATACAGCATTTTTAAAAGTGAGATTCAAAAGCTTCCTGCTAAGATTTTTATTGCCAAACAACTGTTTTTCCTCCAAACGGAGTCTCTTATGATTCCAGTCGTCCTCCACTGCTTAGAAGCAATGGATCTATTAACCCAATATTAATCTTTACTATCAGGAATATGCAAAAGACCAAGCTTCCTCAAATGTTATTTCCTTCCTATAGTAATCCAATTTAAATGCCTCTATAACTGCTCAGAGATAATTTGAAATTCTTTAAGACCCTAATTTAGCCTTGAACAAGATTAGTAGTTGAAACTAATCAGAACAAAACTAAGAATCTCGTATTACCTGTATAAAATATCTCACATATAATCATAGCTTTTTCAGAACAAGAAAGTATCTTAGAGATGATCTAATGAACACCACTTAATTTTAAGGATAAACTGAGGCACTAAAAGAAACTTCCTGACATTATTACAAATATAATTCCATTATCTGATGTGAAAATGATGTGCTAAAAAATAAGAAAGAATAAGGCCTAAAATTCAAGTTTCCAGAGACCAATAAAAAATATAGAATGAAAATCACTGGTGAAAGATTTTGCTGTCTTGAGAACTTGAAAAAATATGTACATACTATATACTCTAAATGAGAAGAGTTGTTGATGCTAAGAAATAGACTTACATCTATCAAATAAAGGACAAAAATCAAATCAGAAGTATGAAATGGCTGTATGGGGTACAAGTACCAAGGTCAAAATGAGAACGAGGCAAAAGTAAGGTGGGTCCTCCCCTCTAATACCTAGCTAACCGAAATTTTTTTTTAATAAAATTAACTCTATAGATCCAAAGTCAAAACCTCTGTGTGTGTTTGTGGGTGTGTGTGTGTGTATTTTAGTGTGTGAGGCAAGTTCAATAATATTAGGTAACTGTCCCAGACATCATAGGTTTTTCTTCTGGAATTATATCCCTTTGACCTTCTAGCCTCAGCTGGCAAAGCCTCAAGCCTGGTTAACTCCAACTGTCTACCTACACCATACACGCCCCCAAGCAGCTTAAATGTGGCTAGATGAAAATCACATAAGATGGTAACTGGTCTCAACTGTACATGTACGACTTCACACTACATTTTCCTTAGCCGATCTACTTTTAACTCTGCACCTCATCCCCACCTTCTGATATGCCTAGAATGTCTACCTCCCCCGCTGGACTGTGAGTTCACTGAGAACAAGGGCTACGGCTTCATTCTCTGTAACCCAGGGCGTAGCACATAGTGCTCAACAAATGTCTCATTAAGAAATAAACTGAGTGAAATAACTAAAGTCCATATTTAAGTAATCAACCTCATGATGAAGATTTCTTCCTCTCCAAGAAATAATATTTGTGTACGTGTGTGCGCTGTAGGAGAGAGGGACAGTAAGCAAATGCAAGAGAGAAACAAAAAACAGAAAAATTCTATACTACTCAGCCATAAAAAAAGACAAAATCGTCCCATTTGCAGCAACCTGGATGGACCTGGAGGGTATTATGTTAAGTGAAATAAGCCAGAAAGAGAAAGACAAACACTGTATGATCTCACTCATACGTGGAATATAAACCAACACATGGACAGAGAGAACTGTATTGTGGTTACCAGGGGCAATGGGGGTAGGGGGTGGGCACAAGGGGTGAAGGGAGACATGTATATGGTGATGGACAAACAAAAATGTACAACCAAAAATTTCACAAGGTTATAAACTATTAAAACATCAATAAAAAAATATCAAAGAAAAACAAACAGAAAAATTCTCTAGCGGGAGAGAAAAAAAGTGACAAGTGACAAGGATTTAAATAGTTGGGAAATTTTATCATTATTATATAAACACAGGCCCTTTGAGATAATAATTACCCTTCTAGAGATTTATCTTAAGGAAATAATTGGATAAATAGAAAAGATGTGGAATAAGTTAACTGGTTGGATTGATGTTTAAATAGTAAAATACTGGGAAAAATCTAAATGTCAAATGAAAGGAGCAATTTACAAAAATGGTACAAATGATAAGACTTCACATTTGGGAAAAAACTTAAAAGTCTTTAAAAATATACACCAAAATATAATATAGACTCTCTTGATAGTGTTTGGGTGATTTATATATTTTTTAAGCCTCTGTAGTTCTGATTTTTCTTAGGATGAATATATACTATTTGTTAATAAAGGGAAAGAAAACTGAGGATATATGAATTTCAATGAATAAAAACCCAAGCTACGGGCCGGCCCCAGGGCTTAGTGGTTAAGTGCGTGCGCTCCGCTGCTGGCGGCCGGGGTTCGGATCCCGGGCGCGCACCGACGTACCGCTTCTCTGGCCATGCTGAGGCCGTGGCCCACATACAGCAACTAGAAGGATGTGCAACTATGACATACAACTATCTACTGGGGCTTTGGGGGAAAAAATAAATAAATAAAATTAAAAAAAAAAAAAACCCAAGCTACTTAAATTTTTACTTTCAAATATGAAAACTAAAAAAGGAAGGGAATAGCAAAGACAAGAATTTTAAAAGATTATCTCCCTAGGATGTACAACAGAAGATTAAAATTTTAATTATAATATGGAGAAAGAGAATGAAGAATCACCTAAAATTAACAAATCAAGATTTTATTTTTTAATATAAACCTATAAAGAAAAATGACAGGAATAAAGATGATGTTTAAAATATAAAATGCAAGCAATTTAAAGGAATCTCTGATGTGGACATGTTTATAACGGAAGAGATTTATGAAGACAGTAACTTCCAAAATTCTGGCCATGGGTTAAAAAAAAAAAGAAAAGAATGAGGATAAACTAGAAAATATTCTCAGTTAAATACTGTTTCCTATCTTGGCTCTGATAAATAACATTCACCACAGAAAAATTCAGTATCTGCTTAGTAACTAAACTTCTTAGTAACATTTCCACCAGGAATTCTGACAAGGAGTTAAACTCAATACATACAAAATTGCATTTAATCTCCCAAAGTCCTCTTTCTTGGTTCACTATCCTAGTCTGGGCAGGGCTCTCAACGTAGGTGTGGCAGATGATACAGTCATGTGTTGCTTAACGACAGAGATGTGTTCTGAGAAATTTGTCGTTAGGCAATTTCGTCATTGTGCGAACATCAGAAAGTACTTACTCAAACCTAGATGGTATAGCCTACTACCCATACCTAGGCTATATGGTATAGCCCATTGTTCCTAGGCTACCAACCTTTACACATGTTACTGTACTGAATACTATAGGCAATTGTAACACAATAAGTATTTGTATATCTAAACATGGAAAAGATACAGTAAAAATACAGTATCAAAGATAAAAAATGGTACACCTGTATAGGGAACTTACCATGAAACGAGCTTGGAGGACTGAAGTAGCTCTAGGTGAGTCAGTAAGTGAGTGGTGAGTGAATGTGAAGGCCTAGGACTAGTACTGTACACTACTGTAGACTTTATACACACTGTACACCTAGGCTACACTAAATTTATAAAAAATATTTTTATGTCTTCAAAAATTAACCTTAGCTTACTGTAACTTTTTTACTTTATCAACTTTTTAATTTTTTTAACTTTTTGACTCTTTTGTACTAACAGCTTACAACACACACTGTATAGCTGTTCAAAAATTTTCTTTCTTTGTAACCTTATTCTATAAGCTTTTCCTATTTTTAATTTTTTTTTCTTTTTTTTCACTTTGTAAACTTTTTTGTTAAAAACTAAGACACAAACATACACATTAGCCGAGGCCTCCACAGGGTCAGGATCATCAATATCACTGTCTTCCACCTCCACATCTTGTCCCACTGGAAGGTCTTCAGGGGCAATAACATACGTGGAGCCGTCATCTCCTATGATAACAATGCCTTCTTCTAGAATCCCTCCTGAAGGCCCTGAAGGTTTGTTTACACCAGCATCACCACAAACAGGTGAGTAATGCGTTGCGCTATGACAATGTCGAGATGGCTACGACATCACTAGGTGATAGGAATTTTTCAGCTCCATTATAATCTTGTGGAACCATGTCACATACATGGTCCATTACTGACTGAAATGTTGTTATATGGTGCATGACTGTATTTCTAAAAATGGCTGCTACAGTCTCTCCTATCCCACATGATCTTCCTATAAGAGTGGTGAAATCTATATCCCCTTCCTCTAAAACTGGGCAGACTTGTATGACTTCAACTAATAGAGCAAAACAGGAGGGACACTATGGTAACTTCCAAATTATAAAAAGTAATAGTTTCTGCCCAGTCCTCTTGGGACACTCACTCTGGGAATCCAGTTATCATCTGGCCCAAGTATCTTCACATACATGAATGAGCAAGCCTCAAGATGACTCTAGTCCCAGCCACTGTCTGACTACAACTGCAAGAAGACCCTAAGAGAGAACCACAAGAGATAATAATCAAGTTGTTTTAAGCCACTATGTTTTGGTGTAATTTATTACATAGCAATAGGTATATGTAACAGTAGGTTAGTAATTTGATACTCTTCAATCCAATCTTATATAAATATTCTAAAGAAAAAGATAAGAACCATAAGAGAGAGAGGCAAAAAAGAAGACCCACTGATGGCAGCTTCTCCTCTATTGAGCTATTTAGCTCTGACTCCAAATTTGCATATCCCACTCAATAAAACAGCCTTTGGGCTTCTTAGAGTACAGTTGAGGAAACACTCATTATTCAAGCAAGAAGCCAGGTGAGGGAGGGGGTCTTACCTCCTTCTATAGTAGCTTATCAAAGTTTTCCTCTAAACAACATATAGTACTCTACTAATAAGTAAAGAGTTCTGGTAAATGCATTTTTTTCATCTTGTTAACTTTCCAGTACCATTTTAGTTCTCCTTATAGATGGGTACCCCAGGAACTCGTCTAGCTAGCTAGCTCCTTAATGAGTCTATGCATCATTATCCACCTGGCTCAAAAGCTTGATGCCATTCTAGTTACTACCTCTCCTTCTCCCCACCTCTACACTCAATCTAAAACTAAGTCTTGCCAATCTTTCCTTTTAAAACTCTCAAATCCATCCACTTCTCTCCATTCCCACTGTCATATCTCACACCACCACCATCCTTCTATAGCCCAGATTTTTAAAAGAATCCTAACTAGTCAGTCTCCCTGCCACCTGCCCCCCCATCCCGTTTTGTATCCCTCTAGCCTATTCTCCACACAAACACAAAACACAAATCTGATTATGTTATTTTTGCATTTAACATCATTCAACGGTATCCTATTGTCCTAAAGTCCTGTTTGATTTGGTTTCTGCTTAGGACAGAAGTAGTATGTAGTATGACACCTTCTCTGTATTATGTAGAGTCTGTAGTATGTACTATGTATGTATGTAGTATGTGTGTAGTATGACACCTTCTCTCTATTCTCAAATTTTTGCTCTATGCACTGGTCATCCTGATCAACTAAACTTTGAATTGTCAATCTTGCCCATCTCCACTCCTCATACTGATACATGCTACAATACAGATGAACCTTGAAAACATTATGTTAGATGAAAGAAACCAGTTACAAAAGACCACATATTGTATGGTTCTATTTATATGAAATGTCCAGAACAGGCAAATCCTTGGAGACAAATCAGATTAGTGGTTGCCAGGGGCTGGGTAGAAGAGAGAATATGGAGTGACTGCTATTGGGTATGGGGGTTTCTTTTAGGGGTGATGAAAATGTTCTGGAATTAGATAGTGGTGATGGTTGCACAACTCTGTGAATATACAGAAAACCACTGAAGGCATACTTTAAAAGAGTGAATTTTATGGTATGTGAATTATTTCTCAATAAAACTGTTGTAAAACAAAACAGGTCTTCACACATTATTATTGAAGCCTAGAATACTCTGCCCCTGTCACTGTTACTTAACTAACGCTTTTTTTTGTTCTTTTTTCTCCCCAAAGCTCCCAGTACATAGTTGTATATCCTAGTTGTAGATCCTCCTAGTTCTTCTATGTGGGACACCACCTCAACGTGGCTTGATAAGCGGTAAATAGGTCCACACCCAGGATCTGAACCGGTGAACCCCGGGCCACCGAAACAGAACACGCGAACTTAACCACTGCACCACCGGGCCAGCCCCTTTTATGTTTTTTGTGTTTTATTTTTGGAGAGGAAGATTAGCCCTGAGCTAAAATCTGTTGCCAATCCTCCTCTTTTTGCTGAGGAAGATTGGCCCTGGGCTAACATCCATGCCCATCTTCCTCTACTTTATATATAAGACACATGCCACAGCATGGCTTGATAAACAGTGTGTAGGTCCGTGCCTGGGATCCCAACCTGCCACAGCATAGCTTGATAAACAGTGCGTAGGTCTGTGCCTGGGATCCCAACCTGTGAACCCGGACCACAGAAGTGAGCGTGAGAACTTAACCACTACACCACCAGGCCAGCCCCTGACTAATTCTTACTTATCCTCCTTATCCTACCCTACACATCACATCTTCTGTGAAGCCCTTCTGATCTAGGTCTGGGATAGGTGCCCCTTTTTTCTCATCTTTTACTTCCTCTATCATAGCACTTATCAACTGAATTATGAATTTTTAACTGTTTGTCTCCCCCTTCCAGGCTACTGAGGTTGTTAGAATAGTGACTGCTTCAGTCTTATTTATCATTGTATCCCTGGTATAGAGCACAATGTTTGACAGCGCTACTAACCACTTGTGATACAAAGTAAAAAAACTAAAGGACTAACTTTTAAAGCACTTCCACCTAGGCAATTTTTCCCTACAAAGGATCCAAGAGTTGTGCTGAGACTGCTAAGACTCTAACGTACTTACTATTTCAAAGTTTATTAATGCCCACATAGAATTATTAGTTTGCATACTGAAGAACAGTTCAAACTTAAACCATGTTTTATCAAGGTTTTCTATCCATAATCACAACTCTTCAGACAGCTCCTATTATAGTTTAATGACTCACCTTTAAAGAAAGAGAAAATGTGATTCAAGAGTATCTATCTATGAATACAATCATGGGATATCTAGCAAAACTGGGATCAGAATTTCAAATGAACCATTACCAATATTTAATAGATTTGCTTCTCTGATGTTTACTCCAAATAAACATTTTTTATGAGTAGTCAGTGGAGTTTGGTGAAAGAGCGCTGGCTCAAGACTCTGGAAAATCCAGGTCTGAATTCATGCTCTAGCATTTAACAGTCGTTTTTGCTTTGAACAAGTTACTTAACCTTTATGTGTCTCAGTTTCTTTATACTTTTTAGGAAACCTATACTTTGCAGGACAGTTTTAACGATGAAGAACAATGTGTTTATATAAAGTGCCTTGCTTAGGTATAATAGTAAGTGCTCAATAAATGACAGCTCTTATTATTCATCGTCAAAAAGCAATTTGTTGTGAAAGAATTACAAAAGAAAGGCAGAGTGTGATTTGAATCATAAAACCAACCAGCAGTCTGGTTTATTTATACGGTTAATAATCCATCAAGGCCATTGGTCTTAAGGGATCAATTCAAGTCTAAACAATGGAAAGAAATCCAGGAACAAAAAACTAACCTGACTATTCAACTTTCTGAAGAGGCTAAGTATATCTGATTCTAAAAAAATACGCTTTCAATAGGAACATCCTCGCTCACAGTGGCAGAAAAAAGAAATGAGATAATCTTTGAGAAGAGCTTTATTCCTGCAGATCAAGATCAAAGTACATTAAGAGAGCAGGATCTGAGAAGCTGACATTGTTGCTACCCCATATTCACACACGGCTTCAATTTCCAGGATATCAATCTGGCATCTTTCACAAACATTGAATTCTCAGTCAAGAGCTATTAGAACCAGGTGGTTGTTTTCACCTAGTACACACTAAACAAAAAGCACAATTTAACAAATATTGGGAAAAGTAATAACAAACGTATCAAATATACGTATGCACCGAAACGTCTAGAACAGCAACTGATTTGAGAGTGGTACTAAAACAAGGAACATGTATAATTCTCACGTCTGAAGTAATAAAACTCAAGACCATATAGATAAATTTGCGTATACATAATATAGGGCCAAAAACCATTCAGATATGCAACATCTCTAAAGTAGCAAATAGATTGTTTGTCCATGACTGGAACCATAAATTAATACTATATTAGCATAAGTCCATATCTTCCATTTCTACAAAGTACATATCTATTGGATTATCTTTGCCAATAGAATTCTAGAATTGCCCACCTCTTACCCCATACACACATATACTTTTTTTTTTTTTTTTTTTGCTGAGGAAGACCGGCTCTGAGCTAACGTCTATTGCCAAATCCTCCTCCTTTTTTTCCCCCAAAACCCCAGTAGATAGCTGTATGTCATAGTTGCACATCCTTCTAGTTGCTGTATGTGGGACGCGGCCTCAGCATGGCCGGAGAAGTGGTGCGTCAGCGCACGCCCGGGATCCGAACCCGGGCCACCAGTAGCGGAGAGTGCACACTTAACCACTAAGCCACCAGGCCGGCCCCACACATACTTTTTTTAAATATTATTTTATTGAGGTCATATTGGCTTATAACAGTGTGTACATTTCAGGTGTACATTATTATATTTCAGTTTCTGTGTAGACTATATCGTGTTCATCACCAATACTCTAGCTTTTATCCGTCACTATACACATGTGCCCCTTTACCCCTTTCGCCCTCCCTTCACTCCCTTCCTCTCTGGTAACCACCAATCTGTTCTCCTTACCTACGTGTTTATCTTTCACATATGAGCAAAATCATACAGTATTTGTCTTTCTCTGTCTGACTTATTTCACTTAGCAATAATACCCTCAAGGTCCATCCATGTTGTCATAAATGGCACAATTTTGTCTTTTTTTATGACTGACTAGTATTCCATTGTGCAGATATATATATATACACACCACATCTTCTTTATCCATTCACTCACTGATGGGTACTTGGGTTGCTTCCATGTCTTGGCTGTTGTGAATAATGCTGTGATGAACATAGAGGTACATATGTCTTTTTGAATTACTGATTTCATGTTCTTTGGATAAATACCCAGTAGTGCAATAGCTGGATCATATGGTATTTGTTAAGACTCTTGTTATAAGTTAAAGCAACCAACTGGAGCTTACTTAAGAAAACAGGAGAGTTTTATAAGGATAGTAAGATATCTCACAGAATCCAAAGGCAGGGATTACAGGTGTATCTCTCAGGAATAGTGTAGAAGGATGCTATAATTCATTCACCTTAGATCAGGAGCCCACACCAAGTTAATGAACTATGGTTAGGTTGATAGGTTTCCCTGTAACATGGTATTTTATCTTGCAATAAAAATTTATGAACATTCTTCATGGAAATAGAACAACATTATTCATGGAAACAGAACAAAAAACCCTAAAATTTATATGGAATAATAAGAAAAAAAGACCCCGAACAGACAGGCAAAGCAATCCTGAGAAAAAAGAACAAAGTTGGAGGTATCACACTCTCTGAATTCAAAATATACTACAATTACTGTAGTAATCAAAACAGTATGGTACTGGCACAAAAACACACAGATCAATGGAACAGAATTGAGAGCCCAGAAATAAAACCACACATCTATGGACAGCTAATCTTGGATAAAGGAGCCAAGAACATACAATGGAGAAAGGAAAGTCTCTTCAATAAATGGTGCTTGGAAAACTGGACAGCCACATACAAAAGAATGAAAGTAGACCATTATCTTACACCCCACACAAAAATTAACTCAAAATGGATTAAAGACTTGAATGTAAGACCTGAAACCATAAAACTCCTAGAATAAAACATGGGCAGTACGCTCTTTGACATTAGTCTTTGCAGGTTGTTTTTTTTTTTTTTTTTGTGAGGGAGATCAGCCCTGAGCTAACATCCGTGCTCATCCTCCTCTTTTTGCTGAGGAAGACTGGCTCTGAGCTAACATCTATTGCCAATCGTCCTCCTTTTTTTTTTCCCCCAAAGCCCCAGTAGATAGTTGTATGTCATAGTTGCACATCCTTCTAGTTGCTGTATGTGGGACGCAGCCTCAGCATGGCCGGAGAAGCGGTGCGTCGGTGCGCGCCCAGGATCCGAACCCGGGCCGCCAGTAGCAGAGCGCATGCACTTAACCGCTAAGCCACCGGGCCAGCCCTGCAGTATCTTTTCAAATACCATGTCTACTCAGGCAAGGGAAAGAAAAGAAAAAATAAACAAATGGGACTACATCAAGTAGCTTAGTAGTTAGTAGTTACTCCCATTTTATCAGACTAAAAAGCTTCTGCACAGCAAAGGAAACCATCAACAAAACAAAAAGACAACCCACCAACTGGGAGAAAATATTGGCAAATCATATATCTGACAAGAGGTTAATTTCCAAAACATATAAAGAACTCATACAACTCAACAAAAAAACAACAAACAACCCAATCGAAAAGTGGGCAGAGGATCTGAACAGACATTTTTCCAAAGAAGATATACAGATGGTCAATAGGCACCTGAAAAGATGTTCAACATCACTAACTATTAGGAAAATGCAAATCAAAACTACAGTGAGATATCACCTCACCCCCGTTAGAACGGCTGTAATTAACAAGACGACAAATAATAAGCGTTGGAAAGGATGTGGAGAAAAGGGAACCCTCATATACTGCATGAGAATGCAAACTGGTGCAGCCACTGTGGAAAACAGTATGGAGATGTTTCAAAAAATTAAAAATAGAAATACCTACAATCCCGCTATCCCACCACTGGGTATTTATCCAAAGAACATGAAATCAACAATACAAAGAGATCTATGCACTCCTATATTCATTGCAGCATTATTAACAATAGCCAAGATGTGGAAACAACCCATCAACTGATGAATGGATAAATAAAATGCGGTATATATATACAATGGAATACTACTCAGCCATTAAAAAAACAAAATCACCCCATTTGTGACAACATGGATGGATCTTGAAGGTATTATGTCAAGTGAAATAAGTCAGACAGAGACAAACACCGTAGGATTTCACTCATAGCTGGAAGATAAACACATGGATAAAGAGAACAGATTAGTGGTTACCAGAGGGGAAGGGGGTGGCGGGGGTAGGCAAAAGGGATAAAGGGGCACATATGTATGGTGACAGATGAAAACTAGACTATTGGTGGTGAGCACGATGCAATCTATACAGAAACTGATATATAATAATGTACACCTGAATTTACACAATGTTATAAACCAATATGACAAAAGTCCAGTACTAGACAGCTTCACTGGTGAATTCCACCAAACATTTAAAGAAAAATTAATACCAATCCTCCTCAAACTCTTCCAAAAAACAGAAGAAGAAGAAACACTTTTGAACTCATTTTACAAGGCCAGCATTACTCTGCTACCAAAACCAGACAATGACACCACAAGAAAAGAAAATTACAGGCCAATATCCCTAAAGAACATAAACGCAAAAAAATCTTCAACAAAATATTAGCGAATAGAATTCAACAATACATTAAAAAGGTCATACACCATGATCAAGTGGGATTTATTCCAGCGATGGAAGGATGGTTCAACATGTGCAAATGAATGTGATACAATACATTAACAAAATGAAAGATAAAATCATATGATTATCTCAATAGATGCAGAAAAAGCATTTGACAAAATTCAACATCTATTTATGATAAACATTCTCAACAACGTTGAGTATAGAGGGAACATACCTAAACATAATAAAAGCCATTACAATGGAATATTAATCAGCCATTAAAAGAATGAAATCTTGCTCTCTGCAACAACAAGAGTGGGACTTGAGGGCATTATGCCAAGTAAAATAAGTCAGACGGAGAAAGACAAATACCATATAATTTCACTTACATGTGGAATCTAAAAAAAAAAACAAAAGCTCACAGATACAGAGAAAAGACTGGTGGTTGCCAGAGGCAGCAGGGTGGGAGGTAGGCAAAATGGATGAAGGGAGTCAAAAGGTACAAACTTCCAGTGATAAAATAAATAAGTCATGGGGATGTAATGAACAGGATGGAGACTATAGTGAATAATACTGAATTGCATATTTGAAAGTTACTCAGAGAGTAAATCTAAAAGTTCTCATCACAAGAAAAAAATTCTGTAATTATGTATGGTGACAGATATTAACTAGACTTATTGTGATGATTGTTTCGCAACATATACAAATATCAAATCATTATGTTGTACACCTGAAACTAATATAATGTTGTATGTCAATAATACCTCAATAGAAAATTAATCAAGTGATTCAACTTGAAACTCTTCAATTGTTTTCCATTGTGCTTAAAATAATATCAAAACTCTTCACTATGACCTTTAAGATCTTCCATAATTCAACCCCTCCTAACTCTTACTCTTTTGCCACTTTCTCTCCTGTTTACTTTTCTCCATCCACATTGATATCTTTCTATTCCTTAAGGGTACCATATTCTTTCCCACCTCTGGTCCTTTATCCATTCTGTACCCCCTCCTTGGATTATTGTTTCTCACTCTTTTCTTCTGACTCTCTCCTCCTGGCTAACACAAACTCACTCAACTTTCAGGTCTCAGATTAAATCTCAATTCCTCAAGGAAGCGCTCCTTTGACCCCTCAGACTAGGTTTCCTGCATAGCTCTCTTATAATTCTATAATTATTTTTCTTTGTTTTTTGTGAGGAAGACTGGCACTGAGCTAACATCCATTGCCAATCCTCCTCTTTTTGCTGAGGAAGATTAGCTCTGAGCTAACACCTGTGCCCATCTTCTTCTCCTTCGTATATGCCATGCTGCAACAGCATGGCCGCTGATGAGTGGTGCGCCGGTCCGCGACCCGGATCCGAACTTATGAACCCCGGAGGGCCGCTGAAGCAGAGCGCGCAAACTTAACCACTAAGCCACCGGGCCGGCCCCTCTATAATTATTTTTGTAACGTTGTAAAATACCAGCTGTATGAGGATAGGATCCATGACTATCTTGTTCACCAAAGACTTGACAGTACTTAGCACAGTACCTGGTAGGCAGTAAATAAATATTTGTTCTATGAATTCATGCTGAGATTTTGTAAACTGACAAATTAATAAATACAACTACAACACTTAATTTCTCTTATTAAATGCTATACAATTATTAGTCATTCCTCCCAGGTTTCATTGATGTTTATGATGACCTTCAATTTACCAATCTTAACAATTTGTTGATCTCTATCTTCTTGATTTCTCTACCATTTCCATCAAGACTCCTTACAAGAACCACTGTAAATTTTGTCCTTCGACATCTAGCACACTCAAAATTGGATGGTAGAATACTCATTGGCTGAGAGCTTTTGCATCATGTTACAGTAAAGTTCACTGGCCAATAGTGTATAGTACAACCTGCCAAGTTAGAGCTCAATGACAGAGTGTATGAGAGTACCCAAAATGAGGACAAATATAAGAATATACTGAAATTATATTGTTTCATATATCCTTTAATGTCGTTGTATTTAACAAAAACTTCCATAAAATAACTACTAAATCAACACTCTGTGTGTCTATTGAGAGGGGATAACAATATTATTTATTGTCCACTTACTATGTACCAGACACTGTTCAAAGTGCTTTACAGGTATTAAACGCTTAATCCTCTTAACAACCCTAAATATAGTAGGTATAGAATTAAGCCCTCCAGAATGTACATATATTACAAGAAGGCAGAGATTTTGTCTTAATCCTCCTTTTTGCATCACTGGCATCCAGAATAGTGTCTGGCATATGGTAAGCACTCAAATATTTGGTGAATGAATAATGAAGAAATGGAGGCAAAAAGAAGTTAAGTAACTTGCACAAAGTCACACACAGTGGCAGAGCCAGGATTTGAACCCAAGCAATCTGGTTTCATATTCTAGACTCTTAACCACTGGGTAGGTATATATTTGGAAACAACATTCTTCCTCCACTTCTCCTCTTTATCATTCAGAAATACTTCTGAAGCAGTGCAGAAATGCTTCCATGAGCTAGAAGTTGTCCTCACTGTTTTACTAATAAAAGAAAAAGAAACTCTAGTCTATATAAACACTAGACTATAGTATGTCTGAATTAATTAATGCTCCCACTACAGCTAATAGTACTCAGAGCAGGGGAAGAGACATAGATCAATAGGTTATTGTAGTGGATTTTTAAAATATATACAGGTCTACTGTTATAATATATTCAAACATGTTATTTAATGTAGCCTTACAATCAATCAGCACTACATAGAGCAGGGTGAAATGAGGCATGCATGTACATCTAGATTTGCCACAGTCTTTTTAAATAACTGAAGAGCATTCCATTATATAGATGTATCACAATTTAACTCTCATCCCTATCAGTGGACATCTAGATTGTTTCCATATTTTTATACCTATGTACAATATAATGAATATCTTTGTAAACGTATCTTTATACTTTAATATACAATAAATCCCTAAAAGTGGAATTTGAGACAAAGGTAGTATATATTTTACATTTTAATAAACATTGCCAAAATTTCCACCAAATATGCTACGCATATTTATATTTCCTCCAAGAGTATATAAAAATTTTTTCTACAAGCTCTTGTCATTACTGAGTATTATCAATCTTTGCCAGTCTCACAGGTAGGAAATGAGACCTGATTTTCTAATTTGTATTTCTAATTACGAGTAAAAGCTGAACATCTATTTATATCTTTCATATGTTTATTGGTCTTTCTACAAATTGCCTATAAATATCCTTTATATATACCATGTTTAGAATCTTTGTCCCAGTTTAATGTTTGTTCTTTTTTTCTACATGGAAATCTCCCATTTTTATGTAGTCAAGTTCATTAATCGTCTCCTTTATGGCTTCTACATTTCACATCATGTTTAGAAAAGCCTTCCTCATTCCAATATTATAAAAATATTCACTCATGTTTTCTCTATTTTCATGGTTATTTTTGTTTGTTTTACTCTTTCATCACCTAGAATCTATTTTGGTAGGAAAAGTTCTGTAACTTGCTTTTCTCATTCAATAATATATCTTAGATATCTTTCCAGATGAACTACATTTAACTGAGCATGTAGAATTCTAAAAGATATCCATATCATGGTTTTATTTAGTTATTTATATTTATTAGCTATATATAGTTATATATAACTAGTATGTTTATTAGCACTTATTTACAGCACTGATGAGCATTTATATTTTCCCCTATTTTTCCGCAATTACCAAGAATGGTGCCACGAATACCCTTGTACATGCCTCCTTACCTACACGCTGGGTTTTTTTTTTTGGTGAGGAAGATCAGCCCTGAGCTAACATCCATGCCCATCCTCCTCTTTTTACTGAGGAAGACCGGCCCTGAGCTAACATCTATTGCCAATCCTCCTCCTTTTTTCCCCTTTTTCTCCCCAAAGCCCCAGTAGATAGTTGTACGTCATAGTTGCACATCCTTCTAGTTGCTGTATGTGGGACAACGCCTAGCATGGCCAGACAAGCGGTGCATCAGTGCGTGCCTGGGGTCCGAACCCTGGCCGCCAGTAGCGGAGCGCACACTTAACCACTAAGCCACGGGGCCGGCCCCCACGCTGGTTTTTTTTTAAGATACACATTAAGAAATGGAATTACTAAGTTTTTAGTGTGTGTCCTTTTTTGATACTGACAAATTATCCTCCAAAACCAGGTACCTAATACATTTTCATTTTAAGAATTCATTCCACAAATATTTAAGTGCTTTCCTTGTGGTAGGCACTGTTCTAGAGTCTGAATACACAGCATAATGGTAACCAACCCAGACAAGGGCACTGCTTTGGTGATTAAGAGTGCAGGCTCTAGAGACAGATTGCCTGAGTTCGAATTTGGGCTCAACAAGTAAAAAATATCTGACCTTGGGCAAGTTACTCTATCCATGTGCCTCAAGTTCCTTATCAATAAAACAGTAATAATAATAGTACGTACCTCACAGGATTATTGTGAAGATTGTTGTGCCTGCCACAGAGAAAGTACTCAATCAAGTTTTCTTATCACTATTAATTAAAATTTGCTATTATCAACTTTTATTTTTTTCCCAATGAGAGGGGTAAAAATAGCATTTCATTATTTAATCATCATTTTTCTGATTACTAGTAAGACTGACATATATTTTTACCTCTTATATTTCCTATTCTGTGATCTCCTGTTCAAATCCTTTAACCATTTTTTTCTGTTGGGATGTTTGTACTTTTCTTAATGATTTGACTGTTATGTGATGTAAATATTTTCTAGCATGACACCTAAGCTCTGACTCATAGGCTATTGGGTTCTATTTGCGGCCAAGTCACAAGAACAGCAGTATTGACCGCTGTTTTGCTAAGAGAATTTCAGGTCCTACTCTCTACTTTAAAGGGTTTCTAATTGCTTAGATTTGGGAGAAACAGGTAAGGAAATACTCTACAAGCAATGGAAAGTATAAGCTAAAAGCTTAGGGACAGTTTCTATCTTATTCACTCTTGTCTCCTAAACACCTGGTACAAGATCTGGCACATAACAGACTCTGGATGAACAAATATTGTTCGAATCAAGAATGCAAAATCTGGGCCGTCTCCGTGGCTTGGTGGTTAAGTGCGCGCGCTCCGCTGCTGGCGGCCTGGGTTCGGATCTGGGCGCGCACCAACGCACCGCTTCTCCGGCCATGCTGAGGCCGCATCCCACATGCAGCAACTAGAAGGATGTGCAACTGTGACATATAACTGTCTGCTGGGGCTTTGGGAGAAAAATAAATAAATAAATGAATGAATGAATGAATGAATGAATGCAAAATCTCCTTAATAAGCTACAAGCTCCTTGTGGGCAAGGATGGTGTCATACTTATGTTGGTATCACTCCCACAATACCCAACAGTGCTTTTACACAGGGGAAGCACTCAGATGTTTTTACTGAATAGATTGCTATCTCTGTACCTGCATGAAAGTAGCTGAGGTAATCAACGTAAACCAAGCAATCCCTTCCTCATATAAAGATTACACTCTGATTTGCAGCTGCAGATAGCTCTGTACAGAATCCAGTGTTGTTTGGGTCTCTTTGTCTCAAATTCACCATCTGTTTCAAGTCTTTGTTCTAGAAAAAGAAAATGCCCCTGGAAGTTACTGTACCCTGAGCCCATCTAGGTGCTGCTGAAACCGTGTCTGTGCAATATTTATCATGTTTTAGTCTCTCTCCAAAGCATTTCTTCTCACTGCATTATTTACAAATAAGTCCATTTCAGCACACAAGACACAGCTGTTTAGGTCTCCCAACTTCTCTTCCCCATGCTCTGTCTGGTAGAGGTCTCCTTTGCTAAGCGCTGCTAGACTGGTTACTTTCCAGGCTATCACTCTTGGTGATCTAGGCTTGTAGTTTCAAGTGAAACAATGAGACACTGTGGTATAATGGAAGAAGTACAGGATCCTTGGAGTCAGATAACCTGGGTTTGAGTATTAGCTTAGCCATTTACTAACTATATGACCTTAATATCCCTAAGTCTCAGTTTCCCTCAGTTTTCAAATGGGGATAATATCTAACCCACCTGAGTCACAAGACTGCAATAAGAATTATAAAATTAGATAACAATACAGAAATATTTTATAAAGTATTCTACAAATATAGACATACAAATATATGTGACATACAAATATATGTCACTACTATATGAAACATGGCTCAAAGACTCAGTAAAAGGACTCTACCAGACAATTCACTTCATGAGGGCAAGGATCATGTCTAACTGGGTCACGGCTACAACTCCAACGCCTGGCATATCTGTTGAATGAAAGACTAAAAAAATGATAGAAAGGGGCCGGCCCCGTGGCTTAGCAGTTGAGTGTGCGCGCTCCGCTGCTGGGGGCCCGGGTTCGGATCCCGGGCACGCACTGACGCACCGCTTCTCCAGCCATGCTGGGGCCGCGCCCCACATGCAGCAACTGGAAGGATGTGCAGCTATGACATGCAACTATCTACTGGGGCTTTGAGGGAAAGAAAAAGAAATAAAATTATAAAAAAAAAAAATGATAGAAAATGAAGAAAGGGGCTGGCCCAGTGGCACAAGCAGTTAAGTACGCACACTCCACTGCGGCAGCCTGGGGTTCACCGGTTCAGATCCTGGGTGCGCATCAACGCACTGCTTGGCAAGCCATGCTGTGGCGGCGTCCCGTATAAAGTGGAGGAAGATGGGCATGGATGTTAGCTCAGGGCCAGTCTTCCTCAGCAAAAAAAGAGGAGGATTGGCAGATGTTAGCATAGGGCTGATCTCCTCACAAAAAAAAAAAAAATG
Source organism: Ceratotherium simum simum (assembly GCF_057802395.1). Taxonomy (NCBI): domain Eukaryota; kingdom Metazoa; phylum Chordata; class Mammalia; order Perissodactyla; family Rhinocerotidae; genus Ceratotherium; species Ceratotherium simum. Next base: position 7,009,388 of record NC_141921.1, read on the forward strand.
AAGAGAGCACTCATCAGTGACCTTAGTCAAATTAATAAATCTCTGAGTTTCAATTTGCTCATCTGTAAAGTGAGAGCAACACCACCACGTCAAAAGATTACTATGAGGATTAAAAAGAAATAACATCCATAGAATATAACATAATGGGTACTCTCTACTATTTGCTTCTTCCTCCTAAGCCAGATATGGTTTAGGACTTGGTTGTACAAAAGGTAGATATCGTTAACAGTTTAATAATAATGTATACTAACTTAAATTATTCTAGGGATAGTCAAGGAACATTATGTTATCATCTGCCCTTTATTCTCAATAAAAATAATACATTAGCAAAGTCATTATTTAAATACTTTATCTCAGCCATGTTTAAACTACAGTTCACCGTGACTCACACGAGCATAAACACTTACAATGAATTACTACCCCAGTGAAGTTAAGAGTCTTCTCAGACATAAGTGCTTCTTTATGTAATCTAGACATAGCAATTTACTACTAGTCAAAATCATTTAAGCATCAAAGCCATATCAAAACAAATTCCATTTATTGGTCACAGCATATAAGATGGGAACGATGTTTTATTTAGTTATCCATGGTGTTTATACACACAGAATCCAATCCATACTATGCATCAGAATTAAAGCCAGAGTACCTAACAACAGAGCCCCAAAACACATGCAGCATAAACTGACAGAACTGAAGTGAGAAATAGACAATTCAACTATCATAGTTGTAGTATGCACTTGCAATAATGCATAAAACAACTAGGGAGAGGATTAGCAAGGAAATGGAAAACGTGAGCAACACGGTAAGCCATCTAGACCTAACAGATATCCACAGAACACTCCATCCAACAACAGCAGGATATACATTCTTCTCAAGTGCCCATGGATCAAGAGAGACCATATGTTAAGCCATAAAACAAGCCTCAATACATTTAACAGGATTGAAATCACACAAACTATGTTTTCTGACAACAATGGAATGAATTAGAAATCAATAACAGAAAGAAATTTCAGGGGTTGACCCGTAGCGTAGCGGTTAAGTGCACATGCTCTGCTTCAGCAGCCCAGGGTTCGCAGGTTCAGATCCCGGGCACGCACTGACACACCGCTTGTCAAGTCATGCTGTGGCGGTGTCCCATATAAAGTAGAGGAAGATAGGCACAGATGTTAGCCCAGGGCCAATCTTCCTTAGCCAAAGAAGAGGAGGACTGGCATCGGATGTTAGCTCAGGGCTAATCTTCCTCACAAAAAAGAAAGAAAGAAAGAAAGAAAAAAAGAATGATATTTGAGAAATTTTAAAATAATGTGGAAATTAACACACTAAATAACCAACAAGTCAAATAATAAATCACAAGGAAAATTAGAAAATACTTTGAGATGAATAAGAATGCAAACACAACACACCAAAACTTATGGTATGCAGTGAAAGCAATGCTTAGAGGGAAATTTATAGCTACAAACACCTACATTATTTAAAAAATCTAAAATTTCAAATAAGCTAATTCTCCACCTTAAGATACAGAAAAAGAGGCACAAACTAAACACAAAGCAAGCAGAAGGAAGGAAATAACAAAGATTAGAATGAAAATAGAGAAAATAAACAAAACCAAAAGTTGGTTCTTTGAAAAGATCACCAAAATTGATAAACCTTTTGCTAGACTGATCAAAAAAGAGAGAGAAGACTCAAATTACTAAAATCAGAAATGAAAGTCGGGACATTACTACTGACCTTACAAAAATAAAAAAGATTAGGGGCCGGCCGGTGGCGTAGTGGTTAAGTTCGCATGTTCTGCTTCAGCAGCCCATGGTTCACAGGTTCAGATCCCAGGCGCGGACCATCGCACCACTTATCAAGCCATGCTATGGTGGCATCTCATATAAAGCAGAGGAAGATGGTCTCAGATGTTAGCCCAGGGCCAATCTTCCTCAGCAAAAAGAGGAGGATTGGCAACGGATGTTCGCTCACGGCTAATCTTCCTCATAAAATCATAAAATAAATAAAAAAGATTATGAGAATAATTTGAACAATTGTACACCAACAAATTAGGCATCTAGACGAAATTTACAAATTCTTAGAAACAAAATACCAAAACTGACTCACAAAGAAATAGAGATTCTGAACAGACCTATAAATAAGTAAAGAGATTCAATTACTAATTTTAAAACCTCCCACAAATTAAACTTTAAAACTTCCCATTCAAGCCCAGGTGGTTTCACCGGTGACTTCTACCAAATATTTAAAAAGCAAATTAACACCAATCTTTCACAAACTCATCTGAAAAAAACAGAAGAGAAGAGAACGCGTCCCAATTCTTCTATGAGGCCAATATTACCCCGATACCAAATCAGACAAAGACATCCTAAGAAAACAAAACTATAGATCAATATCCCTTATGAATATATATGAAAAATCCTCAACAAAATACTAGCAAACCAAATCCAGCAATATATAAAAAGGATTATACACCATGAACAAGTGAGATTTACTCCATGCATGCAGAATTGGTTTAATATATGAAAATTAATCAATGTAATACACTATATTAATAAAAAAACAAAAAACTATATGACTGTCTCAATAGAGCATTTGACAAAATACAATACCCTTTCATGATAAAAACACTCAACAAACTAGGGATATAAGGGAACTTGCTCAACCTGATAAATGCCATCTATGACAAACCCTAAAACTTAATGTAAGAGCTAAAACTCTTAAAAGAAAACAGAAGAGCAAATCTTTCGTGACCTTGGATTAAGCAACAACTTCTTAGACATGACACCAAAAGAATAAGTGACAAAAGAAAACATTAGATTAATCTTCATCAAAATTTAAAACTTTTGTGCTTCAAAGGATACCATCATGAAAGTGAAAAGACAACCCACAGAATGAGAGAAAATATTTGCATATCATATCTGATAAGAGACTTATAGATACATAAAGACATATAGGATATATTACAAAAAAATCTCCTGGGCTGGCCCAGTGGCATAGTGGTTGGGTTTGCGTGCTCTGCTTCGGCGGACAGGATTCACCGGTTCAGATCCCACACATAGACCTAGGCACCACTTATCAAGCCATGCTGTGGCAGGCATCCCCCACGTAAAGTAGAGGAAGATGGGTATGGATGTTAGCCCAGGGCCAATCTTCCTCAGTAAAAAGAGGAGGACTGGCAACAGATGTTAGGTCAGGGTTAATCTTCCCCACCAAAAAAAATAAACTCTTACAACTCTGTACAACTACAGACAAATAACCCAATTAAAAAACAGGTAAAGGATTTGAAAAGACATTTCTCCAAAGTAGATATGTAAATGGCCAATAAGCACGTGAAAAGATGCTCAATATCATTAGTTACTAGGGAAATGCAAATCAAAACCACGATGAGATACCACTTCACAGCCACTAGGATGTCTAGAACCAAAAAGACAAACAATAGCAAGTGTTGGTGAGGATGTAAAGAAATCAGAACCCTCATACATTGCTGATGGAATGTAAAATGGTGCAGCTGCTTTGTAAAACAGTTTGGCAGTTCCTCAAAAAGGTGAACATAGAGATATCAACATGACCCAGTAATTTCTCTCCTAGGTAAACATCCAAGAGAATATGTCCACACAAAAATTTGTACACAAATGTTCACAGCAGCATTCTTCACAATAACCAAAAAATGGAAACAACTCAGATGTCCAGTATCTGATGAATGGATAAATAAAATGTGGTATATGCAATGGAGTACTATTCAGTAATAAAAAGAAATGAAGTACATACTGACACATGCTACAACATGGATGAACCTTGAAAATATTTTGCTAAATGAAAGAAGCCAGGTGCCATTTATACGAGATGTCCAGAATAGACAAATCCACAGAGACAGAAAATAGATTAGTGGTTGCCAGGGGCTGAGCAAGGGTGATGAAGAGAAACAGGGTGTGGCTGCAAATAGGAACAGTTTCTTTTTGGGTGATGCAATTGTTCTAAAATTAGATAGTGGTGATAGTTGTACAACTCTGTGAATATACTAAAAATCACTGAGTTGTACACTTTAAATAGATGAATTTTATGGTATGTGCGTTATATCTCAATAAAGCTATTTTTTAATAAATTAAAACTAGAAATAACTGTTATTTCTAATCTGCCTGACCCTAACATGCATGCTCAGGCAGGTTCATCAATCTACCACATAACGTATAACATTCTAACGAATCTTCAATTATAAAATGGAAATTTTAGCAACCAGTCATCTCATAACAAATTCATTTTAAGGGCTACAAAATTATTATTTTTAATGAAATCATATTCTTCAAAACATTCATCAAATGCCAACTATGATAACTACTGAAAAAACTAAGCAATTTATTTTTAACATAGGATTTTGAAGTGTTTAGCAAAGCACAAAGCTCTATTAGAACTTCCAACTCAATAAACAGCATATTTTATTTGCTTGGTTTGTTAATCAGGAACTAATACTCTATAACTGCCTAACAGAGCTAAGCAACAGAATTTCAGACATTTCTGAACAACATTTCCCAAGCTTGTAACTTCATGAAAAGTACCTACACTAAGCATTGATCATTTTGTCAGAATAAGGCTTTCCACATAAATTTACAATCTTTTAGCATGGTGTGACCTTACAAAAGTTGCTTAATTTCTTTCTACCTGTTTTTTCCTCCTCCTAATTGGGGAAAATAAAAACATCTGCCCTAACCCTTTGATTGCTATAAAAATCAAGAGAGAAAGCACCCTGTAAGATGCAATTATTACCTCCTAAACGAAAAAGCTGGAGAAGTAGACGATTTTCTTTTTAATAATTTTATTTATTTATTCATTTATTTTTTCCCCCAAAGCCCCAGTAGATAGTTGTACGTCATAGCTGCACATCCTTCTAGTTGCTGTAAGTGGGATGCGGTCTCAGCATGGCCGGAGAAGCAGTGCGTCGGTGTGCGCCTGGGATCCGAACCCGGGCCACCAGTAGCGGAGCGTGCGCACTTAACCGCTAAGCCACGGGGCTGGCCCCTGGAGAAGTAAACGATTAAAATATCAAATACTTCCTAAGAAGAGCATAAACCTGGGATGGAGGTGGGCACGCGGTACTGGGGAAACAGATCTAAAGGTTCCACTCCCAAACAACAAAAAACAGTATGGGGGCCGACCCCGTGGCTTAGCGGTTAGGTGCGTGCGCTCCGCTGCCGGCGGCCCGGGTTCGGATCCCGGGTGCGCACCGAGGCACCACTCCTCCAGCCATGCTGAGGCCGCATCCCACATACAGCAACTAGAAGGATGTGCAGCTATGACAGACAACTACGTACTGGGGCTTTGGGGGAAAAATAAATAAATAAAATCTTTAAAAAAAACAAAAACAAAAACAAAAAACAAAAAACAGTATGTTATTGGATTTGCAAAATTTTATCAATTCTTTCATACTGAACATCAGTACCTCTTTAAATCTAAAGGATCCTTATCAGTGATAATCTTCGTGGACAGTCAAGAAAGAATTTGTTTTTGTGCAGGACAAAAAAAAAAAACCTGAAAAGGCTGACTTCAAAATTATTTTCCTTAAAGCTTTTAAGTAGTAAGTCACAAAAATGTCATGTTGACCTGTTTAATGTATTTTTAAAATACTACAAATAATATTTGAGCAAAAGTAACACTTTCTCCAACACCACCCTAGGCTAACTATAATAAGAATACCATGCTAGTGAGGCATCCATACTCGCAATTAAAAAACCACCAAAAGGACAAATAGAACCATGAAATAACTTAAAGTTGCCAGCTAGAAAAATATATTTCCCAGGGCTAAAAACTGGGATAATATCAAACTGATATTATCAAATATCAACTTTCAGATAATATCAAATTATATTTGATTATATAAAACATATATTTATAAAACTCCATGATGTCCTGTCTGCAGCTCCACTCTACCCCTACTTTAACTGTCTTTTAAAAATTGTTTTTATAAAAAGAAAAGCTCGGAGCTGGCCCAGTGGTGTAGCGGTTAAGTGCACACGCTCCGCTGCAGAAGCCCGGGTTCAGATCCCAGGCGCACACGGACACACTGCTTGTCAAGCCATGCTGTGGCAACGTCCCATACAAAGCGGAGGAAGATTGGCCTAACATCTGTGCCCATCTTCCTCTACTTTATACATGGGATGCCTGCCAACGCATGGCTTGATAAGCAGTGCGTAGGTCCGCCCTGGGATCCCAACCTGAGAACCCCGGGGGTCGCTGAAGCAGAGTGCACGAACTGCACCGCTAGGCCACCAGGTTGGCCCTGAAAAATGAATGTATTTTATCTAAACAAGCATATGCGTAACAAAAGATTGGTCTTGAAAAAGGAAATTCAAGTACATAAGCTTCTTAATTTAAATAATTTTAGAAAAATAAAATTAACTTAAAAAACAAAAGTATCAACCTAGGTCTCAATTCACTTACCTATTCAATGAAGGGACCAGTCTAGAAAATCTCTAAGTACTCTATGATTTCTAAAATTGACTTTCAGTGTTCTGTTTGTTGATGGCCGCTGTTCTAATAAATTACAACAAAAATATATCCCTAATATTCGTAATTAGTCTAGCCAACTGGAGATTAATTTATCTCCCAATACATACAACAATTAATGTTGAAACCAGTCTATATTTCAACATACACTGAGGGCCTATGATCTCTCTTTTCAACCTCTCCCTCTTGTGGTCTATAAATATCTTCAGATAACTTTTAATCTTTTAATTACAAACATTAAAACTTCTCCTTCAACTCTACATTCCCTTCTAGTTGCTGCCTTTTCACCTCCCCTTCCCAGCCAAGTTCTTTTTAAAAAAAAATTTACTGATCCACTCTCTCATCTCCAATCCACTCAAACTGCTCTAGCTAAATTTGTCAATGACTTCCTAGTTGCCAAGCCTAATTGACACTTGAAATCCTCATCTTAGCCTAGCACAGGAACCAACACAGCTGACCACTCCTTTTTAAAACTCTCCTCCCTGTCTTCTACAAAACTTGATACTTTTTACTGATTTTCCTCTTCTGTCTCCTTTTGTGGGCTTTCCCCCTGTGCATCTCTTAAATATGATTTTGTGTGTGTGTGAGGAACACCAGCCCTGAGCTAAATAACATCTGTTGCGAATCCTCCTCTTTTTTGCTGAGGAAGATTGGCCCTGGGCTAACATCCATGTCCATCTTTCTCTACTTTACATGGGATGCTGCCACAGCGTGGCTTGACAAGCAGTGTGTCGGTCCGCGACCGGGATCCCAACCCACAAACCCCCAGCCACCGAAGCAGAGCACACGAACTTAACCGCTACACCACTGGGCTGGTCCCTTAAATGTGACTTTTATCCAGCCATGTTTTCAGACCTCTATGCTACTTGTTCTCACTAGATGATCTCATCCACTCTCATGGCTTTAACCGCTTCTCCCTAAAACCTGTTATATCTCCTGCATTCCCTCTCCTAAGTAAAGGTTTCACCATACATTCAATAATCCAAGGCCAGACACCTAGGAACCATTCTCTTCATTGACTACGTCCAGTCAATCCTAACAATTCTAACTCTTAAATATCTCTTGCATCCATCCTTTCTTCTTTACCCCAGACGTTATTACTCTAATTCATACCATGATCTCTGGGTTAGATTTCTACTATAGTTTTCCAAATGGTATACCTGTATCCGTTCTGGCCTTCCTCCAACCTATCTGCTACACTGACACCAAAATAATTGTTCTAAAAGCTCAAATATGACCAATTGGTCTACTATTTTTAAATCTTCATTGGTTCCCAAAGCCCTACTTAAAAAAAAAAAATCTAACTCTTTTAAATAGTACATGAAGCTTTTCATCATCTGGCTCCATGCCTAGGTCTCCACCTCACCTCCCACTGTCACTCCTTTTCAACCTACGAAACTGCTATACCATACTATTTGCAGTTCCCCAAATAAGACATGTTGCTCCACATACTTCCACATGTGTGTGCCTAGGTTTACCTTTGCTTAATATGTCCCACTCATTTTTATCCTCCTGGCAAACTTCTGCTAATTTTTCAATACTGAACACAAGCTTCACCTCTTTGGTAAAGCCTTGCTGGAAGTGATCATCCTCACAGAATCTGGTGCATTTACTTAGGTACATATTTGCCTTCCCAACTAGCCCTTTAATTCCTTGATGGCAAGGATGTCTTATTCCTCCTTCTATCTTCAGCACTTAAGCACAGTCTTGCCAGAGTAAATGTGTCAATGACTGTTGTTAAATGAACAAATGAATGAATGAATATAAAGTACTTTACTGGGCACTACTAAGAAATATAATTTTCCTTTCTCAAAAAGCTTATCAATATGTAGTGGTGGATTAGGAAGACATATACATGAAAAATTAGGTAACAATACAAAATACAAGTCAAATTCAGAAAAATTACATGATATTAAAATGTAACAGATATACAAATATTAATATATTATAAAAACTCAGAGGAAACAAAAGTCATTACAGCTTAGAATAATCTGAGAAGGCTCCATGGAAAAGCTTTGGAAAAGCTTTGAAATGAGTATTAAAAAGAGGGAGAATTAGGGGGCCAGCCCGGTGGTGCAAGCAGTTAAGTGCACGCGCTCCACTGCGGCGGCCCAGGGTTCGCCGGTTTGGATCCCATGCACACAGTGACGCACCGCTTATCAAGCCATGCTGTGGTGGCATCCCATATAAAGTGGAGGAAGATGGGCATGGATGTTAGCTCAGGGCTGATCTTCCTCACAAAAAAAAAAAAAGAGGGAGAATTAGAAAAAAAGAGGAAAGAAGGATTTTTTTTTTAATTTTCTTAAGTAAAATCTGCTAAAATCAACACTAATCCTAGGCTGTTTCAATGTATACAATTTTTACATCATATAACAAAAATATGTTTCTGCAGGAAAAAAAATTGAGGTTTCCCAACTGACAAATCCATTCAACGAATATATATTTGAGCTTACTATAGGTCAAGATCAAATTGAGAACAAGAGGATAGGGAGCTAGGATACAAAGACTTCATAATAGCAACCTTTTTGGTCAAATCTCATTACAACAAACATAATTACAATAAAAATCTCCACATCATTCATATTTATGTGATATAAATATTCATTTAACCAAATTTAAGCACCTGCTGTGTTCTCAGCACAAGTCTAAGCACTGGATGAAGCAGCAAGTAAACAGGCAAAAGCCTGGCCCTCGTGGAGGTTACATTCTAATGGGTGGAAATGTATAATAAACAACATAAACATGTAAAATATGTGGTACACTAGATGATATATGCTAAGGAGAAAAATAAAAAAGAAAAGGAAAGGAAAGATTGGGAGTTACAATTTTAGATAGGGCAGCCAGAGAAAGTCTCACTGAAAAGGTGACCTTTATATGTCAAGACCTGAATGTCAGGAAGCAACGCTACAAATATCTACCAAGAAGAGGGAACTGCAAGGACAAAGAGCAGATTAAGTAAGGGAAAGAGTAGTAGATGAGCGGGAGGGGCGTATGGGGGTATCAGATTAAGGATGGCTAACTGTTGGGCTGGCCCCGTGGCCTAGCGGTTAAGCACACGCCCTCCGCTACTGGCAGCCCAGGTTCGGATCCCAGGCACGCACAGACGCACCGCTTCTCCGGCCATGCTGAGGCCGCGTCCCACATACAGCAACTAGAAGGATGTGCAGCTATGGCATACAACTATCTACTGGGTCTTTGGGGGGAAGAAAAGAAATAAATAAATTATTTAAAAAAAAAAAAAAAAAAGGATGGCCAACTGTCAATTATTTCCAGCAAAAATCAATACAATAAAATTTCAATATACTAAAAGAATCTTGATAATTCATCTAAAATTTGCTATTAAGGAATCTAATCTGTAAGAGAAACTTAATTTGTTTCTATTTTCAAATTTCACTTATAAAAGATTTTAGTAACAGTTTCCTTAAACAAGGACTATACTAAATGAAAGGAGTCCCACCTCACTCCTAAGGCAGCCCCAAATTTCACACAGAAAACACTGTATGATATGATGACAAAATGCACATAATACTACAATGCAACTAAACTTTTTTTTTCTTTTTTTGCTGAGGAAGATTAGCCCTGAGCCAACATCCACTGCCAATCTTCCTCTATTTTGTATGTGAGCCACCACCACAGCATGGCCACTCACAGATGAGTGGTGTAGGTCAGTGTCCGGGAACCGAACCCGGGCCACCAAAGCAGAGAGCGCCAAACTTAACCACTAGGCCACCAGGGCTGGCCCTGCAACTAAACTTCTATTGCTTTCATTTTAAAAGTCTACTGAAAATATTCCACTAATCCTAAATTTATTTGTCTTTTCTCAAAGGAACTAGAGAAACAAAGATTTTTGTTACAAGAATCTCACAGGATTTAAATGTCAAAATATTAACTGCTATACTTTTTTAAGAGATTTACTCAGAGTAAGGAAGTATGACATGCAAACCTTAAAACTATTTTTTTTAAGTCATCAGGGTAGAGTTAATAGGTATGAGCAAGCAGTAAATTCTTCAGACGAAAAACAAGGAAGGGTGCAGACTAAACACTATATTATTAAAACAGTTTTTGATGAAGTCAGTTAAAGACTCAATGGAGTTTTTATCTAACCAGCTTGTTGAATTTATGAAAGTTTAAAAACAAGCTAGGTAATCTTCTAAAGTAAAGTTTACGTTGCTTGAAAGCATCCAAGCACAAAATGGAATGAGTTTAGATTACTCCAAGTGGTTCCCAAAGTGTGGTCCACAGACTCCTGGAGATCCCCAAGACTCTTCCAGGAAGTATATAAGGTCAAAACTATTTTCATACATGTATTGAATCATTATGTTGTACATCTGAAACTAATATGTTATATGTCAATTATATCTCAATTTAAAAAACTATTTTCATAATAACACCAAGATATAACCTCTTAGTATATCTTTGTCACTATGTTAACATTTGCATCAATGGACACATTTGTGCACTCCACAAGCAATGGTGGGTAGAACTGCTTGCACCTTAGCACAAATCAAGGCAGCAACACCAAATTGTACTAGTAGTTATATTCTACACTGCCATGTGCTCTCAGTTAAAAAAAAAAAACAAAAAACGCCAGTATCACTTGATTGATGAAGCAATAAAAATTATTAATTTTGTTAAATCTCAACTCTTAAGTAAATGTCTTTTTAATATTCTGTGTGACAAAATGGGAAGTATGAATCAGGCACTTCTGCTGCATACCAAAGTGTGATGGTTGTCTCAAAAAAGCACTTGCACATATCAAGTGCTTGACCACACAATCGTTCGATACGTGAACTCAACTAGCCACTTCTTCCATGATATCTTGCTTCAAAGAAAAGAGGGAGTTAAAAAGACAGCTGAGTAGAAGGGGATTCAAAGAAGAGGAGATAGGTAAAATATAAGATATGCTTCCAATGTTCCAATAATCGACAGCATATCCTAGAAGATAACTAAATTTACTATTATTTATTTTTATGTCTGTCTCTTCACTGGTTCTTCTTATAATCTCAATCACCTTGTTATGTTCTAGAAACTATGATGACTACTAACTACTGACCTGAACCTCAAATATTAACCTTTTCTATTGGAAGAATCCACAGTGTGCTAGACCAATGTGGTACTATTAGCAGCAGAACCCCAACAGTAGCACAAAGAGGAGTAAGTGCTCTGACTAAAGTTAGTGGCCAGAAGATCACTGCAGATACACACACCCCATGAACTTGCCTTGTGTCTCCCTTTTACTTATTTTTCAATAGTGATTGTGTGGACCCCACTGATCTAACTCAATCATATTTTTTTTTCCAGGTTTCAATTGATTTATTCTGTTTCCTTCCATGCATGCAAACATATATATTCACACAACACCCACCTAAGCAGATTGTTCAGGGCTCCCATAATCTTTCCAGCAAGACTTTTATTACTCTAACACAGAATCAAAGGAGATCAATAAGGCCCCTCTGTCAAGTTGCTTGTCTTTTTTTCCCCCAATGACGTGGGGTTTTTTTGTTTTTTGTTTTTTTGCTGAGGAAGATTTGCCCTGAGCTAACATCTGTTGCCAATCTTCCTCTTTTTGCTTGAGGAAGATTGGCCCTGAGCTAACATCTGTGCCAGTCTTTCTCTATTTTGTATGTGGGCTGCCGCCACAGCATGACCGCCAACAAGTGGTGTACATCCGCACCCAGGAACCAAACCTGAGCTGCTGAAGCCGAGCGTGCTGAACTTAACCACTAGGCCACAGCGCCGCCCCTCCCAGTGATGTCTTTTATTTCTTTCTCTTGTCTAATTACATTGCTAGTTCCTCCAAAAGTGATGACGATGGACATTTCATATCTGACTTTAATGGGAATTATTTTAGTGTTTCACCATTACGCTTGATATGGATTTTTTATTATATGTATATAATTAAACACAAGAGGATGCCAGAAGCTCCTAACAGAAAACAAGGGGCCGGCCCCATGGCTTAGGGGTTAAGTGTGCACACTCCGCTACTCGCGGCCTGGGTTCGGATCCAGGGCGCGCACCAACACACCACTTGTCTGGCCATGCTGAGGCCGCGTCCCACATACAGCAACTAGAAGGATGTGCAACTATGACATACAACTATCTATTGGGGCTTTGGGGAGAAAAAGAGAAAAAAAAAAAGGAGGAGGATTGGCAAGAGATGTTAGCTCAGGGCTGGTCTTCCTCACAAAAAAAAAAAGAAAACAAGAAGAGGCCAGTAGCTCCTTAACATTGTTGTTACTATTGTTCAATATTGGCCTACTCTCTTATTTTTTGGATTCCTTTTTTTTAATATGGTAAAATATTGATAAAATAAAAATTTACCATTTTAACCATTTTTAAGTATACAGTTCGGTGGCACTAAGTATACTCCCATTGTTTTGCAACCATCATCTTCATCCATCTCCAGGACTTTTTCATCTTCCCAAACTGAGATCTGTATCCACTAAACACTAACTCCCCATTCCCCCTTCTCCCCAGCCTCTGGTAACCACTGTTTTACTTTCTGTCTCTATAAACTTGCCAATCATATTATTTTACTAGTAAGGAATCTCAAGTCCTGAAAGCTGAGTGACTTTCCCAAGGTCACCCAGCTGATTTCTGGCAGATAAAAGTCAAAGGTAAGCACTTACTTAGAAAGGAAAGTGGTGATCATCTGTACCCAAACAGATTCACTTCATTTCCTTCTTTGTCTCAGGGCCTAGCCTTGGTCTGCTAGATTTCAGCAAGGTATTCATTTGACAAAGTCTCTCGTCTTTTAATGGACAAATGTCAACATCTGGGGCATATATCAACATGGTTAATGAATTCCTAACAGGCTGAATAACGTTGACCATAAATACCTATCCATCTGAAGACGCATTTCTAATGCCATGGCCTAGGGCTTGATTCTTGATCCTCTCCTGTTCAACAGTTGCACTAATGATTTGGATGTGGCCATTTGTGGCACAATGATGAAATCTGTGATACGATATGAAGAATAGTATGACAGCCGGATCTGCTAGATCAAAGAATCAGTATTCAAAAGATCTAATCAAATTAGAATAATGAAATAAATCTATCTAACATGATGCTTTATAGAGATATATGGTTCTACATTTGTGTTCAAAGAGACCCAAACTGTTGAATTATCTGTTATAGAAAAAAAAGCCATCAGGAAACAAGCCAATGTACTCTCAGGCTGCACAATTAGAAATGTCCAAAATGGAGGGGTTTGCGAGGGGGAAATTACTTGTTCCAGGCTGTACTGATCAACAGCACAGTTCATCTCAACCAACATTCACTGAGCACCTACTATGTGCCAGACCACATTCGAAATACTGTTTTCATTTCCAGTTCCAATCACAAGACTCGTGTCACATCTTGACAAAAACATATCCAAGAGAAAATAATTAAGAAAGTAAGATGTCTAGAAGTTTTTACTCATAAACGATAAAAGTAACTTAGAAAAAATTTAATCAGAAGATAATTATAACAATAATACGGGGCCGGCCCCACGGCTTAGTGGTTAAGTGCGCGTGCTCCGCTACTGGCAGCCCGGGTTTGGATCCCGGGTGCACACCGACACACCGCTTCTCTGGCCATGCTGAGGCTGCGTCCCACATACAGCAACTAGAAGGATGTGCAACTATGACATACAACTATCTACTGGGGCTTTGGGGAAAAAAAGGAGTACGATTGGCAATGGATGTTAGCTCAGAGCCAGTCTTCCTCAGCAAAAAGAGGAGGATGAGCACGGATGTTAGCTCAGGGCTGATCTTCCTCACAAAAAAAAAAAAACCAATATACGTAACATTTACTTAGCACCTATGCGTGGCAGTCGTGGAGGTGCATCGCTTATATCTACCTTCAAGAAAGAACTACTTCAAGAAAGTCCAAGGCAGTCCCTTGGACTCAAGCTGAGACCACTCTCTTCCTGGGTAACCCCAGCCGACGACTGATCACAGCACGGCACTAAGGCTCAGCCATTTCTGTTAAATGCAGGACTCTCTAATGAAGAACTTTTGCTCCGGAGTCTTCATTGGGTCTGAGACTCTGTCAGGTCTGAATCACACTCTGAGTCTCTCTCTGCCAATTCTGTTCCCTCCCCCTTTCCTTTCATAGGAGTCCTCACCTCGGCCAATATACCTCTTGTATTCCTCTGTCTGGGCATCTGCTTTCAGAAGAAACTGGCACAGTTGATACCAGAAATGGACTGAGAAAGCAGAAGGAAAGAATGGGGTTTGGAAACTAGATCACTTACTGTCCCACTGGCAATAAGGATCTCATCCTGGGTGGTGCGTGGAGCATGGACAGTCCCTGGCACAAGCTGGCGGCCCAAATGCTAAAACTTTCTCGAGAAAAGTGCTAAAACTTTCTTGGGAGAATGTTCCCAAAGAGAAACACTCTGACTGGTGTAATGATTCCAAATTTGAAAAGTGTGAGGGGAACAATACACTGAAAACAATGCAATTGGCTGACTGTTATGCTGCATTGACTCCCTAGAGAGGGCAGCTAACAAACAACTGGAAACAGTGTGAAAGCCAGGGGGCTCTCGGGTAGTTCACAGAGAGGTCTTTGTCATTTACAGTGGGAAAGCAGGAAAAGCTGAAGACCAAACTCAGGATAGTTAAGGACTACAATGCTTCAAAGATGACTGAATGCTCAGTCAGGGCAAGTTTGTTATGCCAAAGTCAGGGTCTTGCTTTGGAAAACATGGAAGCCTAATAGATGAGACAGGGACATCTAAGATGGCTGCCCCAAAGATTTTGATTCTCCAGAGTCCTCTGAATCCTCAGAGTCTGCAAGGATGATGTTAGCACTTCCCACTGTACAGGAACACACTTCAAAGGCCTCTCACCTGCCAGGCAACAGGGGCTCCCCCCAGAATCTGTCCCCCACCTCCACTACTGATTACCATGATAATAACTAATGTTAACCCTGCTAAGGACATTTTTGGCCTGACAAGGGAAAAAAGAGACAAAAGCCCAAAGCTGCTGCAAGAATTAGCCAGTGTATACCAGCAGGATCAGTGGGAATACCCACGGTGCTGGATTTTGAGGGTGCTTTATCAAGGAAGCCAGAACATTAACCTGAATAAGTTAAAGTTTGACTGGGGGTGGGGAAGGCTACTGTCTCAGGATATGGGGATTACTACTGTGACAGGGACCTAGGGTTTGGTATAAACTCGCTGCTAGGATGACTTCTAGAAGCCTAGAAAAGAAAGACCCACATCGAGTAAAGTTGAAATGCCTGAATTGACATCGCAGAGAGTAGAGAATGGGATTAAAAGGCTCAGGATAGTGGGTATGCTAGAGTGGAAATATTATGTGAGGTCAGAAGACCCACCAGAGAATTATGTTCCGTAAGAAGGTGCATAAGACACACCATTCACCAAGGTCATCGGGAATACACTGGCAAGAGGGGCACCAGCATCAGTAAGAAGTTAAATGATGGCTCTCCTCTAAAGTAGAGGCTGTCACAGAGTTTGGCTCATTGATAGCAATAGCGATGATGGTGCTATGAGGCCACAGCAGCCAGGTGGTGGCACTTAAAACCAGAAGCTAGTGGACCAGAGTTGTCATGACTGGCAAGGTCGGAGACAGCCAATAAAGCCTGACCCACAGAGAGCTGTGGAGATAGTCAATAGAACACGGTGTCATTAGAGCAAAATAGGCAGGCAGTCAACAACAGTGATGCTTAATATATAAAATCAAAACAAGGCAAGAACAGATAAGCACAAGGCTGAGAGGTTGCCTCAATAAAAAGCTACTATCTCTTGCCTAATTTCTGGACCTGAGCCAGTTTTCAGATCCAGACCCACTGACTTAAAGAGATGGCTGGGTCTCCAGGAGTAAGGACCCTGCAATATATATTAATGATTCCCCCAAGTCCTTCCCCAAAGGGATCTATGGCTATTTACTCAGGTGAGTATATAGTGGGGAAAGGAAAATACCCAGACATTTGAAGAACTATTGATCACAGAGGCTGAGCTGACACTGATAGCTGGAGACCTGGAACATCATTACGGCCCTATTATAGGCGAAGGAATAGAGGAACTAAGCAATAAATGGAGTCCTGGCCAAAGTCTAGCTTACAGTGGGTCCACTGATCCACAGACCCACCCAGCAGTCATTATCCCAGGCCCTAAATATAAAAATGAGATTGGCGTACTTGGCAGTTGGGGTAACCCTGACCCTGGGTCCTTGACCTGTGGAGTAAGAACTATCATAGGGGAAAAGGACAAGTGAAACCTGAAAATGTCTCCCCACCCCTTGCCCAAAATAGTAAATCAAAAGCAGTACTGTGTAGGAGGTGGAGGTATGAGGAATGGTAGAGATAGTGCTACTCTTAAGGATCTCAAACATGCAGGGGTAGTGGTCCCTTTCATATGTTTGTTTAATTCACCAGTCTGGCCTCTGCAGAAACCAGCTGGATCCTGGAGAATGATTAGAGACTACCACAAGCTCAACCAAGTAGTAGCCATGACCACAGCTGCCATACCAGATGTAGTATGTTTGCTACAGCAGATAAACATAGTCTCAGGTACATGGCATGCAGCCATTGATTTGGCCAACGAGTTCTCTTCTATCCCAATCAGAAACAGTTCTTTTCACAGGGAATAAACAATAGTATACATTCGCAGTTTTGCCTCAGGGCTATATTAATTCTCCTACTCTGCCATAATATAATCTGAGGAGATCTGGACTCAGAACAGCACAATGATCCATTAAATCAATGACATCATGTTGACTGTGCAAGATGAGCAAGAGATGGCCAGCATGCTGAAGGACACAATAAGACACATGTGCGCTCCAAAGGGTAGAAGAAAAACTACAAATATTTGGGAATTGGCCTTTTCAGTGAAGTTTTAGGATTCCAGTGGTCAGGGTCATGCTAACACATCCCCTTCAAAGCAAAAGACAAATTGCTGCATCTTACATCCCCCACTACAAAAAAGAAAGCACAACATCTGGTAGGCTTCCTCAGATTCCAGAGGCAACACATTCTATACACAGAATACTGCTGTGGCCCATGTACTGAGTGATATGAAAGGCTGCCAGCTTTGAGTGGGGGAAACTACTCTGCAGCAGGTCCACGTTGTAGTGCAAGCAGTCCCTATGCTGTTGGAGGTATAAATAATGGGAAAAGATGCAGTACAGTTTGCAGCAAGCCCCAGTGGGAAAATAACAATGCAGGTGCCTGGAGTTCTGCAGGAAAGTCATGCTATTAGAAAAACAGCTCCTGGGGGCCGGCCCCGTGGCTTAGCGGTTAAGTGCACAGGCTCCGCTGCTGGCGGCCCGGGTTCAGATCCCGGGCGCGCACCGACGCACCGCTTCTCTGGCCATGCTGAGGCCACGTTCCACATACAGCAACTAGAAGGATGTGCAACTATGACATACAACTATCTACTGGGGCTTTGGGGAAAAAAAGGAGGAGGAGTGGCAGTGGATGTTAGCTCAGAGCCGGTCTTCCTCAGCAAAAAGAGGAGGATTAGCATGGATGTTAGCTCAGGGCTGATCTTCCTCACAAAAAAAAAAAAGAAAAAGAATAACAGCTCCTGGTGTGCTACTGGGCTCTGGTAAGAGAATGCTTGACCACTGGGCACCATATGCCCAGAAGTATCCATAAGGAGCTGGGATCAATAGGACCCTCCAAGACATAAAGTCAAGTGAGCTTAGCAACAATCCATTATGAGATAGAAATGGTACAACAAAAATCAAACCCAAGCAGAACCAGAGGGCACAAGTAAGCTACATTAGCAGGCAGCCAAGACTTCCCTAACACAGCACCCTTTCCTCAGCTCACATCTATAGCTGTTTGGGGGATCCTATATGACCAACTTAAGGAGGAGATAAAAGCCAAAGCTTGGCTTATAAATAGGTCAGTTCAGTATGTGAATGCAAGCTGAAAAAAAACAACAGCTTCATTACACTTAGGAGTGATCTTGACAGTGGAAAGAGAAAATCTTCCTAAGGATGGAGCTTCAAGTGATGCAACTGGTCATGAACTTTGGGTAGAAAGAAAAGCAGCCTGAGGTGGGAATATATACAGACTCATGGGCAATGGCAAATGGACTGGCTAACTGGTCAGAGGCCTTTAAGGAAAAAGACTATACAAGAGATGCAAGAAGGTATGAGTGGAGACAAACTGGGCATAAAGTGTGAAAATCTTTTTCACATGTTCATGCCTGTCAGAAAGCATCCAATGCAGAAGAGACATGGAACAACCAAGTAGGCAAAATGACTCAGGCAGTTGACATTAGCCACCCCAGAACTGGCATGATGGGGACATGAATAGAGAAGCCAGGGGCCGGCCGCATAGCTTAGCAGTTAAGTGCATGCGCTCCGCTACTGGCGGCCGGGGTTCAGATCCCGAGCACGCACCAATGCACCGCTTGTCTGGCCATGCTGAGGCGGCATCCCACATACAGCAACTAGAAGGATGTGCAACTATGGCATATAACTATCTACTGGGGGGCTTTGGGGAGAAAAAGGGGAAAAAAAAGGAGCATTGGCAATAGATGTTAGCTTAGGGCTGGTCTTCCTCAGCAAAAAGAGGAGAATTGGCATGGATGTTAGCTCAGGGCTGATCTTCCTCACAAAAATAAAAAAGAAGCCACTGTGGCAGAAATGAAGATAGAAGCAGAGAAGGAGGCAGGGAGTCCCACTTACCCAATCAGGCTACTGCCCGCTCTGAACATCCACCCTATAAGAAACAGAGACCAACACTGAGTCCCTAATATAGCACTATGCCTCAAGCTGATAAACCAGCTACTAGGTGGCAAGTTGACCGCACTGTGTTCCTTCTATCCTGGAAGGGCCAGCAACTGATCCTCATGGGTATTCAACAGATACTTATTCCAGGTATAGGTTTGCCTTGCCTGCCCATAGAGCTCCAGCCACACCACTACAGAAGGGCTTACAGAGCACCCTGATCCACAGACATGGAATCCCATATAACATAGCATCCAACCAAGGGACTCACTTCACAATGAAGGAATTGTGGCAGTGGGCCCATAACCATGGGATCCAGTGGTCTTATCAGATAACACCATACAAAAGCAAGCAGCCTTATAAAGTATTGGAATAGCCTACTGAAGACACACCTGATGCACCAGCTCAGAGACAAGAATGGTGTGCTAGCCTCTAGGATGCAATATATGCACTGATTCAGAGCTATGTTCCCAGTAGGAAGAACACATGGTTCCGAGAACAAAGAGGCAGAAGCAGAAATGGTCCCCACTTACCGTCATTCCCAGTGATCCACTGGAGGACTCTGTGGGGACTCCATACCCACAACACTGGGCTTTACAGAGTTAGAGGTCCTGAGTACACTTTTGCCAGTAGACACATCAAGGATCACACTGAACTTCAAGTTACAGCTGCAGCCTGGGCATTTGGCACTCTTTGCGTCCCAGGACCAGGAGGCAAGAAGAGGAATCACCATCATGGCAGGGTTAATTAACCCTCCTACTCAGGAGGAAGAAGTGCTGCTGTTACATAATGGGAACAAGAAGGAGTATATGTGGAACTCAGATGATCCATCTGGGTACCACTTGATACTCCCCTGCCCAATTGTGACTGTGAATGGACCAATGTAACCACTCCAGCTTGAGAAGAGTATGGTTCTCAGACCCCCTCAGAAATGAGGGTTGGGTCATACCACTAGGTAAACCACCAAGACCAACAGAAATGATAGCTAATGGCTATAGGAGAATTTAGCTAAGGGGAATTTAGATTGGATAATGGAGGAGACAATGAGAATCATTGTGACCCTGAGACCAGCTACAGAGATGGGGGCCAAAGCCCATCTCACTAACCTATTTCTTCTAAGTTTCCCATCAGTAAGAGAGGTCCATGGAACCAGGGAGGAGCTGCTCTGAGAAAATATTTGAAGACAAAGATCTGTCAGCACAAGAAACGCACTGTGGCAATTACTTGGATCTCCCTTTAAAAAGGAACTTGCATTCAAGTGCAAGGAGTACAGTTAGCTAACAGCCTCCAGCTACAGTATGTTCAGAATTCATCTCGGCTTTCCAGCTGAGGTCATACTCTTGGGCAACTACTAGCAAGTGACTAAACATGGTGGGTGTACTAGAACCTGGCCATTTCTTCCCAATGCAGGACTCCTCTAACAGGCAATTTTTGTTCTAGACCCCTAGTGCGTTGGCTGAGATTTTTTTTTTTCAGATCTGCATCACAGACTGAGATCACTGAGGTTCTCCTCGGTCAATTCGGCTTCCTCTCTCTTTCCTTTCACAGACATTTCATTATCTACCCCTCATAAAATCTCTTGTACTACTAACCGCATCTCAACGTCTGCTTCCCAGGGGACTAAACAACACACGATGTAATTAGTTCTTTACATGGATCATTTCATTTAACCCACTAAAGTATTATTGTTATTCCCATTTTATAGATGAGAAAACCGAGGCACAGAGAAATTAACTGCCCAAGATCACAGAGTAAAAGCAATGGAACTAAAATTTGAACCCAGGCAGTCTGAGTCCAAAGCCTGAGCTTTTAATTGTTATGCTAGGGAAAATAAGATATTATTTTGTCGCCTTCAGACATTAATATGAGAGTAATTACTCTGTATAATTTTAGAGAGCAAAACAACAATAGGATAGATATTAAACAAAAGCAGATCTTTGGCTAAATATAAAAGAAAATTTTCTAATAATTAGCAGTAACCAACAACAGAATGAGGTCCTTCAGGAAGTAATCAGAGCCTGTCACCTGAGAGTTCAAATAGTCATGGATATTGTGAGGGTGAGGCTTTATAAAACAGATAAAAGTTGACCTAGGGGCTGGCCTGGTGGCATAGTGGTTAAGTTTGCGCGCTCCACTTCGGCGGCCTGGACTTCGCAGGTTCAGATCCTGGGCACGGACCGACACACCGCTCGTGAAGCCATGCTGTGGCAGCGTCCCATATAAAGTACAGGAACACGGGCACGGATGTTAGCCCAGGGCCAATCTTCCTCAGCAAAAAGAGGAGGATTGGCAACGGATGTTACCTCAGAGCTAATCTTCCTCACACACACACAAAAAAAAGTTGACCTAAACCAGTAAAAGGTGTACTATTAAGTATTATGTGAAAAAAAAAAAGGCTTCCACAGCCAATACATCTGGGTAAAACACTACCGAACTAAGTTAAACAAATTTCCTTTTACTCCTCAGTTTTTAAAATACTAATACGTATTTTTAAATCTCTACCTGAGGGATACAGTATGCTGAAAAACCTAAACTTGTTTGACTAAAGAACACTTCATTGCTCCTAGTCTAGGATGATTTCTTTCCAAAGTCAAGATTCACTGATCCAAGGACTCCAGAAGAAGCTAACAAGAAAAAGGATGACAATTTTCTAGCTGGTTAACAATTTTCCAACTAGTCAAAACATCCCCTGTCTATCTACATGTTAATATTAGGATCTCTAATACTTTGAGGGTGGGAAGGCTATATAAAAGTTTTGTCACTAAAATGCATTTCATTCTTCTTTAATGAAAAACATGCCCTCCTTTGTTTAATAACAAACTCTCTGAAGATCTACAATAGGTCCACATTTGAATTACTGAATTCTCGTTTTATAAACAATATAAAAGCTTTAATTATTTCAAGTGTGCTACTGGTTACCTGGTTATTTTCACATACCACAGCTCTAGATGCATTTTTCTCAAACACATACACATTATCGCAAGAAAGGGCAGAAGAAAGAGAGTATTAGGTAGAGAAAGAAGAGGCCTCAGTCACAAACTATTCATCCAGCTAATTTCCAGTTTCTGTGTTTTTGTTCAGAAATATATTCTCTTTATTTATTGCAGGGAAATCTTTTATGTAAATTACAATCCTTTGGTCTTGATTCTGCTATCTTACTCAGCCACCATTCCTAGCCCACTGCCCCCCATTCTGTAACTTCATTAATAACATTTAATCACCATTGCCTAGAGTTGTCTACATGCTATCTATCTTTTCATTCAGTTCTTGTTTAGAAATACTGAATAGAATATTAAACGTGGAAGGGGGCTTAACATCTAGTCCACCACTCATCTTCAAATCAGAGAAATGAGGTCCAGGGATCAGTTATTATATTTTTCTAATAACAGCAAAGCAGGCATTTATCTACCTCAAAAATATGTACATGAAAGCTGAAATTCCCAAAATACACCCACATACACATCTTTTTCTTCTACAAAATGCTACATGCCAGTAGTATACTTCAAAGGCAAATATCCACTAGAGTCAATCAACTAAAGTTGTGCTCTCCTAATATGAATACTTTCTAAAGCACTATGGAAAATCTTCAGATAAAACAAATCCAGAACACATGGGGAGGTTCACATGATTAAAAAGAGTGTGGACTTTGTAGTCAGAGAGATATAGTTTGCATCATAGATGTGGACTTAGGAAAATCAATAAAACTCTCCAAGCCTCAGTTCCTTCCACTGTAAAACATACGTGATACTATGGATATTACAGGTCATTTTAAGAATCAGAAATAACATATGTGAAACACCTGACAGAAAGATAGCACACTGTTGACAAAGCTTTTAAATTATACAAATAAGTAATACAAGGTAAAAGAAATCAAGGAAAACTTGGTAAACCTGGAATCTTGGAAGGATTGGACAGTGGGGCATGCAAAAACAGGAGCGAGGAATGACCAGGTTGGAACCAAACCATGAAGAGCTGCGCCAGATTAAAGAATCTCAATCTTGTTTTTTAGACATTGAGCAGACATTTCCAAGAGTGACCTCACAATAACCTCAAAAATAATTTACTTCAGCTACTAATTTAAAAAAAACAAAACTATGGGCAGTGATTACATCACCATAATCACAAAAAGATCTAGATGATGTATTCTGAAGTTTAAAGGTTTTTCTCAAACTGGCAGTTTTTTACTTCAATTACTTTTAGGAGTTGTTTCTCTCATGCAATTGAAAATGAAAAGTGGAGACTGAAATTTACATAAACCCTGACAGTACGTTTTCACAAAATTTTGATACTGCTTGCTCTTTATTTTAACAAAGAGAATTTTGAGATTGGCTCTGTTGTGCTTTGAAATAATAATAAAAACATATATACCATTTACTCTTTCTTCATTTTAATAAAAGGAATTCTGGCAGATAAACCACCAAACCTTAACAATGAGAGGTTAGCAAAGAACCAATTACCTTTTCATTAATCTCAGCAAAAAGGCTCCAGAACTGCTGTTTTTTGTAACTTTATATAGAAATTATCACATCCAAAGTAACTACAAGTTTGTATAACAAACCAGTGGAAACCTTTCAGCCTACTCAGTTCCAAGTCAGCATTACAGGTTCTAAAAGTGATCATAATCAAGCAGGAAAATACCGTGAGTGATCCATTGTATGTAGAATGAAAGCCCAAAACTTGTACTTTATTTACTCAAACAATGGTTTCCTGCAGTATTTCATAACTATTCAGAAAAACTGTAGAAACAATAGCAAGTCACTATTGCTGACTTTGAACTATGTCCTACAAAAACCTCATACAAAAGCTTTTCTTTTTTTTTTGGTGAGGAAGATGAGCCCTGAGCTAACGTCCGTTGCCAATCCTCCTCTTTTTGCTGAGGAAGATTGGCCCTGGGCTAACATCCGTGCCCATTTTCCTCTACTTTATATGGGATGTCGCCACAGCATGGCTTGATAAGTGGTGCGTAGGTCCGCACCTGGGATCCGAGCCTGTGAACCCCAGGCCGCTGAAGCAGAACGCACGAACTTAACCACTACACCACCAGGCCAGCCCCCCACAAAAGCTTTAATACCTAGAACAGGAACAAACAATAGGGGACTATACCACATATACAATAAAGAACAATGACTAATCTGTATTTATATAGAATTATATATTATGGAGAGGTAACGGTAATCCTTTTTTTTTTAATAATTTTTATTTATTTATTTTTTCCCCCAAAGCCCCAGTACATAGTTGTATGTCATAGCTGCACATCCTTCTAGTTGCTGTATGTGGGACGCGGCCTCAGCATGGCCAGAGAAGCGGTGCGTGGGTGGGCGCCCGGGATCCAATCCGGCCGACAGCAGCAGAGCGCGCTCACTTAACCGCTAAGCCACGGCCCGGCCCCAGTAATCCTTAAAATCTGTCAGACCAGAGTGCTTAGAAATGTTAATAGCTCAATATGCAACTGGACTCTAACTTTTTAGAAATGTTTTAGCAGTTAAAGGAAAACTAAACCTGAGGCTTACAATTGCTTTTTGTTAAACAATATTCTTAGAAGACAATCTTTTATAGTTGAAGTCCCCACAACCACTACCCCCTTCACCACCCCATATGGTTAACCAGTTCCATGGAGTTCACTGTTTACTAAACAGGAAACTAGAAAGTTCACAGCCTTTGTCCTCCAGCCAAAAAACACTTTATCAAAGAATCTGGCAATTTATCTGCAAGTAAAAGCTTCAACAATATACCTAATGACTGTAAATAAAAGTTATAAACCTCAAATAGAGCCTTCCCTTACCACTTCACACCTACTAGAATGGCTATCATCAAAAAGACAGATAATAACAAGTGCTGGTGAAGATGGGAACAAATTGGAACCCTCACACACTGTTGCTAGGAGGAATGTAAAACCGTGCAGCTGCTTGGTACTCAAAGGTTTAAACATAAAAGAGTTATGGCTATTCCACTCCTAGGTATATAGGATAAAGGAAAGGAAAACATTTGTAAGGAAAATGTTCATAGCAACATTATTCATAATAGCCAAAAAGTGGAAACAACCCAAACTGATGAACGAATAAATAAAATGTGGTATATCCATACAACAGCAATAAAAAGAAATGAAGTACTGATACATGCTACAATGTGGATGATCCCTGAAAACATTATGCTAGGTAAAAGAAGCCAGTCATATATTGTATGATTCCATTTATATGAAATGTCCAGAAAAGATAGGCAAATCCACAAAGGCAGAAAGTACATTAGTGGTTGCTTAGGGCTGGGAAGATTGGGGGAAATGCGGAGTAACTGCTAACGGTAATGCGTTTCTTTTTAGAATGATAGAAGCGTCTAAAATTAGATAGTGGTGATATTTGCACAAGTCTGTAAATATACTAACAGCCACTGAATTGTACACTTTCTTTTTTCTTTTCTTTTTTTTTTTGTGAGGAAGATCAGCCCTGAGCTAACATCCGTTGCCAATCCTCCTCTTTTTGCTGAGGAAGACCGGCCCTGGGCTAACATCCGTGCCCATCTTCTTCTACTTTATATGGGACACCGCCACAGCATGGCTTGGCAAGCGGTGCCTCAGCGCGCACCCAGGGTGCCGCAGTGGAGCACGCGCACTTAACTGCTATGCCACCAAGCCGGCCCCTGAATTGCATACTTTAAATGGGTAAATTGTATGGTATCTGAATTATATCTCAATAAAGCTGTTACAAAAAAATACAGCCTTACCTAATACTCTAAATTTAACTGAAAAACATGTGTTCTTCACTTCACATTTTACAGCCTCTCTACAGTTAATATTATTTCAAACTGCCAGAAGAACCCAGGGCTGAATATACCCAAACTTTCCCTAATTTATGAAAAATTCTAGACTCACTTAACCATTTCTTTAAGTCTTACTTCCTAAGACTCCTTTCCTCAAAAGGCAATAAATTTCCACTTAAATCTAATTTTTAAAAATCTAGGACGTGGATTTACTACTTTTGTGTTTTAAAAAATGCAACAGAACTACCATCATAGATACTAAGTCACATATCCTTAAGGATATATCATCATGAATAATCAGAAAGGAGAGAAGATGATAAATCACTGTAGAATTATCAACTAAAGAAACTATTATAGTCAAAAGCCTATGGCTGCAAAAGCATTTTTTAAGCTTAAATAAACAAATGTAAGGATTTTAAACAAAAAACAATTTACAGAAAAAATTTTAAGATTTTAAAATGGTTCTATACTATAAAGTTCCAAATCCCCATCAACATTCATTATGTTCTCCTTTTCCCTTGCCCAATATGAATTCAATGACTTTTTCCTGACTTTAATTTGTTCATAGAGATTTCTTCTTCTTTACTTTATTTTATTAAAGGTTCTCAAAAAGTATTTCAGAACAACAAAACATTATATACTGTTCTAATTTTCCAAGAGTTCTATATATACTGTTCTAATTTTCCAAGAGTTCATTTCTATAAATGGGCTATTTACAATAATTCAAAAGAAAAAAATTTAAGTAATACTTAATTTGTAAAATAGGAAATATTTTATAAATAATATTTTCAAATTATTTTATTAAATAAATTTATTGAGTATTATACAGTATAAGGCATTCTACTAACTACACAATTAAAATACTAACTCTACTGATACCTTGGTTCCTCCTTAATTTAGCAATCTCTAATATTTCAAAATTGATCATATTGATTTTCTTAGTAGTAAATTGTATAAATAATTAATGATCTTTCAAGCTCTTTCAAACAGAAGTAAACAAGAAGTATATTTTCCACTTCCAGAGTAACACTGATTTACCAGGACTCCTGGGACTGAACTGTGGCTCTGATCTACACATTATATGATTTAATCTTCACAATAATTCTGTAAGGTAGGTATTATCAGATTCATTTTATAGAAGAGTAAACTGAGGCTTAAAGCGGGTAACAAACTCGTCCAGGGTCATATAGGAAAAGACTGAAACCCATATCTGACAGGTTATAAAATCTAGTTCTAATCTACTGCAGATTGTAAGAAAAAGTCTATGTTTTGAAGATTCTTCAATTCTTAAATAATGTAAGCTTAATAAATTGATCATCTTTTGAAAACTAAGTATATGAACTATTTCTTTTCAGTAACTGCAACTACCTTTCGTTGGTTACTATACACTAAGAATGCAGCTTTACATAATGCAAGTCAGGTACACACAAGTAAAATCAAAGATCATGTAAAACTCTGAAAATGAATAATTTGTAACAAGTGTACCCTATAGGAAGGGAATAGCTAATTTTTAGCTAAAAATGAAACAGAAAATATAGATATATAATAAGTTAAGATCAAAATTGTTTTCTATCAAAAATTTCAAAGAATTCCAAAAGTAGACTCATCTTCTAAAAAAATTAAAGTAACCAAGTTTTAAGTCACACAGAAATTCCAATGCCTGGTTTTTGTTTTCCCCAAAAGGAGGAATGGAAATGAACATTTACTGAACACCTTCTATGTGACAAACACTGAGCTAATCGTTTTTGATTACTTTTATCTCATGGAGCCTGATCTACTTCCCAGTGAGGAGTGCTATTACTCCAATAGTACATAAGAAGAAACTGAGGATCTAAATGTTACGTTGCTCTAAGGGTTGTAGTAAGGATTCCTGCCCACATCTGATTCCATACTCTGCACCACCATCATGCAATTAACAACCATAAAATACACAACACACTCATCCCTTTAGGAACATAAGAATTTAAGTTAAAATCCAGGCAGTTATCTTTTAAACAAGCTTTGTGCCTTGCAACTAGTCTGTGGCCAGCACATAACAGGTGCCAAATAAAAGTTTATTGAATGGAAAGAACAGTGGCAGCTTAGCAACAGAGGAAGAAATGGGATCATCTCCACTCATTCTGTTTTTCTAAAAGAGTTAATATAAAACTATCATTTACCAGGCAACATATACAATTATCTCCTTAAGGAATAAAACACTGAATCAGAAATTGGAAGAGAAAGGAAAGACCATACGTAAAAATTAATATTCTTAAAGGGCAAGCTACTGGATAAAACATAGAAGCCTTAAAGAGAGATCCAGCATGTTCCACTCAATTACAACACCTGACTCTGCCTTGTCACGGTTAATTAAACATGTCCTGCTTCCACAATTAGCTAGTTGCTAGCAGAGACTTTGGTCATTTTTGTGTTTCCAGAACACCAAAGACAGGACCTAGCACTTAATACTAATAGCTAAAATTTTATAAAGATCTTTTACAGATTATAAAACTTTCAGATGTATTTACCCTTAAAGCCTTGCAAGGTAAGTATAACTATCTGCATTTTATAGACAACGACACTGAGGTCCAAGGAGATTAAGTGCCAAGACAAGTGGCCAGGTATCCTTCTATAACACCACAGCTACCACAAAAGGCTCTCAATAATGTTTGCTGACTGAATCAGCTGTCCCTCGAAAATCACCATTTTTCTTTCTAAGATTACACCACCATTATCTGTTGCCATGAGAAATGATTGTATTGCCACTTAAGATTGACAGCTTTGCTAAAAAACAGATACTTTCATTCAGCTTGCCAAGGTTAGTTCACTTGATTCTCAAACCTTAGTAGGACTAAGAATAAGAGAGCGTGATAAAAATGAAGATCCTTGGGCCATCATCATCCCTAGAAATTCTGATTCGGGAGGCCAAGAATCTGCATATTTTTAACAAACACTCTCAGCTGATTCTAATGTTAGTAGTCTTTAGGGACACTGAAAAATTGAATTAGATTTTTTAAAACTTAATCTACCAAAAAAATTAAGCCAATTTTTTAGTTATAAATATTTAAGCAAAATCTTACAAAAACAATACAACGTTACCGCATGTAACAGGATAGGTCCTCAAAAACATTTACTACACCAAACCTCCCTAGACCTAAGGAGCTTCCTGCGCTGCACAGGAGGTAAATCAGGGGTCTTCTAGGTAGTTACTCGTGTTATTTTGTTTTATTGATGAATTCAACTATGACTGCAATACAATTTATGAAAACATTTTTATAGGTCTTATACAAATAATGATGTTAAACAGTAAAATGAAACAGTCAACTTTGGACCTAATATACAGAAATAATAATTTAAAAATCACCAACAGTACAAGCCCATTTTAAATTTTAAATGACCATCAAAATGTACTAACTGTGAGACTATGGATTACTTTCGTCCATTACTAAATATTTATTGCGAGTCGATACAGTACCTTTCTGTACATTCCAAATTTTCTACAATAAGCATATTTATTTTTTTCATGATGATAAAAGTTTTAGAAGTACTTATCAATCCTACAACCTTCACATACATAACAGGAAAACAAGAATAACCCGTGACCACATTTATCTTAAACCATAAACACCCATATCTGACATGGTATCAAACTGTAATCACTAACTTTTTTTACATTAATACCAGAACACAATATTTAACTTCTAAAATTTAGACTATGTCCCATCCGTCAGGTATCTGTTATTAGGATAGTCAGCACGACTTTTTAAAATCCTCTTGTCATCTAGTCTATGGATCTATTTAGGTGGAACATTTTTTTACTAAGGACTGAGGCATTAAAATATTCACACTCTCTTATTGGGGGAGTAGGGGGAACGCACCTTTGTAATTAATAAAAAAAAGATATTTTTATAATTGTGAAACTTAACATCGCAAAGCTGGGATGGGGCTTTCTCCAAGGCAGACCACGCTTAAGGGCAAAATGTAATAGAAGAAGGCAGGGATGAGCTACCGGCAGGTGATGAAATTTCACCTCAAATAAGACGCAAAACCTCGTTTTCAACCCAGTCAGATCGGTGAATGACACTCCGGAGTACCAGGGGCTTTCAGGGCCCCGCACTTTCTGCACTCCAATTCTCACCCTGCCCTCCTGTCCTCCACACCCCCCCCCCCCCCCGGGACTCGGCGGGACTCAGGATGGGGCGCGGAAAAGGCAAAGCTGTTTGCAAACAGGCGTCCTCAGCCTCGGTCCGGGATGTACGTGCAGGGCCCGGGGTAGGAGGCTGCGCTCGGCCCGGGGCCAACACGAAGGGTGCCAGTGCCCCCGCCAGCCCCCGGCTCCACACAGGAGCCTGCGCCGGAACCGAGGCCCGGGCGAAGGCTCCTCGGCGGCGCGGGGCCTAGTCGCCCCCCACGCGCCTCCAGCCTCTCGGGGGACGCGGGGAGGAAGGGCTGAGGCTCCAGAGCCGCGGGGTGGGGGAGGCGACCACAGCGGCAGGACGCCCCGTCCGCCCGGCTAGAGGGCTTCTGCCAGGGCCCTCCCGGGAGGCCGAAGGCCAGCGAGCCCGGGACCGCGCCACACTCACCTCGACCAGCGGCCGCCGCCGCCTCAGCATGGCCGGGGGGGTCGTCCCTGAGCCGACAGCCTCCGCCGGAGGGCACCGGCGCGGCCCCAGGCGCCGCCGCGAAGCCTCCCACTCCTGAAGGGGCTGTGGTCGCCGCTGCTGCTGAGGCCCAGCGCCCACCGAGCCGCATCGGGCTCCCGGGCCGCCGCAGCCACACGGATCCCGGAGGAGCGCCGCCGAGCCGGCCCGGGGGCGCAAGGCTGCGGCGGGACGACCGAGGTGCTGCAGGCGGGGATCCTCGGCGAAGCCTCCAGCGTCGCCGTGGCCGCTCCTGCCGCCGGCGCCGCTGGGCCACAGCGCCCCCTGGACCCCACGCCCCGCTACGGCGCCGGGACTGCGGCTGCCGCCCGAGCACGAGCGTCAGGGACGCGAAGGAGCGCGGCCTGAGGCGGGCTGGGGCCCCGCGCTCCCTGCGCCGCCCTCGGCCCCCAGACCGCCCCTGAGGACGCCTCCCCGGAGGCAGAAGCCCCTCGGCCCCCACAGACCCTGGCGGGTCCCACCCCAACCGGTAGCACACCCCACCCTTAGACCCCAGGCACCTTTGCTCCTTTTCCTTCTCTCCAGAAGGTACGTGAACGTTCTTGTCAACTCGGACCCTCACGTGAGTGCAGGAGTACGAGGGAATCTCCTCGTTTTCATCTCTTGATGATTCGAGGGGGAGCCCTTCTAATCCCTTCAGCGTGTCTGTGTGTAAGAAGAGTGACCCAGAACCAACCTTTTTCCACACACACATACAAAATCCTTTCCCAAAACAGATGAAGGAATTGCCTTTGACTTTAACTTTTTTTGGATCTACTGTGCAGATCATTATAGAAATTTCCTTTAGCCCCTAACCTCCCCAAAAATAGAAAAAAATAATAATATGCCGAGCAAGAGAAGAGAATAGCCAACGGGTTGTCCTGAATTCATAAACAAAGGTAAGAAAAGAACCATCCATCTTTTCTAACTAACCCCCTCCCTCACCCCCACCCCTTCTCTTCTACCCTCCACCCTTGCTAAATCCCAGGTAAGGCTCTGAAGGAAGGAAATTGTTTGTTTATTGAAGTATAGTTGACATAACAATATTATATTAGTTTCAGGTGCACAACATAGTGATTCGACATTTATATACATTGTGAAATAATCACCACATCTAGTAACCATCTGTCATCATACAAAGTTATTACAATATTATTGACTATATTCCCTATGCTATACATTACATCCCCATGACTTAGTTATTTTATAACTGGAAGTTTGAGGAAATTGTTATATAGCAGGGGCCGTGGAATCATTCTGTTTACTGATACCCCATATTCTATCCCACTCAGATTCTAGGGTGCAAATATCAGAACGAAAAAGAAAAGAAAAAAAAAAAAGACTGTCGGGGGGAAGCAGGGAAAGAGAGAAATTCTCCAAATCCTCTGGTCTCAAATTTTTCAGAATACATTATTTTATCATAGAGTGGTATAGTAGAATGAGCAGGAAACTGGTGGCAGACAGATCCTAATACTACCAATTCCAGATCTGTTGTGTTTAGCTTTATGACCTGGGCAAGTTACATAATATTTCTGAATCTCTGTTTTCTAATGCCCGCCTTGTTATTTGTTGTGAAGATTGGAGATAATTTATGTAAAGGAACTAGCCCATAGAAGGTATTCAATAAATGTTACTTCCAATTAGTGTTGGTTCCAAAACACCCTCTCAGTCTTTCTTAGATTCAAGATTGTTCCCATCTGCTTTTGTTCTTTCTCTCTCAATCTGTGTGTGTGTGTGTTTGTGTGTGTGTGTGTAAATGTAAATGTTTTCCTATCAAAAGATGGGTGCATCATTCTTCATCATCCTCAGTCTAGGTAAAATTTCCCTAAATTTCACTAATGGATTTATGTAACATCCCTCCTGAAGAATAATAGAGTCTAATTCACTGGATCCTATGACATTCTGTTGCATAGCAGATATTAGCGTAGAACCAGTATGTTTTTTCTTTTTCTTTTTTTTTTTGAGGAAGATCAGCCCTGAGCTAACATCCATGCTAATCCTCCTCTTTTGCTGAGGAAGACCAGCTCTGAGCTAACACCTATGGCCAATCCTCCTCCTTTTTTCCCCCAAAGCCCCAGTAGATAGTTGTATGTCATAGTTGCACATCCTTCTAGTTGCTGTATGTGGGACGCGGCCTCAGCATGGCCAGAGAAGCAGTGCGTCGGTGCGCGCCCGGGATCTGAACCCCGGGCCACCAGTAGCGGAGCGCACACACTTAACCGCTAAGCCACGGGGCAGGCCCATGTTTTTCTTTTTTGTGTGAGAAAGATCAGCCCTAAGCTAACATCTGTGCCCATCTTCCTCTACTTTATATGGGATGCCGCCGCAGCATGGCTTGACAAGTGGTGTGTCGGTGCATGCCTGGGATCCGAACCTGCGAACCCCAGGCCGCCACAGCAGAGCATGTGCACTTAACCGCTTGCTCCACTGGGAAGGCCCCCAGTATGTTTTTCTGTATAGAAAGAATTATAAGGCAATCTCACCTTACCTTAGGTTATGTCCTAATAATAATAAAGCTTAATGAGAAAATTATATAAGATCTCTGGGAACTTTCAAATAATAATTGAGCAGCCACTTTAGAGAAAATATAACCTAACAGCTCTCTTCCAATCAATTGTAGAGCTGTTCCTGTACAATCCTGTACAGGATTTGGCCTTCGCCGCCTACTTCTGATTCACATTACAAAAAAATCACTATCCCCTTTTTATAACAAGAGAAACTGGGGCTCGGAAGGAAACTATGATTCATCCTCATAACAACTCTGTGAATTAAGTACTATACTACCACCCTTTTACATGTGAAAAACTTCCAACGTAAGGAAAAGCTGAAAGTAAACCCTGAGATTCCTTCAGTCTCCCATCTGATGCCCTCACAGTTCTTTCTGCGGTATTCAGAAAATGCTGTAAGAGTAAGTTACTGTTGGCTAAAAATTTTCAATCTAGAGAAACGGGCCCTTTAATTTAGATCAATTTGACAACCTAACATTAGCTCTGTGCTTTCCAAGCCTAGTTCGCTACCACTCCAGGAAATCTGCATTTGTTTATGAATAATTTTGCTACCCAGGGTGTAACTACTACATGAAGATGATTCATTTGTTCCCAGGACCAGTTTCCTCTTGCTTCACACTTTCTCCCCTTATTCAGATTATGTTGCTGAAAGTGGCTGCCTTTATCATCACTACCACGTTCCTGATCATAGTAGTCCACTTTAAATCCTTTCTACAGTTTCATTTCATTGTTTTGACTTTTCCTACCCAGTTTGCTCTCTGCTCCTGAAATGTCTCTCATCTGTTTTCCTCTCCTTTACTGTAAATCTCTTTTTCATTTTAATCTACTTTGACCTGCTGTCAGTTGATTTGGTTACTCCACTCTCAATTTTGCATTGATTTCCACTACTATCCAGTGACTTTAAAATATCTCCTCATTCCCAACCTGGTAAACCTCCTGACTTTCATTTTTATACCATATACATCCTTAGAAGGCCAGTTTTCTAAGAATGGTTTCTTCAAGTAAGTTTAAGGTATAGCACCCCAAACAAAATTTTTTTTTGCTCTTTAAAATTTCTTCTTTAGGGCCCGCTCCGTGGCTTAGCGGTTAAGTGAGCGCGCTCCGCCACTGGCGGCCCGGGTTTGGATCCCAGGCGCGCACCGAGGCATCGCTTCTCCGGCCATGCTGAGGCCGCGTCCCACATACAGCAACTAGAAGGATGTGCAACTATGACATACAACTATCTACTGGGGCTTTGGGGGAAAAAAAAAGGAGGAAGATTGGCACTAGATGTTAGCTCAGAGCAGGTCTTCCTCAGCAAAAAGAGGAGGATTGGCATGGATGTTAGCTCAGGGCTGATCTTCCTCACAAAAAAAAATAAATAAAATAAAATTTGTTCTTTAAAATTCAGGCCTTTTGTGTGTCAATTATACCTCAATAAATCTGGGAAAAAAATTCAGAACAAAACGATATCCATTTCCTGGCTTGGTGAATGGCACAGAAGTCATCCTTAACTCTTGTGTCTCTGTCCTGGACAATTGGTTACTAAGCCTGATAAATTCTACTTCTTGCTTTTATTGAATTTCTCTCCTCCTCTCCAACTCCACTGCCACATCCTTTGATCTAGGGTATATGCTCAATAAATTACAGGTGCACTGAATGAAAAGAAGGGAGGGAGGGAGAGAGGAAGGAAGAATGGATGAATATTATATTTGTGTACAAGAGCATATACTGTAGGGCCGGCCCGGTGGCGTAGTGTTTGGGTTCAGCGCACTCTGCTTTGGCAGCCCAGGTTCGTGGATTCAGATCCTGGGTGTGGACCTACACCACTCATCAAGCCGTGCTGTGCCGGTGACCCACATACAAAATAGAGGAAGATGGGCACAGATGTTAGTTTAGGGCCAATCTTCCTCACCAAAGGGAAAAAAAAAAAGAGTATATACTGTGTAAAAGTTTGTTCACAAAAAGGCACAAAACCTCTTCCATGCTTCCAGTAATCCTTGTGCTTCCCAATTTATAAGTACTCATCACTGCACTGTTAATATCTGTTTACTTGTATGTCTCCCCTATCAGATTGTGAGGCCTGTGAGCCAGGTTCATTGTTTGATTCATCTCTGTGTCCCCACAACCAGTCTCAACACAGAGTACATCTCATGGACTGTTAACCCGAACTAAGCTGTGGCTTAGCCTTATGCACATCAGGCTAGTGCATCCCACCCACTCAGGGACTTTTTAGGCCTTTCCTGTTAACTTTCAGGGCCCACCAAAGAGTAAGACTCCTTTAACAGGTGATTGCTCTGCAGCCCAGAACTGACCCCAGCCTGCTGCTACCAGCTATGGTCTCTCATGCCTCTCAGCAATCACCAGCCACAGCCAGGAGTCAAACCCAGAATTCACAGTCTGGGACGTCTGGGATCTTGTTAGGTCACCAGAGTCATTTAAAAAAGAACAAAGCAATTCCCATTTTAGGAATTGAGCATAAGAAAGTAATCAAATATATGAACAAAGAGATATGCAAAAATGTTTACTATATATTTTACTGTAGGTTTATAACATAAAAATGTGAGGAAAACCTTAAATAAATGAATTACTGTACTTGCACACAAAAAAATACTGCACATCCATTAACAGTTGTGTTTTGGGGGCCAGCCCAGTGGCATAGTGGTTGAGTTCGTGCACCCCACTTCGGTGGCCTGGGGTTTGCAGGTTTGGATCCCGGGTGTGGACCTACGCACTGCTTATCAAGCCATGCTGTGGCAGGCGTCCCACATATAAAATAGAGGAAGATGGGCACAGATGTTAGCTCAGGGCTAATCTTCCTCACCAAAAAAATAAATTAAATAAACAAATGTGTTTTTTTTTTAATTTTTTTTTATTCAGTTTTTTCCCCCCAAAGCCCCAGTAGATAGCCGTATGTCATAGGTTCACATCCTTCCAGTTGCTGTACGTGGGACTCGGCCTCACGTTGGACGGAGAAGTGGTGCCTCGGGGTGCTCCCGGGATCCGAACCCGGGCCGCCAGCATCAGAGCGCGCGCACTTAACCGCCAAGCCACGGAGCCGGCCCAACAAATGTGTTTTTAAAGAATTTTAAATGACATTGAAAACTACTCATGATTCAATATCAAATTAAGAAAAACAGTGTTAAGTTAAAAAGACTATTGTATGATCCCAATTACATTTTATATACATATTTGTAAAATATATAAATATAATATTTAGAAGGAAATAGTGCAAAATGTTATATGTTTGTGGGATTTTTTGACTTTTTATATTGAAATAATTTCAGATTTAAAGAAAAGTTGCAAAAATCCTACCAAAAAAATCCCATATATATTTCACCATATTTAGCCACATTTCCTTTTTATTCTCTCTCTTGCCTGTGCATGAATGTGTTCTCATTCTCAATCTGTTTTTCTATCTCTATAGAGAGAGATTAATATAGTTATATAAAGAAACCATTGTGATTATTTTATGATCCATTTATCCCTAAATAATTTTCAGTGTACTTCCTCAAAACAGAGTACAAATATCACAGTACAATAATCAAAATCAGAAACTTAACATTGATACAGTACTGTGATCTAATCCACGACCTTATTCAAATTTTGCCATTAGTCCCACTAATATTCTTTATAGAAAAGAAAATAATTTTTTTTATGGCCCAGAATCCAGTGCAGGATCACACATTATAATTAGTTGTCAAATCTCTCTAATTTTCCTTAATGGAACAGTTTCTCAGTCTTTGTCTTTCATGACCTGGACATTTTTAAAGAATATAGACCATTTATTTCGTAAAATATCCCTCAATTTGAGTTTGTCTGATGTTTCTTCATGATTAGATTCCGGTTATGCATTTTTGGCGGGAAAACTACAGAATTGATGTTGTGTCCTTCTCAGTTCACCATATCAGGAGGCATGTGATACCTGTATGGCCCATCACTGGTGATAGCAACTTTGTTCACTTGATTAATTAAGGTGGTGTCTGCCAGGTTTATCCAATGTAAAGTAATTATTTTGCTCTTTATAATTAATAAATATCTTATGGGAAGATCGTTTGAGACTACCCACAAGTTTTAACATTCATTGATAATTCTTGCTTGAATAAATATTACTGTAGTGGTTGCCAAATGGTAATTTTCTAATTCCACCATTGTCATTCCTTATACATTTTATTTTACTTTATTTTTTGGTGAGGAAGATTAGCCCTGAGCTAACATGTATCACCAATCCTTCTCTTTTTGCTGAGGAAGATTGGCCCTGGGCTCACATCCCTGCCTGTCTTCCTCTACTTCATATGTGGGACACCTGCCACAGCATGGCTTGATATGCAGTGCATAGGTCCGTGCCCAGGATCCGAACCTGCAAACCCCAGGCTGCCAAAGCGGAACACGTGAACTTAACCACTACGCACCCCCCATTGTCATTCCTTATACATTTTTTATTTGTCTTCCTAGTGTATGGGAGAGCTTTTTGCTTCTCCCCTATTCATTTATCGTTTTATTGATTTATATCAGAATGAACTCATCAATTTTTACTTTATTCTATGAATTATATAATCATTACTATCTTTATTTTGATGTACAAATTGTTTCAGATTTGGCTGGCTTCTATGTTCTTTCATCACCTCATCATTGTTTTTTAAGCATTTCATTTACTTTCTGGTACAACATCCTGGGCTCACCTTGTGCTTTGCTATCCCAGCCCTGGAATCACCCATTTTCCCTAAAAGCCATAGTTCCATTTAGAAGAGAATGGTATTTAGAAGTCAAGATCTAGGTGGTAGGTGTGCTCATTGCCACTATGGTGCTATTGCTTCTAGGCTTTCTCGGTGAGTAGAGCTAGAAAATACACACACATGCGAGCACACACACACACACACACACACACACACCACTTTTACTTGGACATCATTTTTACTTTAAAGAACAACAGATAAACTATGGTTATTCAGACTTGGGAATTTGGCAGGCATTTTCTAGAAAATGAATGACATGAGCCTGTCACTTCAAGGAAAACAACTATCAGTATTTGTTGCCAATGATAAAATTCAAGCTTTCAAGTAAATATTAGAATTTTGAAAAACTCATATTCACCGCTGTGAACTTGACCACTTTGCAAACTTTTCTGGAGAGATGGGTGGTGATATTAACAAATGTTGTGGAGTGGTTTTTTTTTTAATCGTATCATGAAATGTGTCAACATTTGGAAGAGCTGCATAACTCAATGAACTAGTATTTTTTCAGATGACCAATGCATGATGGTACAAAAACAAAAACGGTAAAATACCCCTGAAAGTGTAATATAGACCAAAGGATTTTAATGGAACAGAGTACAAAAAGTTCATTGGTATGGTTTCAGATTCCACGTTGCAGCTAACCTTTAAGAAATGGCCACTTGTTGAGTTTTGATGTAGTATCAAAGAAAATATCCACAAGTGTCTGAAATGACTATTAAAATACTCCTCACTTTTCTAACTATATATCTGTTAAGGACAGATTTTCTTTATATACATCAACTCAAACAACATATCCCAGCAGACTGAATGCAGAAACAGATGTGATAATCCAGCTGTCTTCTAGTAGACTGACTTTAACGAGATTTACAAAAATGTAAATAGTGCTTCTCTTAACTTTGTTTTTTGTTTTGGAAAATATAGTTATTTTTCATTAAAGTAATTATTTATGTTAACACAATGAGTTCACTATTGTTATTTTAAATAAATGAATAAATGTTTAAAATGTTTTCTCAGTTTTAATTTCTAGGATGATAAATATCAATAGATATAATCCACATAAAGAAAAGATCTCGGGGGTTCTCAGTAATTTGTAAGAGTGTAATGAGGGCCTGTGACCAAAACGTTTGAGAGATTCAGCCATTCTCCTATGTGTCGGTATTTAGGTTGTTTCCAGTATTTTTGGATTACAATGTTGCAACAAATAATTTTGTACATGTGTGTTTTTCTAATGTTGTAGATATATCTTTAGGATAAATTCTTAGAAGTGGAATTTCTGGGTCAAAAGATAAATGCATATGTAGTTTTGTTAGATACCACCAAATTCCTCTTCCAAAAGGTTATGCCTCACTGCTACCATTGTCTCTCTCCCCTACCAACACATATATTTTCTGTCAAACCTGATACAAT
The DNA here is from genome assembly GCF_057802395.1 of Ceratotherium simum simum. Lineage (NCBI taxonomy): Eukaryota > Metazoa > Chordata > Mammalia > Perissodactyla > Rhinocerotidae > Ceratotherium > Ceratotherium simum. The sequence goes on from NC_141921.1 coordinate 7,048,573, forward strand.
AAGAGATATAACACTTTCAAGACTATATAGTGGAAAAAGTTTTGAAACAAGACAGACTTGGGTTCAAATCCTGAGTAACTACTGGATGTGAACAGAATGACCTGTTTTCTCATCAATAAAATGAGGCTAATGTCTGCTACATATAGAAGGAATTGGCACATAGTAGGTGCTCATTCAATGGTGACTGTTGCTATTATCTGAATCTCTCTGAGCAAGTAGGAGTGGTGGTTAGGGTTGACCAACACAGATACCCTGGATTCCTTGGGAGTAAAGAACGGACTATCCTAACTGGAACTGCAGAGGATGTTGACAATAAGAGAGAATATACAGAGTTGAAAGTGTTGGGAGTTACCTAGGGTGCAAGAAGAGAACAGGTCACCTAAACCAGAAAAGAAGCAGATGCTGAAATGTAGGGTACAGAGCCAGGGGTCTGGGCAATGAGAGCACAGAACAGTTCATTAATTCAGTCAGTTGGTCAAATATTTATTGAACACTACTATGTACCAGGCACTATATTCTGGACCAAGATATTATCTCTGCCCTTAAGGTGTTTAGACCCTACTGGTAGAGGCAAATGAGAAAATAGGCAATTATGATTTTAGGGGGTAAGCACAGTGTGCTATAGGAACACAAATCAGGGGTATATTACTCAAACAGAGGTTGGGCAAGACTTTTTAGAGGAAGTGATACCTAAACAGAGACCTGAAGAATGGCTAGGACTTAGCTAGGTAAATTGGGAGGAGGGGCGGGAAGAGAGTATATAGGGAAAGAGCATGTTCCAGGCAGCAGGAGTAGAATGTGCAATGACAACCTAGAGGCAAGAGAAAACATGATATGTCTGAAGAACTGAGAGAACAGTTCTGGCTGAGGCAGAGGGGACAAGGTTGGGGAGCAATGACAGCCAAGGCAGAGGCCAAATCAGGAAAAGTCTTATAATTCATATCAGGGACTTTGGATTTTATCTTATGGGTGATGGGAAGCCATTAGAGCTCTTAAGCTGGTCAATGGCATTAACCAGTTTGATTTTAGAGAAGATGGCTCTAAGGGCTATGTAGAGAATAGATTAGAGGACACAAATTTGGAGACAGGGAAGCCATTCATAACTGCCTGTTGCAATAATCCAGGCAAAAGTGACGGTGACCTGAATTAGGGTAGAGGAGGGAGAATGGAGATTTCAGGAGGCAAAATCATCAAACTTATGATTGGATTGGTGTGTGAAAAAAGAGGGAGTAGTCAAAGGTAACACTTGGGTTTCTGGCTTGGGCAACTTGGTATTTCATGCTGTCAGACAGGGAGACAGCAAGGGAGGAGGAGCAGGCATGAGAGAAAAAATGATGAGTGCTTATTCAACATACTGACAAATTAGAAAACTAAGGTTCAGAAAGGTGAAGTTACTTGTCCAAGGTGCCTGTAAGTGGCAAAGCTAAAATTCCAACCCAGGTCTGTCTGACTACGGATTTCCTTGTTGCTTCAACACCGCCACACCTCCTCCCACACTCGGAGTGGGAATGTGCACCAACCACCAGAGAGGAGGAAACCACTGGGAGCATTTATAATGTGAGTGAAATGCCTTCATATAAGTCAAATTTGACTGAGTAATAATTCGAGAGGGTATTTCCTAAGCATAATTAGTATTATTAACACTCTGTCCAAGATGACTCATGCTGCTACCCTCTGGTCCTAGAAGGAAAGTATTAGGATACACTTGATATTGGGGAATGTTTATGATGTGTTTTTCATAAGAATTACATATGAGGCAGCATGGCATGTGTGGTACAATGGAAAGACCCTGGGTTAGAGACTGGACACCTGGGTTCTAGTGATGTAAACATGGACTGGACTGAGGAGGAAAGTTGTTATTTAGGCATTTGAATCTCTGGGCCTTACCTCAGGGTGTCCAGTTCAATTAGGACTCCTTTAGCCCACCAGCCTATTCCATGCTACCCACCATGTACCCACCATAGGACAGTATGGTAGAAAGAGCCTGCGCTTTGGAGTTAGCAGATCTGAGTCCAATTCACAGCTCCACCAATTTCGGGCTGTTTGACTGAAGAAAGTCACTTATTCTCTCTGAGTCTTGTTTTTCTCATTTGTCTGGTACGTGGTTGTAAGAGTATCAAGAAAGTGCCAGGTGTTTGGTAGGCACTCAAAGTTAGTTACCTTCTCTTTCCTTTTCTCATCTTTTTAATCTCAAACACTGTTTCCTATCTCTATTTCTATAGCTCTAGAAAAGAGTTAACAGCTTCTTTATACCCTTTCCTATTCTTTCCAGTGTACATGTATTCTCTCATAATCAGAAAGCCAAATAAAAAATATTTTGGAGCACAGAGAAGATCAGTGAAGTAGTCAGCATCCATTATAGGTTTATTTTATTTGGGCGTGCTATACCCCAATTGTGCATATGAGCAAATAATGTGAACTTATGTGTACGTTCTCATGTGAATGTGAATTCACCTCAATTCTAAAAATACTGAGCTCTGACTATGACTCAGACACTATAGGAATACAGAGTTTAAAAAAAAGAATGTTTTTGCTTTGTTTTGAATGTATTTATATGTATTTGTGTCTATGTTTTGCCTGAGGGAAGGAAGGATTGGATTCATAGAACTGGGCTGGAGCCAGTTCACATTGAATCATGAGAGCCAATTGTTAAATTTTAAGAAACTTTGTGAGCCAATTGTTAAACACAGCCATTTAAAAAAGTTAAAGTATATAAACTTAAATAAATTATATTAAAAACAGAGTAATGGGCCGGCCCTATGGCTTAGCGGTTAAGTGCGCGCATTCCGCTACTGGCCGCCCGAGTTCGGATCCCGGTCACGCACTGACGCACCGCTTCTCTGGCCATGCTGAGGCTGCGTCCCACATTACAGCAACTAGAAGGATGTGCAACTATGAAATACAACTATCTACTGGGGCTTTGGGGGGGAAAAAAAAAGGAGGAGGATTGGCAATAGATGTTAGCTCAGAGCCAGTCTTCCTCAGCAAAGAGAGGAGGATTAGCATGGATGTTAGCTCAGGGCTGATCTTCCTCACACACACACACACAAAAAAACGAGTAAATAAATACAGGCAGCCCTTGCTTTGCACATTTCTGAAATGCACAAATTTTAGTTTAATTAAATGACATCAGTCCCCCAACAATACAATTCAAGTTTCATATATCATGTAAAGTAACTGTAAGTAATTGCACAAAGTACAAACTTTGCTGCTATCTCTTCAGTCCACAAATCACTATGTAAATAACAGATGCACATCATGATCAGTGATTAATCACATCACTTCTTTCAAAGTCTGTCAATGATTTGTTACTGCACATCTGCTATTCAATTCTTGCACAGATGATAAAGTGTATATTGTGTTGCCTCTTTTTCTACCAGTGAAAAAACCCACATGACATTTTACCAAAAGGAATAATCAAAAAAAGATCAAATGAACCAAAGAAACAAAAAGTGATAAGGCTGGAAGTGAAACTTTAATTGAACATGAATAGAATTATAGAAGAAATAGTTGAGTATGGAAGCATTGACACTCCTTCCATTTGAAAGACTCTAGATGTGCAGCCCAAGGAACTTAGTGAAGGCAAACTTATTGATATAAATAAGGAAAGTGGTTATGACCAAAAAAATGAAGATGTCTTAAAGAAAGTAACCCCAGCAAAAAACTTCACATTAAAATTTTTGGAGATACTTCACAATGTTGAAAGTGCAAAGAATAAAATGATGAAAGCTGATCCAAACTTAGAAAGAAGTAGGACTGGGGCCTGCCCCATGGCTTAGTGGTTGGGTGCGCGCGCTCCGCTACTGGCGGCCAGGGTTCGGATCCCGGGCGTGCACCCACGAACCGCTTCTCCGGCCAAGCTGAGGCCGCATCCCACATACAGCAACTAGAAGGATGTGCAGCTATGACATACAACTATCTACTGGGGCTTTAGGGGGAAAATAAATAAATAAATAAAATTATAAAAAAAAAAAAAGAAAGAAGTAGGACTATGTTCTAAGCATAGAAAAGTTGGTCACTCATATTGTAAGTTATACAACAAGAAGGCAAGCACTGTTCAAATTACTCCTGGTAATTTTTTTTTACAAAGAAATAAAACATTGGCCGGCCCCGTGGCTTAACGGTTAAGTGCGCGCGCTCCGCTGCTGGCGGCCCGGGTTCGGATCCCGGGTGCGCACCGACATGCCGCTTCTCTGGCCGTGCTGAGGCCGCGTCCCACATACAGCAACTAGAAGGATGTGCAGCTATGACATACAACTATCTACTGGGGCTTTGGGGGGAAAAATAAATAAATAAAATCTTTAGAAAATAAATAAATAAAACACTTTAATTCTCAATGTTTCAAATGTTTTAAATTACAGTGCACTATACCACTCAATGGGGAAAGAATAGTCTTTTCAACAAATAGTGCTGGGACAACTGGGTATCTAGATGCAAAGGAATGAAGTTGGACTCTTACCTCACACCATATATAAAAATGAACTCAAAATGGATCAAAGACCTATATGTAAAAGCTAAAGCTATAAAACTCTTAGATGGAAACATAGGTGTAAATCGTTGTGACCTTGGATTAGGCAGTGATTTCTTAGATATGACACCAAAAGTACAAGCAACCAAAGAAAAAAATTAATTGAACTGCATCAAAATTTAAAACTTTTGTGAAATTGGCCATGGTAGGATTATTTATACCACAGAAGTTGGCAAATGCTACATATAAGAGCTTGTTTTGTTAATTGTCTAGATTTAGGAAATGATAGAGCAAATGTTAATAATGCAGATTAAACTTAAAATTGTGTTGTATCTATAACTGTTACATTGTGAAAAGCACAGCAAAAATTGAGGAAATAGGGGCCAGCCCAGTGGCGCAGTGGTTAAGTGCCCGTGCTCCACTTCAGAGGCCCCGAGTTTGCCAGTTTGGATCCCGGGCACGCACCAACGCACTGCTTGTCAAGCCATGCTGTGACCGCATCCCATATAAAGTAGAGGAAGATGGGCGTGGATGTTAGCCCAGGGCCAACCTTCCACAGCAAAAAAGAGGAAGATTGGCATCAGATGTTAGCTCAGGGCTGATCTTCCTCCCAAAAATAAATAAATAAATAGATAAATAAATAAATAATAAAATTAGGTAAGAAAGAAAAAAATTAAGGAAATATTCTTCTAGAGTTTGAAAACTATTATCTGATTCAGCAAATGTCACTCATATTATTATTATTATTTTTTTTTGTGAGGAGATCAGCCCTATGCTAACATCTGCCAATCCTCCTCTTTTTTTGCTGAGAAAGACAGGCCCTGGGCTAACATCCGTGCCCATCTTCCTCCACTTTATATGGGACACCGCCACAGCATGGCTTGACAAGCGGTGCGTCGTTTGCGCGCCGGGGATCCGAACCGGTGAACCCCGGGCCACTGCAGCAGAGCGCACGCACTTAACTGCTTGCACCACCGTGCCAGCCCAGTCACTCATATTATTGACAAATGAGTGAAGTTCTAATAGATGTCTTCATTGTTTCTCTTTCATCTTACTGGTTAACATAAACTAAAATATTAACCAACGTTCATGTCAGAACTACACTTGGAGAGCCAGTAATTAAACACTTACCACACACCACGGCTGGAAGGGACGTCAGTGATACTAGAATCCAGCATCTCTTACCATTTTACATGTTTGGGGCATGAAGCCCAAGACCTACCCAAGGTCACCAACAAGTGAATGGGTGGATGGTCAACATTTGAATCACGTGCTGTTCTTTTACATTTTAGCACTACCTCCCTGGATATCCAGGAAAATGTGTTTTCCATGACATGCCAGAGTGAGGATGGGCAGTGAAAATGTGTGAAACAGTTGTCATCAGTTTAGCTGATAAAAAGCCCTTCTCTCCAGGGTTCTCACAATGCTGTGTACCTGCCCTGGGGGAAGGAGGAGCTAGAAGAATCCGGATATAAGAGACCTGCCAGGTCCCTCTCCCTATCTGGGCAGACAGCAATAGGTCAGGCAAACAAGCCATCTCTTATTTTTGGACTTTTCTCTCCTCTCTTTACACCCTGAGGCATTGAAAAGATTGGGGAGATATTCAGGCTTCTCTCTTCAATCAGGGATTAAACAGAGGCTGGGCCCCATGGGAGAGGATCAAGTTCGAACTTTGCCTCCTGACCAAAGCTCTCTCCTTAGCCTCAATCACTTGGAACATCACTTCAATATTATCTTATTTACCAGGAGTCTCCTTAGGAGGTGAGCCAAGGATTATTAATAATAATAGATCTTTACTTTTACATACAGCCCTTTATAATTTACGAGGGCTTTGTACATGCACCGTCCTGTTTGAGCCCCATAATAGCCCCATATGGAGAGTAGGGGAGGGGTTATTAAACCTATTTTATAGAAGAGGAAATGAGGCTCAAAGAAACAGGCTGCCCAAGCTCATGGAGCCAATTCAGGACTGAAACCCATGTATACTTTAAATATATTTAAATTTTAAATATAAAATTTAGTTGTCTTCCGTGGCACAAAAGTACCATAGCACAGGCCTAGAAGTATCCAGGGAATTATTATTAGTGATAGTTATTAGTAATAAAAAATAGCTACCATTTATGAACACTTATATGTCTCACTGCACTAAGTGCTTCATATGCATTCTCATTTAATCTTCATGACAACCTTTTGAGGTTGGTGATAACTTATCCATTTACTAAGTAAGAACCCAAGGTTCAGAAAGTTTAAGGTATCTGTCCCGGATCACACAGCAGAAGTCGTCAGAGCAAGGATTTGAGCCCAGATCTCAGTTTCCAAAAATCATACTCTTAAGCTCTTAAGATAAATGAACGGCCCCTGATACATAAAACAATATTTTTACTAGCTGTGGAATATTTTATTAGGTGTGTCTGATAATAAAATAATAGTGAAGGAAGGAGAAAGAAGAAAAGAAACTAATGGAGTAGGGCCAGCCCTGTGGCTTGGTGGTTAAGTGTGCGCGCTGCGATGCTGGTGGCCCGGGTTCGGATCCCGGGTGCGCATCGAGGCACCACTTCTCCGTTCATCCTGAGGCCGAGTCCCACATACAGCAACTAGAAGGATGTGCAGCTACGACACACAACTGTCCACTGGAGCTTTGGGGGGGAAAAATAAAATAAATAAAATCTTTAAAAAAAAAAAAAAAAAAAAGAAACTAATGGAGCATCCACTCTTCATTCACTTAATAAATATTGCCTACCAACTCTATCTTCAGAATTGTGCCAGGTACTAGAGATAGAAGGGTGTAAAAGCAGACTTGGTCCCTACACTAAAAGTGCATGTTTTTGGGAAAAGATATAAAGGATTAAGTAAACACACATGAATATATAATAACAGTGTGGTAAGTCCTAGATTATTATGAGATCTTTAGGAGAGAGAATAATGGGGCAGGGAGATCTTTGAGAAACAATTATTCAGGAAGGTCCAGGAAGCTCTTTCTTTTTTTTTTTTTTTTTAAAACAAAATTTTAATGAATAAATATCTTTAAAATTGATTGATTATAAATAAGATACATTTTTGTCCAAATAACATTATAAGATATTTGAGCCAACATTAGAACTTTATTTCATAATTGTCATAATAATTTATAGTAGTAGAAGTGATCACAAGTCATATTATATATATGGAGAGAAAGAAAAAAGATAGGATTGAGGGATTCCAAATATGAGGCTGTAATGTGGTATATTTTAGTTCAAATATAAGCAAGATTATATTATACTATTATGCCAGTAAGCACAACATTGTATCACTCCAAATCAAAATCTATGATATACCTAGAGCAAACCGATGAAAAATCTTGCATGACAATTGAGAGTTACAATAGAGCCATTTGACTAAATAACTTTTTTAGCTCTTTGGATCTAACACCTGTGGATCAATCATTTATTAATTTTACAAAGATAGTGACTAACAGGAAGCTCTTTCTGAAGAACCTGTAAGTTGGGACCTGAAGGCCAACTAGCAGTTTAGTGAGGAGACAGCGTGTGTGAACAATGGCTGGTGTGGAAAAGAGCCTGGGGAACTGAGTCAGCCAGCGTGCCTGCAGCCGCCTGAGCAAGGAGTGAGTGGCAAGAAATGAGACCAGAGAGAGATAGGCAAACGTCAGATCACAAAGGACTTTGTAGCCCATGGTAAGGATTTGGGATTTTTATCTCAAGAACAATGGGAAGCCTTGGAGGGCTTTCAATCAGGTGAGGGATGTAATCCAATTTATGTTTAAAATATCACTGGCTGCTGAGAGGCAATGGAATTGTAGCAACAAGATTTGAAACAGGGAACAGGAGACTCTTTCAGAAATCCAAGCAAGATGGTGACTTGGACTGGGCCTCAGGTAACAGCAGTGGAGATGGACAGCTTTGAGTGGATGAATTTGAAATATGTGCCAGATACTGTCAAATATATTTTCTTATTTAAGCCTCACAACAACCCAGTGATGTAGATATTTTACAGATTTTTTAATTTTATAGATGAGGAAGCTGAGATTCAGAGAAGTTCAGCTTCCATATCTTGCATCCCCCTGTATAACAATGATCGTCTCATCTGCCAAGTGAAGAAACTGATACTCAGAGCCCAGAGTAGGTGTCAGGGTGATTAGCATGATAAAGCCCCTGTCTAAAAGGCTTCAGTCTTTTCCAGATAAAAGAGGTCAGGGAACTTCTGTGGTTAGATGAGGTTATGTCAACTAGAGAACTGTGACTGACAAGATCAGGCCACCAGGACCCCTAGATTCCAGTCAGTGTGGAGCTTCCCATTGCTGGGCAACAGGAAAAATTTAGGCCCTAAAAAGCTGTAACTGTAGATTGACAGAGTTTGAAAGACTTCTTACAGATAGTTGAATACCAATGTTCCAATTCACAGATGAGAAAACCAAAAACTAAAGTTCAGAGAGGAGGAGGGGCTTGCTGCGGTCACCTAGAATAATGACAGAGTTGAGACTAGAACCAGGTCTTCTGACTCCCAGCACACAGTTCCCACAGAACTGAGCTCTGCCATCTCTTTGATGGGCCCAAAGATCCTTTTACATTGGGGTAGTCTGTATCAAATTAATTTCCTGTGGAGAAAGGGTGCTTTTGAGTAGAGGAAAGGGGGCAAATCTCACTTCTGCTCTGAGGAGGTCCCTGCTAGAAACAAGAGTCACTATCGTCCCACATAACAACCTCTTAAATGCCCAAACATAGCCTGATCCTGAGAAAGCTGGAGAGGGGGCCCACATTGTCCCCAGGATTCTAGGCTCCTATTCCTCCCCCCCACCCCTTTCCTTTCCTCCTCCAGGTGCTCTCTTTTCTCTTAAAAGCACGCATTGGGGAAAGGATCTTCTATCAGTAACTTTTACTTTGACATGAATTAAAGAGAAGCAAATCCCAATAAGGCAGGGGCCCTAAATTCTACCTCTCACTTTGTGTGACCCTTGGGCAAATCACTTCCTCTCTGAGCCTGTCACATTATCTGTAAAATGAGGATACTGGACATAATTTCTGAGGGGCCTGCTAAATATGATCTTATGGGATCAGAATTTATTAGTTGCCACAACTCCGGGTCCCTGGCACAGAGTAGGTTCATCAGAACTCTTGGCTACTGGGTGAGGTAAGGCTCATCAGGTGGAAGGTCATCAACTGCTGAGATCTCCGCGCTTCCCCTACCTCTCAGCACCCCACCCCCCCACCCCCACCCCGTCTCAGCTGATGACTGGAAGCTCCCGGGATTCCGATTCATTTTCTTTTCTATATTCAAGGGAGGAGCCCTAGCCCCCAACCCTTGGTCCTCACATTCATACTCTTTGAGTACAATTCGAGGAAGGCATCTTCCTGCCTTAAAATATCTCCTCCACCCACTGGGAGGAAGTGAAATGTTGATAAAGAGCAAGAGCTTTGGAGTAAATAGGCTTGGGTTGAATCTTAGCCCTTCCATTTCACCAGCTCTGTGACCTTGGGCAGATTACCCCTCCATCCTCAGATCCCCAGGCCCTGGATGCTGTGAAAATTAGAAACAGTGTCTGTAAAGTACCTCAGGAAGAAAAGCATATAACCTCCTTTTCACTTAAGGAAAAAAAACACATTAGAAATAGAATATTAAGAGAGCCATCCCTCTGTTTTCTTCCTATGAGTTTTCTAAAAATGAGATGATGCCATCTAACAGTTTATTTTCTAAAAACAAAATGCAATGCAAAGACTTTCATCCTTCCACGTGCCTAATACATAATTTAGTGCTCAATACATTTTTATTATCGTTGTAATTACAATTGTTGATTGTAAGTCCAGTGACTCTACTCAGAAGGCTCTGAATTCTCTCTAAAATAGAAATCTGATTCAAAACTCTCTCCTGCCTAAAAATCTTCAGTGGCTCCCCGTAGCCTACACAGTATAAAGCCCAAACTTTATACTGTCATTCAGAGTTCTTTTTTTTTTTTTTAATAATTTTATTTATTTATTTTTTCCCCCAAAGCCCCAGTAGATAGTTGTATGTCATAGCTGCACATCCTTCTAGTTGCTGTATGTGGGACGCGGCCTCAGCATGGCGGGAGAAGTGGTGTGTTGGTGCACGACCGGGATCTGAACCCGGGCCGCCAGCAGCAGAGCGCACGCACTTAACTGCTAAGCCACAGGGCCGGCCCAGTCATTCAGAGTTCTTAACACTCTGGTCCCAATCTACTTTTGCGGTCTGGAGCCTCTAGTATAGTAAAAAAAGCACGAGATTTGGCATCCCACCTTAGCCACTTAACCTTTTTCCTCCTCTGTAGTACAGGGATAGTAATTTCTACCTTACAGATTAAATAATAGTAGCTTATGATAGCTACTAATTATTGTAGTCATTAAGTGCTGGCTAGTGTATAAGAATTTGACAAACTTACTTAATCCTGACAAGAGCCCAATGAAGTAGGTACTTTTATTTTTGGGTGAAAAACTGAAACTTAGAGAAATTAAATAATTATCAAATAGAGCAGTTATCAAGTATAACACTGACTTAAACCCAGGTCTAGCTGCCATCACAGTCCATGGTGTCAACCATTGTGCTGTAAAGCTTCCCTTGAGGGATATGTTTAAAAAGACTTCGTACACAGTAAAGCTGTGAACACTGGCTATTAATCACTGTCATTACCCACTCCTTCCTTGGATCCAATGCTCTGATTACGCAGAACAATTTACCATTTTCAAAGGCACTTTTACAGCTCTGTGCCTTTGCTTTCATATTGTTCTCTTGGCCTGAAGTGCTCTTATTTCCCTCTCAAAATTACACTCCTTTCATGAGACCCAGGTAGGGGATCACCTACTTTGTGAAGTCTTCCCTAACATACTGGCACATCCCTCATCCCCTCAACGGTGGGCATTAAGACTTCTCCATCTGTGTCTCCTTGGCCCTTTCCACTTAGTAAATGTTCAGGAGATAATTGTCAAAATCATTAATCTTAAATCATTTATTATAAATTCAGCGAAACCAATCAAGGGAGTTTTCTTTCTAAAGGGTTTTCAAGTATGCCACAGAAAATCTAAAGTGGTTGTTGAGTGATGCTTAGAAGAAAAAGAGCAGTGTAATTCAAGCCATGTCCAACAGGTGGCACAATAGTCATGGTCAAAGCAGCCAGGGAAGTGCTCTTTTGAAAAGGGAGAGGGGTAACAATAACTAATATTTACATAATGTTCACAAAGCTTTTTTACATATATTATCCACGTGAGTTTTTAATCCCTATTTTACGAATGAGGAGGAAAATGAGGAAACTTTTCCAAATCACAGAATCTTTTCAGAACACAGTATCAATCAATTGGGTAAGGTGATTTCAAGAGCCACCAGAGGCCCTGTGATTTTTCTTCCAAATTACCTCTCTCTTTCCTTGAAAATGTATGAGGTGTTACTTTAGGATCTTCAACTCTGGCTGAGGCTTTAAATTTTAAATATTTCAAGGGAGGGGAGGGATAGGGGAATGTATGAAATATTTTAATTCATTTGCACTTTGATGTAAAAAGTTTCATATATATATATATTTTTTTTTTTCTTTTTGGTGAGGAAGATCAGCCCTGAGCTAACATCTGTGCTGATCTTCCTTCACTTTATGTGGGACAGCTGGCCTGACAAGCGGTGCCTCGGTGCGCGCCCAGGATCCGAACCCAGGCCTCCAGCAGCGGAGCACATGCACTTAACTGCTACACCACGGGGCTGGCCCCTCAAGTATATTCTTGAGAGCCAGTTGACCTAAGTGGGTTGGATGGACACTGTGAGAATGCAGAAGGGCACTGGGGACCTGAAGAAGAGCCACAAAGATGAGATGGTGGGTAGAGGAAAGGAAGGGGAACTACGAGAAGTTTCATTAACTTACCAATTTTGCCAGGGGCCAGCCTGGTTCCCTATTGCTGTAGCCATTGCCAGAGGACTCCATTCATCAAGGAATTTGTTATTCCAGGAATTTGAGAGCATAATTCAGGACAGTGTTTAATTAAGTAGTAATGCATGGGAAATTCTCAAGAAGCCTATCTCAGCATCCTCTAGATAGAAGCTGGAAAACTGAGTCATATTTGGGGTTATAAGAATGAAATCTGGAGTAAAACAGTAAAATCTGCAATTCCGAGTTTGGCACCTGGAGTTCAGTATTACAATCTCAGACTTTGATAGAACTTGGAGGTCAAAAATAAAATATAAAAGTCACAGGTTAAAACTTGGTGTTCCAAATATAGAATCTTGGGTTGCCTTTATTGAAATTCCTAAAGCAGAATTTCTGGTTGTGATTGTGGAATCTAATTGTAGGATTCAAGTTCAGAGAGTAGAGCCTAAACTTCCAGTAGTAGAATTTTGGGTTCCAAGTAGCAGCTGAGTTCTAAGGTACAATGCTCAGGTTCAGAGTAGAACCTGAGGTTTCAATAGCAGATATTGGAGTTCAGTATTCAAATCTCAGGCTTTGAATCTGGAGCCTGGAGTACTGATAGTAGAATCTCAGGTTATGAGAGTAAAATCTGCAAGTCCAATAGTGGAATTTCAGTTTCAGAAAAAGAACCTAGAGTTCCTGAACTGGAATCTGGGGTTACGAGAATAGGACATGGAATTATATTATTAGAATCTTGGATTTTGAGATTGGAACTTTAAGTTCCAATAATACAATATTGAAGTTTGAGTGCTTAGCCTGAAAAACAAGAATAGAATATGGGATTCGGAGAGCACATTTGAGTTCCAGTAGAGAATCTTGAGGTGCCATACTGGAACCTTGAGGTACAATATTAAATTAGGAAATTCTAAAATGGGAATCTGGCATATTAGATTAGTATTAGAATCAGCCTTCAATAGTAATAATGCTAATGGCTAACATTTATTAAGTGCTTACTATGTGCCAAGCATTGTTCTAAGTGTTTTACATACATTATTATTATTATTACATTTAGTGCTCACAAAAAACCTATCAGGTGAGTACTATTATTATCATCCCTATTTTACAAATGAGGAAACTGAGGTACAGAGAAGTTAAATAACTTTCCAAAGGTCACACACCTGAGAAGCACAGAGATGGTATCTGACCATAAGCAGTATGCCACCAGAGCTCATGCTTTTAACAATTATGATAAGTACTTCTAGAGTCCAAAAGAACTTTGAATTCCACTAGTAAAACTTGAAGTTTAACAAAATAGAATAGACACCGAAAATAGAACCTGGAGTTACCCAAAATAGAACTTGGAGTTACCCTAATAGAAACTACATTTTTTGTGTGTGTGTGTGAGGAAGATCAGCCCTGACCTAACATCCCTGCCAATCCTCCTCTTTTTGCTGAGGAAGACCCCCTCTGAGCTAACATCTATTGCCAATCCTCCTCCGTTTTTTCCCCAAAGCCCCAGTAGATAGTTGTATGTCATAGTTGCACATCCTTCTAGTTGCTATATGTGGGACGCAGCCTCAGCATGGCTGGAGAAGCTGTGCGTCGGTGCGCGCCCGGATCCGAACCCGGGCCACCAGCAGCGGAGCACGCACACTTAACCACTAAGCCACGGGGCCAGCCCGAAACTACATTTATTTATTTATATTTTTTAAATATTTTATTTATTTATTTTTCCCCCAAAGCCCCAGTAGATAGTTGTCTGTCATAGCTGCACATCCTTCCAGTTGCTGTATGTGGGACGCGGCCTCAGCATGGCCGGAGAAGCGGTGCGTTGGTGCGATCCCGGGATCCGAACCCGGGCCGCCAGCAGCGGAGCACGCGCACTTAACCGCTAAGCCATGGGGCCGGCCCTGAAACTACATTTCTAATAGCAGCATCTTGAGTGATCTTCATGTGCAGTGATAGAATGAGGGGCTCACACAGTAGAATCTGGAGTTCCAAACATAAATTGTTTAGTTCTGAAATTAGAGTTCCAAATGAAGAACCTTGATTTAATCTCAATAATTGGAGTTCAAAATTCTACTATCAGCCTCAACTCTGAACCTTCAAGTATAATTTCAATAATAGAAACTTTGTTTCTGAGAGTAAAGTGTAAATTCCTGTAGTCGAATTTTAGTTTCTGAGAGTGGAACCTTGAATTTTAATAGTAGAATCTTCTGGGGAGATGAAGACATGGGGGTCTTAATAGTAGAATCTAGAATTATTAAAGTAGATCCTTGAGTTCCAAGATTGTAAATTGGGATTCCAGTAATGATATCGTAAATTGTAGTAGTAGGATATAAGGTCCAATATAAAGATCTTGGGTTCAGAGAGTATGACATGATGTTCCAAAAGTAGGATATGTGATTCCAAAAATAGAACCTGAAATTCTTGTGTTAGAATCTTGGGCCTTGACAATAGAATCTGGAATTTAGGGAAGAGAATCTAGAGTAGCCAAAATAGAAGCTATAATTCGAAAAGCAGCATCTTGAGCTTTAATAGTGGAGTCTGTTTGCACAGTGGGAGAATTTGGGACTCACAGACCACAACCAGGAATTCCAAACATAAATTATCGGGTTCCTAGAGTAGAATCTGTAGTCCAATAGAATAATTTTATAAATGTTAGTAGAATATGGACTTCCGTTAGTGGAATCAGGTATTCTCAGAGTAGACCTGGAGGTCCAATATTAGAATCTGGGGTTCACAGAATACAACCTGGGAATTCCAGTAGAACAATCTAGAGCTGCGATTGAAGAATTCTGGGACTGAAAGTAGATTTTGGAGTTATGATGGTGGACTCTTGATATAGTCAGTTTTCACCCTTTATCCTGTGTTAGTAGATTTGTTGTGCCTCAGCAAAAATCCTGTTCAGTGAGGACCAGTTCTTAATCAGAGAGTACAATTTTGACTGCCACTCTCAGACATGTATAGAATTGAAAGTAACCTCCCAATGTCACTGAAAGCTGCTTGGCTCTAGGTGACAGAAGTCTTCCAGTCAATGAACCATGTGATTAGGCCTGTGTTATGTGCTCTCAGGCATTCCAAAGAGAAGACTGTGTCCTTATCCTGAGAAGTAACCATGAATAAGACAATATGAGCTCAATATAGGACAGAGTGTAATCGAGGGCTAAAATATGTGGGCTGGCATTATTCAAACAGGGGAAAAGAGATCAGTGTAGGCTGCAACAGCCAAAGAGGAGGCATTTCAAAGGACAGGTAGAGTTTAAATAGGCAAAGAGGAGGTAGGGCATATCAGGCGGGAAAATAGTCAAAGACAAACATGGAAGCAGGATCTAAAATGGTGCACACTATTAGTTTTTCACCAAAGAAATATTTATGGAGTGCCTACTACTCACCAGGCACAATGTAGGCCCTGGGGAAATAAAAAGAAATCACAAGTAGTTTCTGCTCCTGAGGAAGTCATGTGGAAAAAACAAGGACAATGACTTTGACGTTAGACATACCTGGGTTTGAAAAGTAGGCTCACTAACTTACTAGCTATGTGATTAAGCAAGTTGTTTTATATCTTTGAGCTACTCTCTTCTTCTATACAAAGGGGAGAATGATACCTTCCTTGAAGGGTTGTTGTAAGGATTCATGATATTCATGATAGTATGTGTGTGTATAAAGAGACACATCGAGGATGCTAGCTATGATGATGATGATGATGATGGTGATATGCTCAGAGTTACATACAAAGTGTTATGAGAATACAGAGGAGGTGACATTTGAGCTGAGTCCTGAATAATGGTAGGATGATCTGATAATCAGAGAAAGGAAAGGGCATTTCAGGCAGAGGAAACAGAATTTATAAAAGTATAGAGGCATGAGAGGGAACAAGTATTTTGGAAAACCTGGTCATTGATGAGGCTGAAGTAAAGAGTTTTTAGTGCCAGGCTAATGGCTTTTAGATGATGGTGAAGGATTGAAGTGTTATTAATAGGGGATTCACTGAACAAAAGTATATTGGATAGATTCAGGGCCTAACTGAATAATAGACCAGTGTAGGAGAGATGGTCTCTGCTTGCATATACCTTATAAAAGTTTAGCTGGGGAGAAAGTACATACACACAAGATAAATAACAATATTAGCACAGAAAGAAAAGGATGGGCTTTATTTTATTTTATTTTTTTTGTGAAGAAGATCAGCCCTGAGCTAACATCCATGCCAATCCTCTTCTTTTTGCTGAGGAAGACCGGCCCTGAGCTAACATCTATTGCCAGTTCTCCTTTTTCTCCCCAAAGCCCCAGTAGATAGGTGTATGTCACAGCTGCACATCTTTCTAGTTGCCGTATGTGGGACGCTGCCTCAGCATGGCCGAACAAGCGGTGCGTCGGTGCGCGCCCGGGGTCCGAACCCAGGCCGCCAGTAGCGGACCCCGCGCACTTAACATGTAAGCCACGGGGCCGGCCCCCAAGGATGGGCTTTAAAGTTGGAAATCCCTACCATGTTTCACCTATCAAATTTACCCTCATTTACTGACTCCTCCTTCAGTGTGTGAGCCCCTTGAGCACAGAGATCATGTCTTTTTCCCCAAAATTCTTTATTGTGGAAAAATTCACACATATGGAAAAGTTTAAATAAATACCCATACACTCAACTTCCTAGGTTCAATAGTCAACATTTTAGCTTATTCTCTTTGTATATATTTTTTAACTAAATGAAAGTAAGTTACAGACACTGTGACATTTTACCACTAAATATCTCAGCACAAAGCTCCTAAAAATAGGATATTCACCTGCAGAACCACGATACCATTATTACACCTAATTAATTAACAATTCCCTAATATCATCTATAATTCAGCCCACATTCTTATTTTTCCAATTGCCCCCAAATTTCTTTTATAATTAGTTTTGTTTGAATCAATTTTCAATCAAGGTTCAGACACTGCATTGGATTATTGTGCTCCTTACATTCTTTTAATCTAAAACAGTCGCCTCGTGGGGGCCGGCCCCATGGCTTAGCGGTTGGGTACACACACTCTGCTGCTGGCGGCCTGGGTTCGGATCCCGGGCGCACACCGACGCACCACTTCTCCGGCCATGCTGAGGCCCACATACAGCAACTAGAAGGATGTGCAACTATGACATACAACTATCTACTGGGGCTTTGGGGGGAAAAAAAAAGGAGGAGGATTGGCAATAGATGTTAGCTCAGAGCCGGTCTTCCTCAGCAAAAAGAGGAGGATTAGCTTGGATGTTAGCTCAGGGCTGAACTTCCTCACACAAAAAAAATAATAAATAAATAAATAAAACAGTCACCTCGCTTTTTTTTTTTTTTTTAATAACAATGACTTTTTAGAAGGACAAGCCCTATTGTCTTAAAGAATGTCCGATTCTAGATTGTCTGGATTCCTATAAAGTAGAAGTTAAATCTAAGGGCTTGATTAAATTTAGGTTAGACATTTTTGGCAAGACTACTTCTTAGGTAATACTGTGAACTTCATGTTGCGTTGTACTGGGAGGCACATCATCTCAAGCTAGCCTACTCTTAATGATGCTATGATAATTTGGTTAAGGTGGTGTCAATCACGACCTCCCCCCAACACATCTTTGCAATAAACAAGCAATCTATGGAGATATCCTTTGGTACCACATAGCAACATTTCACCTAATAGTTTTAGCATCTATTGAAAGGACTTGTGTAAATCAGTTATTTCACTGGTGGTTGAAATATGGTGATTTTCTAATTCTATCATTCTTTCTACATCTATTAGTTGGCATTCTTTGGAAAAGAACTTTTTGCTGCCAACTGGAGATGAACCAGGTCTACTCTGAGAATACCTGATTCTACTAATGGAAGTCCATATTTCTTCCTTAAAAGGCATGATAAAATGTTTAATTCTTTTCTGTTTACCAATTTTTAGAGTAAGAGTTGATGAAATAGTCACCTCCAATTGTGGCAAACAGATTTTTTTCTTTTACTTTTTTTTATAGCGTCATTGTCAGTTTGTAGAGTTTTATTTATTTGATAGTCTACAAACAATGACAATTGCATTTAATTTGTTGTTATTTATTTTAATGCTCAAATTGTCCCAGATTTGGCCAGGGCAAACTCCTTCAAGCTGCCTCCTGTCTAAGTTTGATACGTCTTCATCATTCTTTGAACATTTCCTTACTTTCTTTAAAAAGATTTCCCAGGTTCACTTCGTACTTTCTCTGCCCCAGACCTGGAATCAGTTATTTCTCTGGGGAGGCCTGATTCCTTTTATGGGAAATAATACCTAGAAGCCAAGATCTGGCACTAAATGTTGCTACTGGTGTGTCACTGCTTCTGGGCTCATTCAGTGGCCAGAGCTAGAAAATTTATATTTTGAAAATCATAAGTAAGGGGCTGGCCTGGTGGCGTAGCGGTTAAGTTCACGTGCTCTGCTTCAGTGGCCCAGGGTTTGTGGGTTCAGATCCCAGGCACAGACCTACGCACCGCTCATCAAGCCATGCTGTGGCAGGCATCGCACATATAAAGTAGAGGAAGACGGGCACGGATGTTAGCCCAGGGCCAATCTTCCTCAGCAAAAAGAGGAGGATTGGCAACAGATGTTAGCTCAGGGCTAATCTTTCTCACCAAAAAAAAAAAAAAAAAAAAAAAAATCATATGTAATATTGATATTTCCAATTAAAGCTTAAGTTTTCTTTAAGTTCTTTTACACTTATATCTGTTTTTTCTTGACATGAAAATCATGGTTTCTAATAACATTAACATATTTATTTATTTGCTTTATCCTACAATATACATTAAGAAGTTTGGAAATTACAGTATCAATATTACTAACAATAAGACTAGAATCAATTTTAAGATTGCTTTGCAGTTCTTCTTATCCTTAAGACACTATTGTACATTCTACTTAGGATGTACAGTCAGTATTGTGTTCAGAAGACACTTGAAATAATTCTTTTCTCTCTGGTAATTATAGTAGTAATTTGATGTAGAGTTAGGTCCATTTGCTTTAAACTTTTTTTTTTTTAATAATTTTATTTATTTATTTCTTTTTCCCCAAAGCCCCAGTAGATAGTTGTATGTCATAGCTGCACATCCTTCTAGTTGCTGTATGTGGGATGCGGCCTCAGCATGGCCGGAGAAGCGGTGTGTTGGTGCGTGCCCGGGATCCGAACCCGGGCCGCCAGCAGTGGAGCATGCGCACTTAACCGCTAAGCCATGGGGCTGGCCCTAGGTCCATTTGCTTTAATGTGTTTCCAATTTTAGTGTTTGCTTTTTAAATAACATTTTGAGTATGTAACATTTTACGTGGCTTAAAAGTCAGTTTTTTGTTTGTTTGTTTTTGCTGAGAAAGATTTGCCCTGGGCTAACATCTGTGCCAATCTTCCTCTATTTTGTATGTGGGTAACCACCACAGCACAGCCACCAACGAGTGGTATAGGTCTGCTCCTGGAAACTGAACCCAGACTGCTGAAACAGAGCATGCTGAACTTAACCACTAGGCCACGGGACCAGCCCCAATAGGCAAAATATTTTATTTTATTTTTTTATAATTTTTTAAAAATAATTTTATTTACTTATTTATTTTTTCACCCAAAGCCCCAGTAGATAGTTGTATGTCATAGCTGCACGTCCCTCTAGTTACTGCATGTGGGATACGGCCTCAGCATGGCTAGAGAAGCAGCGCATCGGTGCGCGCCTGGGATCCAAACCCAGGCCGCCAGCAGCAGAGCGCGCGCACTTAACCGCTAAGCCATGGGGCCAGCCCAGGCAAAATATTTTAAAAGGTATATTTAGAGAAATCTTTATTTCATCTTCTCCACCTCATTTTTCCCTCTCTTGATAGGTAAGAATTTTTAGTAGCTTCTAAAATTCTTCCAGTGTTTGTTTACTTCTCCTTTTTTTAAAAAATTATTTACTTCAAAAAACTTCAAACCTACAGAAAAGTTGAAAAAATAGTTTGATGAACTATCCTTCACCTAATTCATCTATTATTAACACCTCTGCATTTGATTTATCTCTCTATTCATAGTATTGGTGGTGGTATTATTTGCTGAAACATTTGAGAGCAAGTTGCAGACATCATGACCCTTTATCCCTAAATACTTCAGCATTTAGTCTGACGAATGACATTTAGGAGCATTTAGGAGATCCTAAGAAAAAGGACATTCATGCGTCAGACCTGATGGCCTAGTGGTTAAAGTTCAACACGCTCCACTTCGGTGGACCGGGTTTGGTTCCGTTCCTGGGCATGGAACCATACCACTTGTCCGTCTGTAGCCATGCGGTGGCAGCAGCTCACATAGAAGAACTAGGACTTACAACTGTAATATACAACTATGCACTGGGGCTTTGGGGAGGAAAAAAAAGAAAAAGGACATTTAAAAATATATTGTGATACAATGATCAATTTCAGGAAATTTAACATTCATTCAATATTTTCATCTAATATATAGTCCATATGCAAATTTCACTCCTTGTCCCACTAATGTCCCTTAGGTAAAGAAACAACTCTCCACAAATATTCTCACGTTTCTGCATGGTTAGGGCTTTCTGAGAAAAAAAATTCTGGCCACCTGGGTTAAATGGTGACCGAATAGCAACCTAAAGATAGAGACTTCTGGAGAAAGAAAAAGTCTTGTCTCTCCCTGGAGCCATCTGTTTACATTCCATGAAGGTGAAGTAGAGATCTTCCCCACTGCTCCCCAGATAGGATTTGTTTACATTCCAGAGCAAAGATGTCTCTTTTCCTCTCTGGAGGGAAGGATGGGCAGCTGTGAAGGCCATTCTAGATAAGCTCCGAGATTCATAATTTTGGAGTTTCTCTTCTGTATACAAACTCCACTGTATGTGCAGGTGACATCAGGCCCTCTTTCTATCATCCCATGGGAAAACTAGTGCTAAGATTGCTGTGTCAGTAAAAACAGTTTTATCTCTGATCCAGATCCAGAGGTTTCATGTTCCTATTTGTGTATGAGTGTGTGTGTATGTGTGTGTATAAAACTGTGCAAGTGGGTTAATATCTCAGACCCTTTACAGTTTATGACTTTATAAACATTTTATAGGTTTTTTCCTCCCCAGATCCAGGATCCTATTGGGGAATCACACGTTGCATTTAGTTTGTCAAGTCTCTTTAGTGTCTTTTAATATTTACCCTTTAATCTTTTTCTCACTCATCACAGTGACATTTTTGAAGAGTTCAGACTTTTGTTTTGTAGTTCCCTTCTTTCTTACACATAAAAAGGTATATTATACTCTTCTTCACCTTGCTTTTCCACTTAACTACATATCCTGAGATTACGCTATATCAGTATATTAAAATCTTCCTTTCTTTTTTATGGCTGCATAATACTTCATTGGTTGGATATCCTGTGTCCCTAGTATACAGCATATACATTAGGTACTGAGTGAGTGAGTGCTGAGGAAGTGGATGGTTAAAAAAAAAAAGTGAGCGGGGAACAGTTAAGCAGAAGAGCAATGTATGGCCTGGACAGAGAATAATTTGGAGTCAGACAGACTTGGGATGCAAATCCAGCTCTCCTGACATTAGGCAGTTTTGCATAGTGGTTAAGGAAGCAAGTGCTGAAATCAGAATACCTAGATTTGGCTCCACCACTTACTTAGCTGTGTTTCCTTGGGAAAGCTACTAAACCAATTGTGCTTCAGTTTCCTCAACTGTAAAATGGAAATAAGAGCACCTACTTCATAAGGTTACTGTGAGAGCTCAATAAATATTAGCTATACTTTATAGCTATACTTCTTCCAAATCTCAGTTTCTTCCTACGTAAAACAGGGCTAGTAATACCCATTCAAAAGGGAGGTTGTTGGGGCTGGCCCGGTGGCACAAGTGGTTAAGTGTGCGCGCTCCGCTTCATCGGCCCGGGGTTCACAGGTTCAGATCCCTGGCGTGCACCGACGCACTGCTTGGCAAGCCATGCTGTGGTGGCGTCCCATATAAAGTAGAGGAAGATGGGCACAGATGTTAGCTCAGGGCCAATCTTCCTCAGCAAAAAAAGAGGAGGATTGGCATCAGATGTTAGCTCAAGGCTGCTCTTCCTCACACAAAAAAACAAAAAACAAAAGGGAGGCTGTTGTGGACTAAGTGAGATAATGTCTGTAAGGCACTTAGCATAGTAACTAGTACAGAGAAGCAATCAATAAATGGTATCAAGGCTGGAGGGACAGAGGAGGAACACGATTACCGGGGAAGATTATCTATACTGTAAACACC
Organism: Ceratotherium simum simum; assembly: GCF_057802395.1. Classification (NCBI taxonomy): domain Eukaryota; kingdom Metazoa; phylum Chordata; class Mammalia; order Perissodactyla; family Rhinocerotidae; genus Ceratotherium; species Ceratotherium simum. The sequence continues at coordinate 7,071,083 of NC_141921.1, forward strand.
CTGAGGGTTGGACTGTTTATCTTGTTTACTAACTCAGGCCCTTACACAATACCTGTCACGTTGACTTTAGAGTTAGACAAACCTATTTGTGTTTAAATTCCAGCCAGGACACCTGCGAACTATGTGATTTTGGACAAGTTATTCAACCTTTCTGATCCATATTTTCCTCATTGATAAAACAGGGATAACAACAGTGCCTATCTCAGAGTTGCTGGAATTTAATAGAATGATGGGTGTAAAGCTATCTGTTCTTACCTTAGATGATGATAAAAAAAAAAAGTAAAGCAGATGCCTGCCCATGTATGTATGCATTACATAATATTTTTATAATTATCTACCTGTGGTGGCCGTGAGAAAGTGACTTGCAGACCTCCAACTACAGGGAAGGTAATTGACCAAGGCTCCATCTGCTGGACTGTGAAATGCATCATTGCGTTTGTACTGAGCCCATGCCTCCCATCGGCTGCCACCATCAATTACTGAGTGGCAGGAACACTAAGGCAGACCTATTTCTGGGAGACATGGAACTCCTCTGATGATTGTCTTTGGCTTAGAGATTTCCTGAGGCTTTGCCAAACCTTCCTCAGACTGCAAGGCAGCCTAGGGTGCTTCCATTCCAACCTTTTCTCCCTCTCTCCTTCACTTAGGGTCAGACTTGCATGGCAGTCTGACAGCTCTCTCAGCCTGTTCCAGTTCCCTGCCTATTTTCTCTTACAGAGGAATTTCCCCTAATAGAATCCTTTCTTAGAGTCTTCAAGGACCCCAGACTAACACACCCTCCTTGGAAAAGGAGTACTTAAACATAATGAGCATGTGCTTTTTCAAATGCTGGAGTTCATGATGAGTTTATTTAAGTCTAGATATTAGCTGACTTTTATTTTGGAAGGAACAATGATTCAGAGAGGAGAGGAACACTGTAAAAGGTCTGACGCTCAGTCACTGACTTCTCCTACTCCTTCTCTCCTTCATCTTCCACAGAAGTTACCCCCAATAAATTTATTGCAGTTTATCTCTATCTTGGTATCTGCTTCCTGGAGGACTCAAACTGGTACAGCCATCAGAGGGAGAGAATTCCTGGCTCTCAAAAAGTGTTCTGGGGTCAGCCCGGTGGCGTAGTGGTTGAGTTTGCGTGCTCCACTTTGGTGGCCCGGGGTTTGCGGGTTCGGATCCCGGTCGCGGACCGACGCACCACTCATCAAGCCATGCTGTGGCAGCCTCCCATATACAAAATAGAGGAAGATGGGCACAGACATCAGCTCAGAGCTAATCTTCCTCAGCAAAAAGAGGAGGATTGGCAATGGATGTTAGCTCAGAGCCAGTTTTCCTCACACACAAAAAATGTGTTCTGTCCAGAACTAGGGAGAAAAGCAGGAGTCAGGGTGGATGAGGGTGTGTGTGCAGATGGGATCTCAGCACCACTTCCCATTTGGCCTCCAAAACAGGACTTTTAAAGTGCCTGGAGATCAGTATATTCAAACTTGAGAGTTGAAATAAGCCAAAATTAAATTCTTCAAATTCATTGAGCAAGGTCATCAGTGACATAAAAAATGACTATATAGTTTAGTAAATTAGAGGTCATTATTGGATGATGTTCTGGGAGACAGAGCACAATCAAAGCTGTGCAAAACTTCACATTCTTTTGCCTTGGGTTTTAGTCCTATTTTATTAGGCCCAGGCAATAAGGTTAGGGAAATGACTCTCACAACCAATTGCCAAATGACTTTCATTATTCTACTCTATTGCCACCACCCAAAAAACATCCCTTAAACCCCTGAGGGAAGGAAGAAAAGACAGATAGAAGGCAACTAATACAAGTGGCAAGGTAAGAATCCTCTTGTACCCTTTATGAATGTCAAGGCTGGCTGGCTCCTGGGATAGGCAACCAGTGCCTCTGGCAGATAGCAGAGAGCTTTATTGAGGAAGCCTTGCAACACAGCCATGTGTTCTACTTGCTGTCCCATTTGCTCCAGGAGCTGGGGGTGTGCAAGATATCCCAATGCCACTGTAAGGTCTAATTAGATAAAATGAGCTTTGGGAAGTTTATCAATGGCCTAGATTCTGGCTCCCCAAATTCAGTCATGGTCAAGATAACCTGACCTTGGTGATCAGTCATTCCACAAAGAATATACAAGATATGAATGTTCTTATACTCATTTTGTAAAAGGAAAAAGTCATACTTTCACAGACATTTCTTGCTGTCTACAGAAGGGAACTTTGATTTCTTTTATTATTTGATATATATTTTGCAAAAATTAAGACGACATATATTAAAATTCAACACATGGTGTTCAAAATAGAAGCCTCATATCTCAGGACCAATTTTCCCGCTACATGTCACAGTGACATAGTCTCTTTGTATGTTATTGAGTGAATGAAGTGGCAAAAACTAAATTTGAGGCGCCAGCCCAGTGGCTTGGCAGTTAAGTGCGCGTGCTCCGCTACCGGTGGCCCGGGTTCGGATCCCGGGCGCGCACCGACGCACCGCTTGTCCAGCCATGCTGAGGCCGCGTCCCACGTACAGCAACTAGAAGGATGTGCAACTATGACATACAACTATCTACTGGGGCTTTGGGGAAGAAAAAAAGGAGGAGGATTGGCAATAGATGTTAGCTCAGAGCCGGTCTTCCTCAGCAAAAAGAGGAGGATTAGCATGGATGTTAGCTCAGGGCTGATCTTCCTCACACACACACACAAAAAAAACCAAACTAAATTTGAATTTATGTCTAACTCCCAAACCCATTTTCTTTTCACTTGGCCAAGATGTACTTATAAGCAATCCTTTCTCAATCCATGCAAATTATTCTGTGAGAGAAATAAATACTGGTAAGTAAAATAGAAAGCTGTCATTTTTATGCAAAGCTAAAGCACAGACTCTCCATAAATGTTAAATAATAATGGCAGTAATCCACTAGTGGCAGTGTGCTTGGAATTTACAGTGTCAACAGAATCCCATGGGGTAGAAAAGACTATTAAAGTATCAAATCTATACATTTTCACATATGTTCAGATAATAGAGCTCCTAGAACTCACAGTGCTCTTTGCAAAACATCACGGATTACTGACAGCTAATATCATTACATAAACTAGAAATTATTTCACTAGCAGACACAGCATGATGTAATGGGAAGGAGCAGGCTTTGAAGTCTCACAGATCTGACTTTTCCATTCACTAGCTTGTGACCTTGAGTAAGTTAGTTAACCTTTCTGTGCCTCTGATCTCTCATCTGAAAAATGGGGAAAGCAAATCCCTGTTTCAGGGTTGTTAAGAATTACTTTTGACATATGTAATGTTTACACCTTGACTAATGGTAGCTATAGGTCCATAATTCCATATCCAAAATGCTTGGAGCCAGATTTGTTTCAGAATTAGGAATTTTTTTTTGGATTTAAAAAATGTAATGTGGGACATATATAAGTAACACCCCCAGCCAAGTTTGAGGTAGTACCCTATAATCCAACACTTTTATATTTCTGTTGAGTTTGTACCAAATTTATTAAAAACAGACTTGTTTTCAAACCATCTTGAATTTAGTTGGGGTTTTGGACCTGTGGATAAAGGTTTGTAAACATGTATTATTATTTGAAGATCATATGACTACTATGTGTATGTATATGTCTCCATAGCTTAAGAAAATATGTATTTTTAATGAGGGATGCTGCTGGTGCCATACCCAAATCCTTTTTACCAGTTAATGCACCCATCCTCCAGCTGCTGCCAGTGTTGGCTGATAATAAGGCACAGTTGTCCCCTTTCTGGAAACTTGCCCTCAACCAGACAGGAGCCGTCTCTCTTGGGGGTGAAGGAAGTGGGGAGAAGAACTGTCAATGAGTGTCTGACGTAGTCTCTTGTCTCAAGAGACTGATTTTGGGGTACAGTTCTTGTTTCAGAGTTTCTTCTGGGATGAGACTGAAGCTAGTCTTCGAATCCACACTCTTCCTTAGTTTTTCTCCCCTCTCCTGTGCTGCTTCTCTCTCTCCTCTTTTCCTACGAGCAAATCCCTCACTAAGTCACTTGAACCAGAATCCCTATCTCAGGGTCTGCTTCTAGGGAACCTAACCTGGTGCCAAGAGTGGTCCTACAAAGCAGACCCCAAGGATGGGATTCTGGAGTTGGATCACACAAGGATTGGACGGCAACGTGGTAGATGGAGTATGAGATTCCCTGGCATACTGTAAATGTAGTTGCAAAGACTTTCACCTGTAGTGAATTGGGGGAGGATACAGATGGAAGGAAGAGGATGCTCAGTCTAACTGGTGCAGTGTCTGAGTTGCTTGAAGGATATATGAGAAATAGCAACTATAAGGATTGAGGAAGTGGTGACTGTTGCTAGAGCCATTGACTAAAAGATGAAAGAAAATGACAGGCTCAGATCTATTAATCAACAATTTAAAGCAAAGAACCTCACTGTTAGCATTTAAAGAGACCCTCATCGGGCCGGCCCCGTGGCTTAGCGGTTAAGTGCGCATGCACCGCTGCTGGCGGCCGGGGTTCAGATCCCGGGGGCACACTGAGGCACTGCTTCTCCGGCCATGCTGAGGCTGCGTCCCACATACAGCAACTAGAAGGATGTGCAACTATGACATACAACTATCTACTGGGGTTTGGGGGGAAAAATAAATAAATAAAATTATTAAAAATAAAAACAATAAAGAGACCCTCATCTTTTGTAGCCAGCGATCAGAGATAGTTAATTATCAGGCAGAATTGTAGGAATGGGAGAACCTTAGACAAGGCTGAATTCTCTGTGTGGGAGAGTCTTCCCATAAAAGTTAGGTCCTGATAGGGAAGAAGTAGGACCCTGAGGTTTGGGGTGAAGATTTGTAGGTAGATGCATTTGAGAAGCTTGAATCTCAAGATTCCTCTGAATCCTCTGGGCCTATAGGAATGACCCATTGTCTCAGGTAGGAAGATAAAGGCCCATCCCTCCCCTCTTTCTTTTTTTTTTAAAGATTTTATTTATTTTATTTTTCCCAAAGCCCCAGTGGATAGTTGTGTGTCGTAGCTGCACATCCTTCTAGTTGCTGTATGTGGGACTCGGCCCCAGGATGAACGGAGAAGTGGTGCCTTGATGCGCACCCGGGATCCGAACCCGGGCCACCAGCATCGCAGCGCGCGCACTCAACCACCAAGCCACAGGGCCGGCCCACCTCCCCTCTTTCTAGGTACCTTATAAGACAATGGAAATCCTCCTCAGCATCAGCCCTGATTTCTCCTCCTGGCCACCAGACCCATCACTAGGGTCAGATAGCCAACAAGATTATATCCCAAAGTAGCTATAGCACCTGACTTACATGTAATGGCAAGTACCAGGAGATTATGCCTGACGGCTGGATAATTGGGGGTGGAATTTTTTTTTTTTTGGTGAGGAAGATCAGCCCTGAGCTAACATCCATGCTAATCCTCCTCTTTTTGCTGAGGAAGACCGGCTCTGAGCTAACATCTATTGCCAATCCTCCTCCTTTTTTCCCCAAAACCCCAGTAGATAGTTGTATGTCATAGTTGCACATCCTTCTAGTTGCTGTATGTGGGACGCAGCCTCAGCATGGCCGGAGAAACGGTGCATGGGTGTGCGCTCGGGATCCGAACCCCGGGCCGCCAGTAGCGGAGCGTGCGCACTTAACCGCTAAGCCACGGGCCAACCCTTGGGGGTGGAATTTAAAGCTGGATAAGGGAGAGTTCATCAATATCAGGGCACTCTGCTGTGACACAGGATTTAGCACTCTGCAAGGGCCCCAAGAGATGGTTCTATACACTGCTGGGATGGCTCTGTGAAGCTTGAAAAAAGTGACAGCCCACACCCACATGAAATAAAGTAGACATGCCAGAACTGCTATGGCAAACTGTGGTAAAAGGAATCAAAAGGTTCAAAGAAGTGGGCCTGCTATAATGCGTCTATTATCTAAAAGTAAAAAATCCATCAGTTGATAATGCTTCTTAGAAGGGCCTGGAGGACACTCCATTTGTCGAGGCAACAAGAAATGCACTAGTTAGGGAAAGTACTAGCATCACTGAGACTCTTACAGCAGCTGTTAAGTCAGGACTGATGGTAGGAGATGGGCTCCCTAGTAGCAATGGGGATAAGATCTCAGACTAGCAGAGACCAGGTAGCAGTACTTAACCATCAGAAGGAGGGTGGACTTAATGTCAGAATGGTAGCCAGGAGGGTCTGGCCAACAGGGATTTTGGAGATGGCTCAAGGAATGTGGTGTTCTTAGGGCCAAGATAGATGGGCTGCCCATTATATATAATTAAAAGAATGAATGAGCAGTCAAAAAGACAAATACTGTATGATTCTACTTCTATGAGGCATCTAAAGTAGTCACGTTCATTGAAACAGAAAGTAGAATGGTGGTTGCCAGGGGCAGGGAGAAGAGGAAAATGGGGAGTTTCATGGCGATAGAGTTTCAGTTTTGCCAGATGACAAAGTTCTGAAGATCTGTTGCACAACAGTGTGAATACTCTTAACACCACTGAACTATACACTTAAAAATGGTTAAGATGGTAAACTTTATGTGGTGTGTTTTTTTTTTTTTACCACAAATTAAAATTAAAAACAAAACAAAACAAAAAGAATGACTGAGAAGGCTGAGACCAGCTACCCCACTGGAAAGTCACAAATCTGCCTGTTGTCAGATCCAGAAGCCATCAACTGAAGGAGACCAGGTTCCCCTAAGGAAGGACCCTATGTGTGTGTGTATATATAGATATATATATATATATATCTATATATACACACAGCAAGTATATATATAGTAGTGATTCCCCTAGTCCTTGCCAAAAGAGATATGTGGGCACTTATTCAGATAACTCTACACTAGAGTAAGGAAATTACCCAGATCTTTCTAGAGTTGTTGGATACAGGGTCCAAGTTAACACTGATATGTGGGGACCTAAAGCATTATCTTCGTCCCCTTATTGGAATAGGAGCATATGTGAGTTAGGTAATAAATGAAGTCTTGGGCCAGGTCTGTCTCACAGTGGTTCCTTCTACTAGGACCTACCCAGTTATTTCCCTGTTCCTAAATGTATGACTGTAATGGCCATACAAAGAAATGGCAGAACTCTCACATTAGTTCCTTGACCTGTAGAAAAAGAGCTACTAAGTAGTAGTAAGAAAGGCCAGGTGGAAGCTCCTGAAACTGTTCCTTCACAATGGCCAAGATAATAAATCAAAAACCTGTCACATTTTAAGGGAGTAGCAGAGTTTAGTGCCTCCCTCAAAACCTTAAAGAATGCAAGAGTGGTGGTCCCTGTCATATTCCTATTTAATTCATCAGTCTGGCCTCTGCAAAAACTGATGGATCATGGCAGATGACAAGTAGACTAATGCAAACTTAATCAACTAGTGGCTCCAACTACACCTGCTATGCCAGATGTGCTATCTTTCTAAAGGAGATTAGCATGCAGCCATTGATCCAGCAAATGTGTTCTTTTCCACACCTATCTGGAAAGAGGATCACATAGGATGGGCAAGAGTACACATTCGTGATCTTTCCCCAGTGTCGTGTTAATTCACACGCTCTCTGTCATAATACAGTCCAAAGGGATCTGAACTATTTGAACATTTTGCAGAACATCATATTGGTCCAGTATATCAATATCATCATGTTTTTTTTTTTTTTTTTGGTGAAGAAGATGAGCCCTGAGCTAACATCTGCCAATCCTCCTCTTTTTGCTGAGGAAGACTGGCCCTGGGCTAACATCCATGCCCATCTTCCTCCACTTTATATGGGACGCCGCCACAGCATGGCTTGACAAGCAGTGCATCGGTGCGCACCCGGGATCCGAACCGGCTAACCCCAGGCCACTGCAGCGGGGCGCACGCACCCAACCGCTTGTGCCACCAGGCCGGCCCCTCAATACCATCATGTTAATCAGATGTGATAGGAAGTAAGTGGCAAGCACTCTGGATGCCTTGGTAAGGCACATGCACTCCAGAATGTGGGGAAGAAACTATACAAAGATTTAGAGGCCTACCATATCAGTGAAGTTTTTAGGGGTTCGGTGATCTGGAGCATTCCAGGACATTCCCTCCAAAGTAAAGAACAAGCTATTCACAATGCACCCCTTACCACCAAGAAGGAAGCACATTTGGTAGGCCTCTCTGGGTTTTGGAGGCAGCATATTCCGCACTTGGAAATACTGCTATGATCCATTTATCAGTGGATACAGGTTGGTACTTTTGATTGGGGCCCAAAGCAAGAAAGGACTCTGAAAGATCAAGGTTGAGGTATGAGCAACAATGCTGCTTGGGCTGTATGACTCGACAGATCCCATGATACTTGAGCTGTCTGGAGTAGAGAATGACACTGTGTGAAACCTCTTGCCACCACCTGGCTCAAATATTTGGTCATTCACATTTCTAAATTTAATGGATTCAAGTTTACCTAGTATGTGCTTACCATATGCCAGGCCCTGTCCTGGACACTGAAGATACAAAGATGTAGTAAAACCTATTCCCTCTTCCCATATAGCTCAGAGTCTATTTTACTGTATTTGCATGCTATTTGATTCATCCATTCCCCTCACTGCCCGGCATTTGCCAGGATTTAGGTAGTAACAAAGAGGAGCCAAATGGGGAGAAATCTAGAGAACAATTCTATTAACTAAAAACATACTACATTACAAAAAATAAATAAATAAATAAAATAAAAAATAAAAACATACTACAAATTGGGCCAAGACCATCAAGATTTGATTTGAAGAAGCCATATTAGTCATGCTTTAACAATAAAAACTCACTGAGTGCCTACTATGTGCCACACACTTCATATACATTATTTTCCCCATCAATTCTGCAAAGTATTGTCATCTCTCACTCTCCACAAGGGAAAACTGAGGTTTAGGAAGTTAGGTAAATCATCCAAGTCACCCATGGAGTGATAGAGCTAAGATTTGAAAGTAGGGCCACTGCTGGTACCTCAAATCCTCTTACCATTACACCATACTATCTTCATGCCTATTTCCAGTGATCCAGAGTAGTCTGAAAATACCTTGATCTATTCCAATTCTTCATTTAACATTAAATTCCCATTTGAACCTCTCTAGTGACAGCGAACTCTTCAAAGCAGTCCTTTTCATCGATGATCAGGTGATTCTTGGAGAGGAAATTCAAATGTTCTCTCTAGGATCATTTAGTTGCAAGGAACACTCAAGCTAACTTAAACAGTAATGGGGGCAGAGGGAGGTGTTTTAAGAACACAGAAATCTCATTGGCAAGTTAGCAACCCAGAGACAGGAAAACGACAGCTAGGCATCACAGGGACAAGAATTTTGAAGCCATTTTCTGAGGCTGTTTTCTCTTTAGGGTTGTATAGCTTATCATTTCTGCTTCATTCTTACCAGCTTCCACTGCTTGCACATGGCTTAATATTAGTACTCTAGCCCCTCCTGCTTTACCTTTCAGCTCGAGGATCCATTGTCATCTGACTTAGTCTTTTTTTAAGCACAAAATCCTTAGAAACAAATGGATTGGCCCAGCCTAACCTATGGATTGGATCTCAGATCAGTGTTCTACACTATGCAATATATGTACTTTTGCATCTGGGTTATTTCACTAAGCATGTTTTCAAGTTTCATCCTTCTTTTAGCATGTATCAGAATTTCATTTCTTTTTAAGGCTGAATAATATTCCATTATATGTGTATACAACATTTTGTTGATTCCTTTATCTGTTGATAGACATTCGAGTTGTTTTTACTTTTGCTATTGTGAATAATGCTGCTATGAATGTGGGTGTACAAATATCTGTTCAGGTCTCTGCTTTTGGGTATATACCTAGAGGTGGGATTGCTGGATCATATGGTATTTGTTTAATTTTTTGAGGAACCACTATACTGTCTTCCTCAGTGGCTGCATCATTTTACATTCCTACCAACAAGGCACAAGGGTTCCAATCTCTCCACATCTTTGCCAACACTTCTTTTTTTAAAAAAAATAACCATCCTGATAGGTGTGAAGTGGTAGCTTATTGTGGTTTTGATTTGCATTTCCCTGATGATTAGTTATGTTGAACATCTTTTCATGTGCTTATTGGCTATTTGTATATCTTCTTTGGAGAAATATCTATTCAAGTCTTTTGCTCATTTTTTATTTAGGTTTTCTATTGTTGTTGAGTTGTAGTTATTTATACATTGTGGATATTAATTCCTTATGCGATATGTGATTCGCAAACATTTTCTCCCATTCTGTAGGTTACTTTTTCACGCTCTTACTAGTGTACTTTGATGCATGAAAGTTTTTAATTTTGATGTAGTCCCATTTATTTTTTCGTTTGTTGCCTGTGCTTTTGGTGTTATATCCAAGCAATCATTGCCAAATTCAATGTCGTGAAGCTTCCTCCTATGTTTTCTTCTAAGAATTTTATAGTTTTAGTCTTACGTTTAGGTCTTTGATCCATTGAGTTAATTTTTTGTCTATGGTGTAAGGTAAGAGTCTAACTTCATTCTTTTGCAATATGGATATCATTTTCCCAGTACCATTTGTTAAAAAGATCATCCTTTCCCCACTGAATGGTCTTGGCACCCTTGTCAAAAATCATTTGACCATACACGTAAGGGTTTATTTTTGGGCTTTCTATTCTATTCCATTGGTCTACATGTCTGTCTTTATGCCAGTACATTGTTTTGCTTGCTGTAGCTTTAATAAGTTTTGAAATCAGGAAGCGAGTCCTCCAACTTTCTTAACTGTTTCAAGTATTCAGGGCCCCTTAAGATTCCATATGAATTTTAGGATGGGTTTTTCTATTTCTGCAAAAAACTTTGTTGAGGTTTGATAAGAATTGCATTGAATCTGTAGATCACTTTGGGTAGTATTTACATCTTAACAATATTAAGTCTTGCGGCCGGCCCCGTGGGTTAGTGGTTAAGTGTGTGCGCTCCGCTACTGGTGGCCCGGGTTCGGATCCCGGGCGCACACCGACGCACCGCTTCTCCGGCCATGCTGAGGCGGCGTCCCACATACAGCAATTAGAAGGATGTGCAACTACGACATACAACTATCTACTGGGGCTTTGGGGAAACAAAATAAAGGAGGAAGATTGGCAATAGATGTTAGCTCAGAGCCGGTCTTCCTCAGCAAAAAAAGAGGAGGATTAGCATGGATGTTAGCTCAGGGCTGATCTTCCTCACAAAAAAATAAATAAATAAATCAAACTGTTAAAAACAAACAAACAATATTGTCTTCCAATCCATGAACATGGGATTCCATTCCATTTATTTATGTCTTAATTTCTTTCAGCAATGTTTTGTAGTTTTCAGTGCACAAGTCTTTTGCTTCCTTGGTTGAGTTTATTTCTAAGTATTTTGTTCTTTTTTATGCTATTGTATTATAAATGGAATTGTTCTCAATTTCTTTTTTGTTGATGTATAGAAACGCTGCTGATTTTTGCATGTTGGTTTTGTATCCTGCAACACTGCTGAATTCGTTTACTAGTTCTAACTTTGTGGACTAGTTTGATTTTTAAACACAGAAAAAGTGTGGCTGCAGGATAAATTCAAGTTTATAGAATAATTTTCTTTGACAAGCTATGCCTAAAAGGTAGCAAAATTTTGAAAAGAACCACCACTGTCGAGGAGATCAACATGTGTAACCTAAAATTTTGTCCAAATACTGCCATCAAAGATCCTGTCCGAGGTATGCAAAATATCCAATTATTAAGTTTATAAAAGTTAACTCCTGAATATATACAAAAATTACAAATCCTACTTCAAAAAACCCTCAAAGCTGAATAATTCTTAAGATAGGTTTGACTTTCAGGCTAATATTGAGTGATATTTGATGAGACTATCTGTCTAGAGGCCACATACACATAATTTTCATTTCAATACACATTTGTTGAGTGGTGTGGGGTGATGTTTAGAGTTTAGACTCTGGAATTTGATAGACCTAGATTAGAATCCTGGTTCTCCCACCAATCAGTTGTGTGACCTTTGGCAACTTCCCTAAACCATTTTTTGTTCCTCTTTAAAAGTAGGATTATAATATCTGCCCCACTGGACTGTTTGCAAGTTAAATGAAATAACTTTTTTTTTTGTGAGGAAGATCAGCCCTGAGCTAACATCCATGCCAATCCTCCTCTTTTTGCTGAGGAAGACTGGCCCTGGGCTAACATCTGTGCCTATCTTCTTCCACTTTATACGGGACGACGCCACAGCGTGGCCTGACAAATGGTGCCTCAGTGCATGCCCGGGATCCGAACCCAGGCCGCCAGCAGTGGAGTGCGCGCACTTAACTGCAACGCCATGGGGCCGGCCCCTAAATGAAATAACTCTGTATTCAACTTAGTGTTATTTATTATGATCATGAGTAGACTACATGTTGGGCACTATGCTCGATGTTGGGGATAAAAGATGTATGACACACCATCTGCCATCAAGGTACTCATGATCTAGATGGGAAAAGTATAAAGAAAATTAAAAAATCTTAATATTGTACTATACTAAAAATATGTGCAAAGGAATGGAAGCTTGAAACAGAATGGTATGTTGGGCATAAGTGAAAGGCTATGGCATGCTCAGATATGAAATTTAGATAGTTTTGGCTCCTGTGTAGAGGATGGATTAGAGGGAGTGAATCATAAGCAAGATCAATAAGGAGGCTATGATAATCCAGGCAAACTCTGTGGCAGAGCAATACAGGTTGAACAGGAGGGTGGCAGTGTAGAATGGAGCCTTGCTATGCCTAGAACCATGAGCTCCTTTCTGCCACGGCTTGGGAGATAAGACATTTTAATCATTTTTCATCTTCACTTTAATCATTTAGGGGGTTCTAAGAAACCCTGTTTGACTCAGGCACCATTTCACAGAGGAGGAAACAGGCTCAGAGAGCAAGGCCATCATTGCACTCTTACAGAGGCATTATTCACATTGTATTCTATGAAAATGGCACCCCTAGAATACAACAAATATGAATGGTGACCCCTGGAGTTGTGCACTGCAGCAGCCCTGTTGGGAAGGTTATAGCTTGGTAAGTAATGGAACTGATCAATCTAAAAACCTGTGTATTTCCTACTATACCATACTATGTCTCATCATGATATTTTATTTAAGGATATATAGCATACTTAAGAGTTAAACACCAAATTAAAACAAACAAATAAATCAAATACATCCCAATATGGGTTTCCACAAGAACCTGATAGGCTTATTAAAATTAATTTAATGGAATCCCGTAAACATTACTTAACAACAAATCAAGGTGCTTCATGTATTCTTAAACCATTACTTAATAGTAAAAAAAAGGATAAAACAAATATAAGGTCCCAACTATTTACTATGGGCTTCCCCAAAACAGATAAATGAGGAGCTTTACAGAAACTGAAAGGACTGACAAAAAAACCAAAAACTTGAGGGACTAACCACAAAAATTAAGACCACAAATCAATTTTCTGCAGACATTTCTTGAATTATCCCAAAATTTTAAGATGAATTTCCCCAGAAAATGTTTCTACAGTTATCTTGGCAATACATAACCTTAGTAAGAAGTACATATTTAGTAACTACTTCATCCATTAAAAAAACCACATAATTCATATTTATACCAAGAACACTACAATTTACAAAAGTTTCACCCATACTCTTACCTATACCTACTCACTCTGAAAGCAGGAACATTTCTTTGGGTTGAGTCAGGATCTTAATATGCTTTGTCGAGGAAAGGGAAAGGTATGAAAATACAAAACAAAAAAGAATATTGGCTCATTGCACACACGAGAGGCTAGTCATTAAGAGTTGTTGTCACCAGGATAAAAGGAGATATTAACCAGAGCTCCTCTGGGTGAGTGGTTAAAATGTGATCAAAAAGAAAAAAGACGGGCCAGCCCAGTGGCGTAGTGAAGTTTGCAAGCTCTGCTTCGGTGGTCCAGGGTTCGCAGGTTCGGATCCTGGGTGCGGACCTATGTACCACTTATCAAGCCATGCTGTGGCGGCATCCCATATAAAGTAGAGGAAGATGGACATGGATGTTAGCCCAGGGCCAGGCTTCCTCAGCATAAAGAGGAGGATTGGGAACGGATGTTAGCTCCGGACTAATCTTCCTCACACACACACACACACACACACAAAAAAAGGAAAAAGTGGAAGAAATATATACACACACACGTTTTTTGGTATTGATAAAAACAGACATCTCTGAAAAGATGATAAAATCACCTCTTTGAGAATTTTCAGAAATGAGATTCACAGAACTGTGGGAGTAGAAGAAACATTAAGATTTTAAAACATTTCATTTGACTGATGATGAATTTCAGAGTGGTTAGGTGACCTGCCCAAAGTCACATAGTTAATGCCAGAGTCTGGACTAGGACCCAAGTCTCCTGACTTCCATATAAGTGCTCATTTTTTCATTCATTATACTATCTCTTATATGTCTCTAACCACTTCATGTCCTCCTAACTGTCTCTGCCCTACAATATGCCCCTTGGAGACAGTCAGAGGAATAGAATTCTAGACTATGTAGACTGTAGAGCTACTGATCTAACAGTGGATGAAACATTATTTCAAATAATGACTGGGCTGAAATTCACTTGGGGGTGGGGAGTAGAGGGGAAATACAAAAGGAAATTCTGTAGACAACAATAAGAGAAGCATAAGAGGAAATAATCCTCTTTTGTTATTTTGTTACTTTATTTTATAGTTAGGTCCATATATTATATAAAACAGGAAAAATGAACAAATTTATAAAATGAGGTTTCTGGATAAAAAAACACAAGACCTTTGCCTTTGTGTCTATAGATCTCTTGATATGTTGTTGGTCTTGTACTTTAGATATCACATAAAGATATCTAGCTTGAAACAAAAGTTGATATGCTGCAAGGTTAAGCCATAGTTTGATGATGGGCCAGGAAATGATAAATTTTCTAAATCTTATCCTTAAATATTGGCTATAACAAATGTTGATATAGCAAAACGCCAGCTTTTATCCTCAGACAGCAAGAGGGAAACTTGAATGAATGAATGCAATTTACCTCCAAGTCCTCTGAAAGGAGGTGAAAAAATAAATACTGTATTTTATCAGTGGTTCCCCCAAAGCATTACTCTAAGCATGCAGGAAGATACTGTGAGCAGCTACAATAGTAAGATCCAATCCAGAGGTAGGTTCAAGGCCAAAGAGTAGGAGAGTAGTTGAAGAAATCCTCCTGGGGCCACTACCATTTCACAGAATCCCCATTTGTGCTAGGGGATGAGTCTATGGCCTATTTTTTTCTCATTCAAAAGGACATTCCCAATTTCAACCTTGCTGAGAAAGAGGCATTTTTGCACCTGCTTTTAAGAACAGCTAGGATACAAGATAAGGCTGGCATAAAATTATTTAGCAAGCACATGCTAGCTATTCCAGTTTGAAATCTACTGTAAAATCAAGGGGGAAATAAAAATTTGGAGATGGAGCTGCTGTTCCTCAAGATGAGGGAACAAAGTCTCACAAAAAGAGGGATTAGGCACTCACTTAACTCTTTACGGAGAAATCCTTCTCAGGCTAGGTGCAAGATGAGAAAGAGCATTACCAGAGGCTGACCAGGCCATTTGGAGACCAAAAGGAGAGGAGAAGAAAAAGGCATTTAGGAAGAAAGCTAGTAGAAGAAATTCTTCTGGGTCTGACTAGCTAAGCGAATCTAAGGCAACTACACCCAAGATATGCTAACCATTACACCAGCATGAAGCTCGTAGCAAAATATCTCAAGACATTTCAAACTCAGAGAAATGTATGAAAAATGTTAGCCAAGCAAATTAAAACCAAACCTCCAACGGTAAAGTCTCTTTAGAGTTGAAATCCAAGATACTCACTTTTCATTAATTCTGTGCATTATTAGAAAAAAATAAAAAGTAACAAACGTAAAGATTTGTTTTATTTCTACCGGGGGAAGGAGGAGGATAAATAGAATGTTTTCCAATTTGCTCTCCACTGTATACACACATACCCACACACAAACATACACATACACACACCAAAAATACCCCAACAAAAAAAAAAAAAACAAAAAAACAAGAATCAAAAACCAAAACACCCTCAAACTGCACCAATACTTCGTATTTTGACCAAAAGAACAGATCCTGGGAGGAAGTGCAAAATGCAAAATCAAATGACCAAAAAATGCTGAACAAACAGCATTATTAATATACAAAATATTCATATTACTGAACTAGTAACAGTTGATGTTCTCCGTGTCTGTAAAACTTTGGAACCACATAGCTGATTTGTTAAATCTAGTCCATGCCAGCTTCCAAAAACCAGAAAAGATTTTAGTTAGCTTCATTCTTTGATGCCTCATCAAAATTTTCTACGAGATCTGAAAAAAAAAGTAAATGAGTTAAAGATACAAAAAAAAGAAAAAGAGGTAAATGAAATTCCTAACTTCTAAAATAAAAACAATAAAAACAAAATTGTTGCTACTAGAGTTAGCCTGAAAACATACGGGACAAGAGGCAGAAATGAACTGGTGGCATTTCACTAATATGTTTCATTTATTTGCTTAAAACAGTAATCCTAAGGAAACGTTAGTCTTTTTTTCTGTGCAAACTATTAAAGTGAACGACATTTTCATGTCAATCATAATTCCCACAGAAATGTTATAACAATAACTATGCAAATTTATAATCACAGTGAATCCAATAAATGCAGGCAGCAGAGCTTTGTGTGACAATTTCTGATTCTAAGTTCTAAATAGGAAGGCTTTTATTCTTTTTCATTAGATCGTATCCACATCACTGTGAATCAATTTAAATTCATGAGCTAACCATCAATAAAAAACTGAAAGTCATTGTGTAATGAATTAAATGAGACAAACAGGATGCTAAAATCTTAAAACTAAAGAAATGTCACTTACCAGGAACATCATCATCCTCCTCATCAATGTCTTCTGGTTTTGGTGCTTTGCTATCCAACACTACAAAAAGTTTATTTTAAAATTAGTCATTGAGAACAAAGACCTTTACAGAACACTTATAATGCCATATTTTTTACTTAATACTACAATCAATAAAACTTTAACTTTATTAGATATACACTAAATACAGCTGGCAATTTCAATGGGCAGTAAAATTTACATGCAAAATGGAATAATTCAGATGAGTTTGAATAAAAAGACATTATGGTTAATTTAGTCTCTAAATCAAAAATCAATATTCAAGATTTTTTCCATCTCTTTTGGTATAAGAAGGTATCTAGCTATGGCAGTATGAGCAGTGAAATAATAGGCTCTTTGATTTTTAGGGGTGACAAGACACATCTGAAACCAGCACTATTTTGGAAATTCAGAACTTATGGTTGCTGCATACAACAGTATTGTACAATCAACAATATTAAACAAAAATATAGTTCTGTGATAACACTATCTTCTTGTTGTCATTAGTCAGAAGTGAATGTCAAATTAACTGTTTATAAAATGTGGCCTGCAGATCCTGACACTTTCCCTTTACATAATTACCTCTCAACTCTATATTACTACCAAAATGTATCCGAATATTCTATATGCCACACTGCATAATTATTAGATAAACAAACTCAAAAATTTATGAATGGGCCGGCCCCATGGCTTAGCGGTTAAGTGCCCGTGCTCCGCTGTTGGCGGCCCGGGTTCGGATCCCGGGCACGCACCAACGCACCGCTTCTCCGGCCACGCTGAGACCGCGTCCCACATACAGCAACTAGAAGGATGTGCCGCTATGACATACAACTATCTACTGGGGCTTTGGGGGAAAAAAAATTAAAAAAAAAAAAATAAAAAATAAAAAAAAAATTTATAAAGCATACAAGTAACGTTATAAAAAGTAAAATTTACATACAGGCACATCTTTCCAGTGTAAAATGGGACACGTTTTAAATCATTAGGTTCTTTAATTAAGGTGGGGAGGGAAGGAGGTACTAAACTGAAATACCTACCTTGCCGAGGGAACTGTTCAGCTAATTTCCTAAGACTTGTTAAGCTGTCAGCACCAAGCTGACTTAATATTCCAGGTAGCATCTCTGTGATTGGTTTGGCTTCTGCATGACCAGTAATTGCAAAGGTGTTAGCAGAAAGGGAAGCTTGGACTTTGGGATTGTTGAAATGAATAACTGTCCCATCATCTTTAATCATGTTCACCTGTATGATCACGGAAGAAAAACTTCACATATTTGGTACAACTAAAAGCACTATCTATTTAAAAAACAATTTAACCAATTATGTTG
Source organism: Ceratotherium simum simum (assembly GCF_057802395.1). Lineage (NCBI taxonomy): Eukaryota > Metazoa > Chordata > Mammalia > Perissodactyla > Rhinocerotidae > Ceratotherium > Ceratotherium simum. The sequence continues at coordinate 7,089,249 of NC_141921.1, forward strand.
TTTTACTTGGTAGTTATGCAATCCCAAGGTAGTAATCATCTAAGCAGTGGATACGGGTGGAAAAAGACTCTAGCAACAAAGTAAAATGATATAGATGGCACAAATTACTAGGATGGTCAAGAAATAGTCATTTTATTATAGAATCTAGATTTTAAATTCAAAGACTTCTACTATGAGAAAGAAGTTCATGCCCACAGTTAGGAAAAAAATGGAATTACTAGCCAAGAATTGGCTTCTTAATGAAATTACCCACTGTCTTACTCAATTTATACTATCAAACTAAATCAGTACAGATACCATTTGGTGGGTTAGCATCTTATTTAGGGGACAGGTTGTAAGTAGGTAATAGTGTATGGTAAAAATAACCACTGGAAATCCATAAAGAACACTCAGAAATTTAATCAATCAGGTGTTGCACTCCTTTGAACACTTAGTAAATTTATAAAAATTTTAACTTGTTCTCATCATGTCATTCTTCATAGAGGATTTGCCAGTTCCTCTAATTCTTAAATGTAGCTTTTCAACAACCTGCAATAACCCTTGTAAAAGTCAAAAAAGCTCTCCCACCCACTTGCCTGGTCACCTGAATATGCTTTATCAATTCATAGGAAAACTTGAAAACCATCCTCACATTCTTTTTATAGCTTCTACCACTATGAATCGACTGTTTCAGATTTGATTTCATCCACTGCCTGGGACTTACTGAAAAGCAAGGTTGAACATGCGCTATTTAAAATATCTATTTTTCTCCCTCATTCGTGCACTTTCTTTCTGTGTTTTAGTAGAGCTAAATTTACATAAGTTAAATGTGTAAATAATGTGATTCCACTATGCAGTTGATTCCACTGGGAAGTTACCTTGGTGGTAACATGCTTATTATATAAAAAGGTTAGGAGGGTTAACTCTTGGCTACTTTAGAAGCATTTCATGATCCATCCAAAAACTGCCCTTGTCACAATCAAGCAGAGATGCTGAGTGTTCTCCATGGTCAGTGGAAGTGGGCTTTTCTTCCTCAGAGGTGATCACCACCACTGATAGACAGCACCAGAAAGGAAGGGGAAGAAAGGGGCTTCTAAATTTCAGGCAAGACCTGGAACACAGAGAAAATAAAGGCAAATCCCCTGGAAAATTGTAACTAAACCCCACAATTTCCCAAATTTTCTCTGACAAAAATCACTATTTCAATTCTATACCCTTCCCTCTCTCAGTATTATACTTACGGTTCTATTATGTATATTACACACAGTAAGCATTCAATCCAGCTGTTCTGAATAAATATCATCATGAGTTAAAAATTTATATTAACTTTATAAACAGATAAATTACATAATTCTTAGGGTAATTATAGTTTAGGTAGAAAAGTTTAATGTTAAAGTAGGTGAAAATCTGGGAGAGGAATGGCTTGAGAAGGAGGTGGCATAGTGGATATGAAATGGGATGTTGCTCTGGATCTACCCTAGAATCACATAATTTTAGTATAGGGAAAAAAAATAAAGACATGGTACAACTATATTTTCCAAATCACATAATTTAGTAAAGGATTTCTACAATATTTCCAGGTGTGAAAAGAGCCTCAAATATTGGAATTTGAGATATTTTTTATTTATAGACACTAAAGTCATAAGAGATTTGAAATCAATATTGTTCCAAAAAAGTCAGGCCATGTATTTGTTGAGCTTAGAGGTCTTCTAGTTCAAATCTCTTGTTGAAGAAATAAACACTAAACACGAGAGCCCTTGGTTAACCAACATTTCCAAGACAAATAGCTGGTTACATGTAAACCCAGGACTTGAACCTGCGTTTCTCAACTTTCTGTTTAGTTTCCTTCCTACGACATCATTCCCATTCTTAAAATGTTTATTTGCCTATAAAAATTCAATTCTGTGGCCCCATGAAAGCTTGCCAGAGAATTATTTATCTCTGAATATAGACTAAATGGAGAATGCAAAAGAAAAACAGCAGATATATGGATAATAATAAATAAATAAGAGGCTAAGGGCCAGCCCAGTGGCGTAGCAGTTAAGTTCGTGCGCTCTGCTTCGGCGGCCCGGGGTTCACAGGTTTGGATCCTGGGCACAAACCGATGCACCGCTTATCAAGTCATGCTGTGGCGGCGTCCCATATAAAGTAGAGGAAGATGGGCACGGATGTTAGCCCAGAGCCAATCTTCCTCATCAAAAAAGAGGAGAATTGGCAACAGATGTTAGTTCAGGGCTAATCTTCCTCAAAAATAAATACATAAATAAATAAATAAACAGAACAACATAAGTAATATTTAAAAAAAAAAATAAGAGGCTAAAATGGGGCCAAAAAGAATAAACACATTCATGAATTTTCCTTCTGTTCAAGCTTCTTTTCCAAAGGCTAAATGTTAAAAGTCATATTTTACATTCTGATGTAGGTCTTTGTAGTTTCAAATATGTTGTTTGAGTTTAGTGTAAAAAGCAATATGAATTCCATCTCAGACTGTGAAAGAGAAATAAATTTATTAATGGTTGTTTTAAATGGGGTTGTATAAAAGATGCAGCTTCATGAATAGAAAAGTCCAGAAATGGGTGGAGAGTTTAGTTAATTTTAGAATAGAGAGAATGAAATAACAAAAGTTAAAAAGGCCAGAATATTTTATTTCTATCTAACATTCCTTCCTCTCTACTGAGCAAATGACACGGTTATATAAGGCTCCTAGACACAAGCTATCAGAAACTATCAAAGGATGAATTGTTGGGCTGAGCAAGATCAGTTAGACACCTCCCTCACCCTTTTAGAGGCAAAAGAAGGGATAAGGAACTTAAATTTGCAAAGCAAATTGTATGCATTTCATATGGAGACTTCACTTCTTCCAGTGATTTTACTGCTGTTTGGTTTAAATAAGTCATACAATCTATATACAGTATAAGAACAAGGAGCAGACAAGTAAAAAGAGTATTAATAAACTAGCTACTATACCAGCACTCAGGTCCCTTTTTCAATCAATCAAACATCCTTTTTATGTCCAAATGTTTTTTCCACTTAACAGGTAGCTGAAGGTAAAGGATGCTACTTGAGCTATGGAGGAGGAGGCATTTTTGAGACCCCAGTCCAAAATGTCAGATGCCACTGCTCTTATTTTTTGCTCTAACAATACTGACATATCTTGTAGTTACCAGAAAATATTTTGTTCTCCCATGCCTAATGCATTTACATATGCTGTTTTCACTGTTTAGAAGAACCTTTTCCTGCTTCTCCACCTTGAAAATTCCCATTTATCCAAGACTTGGGTCAGATGCTTCTTTCTTTGTGAAAACTTAAGGTGGTTTATGCACCATCTGCACTTCATGGGTATTGCAATTATATAGAATTATCTTGTATAATTGTGTTTGTTAAGTCTTTGACCTTACTAGAAGGTGAACTCCTTGAGATGAGAGACCATGCCTTACTAGACATAGTATGCCCCCAAGTATCCAGCACATAACAGTCACTCAAATTTGCTGAATGAATGAACACCTCCTGTATAATTTATTCTAAAATCATAGATGCTGTCAGACCTCAATTCCCCAAATGTTAGATGAGGGGTCATCTCAAGGTTTAGAAATAGTACCAGTAGTGCCCCCAATGAAGACGTCCAGAACCTCCTGGGCTATATCTTTGGCCTGATTTTTCCTATCGTTCTGACCTTTCAGAATCAGCCTGAGTGCCCTACAGAATTCAGGGCCATTTTTAAGTTATTCCTGGCAACTGCTGGGTGGCCCCATTATGCTGCTATCAAAACCGTAACCTCTGCCTTCACTGGCTTCCCACTAGGTCATGTATATTAATCACGGCAGCCTTCTATCTAGTAAATCTGATGCTCACTTTATTCCTACACAGCAGTAAGTTTTTTATGGCTATCACAAAGATATACTTGACTCCATAGCTCTTGCTGATAACTGCCCTCTCAGTTCAGAGAGGAGGTTTAAATTCTTCTGCTATGTGATTTTTTCTTTTTGTATGCAAGTCCCCACTAGGTCAGCTAGCTGCAGTTCTGAGAATTGACAGTTGTTTTTTTGTATGTATGTATGTATGTATTTACTTATTTATCTATTTATCTATCTATTTATTTGCTGAGGAAGATTCACCCTGAGCTAACATCTGTGCCAGTCTTCCTCTATTTTGTATGTGGGTCACCACCTCAGCATGGCTGATGAGTGGTGTAGGTCCATGCCCGGGATCCGAACCCGCGAACCAGGGCTGCCAAAGCAGAGCGTGCCGAACTTAACCACTACACCACGGGACCAGCCCCTGACAGTTGTCTTAAAATCAAGTTTTACTGCCACTCCTTCCTGCATGTAGTGGCACTTAAATGTTTATCAGGAAACTCATCTTTCATTACCTTCCGCCTCTATCTTAATGGGGTGAAATAACAGACATTTTAAGAAAAAGGCATGTAAGAATAAGGCACATCTGGGGTTTTGTGAGGCTAAGCGTTGTCAAATTACAAAAGCCTGAGGATTACAGGCTTTGTGCCCACTCCCATAAGTCAGTATCATTCACATTCAATCCTTCCAAGCTCAGCACCTGCATAACCTATTATTGTTGATATGAGCTAAAGCTAACAGCTGTCATTAGACTATATGATATGCTGGGATCATTTTCTCTTATGCTCTGGTGGCAAGTCTGATGAAATGGATTCTCTACGGCTTTGCTATAGATAGTGTAAAATGGCATACCCTTTCTGAAAAGCAACTTGGCAATATGGATGAAGAATTCCAAAAATGTTCACGCTCTTTTAGCCAGTAACTACATTTCCAAGAATCTATTTGAAGGAAATCAGAGATGAAGATAAATATTTATGTATATAAAAGTCCAACGTGATTCTTTTATTACCAAAGCATTATAATGTAAATAAATAAAAAAAGGTTAAACTATGGGATACCCATATACTGCAATATATGTAGACATCTAGACTGTTGATTAAGAAGAGTTTTTTAATGATATGAAACAATTTTTATAACATAATGCTATTTGGGGAAAAAAAGAATTCCAAATTGTACATCTAGCTATAGTCTCAGATATGTTAAAAATATATGCATATAAAGATAGGAAAGAAATACAAGACTAATAGTAGTTATTTCTGGGTAGTGGGATTATGACTGAACGTTTAGTATCTTCTTCATATGTTCTGTATACCCCGAATTTTCCACAATGACAATATATTTTTATATTGATGGGGCAAAAAGGCTATTCTAAAAACAAAAGATGTTCATCAACAGATGAATGGATAAAATGTGGCATTATCCATACAATGGAATATTCTTCAGCTATAAAAGGAGTGAACTTCTGATACATGCTAAAACATGGACGAACCCTGAAAACATTAAGCTAAGTGAAGTAAGCCAGACATGAAAGGACAGATATTGAATGATTCCACTTACATGAAATATCTACAACAGGAAAATCCACAGACACAGAAAGTAGGTTAGAGGTTATCAGGCGCCGGGTGAGACGGAAACAGGGAGTTTTTGCTTAATGGGTATAGAGTTTCTGTTTGGAATGATGAAAAATTTTGGAAATAGATAATGGTGATGATTGTACAACATTGTAAATATAATTAATGCCACTGAATTGTACACTTAAAAATGGTTAAAATGGCAAATTTTATGCTATATATATTTTACCACAATAAAAAAATAGTAAAAAACAAAACAAAAAGCCAAAAAAGCAGGATCTTAGAAGACAAAGGCTGCTGTGGAATGATAAGGTGAATGGGACATGGTGCTTCCCTTTTACTCTCCTGTACTCAGAATTGTCTACCCATCAGCACTTGAGGTTCTAGTTGGAGAAGAAGGAACTGTGATAAGAGTCAATTAATAACTTTTGGTCCTCCTTCTGTACAAGTGGTTCAGGAAAAATAAGAACCAGGAAGAGAAAAATACAAACAGTAAAACTTATGTGTACAATTATGAAATTTACATTCCCAGCCCTAAGCTTTCTCCTGAGCTCCAGCTCCCTATGGCTAACTTCTTACAGAACAATCAGTACCTCTTAAACTTAATAGGCCCAAAACAAACTTATCATGGGAGTCAGCACACTATGAGACTCTTATAATCTACTGAAAACAGACTACTTGGTTAATAAGTAACCATTATACCCCACAATATGAGGCTGTAATGATAAATGTATTTATAGGAGAGCAATTTCAGCTAAGGGCAGTGGAAGTACAGAGAAAGGGTTGATTAATAGGCTTGGAAAGATTGGGAAGTTTCCATAGAGGCAGAATTATACCCTACTTAAGATAAAAGCTGTCCTCTGAGTGTAAGACTCTATGAAGCAAGTAGGCCATCTAAATCAGAGATTCAGATTTTTGGTGATGTTTCTTACCAAATAAATCTGATAAAATCAATTATCTCTGAGAAATGGAATAGATATTACTTAATTGTTGATAGACTTATGTTATCAGGGGAAGAAAGGTGACAGCACTGTCACTGTATTTCAACTAGATTACCAAATAAGAAGCACATCCAAATATCTTCAAATGTCAGAGAACATAAAACATTTTCAGAAATTTAGTTCTAGATTACACTCTCAGAGTTTGCCTAGGAATTCCTTCCTACAACCTGGTTATTTACTAGGCTTCTGTATGAAACAGTCTCTGACACTCCCCTGCCCTTGACTTTTTGACAGCTTTCGATTTCTCTGTCTTTGGCAACATATAAAAGAAATCTATATATGGTAATAATTTATTACACCAAATCAACAAACTAATGAATACAAAAAAGACCAGAGAAGCTTGTCTTAATCCAAATAGTCCTTCAGTTTTTAAATTTTCTAAATAGGATATAAATTAAGCTTTGAAAGGGGGAAAAAAATCACCAATACTGAGAGCCTAGAAAGTAAGCTTGGCAAAAATACTTGGCAAAAATGCATTCAATGAGTTTGTGAAACCCATCACTGATCTTCCTGCTCCCGATCCATCAAACTGAGTACTTTCTCCTTGTTTGATGTTTTGAAGATCTAAGTACAGAAAACATAGTAATATTATTTTTGTTTTACAACAATGGCAATGATGCCTTCTCTTTTCAAAAGTTATCTGCTTTAGTTAAACTGCCAAAAAATGAAGATCGTATATTCCTCAGAGTTTTCAGCACTTTGAAACAAGCTTAAAACATCCCAAATTAAAAATAACAAAATTGTAATTAATGTTTCTTCTGTTCTAAGACATATATGTTTTTATATATCCTGGTGTTTCTGAAAACTGTATATATGTTTTCATGTACACATTTAATGCAGTAATTTCTTTTTTCCCTCCAAGAAGCTGTTTTTAAACCATGTGTGTCATCATTTCCTTTAAAAAAAAAAATTCTACTTTTAAATATAGTAATACAAAACATAATGCTTGAGGCAAGCCAGATTATATGTACTAGATATTTCTAAAAAAAAATTATTTTAGATCTGAAAAGTGTTATATAAAGTACAAATATCTTGGTTCTCAAAAAATCAATTTAAGAAAGAGGGAAAGGGTTGGGCCCATGGCTTAGCGGTTAAGTGCGCGCGCTCCATTACTGGTGGCCCAGGTTTGGATCCCAGGCGCGCACCGACGCACTGCTTGCCCGGCCATGCTGAGCCCGCATCCCACACACAGCAACTAGAGGGATGTGCAACTATGACATACAACTATCTACTGGGGCTTTGGGGAGAAAAAGGGAAAAAAAATGAGGAGGATTGGCAATAGATGTTAGTTCAGGGCCGGTCTTCCTCAGCAAAAAAAGAGGAGGATTGGCATGGATGTTAGCTCAGGGCTGATCTTCATCAAAAAAAAAAAAAAAAAAGAAAGAGAAAGAAGGAAAAACGTAAAACTCCTCCCCATCTTAGGTTCAAATATTCAGAAATTTTACAGCTGTTACCCTGCATTGTTAATTATCTTTATGCATATTTTCTGTGTACAACTAGTCTGTGAGGGTCGAAAGACATCATACACACACACTCACAGGGTGGGGGGGCACAATGAGAGTGTGTATGTGCCTATTATGTACCATTAATTTTCTGTGCGATGTTTTAGAGCTATGACTCCTCAAAAAGTTAGAATTGCATTGGCAATATCAACAAAAAGGAATTCACAATACGATTTAATAAATGCTACAATAAAAGTAAATACAGAGCATTATGGAGGCACATAGGAAAGGCATCTAATCCTTCTTTGCACAAATGTGCAAAGGTGTGCTACCAGGAAGGCTTCTGGGAGGAAATAACACCTGCATTAAGACCTGAAAAAGAAGAAACAGCAATGTCCTTCGAAATACTGATGCGGATTTCTTTTATCTATAATGGTGTAAATAATGAGTTCTGCATGGTAAGTGCTCAATAATACAGGATATAAGGCAGGTATTTTCCCTTTCTTTGGTAGGGGTTTGGGGGGATAGAGAGGAGGGAGGGGCAGGAGGAGAGAAAAGGCCAAGAGTGGGTATAAGAAAGTACAACTGAAAAGACCGAAACAGGATAAATTAACAAATAGAATGAACTCTGGTTCTGACACACCTCAGTTCAAATCTGGAATCCAGCACTTACTAGCTATGTGATCTCGGGCAGGTACCTAACTTTCTAAATCTCAGCTTTCTCATCTATAACCAACCAACTCAAAGGGATATTGTGAAGTGGAAATGGCATAATACATATTTGGTTATTTGTCTAGTTGTCTAATTAGTTTCCTTACTAGACTATAAGCTCCAAAGGACAGAGACTATGAATAATATCTTATGTACCATTGTCTAGCAAGTCCTTGGCAAAATGCCGGGCACACAGTAGATGTTCACTAAGTGTTGACTATCATTAAATACTTTATTATGACAATTTCAACTACAAAAATACCATGATCTCAGAAGAGCATCATAACAAGTTTGACTGTATTCTGAAAGGATCAAAGACTGCTAACTGATTGGTTCCTTACTTCATTATAAAACATTTACAAAATTAATGCTACCCCACCACTAAAAGTCTTATTAATTATAAGGACCATAAAGTCTTCCAAATCTGAACAAAACCAGACATTTAGAAAAACATGCCCTTGGAGATATTACATAGTTAAATCTATACTTCAAGGAGGTGTAAATATAATCTTTTCCTCTCTCTATAAAGAAGTGTTTTTCAACCAAAGGTGATTTTGCCCCCCAGGGAATACGTGACAATGTCTGAAGACATTTTTAGTTATCATAACTGGGGACGGGGGAGCTATGGGCATCTAGTGTGTAGAGGCCACGGATGCTGCTAAATATCCTACAACGCACAGGACAGTTGCCACAATAAAGAATTATCTGGTTCAAAATGTCAATAGTACTGAGGTAGTGGTGGTGGTGGGGGAGTCAGAGAGTAGAGAGGTAGGCAAAGATATAAGATTGCCTAGGGCCGGCCCCGTGGCTTGGTGGTTAAGTGAGCGCGCTCCACTGCTGGCGACCCGGGTTCGGATCCCGGGCTCGCACCGACGCGCTGCTTCTCTGGCCATGCTGAGGCCGCGTCCCACATACAGCAACTAGAAGGATGTGCAGCTATGACACACAACTATCTACTGGGGCTTTGGGGGGAAAAATAAATAAATAAAATCTTTAAAAAAAAAAAAAAAGATTGCCTAAACACTTATAAGTAGGTTAGGTTTAACATTATCAGAGTTCATGTCTATTATTGCAACTTATTCTTTTTTACCAAGCTTTGGATTTTTTAAGAGAGGCTTAGATTTGTTTTTTGTCAAATACACCCCAGATAAAGAGGACAATCTCTCTGAAAATTATTTTAGGTCAATGAAAATATATAAAAGCTTTCAATAGCTTAGAAAAAAAAAATGCATATAAAATGCTTAATTTCAATACTTGCAAATGAAGTTCTAATCTTTATGAGAGTAAGAATGTATAGGCACATCAAGCTGAAGATAAAAAAGACACATATGGCTTACATTTTCTACCATTTTATCAGTATAGTGATATTGAGTGTACAAAGCCGATTTAAATGATGTGTTAATGAATATCTGCATGGTGGTAGGAACATGTGGCACTTTGCCATTTCACTGCCTTATCTTTGGTACTCTGCTATTTCTTTATTAGTGATCTTTACCCCCACATTATTTCTAATCTGCGTTTTACAGCACATGTGCATTAATAACCTATTAAAAATTGTGAGGTGGCACCACACATAGTAATGATATAATTAAATATAACTTATGGCAGTGAAAATTTAAATATTGGTTACTATCAGAAATGGAATCACCAGATAGAAATGGATCTAGATAGTAACAAATCACAAATAGTTGATGTTATTATAATTTTTCTTGAGTTTCTTTTGAAATAACATCCTTCTTTGGCTTCATATTTGAGAAAAGTAGTATCATCAAAATATAATAAAATGATTAAAAAACTTTAACCAATAATTTTTGTGCAAGAGGTCTAATAAGAAATCCAATCCATGTAAAGCTATTGCTAAGCTTCTTGGCTGAGGTAATAATTCGAGACTTTGTAGAGTAGAAAGGTGGTTTTAAAAGAAAAAAGTCCACCATATTTGAAGAAATCTTGGGGTTTCTTTATTTCTATATTTTTAGAAAAAAATCTTATTTTACATTAAAACTCAAAAGCAGTTCCATAATTTTGTCATATATGCAAATACTTTGAGACTGAAAAGTATGATGAATTCCTTAACTGTCTACTGAAATCATTTTTTTGACAATCACCCAATTTTATACAATGAGCAAATTCAACAGCTATAGTCCTTCAGACATGTGAATGACAATATCAGATTCTTCTAAACTGATATTTTACATTTGAAAAGTGTGGATAATTATTTGTGAATGTGCTATTTGTCCACATAACTTAACAATTTACAAAGTGATCATACCTCTTCAATACCAGCTATATTATTCACAGCCAGTTTTTTCAGAGAACTCTGAAGTTTTTTGTCATCAGCTGTAGCTGTTCTATGTACCACCTTCTTCTTTCTGCGAGCTGTACCCTGAAAAGTAACCAAACAGAAGCATTAGCATGCCTTGCATCTGGCAACTGCAATCACATGTCTTCCTATCCACAATACTCTAGCTAAAACACACATAAGAAATTGCTGACTTAATAGTAATGATTAATTAGACTGCTCAGAGTTGTGACTGTCAGCCTAACCTAGATATTTTAAGGTCAGTTCTAGCCAATTTTTATTCTTTCCAATAACCAGCTTTTATCATTTCAACACATTATGTTTTAAAAGTTTTCTAACAAAAATAATTAATAACTTTAAGACAATTTAGTGTGCTTTATAACAACTTTCAAACATTATGAGGAATGCTTTTTTATAGCCCCTGACAATATAGTTAAGTCTAAAGATATTCTGAACCTTTGGAGATTATGACATAATTAAGAATCAAATGCCTACTATGTGAGTGTTCCCGGGTCCTAGAATCCAGGAATGAAAATGATCAAGTTCTTACTTCAAAGAGCACACATTACAGTGGAGGGGAAAAGGCAATAAATATATAAACAAATTATATAATTTCAAACACGATAAAGAAAACACCACCACCACCACAGTGATAAAGAGTATTGGGTGGGGGGAAAGCATTCCGTTATTGGAAAGTTCAGGGAAGGCCCCTCTGAAGAGGTGACGTTTGACCTGAAACCCCTGGGACGATCTAGGGAAAAGAATGATCCAAGCAGAATGAAACAAGAGTAAACCTGTTGTTTCTAGAAAGAGAAAGCAGGCCAATATGACTAAAGCAGAGTGAACAACAGGAAAGGAGGAGGAAAATGAAATCAGAAAGACAGGCAAGGGCCAAATCATATAGCATAGAATGCCATGGGCAGGAGTTGGATTTTATTCCAATTGCAATAGGAAGCCAGTGAAAGGTTTTAAGCATGGAAATGACTTGATCTGATTTATGATTTTAAAAGACGACTGAGGTTGCTGTGGAAAATGAACTATACTGAGATCAACCAGGAAGTTACTGTAGCAGTTCTGATGAGAGATGGGAGTTGTGGCAGTGGAAATGGTGAGAGATCAGCCTATCAGAAGAACCAACAGGATTTGGTGATGGATTGGATGTGGGATATGAGGGAAAAAGGAATCTAGAATCATGCTTGGATTTTGGCCTGAACAAACAGGTTGAAAATTATATTATTTACTCAGATAGGAAAAAGCTCATTTCTAAATGGATACTCTGAAACTCTAAATATATTTTTCCATTGAAAAACTATTTAAAATAATGGATTAAATTCCTGGGCCAATTTACAAAGATGTAATCTAAAGCAGAGCTGAAACACTACCAAAAGCAGCGTTAAGTCTTGAGGGCTAAATCTTTCTGAGACCTCACAGGAATAAGGGGGAAAAAAATGGAGATTTCAATCTCTGGGTAGCTCCTGCAGTAGTACTCAGGGAATCAGCATTATAGAAGGTAGGCAGGGGCTTCAGTCTCAACAACTGTGGTGGGAGCAGAAGAGAGCTCTATGAGTAGCAGCAGAGATTGTGACTAAATTCAGTGGCTGAAGGATGGACTAGGAGTGACTATTTACATAGATGGTCATTTATTTGTGAAGTGTTCCTCCCTCAGCGATAGCTCAGTTGCTTGCTGGATACCTCAATGCAAAGGATCCTCAGGTACCTCAAATTCAACATGTCTAAAAGCTTATCAGTCCATCAAATTATTCTTCCTATATTTCCTAAGTGTTGTAGCTGGTGGTACCACCACATACCCAGTCTCTAAAACCAGAAATTTGGGGTTCATCCTAAACTCTTCTCTCTCCTTCATCTTCCATATTCCATCTGTCATTAAGTCATGTCAATTCCAATCCCTAAATTTGTGTCCCACATACTACAGCTATGGCGTCTCAATTGTTCTCCTCTACGCTAAACTATTTCATTCCATTTTCCACGTTGCCAGCAGTTACCTTTCTAAAATGACTTATTTCCTTCTTAAAATCCTTTAAAAGTTGCCCCTTGCCTACAGAATAAAATCCTAAGCTCCTTAGTATGGTATAAGACAATGCTCTAACGCCATATTACCTGGTTGTTTCATTTCCTACTATTCTTTATCCATTATATACTCTAAACTCTAGCTACACCAAACTAAAGCAAGCCATTCCATTAAGCATTGTATTATCTCAGCATCCTATGTGTCTTTGCATGTGTGAGAATGACAATCCCTTTTCACTCTACCCACTCACCCTCTCACTTGTCTACCTGTCACTATTTAGTGATAAACTCTTGTTTATTCTTCAAATCTCAACTCAGGGATGACTTTCTTGTGTCTCCTAGGCAAGAGCACCTTGTACCTCATTTTAACATTTACTATTCTGTAGTGTAACTGTGAACATGTCTCTTCCAAGCTGAGCTGTGTCAAGAGCAAGAAACCTTGTTTATCTACTATGTGCTCGGCACATAGTAGGTGCTCAAACTAGTTAAATGAATGAATGTGCCAACCACCTCGTTTAAAATATTTAATAGTGATGTGCTGCATCAAGCTCTTCCGGGTATATTCTATGGTTCTTCAATATCTCTAGTTTTTGCATTCGTACATTACAATACACTTGATGCTACAATGTGACTTTTGGTTACATGAATGTGTTAATATGACTCCAGAGTCATATAACTGTATCACTATGAAAGGACAAAGTACTAATCACTTCTTCCCTTCTCCCTCTCCTATCCCCATCCCCAGGAACTGTGGTTATCATGAAAGTAAATGACATAGTGGGGCTGCTACATAGTTTCTTACCTACCCCCTCCCCAGGTCTGAGGTAAGTACTGTTCTTGCTTTTTTCCTTTTGCGAAGATTGCATTGGGCAAAGATGAGAGCAGAATATTCTCCTTGAGCCTAGGGCCAGAGCTGAAGGGAATCAAAGATTCTGGTGCTCAGAACTAGCTCTTCCATAGGTTTCAAAGTACATGGAATAAGAAAGCTTAGGTTCATATTCACCAACATAGAAGAATAGGTAGGAATTTGAGGGGAAAACCTAGCAATGAAAAAACATACAATCAGCTTGAGCATCTCCAGTTAAACCACTTGTAAATCTAACTGTAGCAGTAGGTCTATCCAGTCAATATAAGGTAACCTTAACATCTGGGATGCCCTGCAGGTGAGTCTAACATCATAATAGCTATCATTTATTCAGCATCTACTCTGTGCCAGACACCATGTTAGGTGTTTTATAAATATTACTCTAATCTTTAGAAGCATCTTATGCAGGATTATTTCTATTTTGCAGATGCAAAGATGGAAGCTTAACAAGGTTGGGTAACTTGTTCATGTCACATAACTACCAGATGTTAAGAGGATTCAAACAAAGGTGGCTATTTCCATTGCACCATCAGAGAGAAAAGTCTTCTAGTTACCTATTTTAGATCTAGACAAGTTATTTTCAAATTGGAATGTGGTTTGATCTTGATTATTGAAAAGATTTTAGCCACAAATCCAAAATAATAATAATACTATCTGGTAATAATACATTCTCCTATCAATTTTTCTTATGCCACACTCACCTTGCCCCCTATCCGGACCTGAGCCTGAAGTTTGGCTAACTTTTCTTGATTCATGCTGTTGGTAAATCTAGGGGGGGAAAAATAGATTTGTTAAAGTCACTGTTTTACCAAATAAAATAACTGTTTATGCAACAGTACCTTCTGGTTCACTGAGCTTGCAATATGCATCACCACCATGATCATATTAATACTGTCTATATTTTTAATAAATATTAATGACTTGTTCTAGCTTCATAAACCAGACATTAAAAGAACCAAAATTAAATAATACCATGCAGAAGTCGAATACACAAACAGAAAATAGAATGGGATTCAAAGTTACCTATTTGAATATCCCTCCTTAAAAGCAAGATTCAGTACTTGGGCATTCAATAAAACCTAACCAATTATAAAATCTCTGCAGGCAAGCCAGTTTTTTCCCTCAAAGATTTTTACAGCAGAGAGCTGTTAGCAAATGTTATTAGCACAACCTTCCAGTAGACTTTTTTTTCCCAAATCACATTCTGTATTTCTTGTAAACCATAAATGGAGGACAAAAAAAAAAAAAAAGAAAGAAAGAAAGAAAAAAGCTGGACAAAGAAGAAATTCAACAATAGGCTGTCCAGCTGTCAAGATATGAGGTAGTCACATCCTCTATTCAAGGTCATATGGTATGTTAATAATAGGGAAAGAGAATCAGATTTCCAGACATTCAGCACTTCTGCAGCACCTTCCACAGAGTTCATTGAATACTGTGCACTGATAAAGTATGTCATACTTGTCAAGATATTCTCGCATACAGGGTAAAATGCCTCACTGCACAATCTGAGAAAAACATATCTCTGCTATATTAATACTACAAGTTTTGGGGAGGAGGGGGAGAGGAGCTTTTTAAGGCAATCTTGATTTTGAAAATTCTAAGAACATTATAAAGTTATGAATCCTAGTCTGGTCAGTGATATTCCTACTAAGGAAAAAATGTTCTTAAGTTTATAATGGGTCATAACATTCCACACTATATAAACAAATAAAAGCCACTGTTAAAAGTCTTGTCTTGTTCTGTGGATCAACAGATCATTACTGAGACATGAGAGGGAATAAAGGACAAGGCTGTTATCAAAACTTTTTTGGCCAATTCTCTAACCTCTTTATAATCATCATTTAGGTGAAAAAGATACTGTTTTCTTCATTTGACATATGAAAGGGAATGAAAGATTATATAAGTATTAACCATTGTGTATTCTGACACTGTACTTAGGCACTAACCTGTCTATATCTCTGCTTTAAGGCCAAATAAAGTCCAGTTCCCAAATAACATTTAGAATTAGATTCCTCAATCTTTGCTCACCACTATATCACAATGCTCAAGAAGCTAAAAACACTCTTTTACAGGAGGAAGTTTGATTAGAGTACAAAACCAGAAGACCTATGTGTGTGCCAATCTCAACTCTGCCATAGACTTAAATTTGCTGATGTAAATCCCAATCTCTATACTCAATATCCACAGAAAAGGACCAATATTCACTTTTCTCAAAGGAATGTGGCCAGAAAGGTGTAGTGAACTAACAAAGAGCCTCAGGAATCTTCCCCCCCCCGCCTCCAAGCCTCAGGAACTTTTTACAAAAAAGGGGCTAAGTGAAAATATTAGAACTAGACACAGGGTAACCTTTTGGGACTCTTCTGTATTTTGAAGTAAGAATCGCCAAGAGAAGAGACGGATGAGAAGAGACAAAAGTCAAGGTAAAGAGTCCTGACTTGTTTGAAACAAAGCAAGAACAAAATTAACTCTTTATATCAATGTGTAGATGAAAGAACATAGTCCATTCCAGATATTCAGGACAAACAAAAAACTTGTTCCTAAGGAGTATCTCAGAGAAAAAGCATCTTAGGGAGGTTGGAAGCTCAACGGGGTAGAGGAAAAAGAAGGGTGGTCCTTTGTCTACTAGCAGGTTGGGGTGTGTGGAATTCAAGTAGGTAACAGGATTGGACGTAGTCTACCAGAGATGAGACGTTCAAGCTCAGAATCTGGACTAGAACTCAAAGATCACCTGGTTTAATTCTCTATTCCTCAATCAACCTTTACTTTATTGTACCCATTATTCCTATCTTGTACGTGAGGCCACCTCAAATACCTGCAAGCAGCAGCAGGGTACAAGTTATAAACAAATAAAACAGTTCACCTCCCTCCCAATTTAACAGATTTGGAAATAAAGGCCCAGAACGGAGAAGTCACTTCCCAGGCCCAAAAGGGAGAAATACTTCCTAAGGCCATATGATTAGTAGGTTCTTCTTTAGGTATCCTAGGATCTTTTAGCCCTTTCCTCAAGGACTCAAGAAAGGGTGTTAACTAAGTTTATAATCAATATTTATTGAGTGCTATGTTCCACGCATTATGGTAGGCACTTTCACATACATCATGTTTACAGCGATAAAATAATCTCAACTTTTAGTCCCGAGTTTTTATTATGTGGGGTTTCTCTAAGAGAGGCACAGGCTTTGGAATCAGAAGGATCAAGGTTCTACTACTTACGGCTTCGGAAAGATATTTTAATTCTCTGAAATTGTGTTCCTTCTGTATTAGAAAAGGTAAGGCTTAAAGGTTAAGTTATCAAGCACAGGGTATGGCTCACAGTAGATACTCAAAAATTGGTAACTATTGTTACCACTCCCGAGGGGACAGCTATGGTAGGTATAGTGAAAAAACGTGGGAACGGAAGTTGAAACCGCCATTCACTAGCTGTAACACTGTGCCTGTCGGTCAATCATCGATTTCCTGACAGCCTACTACGCATCAGGCAGTGTAATGGGGCTATAAAGACAGGTAAGGCAATGAATCTCTCAGAGAGGGAGGCAGACTTGTAAACAAACACTGCCATTACGAGGTGAAGAGCGCTGGAATGGATTCGGTCCTAAGCGCTTGGGGCCGAGGGGGCTGCTAACCTCAGTTTCCCTATTTGTAGAGTGGGAGGATCAAATGAGATGACAACAGATCGGCTGTATAAAACGCAAAGCATTGTTGTCGTGAATAATGAAGAGTAACAGGACAGGCGGGGGACCACCCGCCACCTAGGGCTGGATCTGGGCGGCAACAGCGCGGACTCGCTCGCCTGCACAGGGGGCGGTGGTGCTGGGGACCTTCCCTCAGGTGCCGACCCCCAGCTGCGCCGCCGGTAACCGACAGGCCAAGCCAGCCGCCTCCGCCCCCACTCGGCGCTCCACGGCGGAAGTGGCAGCCCAAGCGGTTGGCGGGTGTCGGCAGAAGAGGGCGGGGGGAGACCGTGCGCAGCGGCCTATGGCCGTGGAGTGGCGAGACCGCCGGGGGTCTCACCTGAAGCAGGAAAGGTCCTCCGACACCAGCACGCGGCAAGAGCAAGATGGCTGCCTCAGTCGAGACAGAGAAAGACGACGGCTGCCGCGGCGGCGGGAGCGGGGCCCACGTGACACGGTCGGCCCCGCCTCCCTCTCACCAAAGCAGCCTATCCGGGGAACGCAGATACAAACTACAAATCCCAGCCTGCTCTGCACCTCCCAGTAGAAAGGCGGCAGGTGCAGCTGGCCGCGCTGCATTCTGGAGCTTGCAGTCTCCTGAACGTTTTATTGTGCCTACAGGTTATAGGAAGCCTAATAAAAGGGCAGTGTGTATTTTTGTTTGGGTGTGTACTTTTGTTGGATATCCTTCACTAAGCATTAAGTACACACTGTCGGACTCAACTAGTGCGGACTCACTAGTGTAAAGACTCAACTAGTCTTCACACAGGAGAAGAGACGGGAAATTTGATCTGTTTATTAAGCATCAGAGAGGAAAATTGAGGAGAAATACTCAACCCGCAAAGTTTAAAAACAAATAGATCTAACCAGAAGAAGCTTTAACCTTTAAATGCCTGCAGTGACTTATGTCCTAGTTACCTGAAGAGCTAGGTCAGTTTTGCAATAAGAGATCCCAAGCTTGCATCAGTTGGTTGCATAATCCCTGAGTGGAAGAATTGCGCTTGCAAGGAAAAATAAGGTCCAGAGCTCTCCTGCAGCAGGAAGAGGCATTCTTGCAAGGCATGAGACCATGCATCACCGCAGAAACAGGTTTGCCAGGTCTCCTGGAGACCCGAGCGGGAACCTAAGAATGAAATCCGGTTGTCTTAAGTCGTTTTTATTTGCAGAGGGATGAGGGAGACCCGAGACCAATGGGCAACCTGGCCACTGTTAGGAGCGGATGACTTCACCAATCAATAATTTGCGTCGTGAATATTAAGTGCAGTGGTTCTTGGGGGGAGGGGCTAGCCTGCTGGCTGACGCAACCAGCAACGGTTCTCCCGAGCCACCTTCCCACCCGCTACTATCTCGGCCCACTTTTTCCCTCTCGGTCCTCAAACCGAACATCCAGAATCCAGGGTAAGCTCCTCGCGCTCGGGAGCAACTCCCGCCCCCCTCTACGTGATCTGCACCTTTAAACTCACTCCCTCCCAGACCGGACCCCGGAGGCACCACCCACATCCGTCTAACATCACTTCCTTCAGGGTTAGGGGGGGAAAAAAAATCTGGGAACAGGAGGGATTGGGCTGAGCTAGCCTCACTTGGGGAACCGCGCGGACCTTCTGCTGGGACTCCGGCCCCGCGTCTGCTTAGCCCAGTGGCCCCGCGCATCTACCACCATGGAGCTGCGGACTCGTCTCGGGGCCACCTGTTTGCTGGGCTTCAGTTTCCTGCTCCTTATCACCTCTTCTGATGGACATATTGGGCTTGGAAAGGGTCAGACCGCGTTCTTATCTTCATCTTTACTTATTCCTATACTCAGTCAGTATAACCCTCTTGTGCTAACACAATCCCCCTCTCGTTCTCTTTCTTAGGCCACGCCAGATTTCTTTTTATCCTCCTCAACTGCTCCCGGAGCTTGAGGAAAATTTCTCGGGGTAGGGAGTAGCGGGTCTGGGGAATATTGAGATGGGCAAGTTGTACTTCAGGCCGCCCTAATCTTGGTTTGGAGTAAGGAATGACCCTTAAATTAGGAAAAGCATGTTTAAGAACGCAGCATAGTGCCTAGCACTTGGTAGGGCCTCAGGAACTGTCACCTTCCCTCCTGGGAGAAATAGGGCCTTTGGGGACCTGCATATGCAGAGACCCTTGCCCTGGGTCTGAAGATTCCCCTCCTCACATCTTCCCTGAAGAGCTAGGTTACTGCCTGCTCCTTGCCCTGGTGGGAATAGCACCTGCATCCCAGGGAGGTGTGACTGGTGCTTAAGGAAGGGCCAGATTAAGGGTAGAAGGTCTGATGCTAGAGGGTCACCAACCATTTGTCCTTGGTGTGGTTAAGTCAGTGTGTCTGTCTGAAGAAACTGATTTTTTTTTAGTGAGGGGACAGTGGATATGAATGGAGGATAGGAGGTATGACCCCCTTCTCCATCCCATTACCTACATCTTCATTTGAACTCAGGTTTTATGCTTTCCTAGGTGGGTCAGTGGTAGCATGGTTTCCGCTTCTCTTCCATTTCTTGTACTGACCTTACTGTATGGAATGATTCTGCTGCAGTTCTTGTGTTTAATTTTGTTTTCTCTTATTCTCCATATTTGCACATTTATTGGTGGGTGATGAGACTGAGTGGACATTCAGTGTGCCTGAATGCAGTCACTCCTCCATTCAGTAAATAATTTTTGATCACCTACCATATTCCAGGCACTGTCCTGGGCACTAGGGATATAGCAGTGGACAGGACAGACAAGGTTCCTGCTCTCATGGAGCTTATATTCAAGTCAGAGAGACAGAGCAGACACGTAAACAAATTAATAAACTAGACAGTTTCAGCTAGGGAGAAGTGCTGGAAAGAAAATGAAAGTGTGATGGAGTAGAAAGGCTGGGGAGGATGAGAGAGCTGGCATTTCCTGAGCTAGGAAGGTCAGGAAAGTCGTCTCTGAAAAGGTGGTATGTGGGTTTCCATCTCAGAGATGAAACTGCGTGATGAATTCTACTACGCCAGAATGTTTTAAATACTGACAATCCCATTTTAAAGCAGATTATTGTATATTTAGCATAAAATTATAAGTGCCGAGGGAGATAGGAGAGTATTGTGTTGGGACTGTTGGTTTAGATCTGAGTTTTAATTTATTCTACCACTGACTAGTTGTGAGGTCTGGGGCAAGTTGCTTAACTTCTCAAACCTCAGTTCCTCATCTGTAAAATGGGCATAATAATAACTACCTCAGACACTCAACAAGTTATTTACTCTGTTCCAGTCACTGTGTTAGGTGGAGGCAATACCTTAGAGTCACGTATTCAGTATCTTTATTCTTTGTTAGACATTAGGCTCTATGTAGTTGTTCCAGTTACCATTGCTGCGTAATAAACCACCCCAAAATTTAGTGACATAGAGAAATCATAATTTTATTATGCTTACAATTCTCTGGGTCAGGAAATCAAACAAGACACAGTGGGGAAGGTGTATCTCTTGGTTCCATGGTGTCTGGGGCTTCAATTGAGCTTCTTACTTCTCCACGTGGTCTTTGTTCATGGGCTAGTGTGAACTTCCTCACAGTGTGCAAGCTGGATTCCAAGAGCGAGTGCCCTGAGAGAACAAGGTGGAAACGTGTAGAATTTTTATCATCTAGTTTTAAAAGTCACATAGGGGGCCGGCCCCGTGGCGTAGCGGTTAAGTGCGCGTGCTCCGCTGCTGGCAGCCTGGGTTCGGATCCCGGGCGCGCACCGAAGCACCACTTGTCAGGCCATGCTGTGGCGGTGTCCCATATAAAGTGGAGGAAGATGGGCACAGATGTTAGCCCAGGGCCAGTCTTCCCCAGCAAAAAGAGGAGGATTGGCATGGATGTTAGCTCAGGGCTGATCTTCCTCACAATAAATTAATAAATGTTAAAAAAAAAAAGTCACATAGCATCACTTCCACTGTACTCTGTATGTGCATGTTCAAGGGAAAGGAACGTTAATTATCCAACCCCCGCCCCCAGCCCCCTACCATTGGAGGAGTGTTGAGGTCACATTGTAAGAAGAGCATGTGAGATGGGAGATACTGTTGCAGTCATCTTTGGAAAGTATAGTTGGCCCCAGTGAGCCAGAGCCATTTCTGTCTTATTGTTTAGGAATGTTTGTTGAAAGAAGAAATGAATGGTACACATGATCATTGTGATTCCTATCTTTTTTCAGTTTGTAGTCTGAAGACTGTCAAGACAAGTAAGCAGGCAATTGCATGACAATGTGATATGTATTGGGAGCGGGGAAATACCAGGAAACTGTAGGAGCACGTAGGAGGGCAACTTGAGGCAGGGGAGCTGTGTTGTGAGGATTAAATGAGAAAACAGGGGCCTGCCCGGTGGCTTAGCGGTTAAGTGCGTGCGCTCCGCTACTGGCGGCCCGGGTTCGGATCCCGGGCGCCCACGAACGCACTACTTCTCCAGCCATGCTGAGGCTGCATCCCACGTACAGCAACTAGAAGGATGTGCAACTATGACATACAACTATCTACTGGGGGGCTTTGGGGAAAAAAAGGAGGAGGATTGGCAATAGATGTTAGCTCAGAGCCGGTCTTCCTCAGCAAAAAAAGAGGAGGATTAGCACGGATATTAGCTCAGGGCTGATCTCCCTCACAAAAAAAAAAAAAAAAAGAGAAAACAAAAGGCACCTAATATTGTGTCATAAACTTAGAAAGTATTTAGTTAATGTTTTATTATTATGTCCTCCCGAGGAAGAATATTTAGTTGTTCCTGGAAGGAATTAATAATATGTGAAACTTTTGTTTTTTGTATCTCTTGGGTATGGATTCTTGAGAAGTAGATTATAGCCCACCCACCCACCTCCCAAAAAAGTGCTGCCTGAAGCAGTGGTTCCTGAAAATCTTGGTGAGGAAGATTTCTTCCCAGATGTTTAAGTAGCTCTGGCTCTTTCCAGAAGATGACCGGGTGGTTTGCAGGGAGAAGAGACTGAATGACTCTACGTTTTCATTAAGAAGAGGAAGTACAGTGGTGTGGTGTGAGCACTCAGTAGGCATCAGGAGGCCTAGGTTTTAATTCTGGTCAGACCATATATCCAGCTCTAGTCTACCCTGGGAACCATTTATTAAATGAGAGAGTTGGACTAGAAATGATTCCTTAGAGTCTTTCTAACTCGAACATTCTAGAGTTCTAAAATAATCTTGTTCTCTGTGTGCTTAAAATTTGGAATATATCAGGGCCGGCCCTGTGGCTTGGTGGTTAAGTGTGCGCGCTGCGATGCTGGCGGCCCGGGTTCGGATCCCGGGTGCGCATCGAGGCACCACTTCTCCGTTCGTCCTGAGGCCGAGTCCCACATGCAGCAACTAGAAGGATGTGCAGCTACGACACACAACTATCCACTGGGGCTTTGGGGGGAAAAAATAAAATAAATAAAATCTTTAAAAAAAAAAAAAAAAAAAAATTTGGAATATATCACCTATGGGGAGAAATGTAATGACTAACATCTACTGTACATTTACTCTATTCCAGGCACTGTTCTGTGCATTTTTCATGTATTGACTGGTTTAATCCTCATAATAACCCTCTGAGATAAATAATATTTTTATCATCATCCCTATTTCACAGATGAAGAACCTAAAATGGGGCCCAGGAGTCACACAGCTAGTAAGTAGACTGGTTGGGATACAAACCCCAGAGTGAGTGCTCTTAAGCAGTCCACCACTCCTGCCTCTGAGTGCAGAAACTCCTTTGAAGACTTTAAAGGAGAAATGAGAAGGCTGTCCGTGGGGGCGGTTCATATGCTCCCCTATCTGAAACAGAAATGGATGGCTTTGTCAAGTCTCCAGAATGAAAATTTGGCACTGACACATATGGAGTGTCACACTGTGACACACTTTCACACTGTGTCCTGTTCACATTCACAGCAACCCTATGGGATAGATATTTTTGTTAGCTGTGTTTTGCATTTGTGAAAGCGGTAAGTGGCTGAACTAGGATTCCAACCCCTGTCTGTTTGACTGCAGACAGACTTTATTCAGCCACTAGGTTATTCTACCTCACAGGTACAGTGTTCCCTGTTTTAGAGGCTTGGCTGCCAGACACTTGACCTTTTGTTTTGTCAGCTGGGAGGGGGTGGATAATACTTTTCTGGTGCCTTTAGCTTATGCTCATGAAAACAATTTTAGGATGAAGGGCTTGGGAATTCTGATGTAAATGCTGTGTTTAGAAATGGTCACTTTCCTTTTTTTTTCTTTTCCCCTTTTATTTATTGTTTTGGGGAAAGAGCTGTTGAGGTGGGATCCTTCAGCTCACTTGCAGATAACTGGCATAAATTAAGTGGCTGTGCATTGACACTTTAGGAAATTGGACTGTCTTCAGATGTTCCACGTTGGCCTGGGTATGAGTGTTATTTTATTTTATTTATTTTTATTTATTTATTTTTTTGTGAGGAAGATCAGCCCTGAGCTAACATCTGATGCCAATCCTCCTCTCTTTTTGCTGAGGAAGATTGGCCTTGGGCTAACATCCTGCCCATCTTCCTCTATTTTATATGGGACGCTGCCACAGCATGGCTTGACAAGCGGTGCGTCAGTGCACACCTGGGATCTGAACCTGTGAACCCCGGGCCACTGAAGCGGAGCGCCCACACAACTGCTGCGCCACCCGGCCTGCCCAAGAGTAGGTGATTTTAGTAACAAGGTAAACACTGTACCCTTTTTTTTTTTGAGGAAGATTGGCCCTGTGCTAACATCTGTTGCCAATCTTCCTCTTTTTTTTTTTTTCTTTTTTCTCCACAAAGCCCCAGTACGTAGTTGTGTGTGATAGTTGTAGAGTTGTGGTTCTTCTGTATGGGATGCCACCTGAGCATGGCTTGATGAGCGGTGAGTAGGTCTGCGCCCAGGATCCAAACCGGCAAACCCCGGGCTGCCAAAGTGGAACGTGCGAACTTAACCGCTGCGCCACTGGGCCGGCCCCTACAGTCTGTTTTCAGCACAGAAGCCAGAGCAAGCCCGGTTAAAACGTAAATCACATCATGTTACTACTCGACTCAAAACCCTCTGGGAGCTTAGTAAGAGCCAGAGTCTTGACAGTGGCCTGCCAGGCGCTGCATTGTCTGCTCCTCACTTCCCTTTTTGTCTTTACCTCCTGCTTTGAAGGACAGCATTATGTAGTGCTTAAAAGCAAGGAGTCCAGGCCAGCCCTGGGGCGTACTGGTTAAGTCCAGCACGCTCTGCTTCATCTGCCCGGGTTCGCAGGTTTGGATCCTGGCGCGGACGTACACTACTCGTCAAGCCATGCTGTGGTGGCAACCCACATACAAAACAGATGTTAGCTCAGAGCGAATCTTCCTCATGGAAAAAAAAAAAAGGCAAGGATTCTGGACCCTGACTGCCTAGGTTCAGATCCTAGCTCTGATACTCACCCAGCTGTGTGAACTTGGGAAAGTTACTTAAACTTTGTGCCTCAGTTTTCTCATCTGTAAAATGGGATTAATAAGAGTACCTACCTCTAGAGTTATTATGAGGATCAGTATTTGTAAAGTACTTAGAATAGTGCCTGGCAGATTATATTAATAGCAAATACTTTAGCAATTCTCCAGACCCAGACACTGTTCTAAGCTCTTTAATGTACTCATTTATTTAATCCTCACAGCAACCCTATGAGGTAGGTGATATTGTCATCCTTCTTTACAGCTGAGGAAACTGAGGTTAAATAACTTGCCCAAAGTCATACAGCTAGTAAGCTACAGAACTAGGATTCAAACCCAGGGAGCCTAGGTCCAGAGTCCATGCTCTTAACCACTACATAGTACTGCTCAATTAATATTTATTTATTGAAATAATAATGAGTGGTGAATACCTGATGGTGGAAAAATATCTCAGTTTATCTGAAAATGTCTATTTTTCTCTTCTTCTTGAAAGATAGTTTTGCAAGGCACATAATTCTGGGTTTAGAGATGTTTTCTTTCAGCATTTTGAAGCTGATATTCTGCTGTCTTCTGATTTTTACTTTGTTCCTGTCAGTCTAATTACTGATCTTTTTTTTTGTTTTGTGAGGAAGATTAGCCTTGAGCTAATATCTGTTACCAATCCCCCTCTTTTTTGCTGAGGAAGATTGGCCCTGGGCTAACATCCGTGCCCATCTTCCTCTACTTTATATGGGACGCCGCCACAGCATGGCTTGACAAGCGGTGCGTCAGTCTGCACCCGGGATCTGAACCAGCGAACCCCGGGCCACTGCAGCGGAGCGTGAACATTTAACCGCTGCGCCACCTGGCTGGCCCCAAATTACTGATCTTTTATAGGAAATATGTCATTTCTCTTTGAAATGCTGTTAAGATCTTAATATTTTTGTTGTTCTGCAGTTTCACCACAATTTGTGTGTGTATTTTGTTTTGTAATTTGTCCCAGTTCTTATACATTGTGCTTCTTACACCTGCAGATTCATGTTTTATCTCAGTTCTTGAAAATTCTCAGCCATTATCTCTTTTTTTTCTTTTTAAATAGTGCGAATGTATTTTAAATAGGTAATATTTTAACATGGTTTAATACTTTAAATGGTATGTTTTTCCTTCCACTGTTGTTCCCCAGTCACCCAGGGCACCACCCCAGTGATGTTATCTCTTCAAATATGTCGTTTTCCTTCATCTTTTCATTCTGAGATTCCGATATTACATATGCTAGTCTTTCTTAATCTACTCTATATCACTTGGCCTCTCATTTGCATTTTCTATCTCCTTATCTCTCTGTGCTGCATTCTGGGTAACTTCTGATCTCTCTCTTCACTTGTCTCTTTTTTTTTTTTTTTTTACATTTTTTGTGAGGAAGATCAGCCCTGAGCTAACATCCATGCTAATCCTCCTCTTTTTGCTGAGGAAGACTGGCTCTGAGCTAACATCTATTGCCAATCCTCCTCCTTTTTTCTCCCCAAAGCCCCAGTAGATAGTTGTATGTCATAGCTGCACATCATTCTAGTTGCTGTACATGGGACACGGCCTCAGCATGGCCGGAGAAGCGGTGCGTCAGTGCACGCCCGGATCCGAACCCGGGCCGCCAGCAGCGGAGCAGGCGCACTTAACCGCTAAGCCACGGGCCAGCCCTCTCTTCACTTGTCTCTAATTTGCTATTTTAACCTATCCATTGAATTTCTGTGTGTGTGTGTGTGTGTGTGTGTGTGTGTGTGAGGAAGATCAGCCCTGAGCTAACATGCATGCTAATCCTCCTCTTTTTGCTCAGGAAGACTGGCTGTGAGCTAAGATCTATTGCCAATCCTCCTCCTTTTTTTCCCCCCCGCCCAAAGCCCCAGTAGATAGTTGTATGTCATAGTTGCACATCCTTCTAGTTGCTGTATGTGGGACGCGGCCTCAGCATGGCCTGACAAGTGGTGCGTTGGTGAGCGCCTGGGATCCGAACCCCAGGCCGCCAGCAGTGGAGTGCGTGCACTTAACTGCTAAGCCATGGGGCCGGCCTGACTTTTTTTTTAATTGAGTTTGTTTTTTGAGCAATTTAAGGTCTATAGAAAAACTGAGCAGAAAATACAGAGTTTCCATGTAAGCCCTCACTCTTTCACCTCCCCCACTCGCACTCTCCCCTATTATTAACATCTTTCATTAGTGTGGTACTTTTGTTACAATTGATGAGCCAGTATTGATACATTATTGTTAACTAAAGTCCATGGTTTACATTAGGGTTCACTCTTTGTGCTATACATTCTCTGGGTTTTAACAAATGTGTAATGACATATGTATTACTGTGTTAGGGCTGCTATAACAGATACCACAGACTCGGTTAAACAACAGAAGTTTATTTTCTCACAATTCTGGAGGCTGGAACTTCAAGGTCAAGTGGTTGGCAGGGTTGGTTTCTTCTTGTAGATGGCTGTCTTCTTTCTGTGTCTTCACATGGTCTTCTCTCTATATGTGTCTCTTTTTATAAGGACACCAGTCATATTGGATTAGGGCCCACCTAATGACCTCATTTTAACTTAATTACCTCTTTAAAGACTCTGTCTCCAAATGAAGTCACATTCTGAGGTATTGAGGGTTAGGACTTGAACATATGAATTTGGTGTAGGGGACATAATTTAGTAACAACATATGTCCACCTTTACAGAATCATACAGAATAGTTTCACTGCTATAAAAATTCTGTGTTCCACCTATTCATCCCTCCCTCCTCCGTGGACTTTTGGCAGCCACTGATTTTTTTACTATCTCCATGGTTTGCCTTTTCCAGAATGTTGTTATATAGTTGGAACCATATATTGAATATATAGCCTTTTCAGATTGGCATCTTTCACTTAGCAATATGCGTTTAAGTTTCCTCCATGTCTTTTTGTGGCTTAATAGCTATTTCTTTTTATCACTGAATATCCATTGATTTTGTATTTCAACAATTATGTTTTTAATTTCTAAAAGGTCTATTTGGGGCCTTTACAGATTTGCCTATTTCTTTTGTTGTTGTTGCATGCCCATTTTTGTGGTCCCACATGTTATTTCTTTAAACGTTCATACATGGTTATTTTTGTATCCTGTGGCTGATAATTCTAATATCTGAAGTCCTTAGGGGTCTAAATCTATTTGTTGCTTCCGCTGACTCTTACTTGTGGTGACTTGTTTTCTTATGTGTTTGGAGATCTATGATTGTGAGTTCATAATGGTTGTTCATCATTGGCTCTCCTGGAGGCCTAAAACGAGGAATGCTTTCCTCTAGGAAGGTTTAGCATTTGATTCATCTGGAAACCAGGGGGGTACTACTGACCTGGGATCATTCTAATCTCCCTTGATGGTGGGTTAATATGGAATCTCAGGTTCATCTCCTCCATTTTGCCACATCATATTGGACATTTGCTTTCAGGTCAGCCTTAACTTTTGTTTGTTGCCCAGTGTTCCTCATCTGGTTTTAGCTTACTTTGTGTTTATTACTGTGAGCCAAGTGAGTACATTTTGAAAGTCCATTTTATCTTGGATTTCATCGTTTTGTAGGTGGATATCCCTGCAGACTGTCTAGTCAGTCATCCTGCCAAACCAGGATTCAGTTGCCTAAGTTTAGGTATCGACAGGTAGAATGATGGTGATCACATTAGGCACCTTCCAATTCTCCTGGGCATCCTCCCAATTTCACTTTCACTTAAATCGTTCACTCTTCAGGATTAGACTTTGGGCCCTGGGCAAGTGACACATTTTCTCTTGGCGAGCAGCCCATGCTGTTGGGAATGAAAAGTGATTATAGTTGGTTTGGATACTGCCTCCATGTGCTAATCTGGATGAGCTGTTTATTTCTCTGTGGTAACACTGCTGGAAATTTGAATTTATTTCTGGGAAAGAAAGTCCTGGAAGATAGCATAGCATCTGAAAATTATATAATTGAAGGTTAAATCCCAACTTGGCCATTTACCAGCTATGTGACCTGGTACAGGTCTTTAAGCCTCAGAAGTCTCAACTGTAAAGAATAACAAAAGCTGCTATTTACTGATCATTTATAATATACTAAGCACTGTGCTAAGTTATATGTATATATTATTTAATATTCAGTAACAATCTTATGAGATGTAGCCATTATTATGCCTATTTTAATGATGAGAAAATGAAATAATAGAGAGGTTAAATAAAAGAGGGTTATTGTTAAGGCCAAATTTAAATGAGATAGTGTGTGTGGTACACCGGGCACGTATAAGGTGGTCAATAAATAACAGCTAGCATTATTAAAATCAGTAGCATTTTCCAGATATAAAATTAAGTAATTTATGTGATATAGGCTAAATAAGATTCATTTACTCAATAAATATTCTATGGAGCACTTACTATGGCCACATGTAGTGCTAAATGCTAGGGAAACAGGAGAGAATAAGACAGATATTGTCCCAGCCCTAAGGGATGTCCCTTTAGCTTGAGGGAGACAGACAAACATTTACAGTTCAGCCTGGAAAGTGCTGTGATGGGGCAAGAATAGGGTGCTTTGGGAGTCAGGGAAGATTTACCAGAAGAAATATCCTCTAGGTTTATACCTGAAAAATGAATTGGAGGTGAGAGTAGAAGGAAAGGCAGAGGAAGCAGTGATTATGAAGACTGGAGGGAAAAGAGTGCATGCTGCGTTTAAGGAAATGAAAGTCTTTTTTTTTATTGAGGTCATAATAGTTTATAACATTGTGAAATTTCATTTGTACATTATTATTTGTCAGTCACCATATATATGTGCCCCTTTACCTTATGCCCACCCCCCAACCCCCTTCCCCTCTGATAAACGCTAGTCTGTTCTATTTGTCCATGTGTTTATCTTCCACATATGAGTGAAATCATACAGTGTTTGTCTTTCTGTCTAGCTTATTTCGCTTAACATAGTACCCTCAAGGTCCATCCATGTCATTGCAAATGGGACAATTTTGTCTTTTTTTTATGGCTGAGTAGTATTCCATTGTATATGTATACCAGATCTTCTTTATCCAATCATCAGTCGATGGGCACTTGGGTTACTTCCACGTCTTGGCTATTGTGAATAATGCTGCAGTGAATGTAGGGGTACATAAGTCTCTTTGAGTTGTTGATTTCTAGTTCTTTGGATAAATATCCAGTAGTGGGATAACTGGGTCGTATGGTATTTCTATTTTTAATTTTTTTGAGAAATCTTCATACTGCTTTCCATAGTGGCTGCACCAGTTTGCATTCCCACTAGCAGTGTGTGAGGGTTCCCTTTCCTCCACATCCTCTTCAACATTTGTTATTTTTTGTCTTGGTAATTATAGCCATTCTAACAGGTGTAAGGTGATATCTCATTGTAGTTTTGATTTGCATTTCCCTAATGATTAGTGATGTTGAACATCTTTTCATGTACCTGTTGGCCATCTGTATATCTTCTTTGGAAAAATGTCTGTTCATATCCTCTGCCCATTTTTTGATCGGGTTGTTTTTTTGTTGTTGAGTTATATGAATTCTTTATATATTTTGGAGATTAACCCCTTGTTGGATATATGATTTGCAAATATTTTCTCCCAGTTGGTGGGTTGTCTTTTAAGGAAATGAAAGTAGTTTTGTATGTAGGATTCTAGGAAAAGTGTGAAAAGTGAGCCTGGAGAGGTGGGCAGGTGCCATATTCTGAAAGCCTTTGTAAGCCCAACTACAAGAGTTGGACCTCTCTTTTTAGGGCATTGGAAAGCCTCTGAAAGGATTTTACCCAGCAGAGATGTGATTTTTAAAGATCACTCTGGTTGAAGTGTGGGGAAGAATAGCGTTAAATACATTATCTCATTTAATCCTCACACCAACACTTAGAGGTGGATATTATTATCTCGATTTTGCAGAGAAGAAATTGGGACTTGGAGGGCTTAATTTATTCGTAAAATTCACACATTTAATGGGAAGTGGAGTCATGCACTCATGTCTTTCTGACTCTAAAGTTATATTGCTATATTGTCTCCAAATAGTAATGATTTGTTATGACCTGTTTTATTTTTACTCTATGGAAAATTCTATTCATTCTTATAGCATTATTTGCATACTTGTGTTAGTTTAGAAAGCATTTCACAACCGTTTAATTTAATCTCCTTAAAAACTATGAATTAGGCCATGTTATTTTCATTTTACAGGAATGAAAACTGAGGCGTGAGGTATGGGACTGTCCATGGTTCCATACATCTAGAAAGTGGTGGAGCTGGGACTCGCACACCATGCTCTTGACAGAGGAAAGCCTTTTTTATGGGTATCTTGTGAACATGCCACACTTTTTTTGTGGGTCTTGGCTGTTTGTGCATGTGTGAGTGTTTATAAGGCTCTTTCCTTCCAGGTTTTGGAGATCACATTCATTGGAGGACACTGGAAGATGGGAAGAAAGAAGCAGCTGCCAGGTACAAGATATGGTTTTAGGTTATGTACAATGGTAAAACACTTTCCAGCCATCAACTTAGCATTTCAGGTAAGGGTTATGCCAAGGCAGGGCAAGAAGTGAGTAGTTGCCTGACAACAACAACCATAATACTAGCTAACATTTATTAAGTGCTTACTATGCACCAGACATTGAATTATGTGAAGTAACTTGCCCCAGATTGCCCAGCTATAAAGTGGTGGAGCAAAGATTTGGACCCAGGCACTCTGGCTTCAGAGCCTGCACTCAACCAGTAAACCATACTGCCAAACAGTCTCAAGTTGAATAGTCTCAAGTTCCATGTAGGTTTAGTCTATGCACAGACAATTGATACAAAGGAGGAGAAAAGGCAGAGCAGGAGAGGGAAGGCTCAACATTGACCTAAGTGCTTTACATGCATTAATTTATTTAATTCTCACAACCTATGCTGTTGTTTCAGCCTATAAAATAAGAACTGTTGTTATTATTTTACAGGAGAGGAAATTGAGATACAGAATGTTTAAATAGGGCCGGCCCAGTGGCATGGTGTTTGGGTTCGTGTGTTCTGCTTCGGTGGCCCGGGGTTCCCTGGTTCAGATCCTGGGTATGGACCTACTCACCACTCAGCAAACCACGCTGAGGCGGCATCCCACATAGAGGAGCTGCCACTCTACAACTATGATACACAACTATGTACTGGGGCTTTAGGAAGGAAAAAAAAAAGAATGTTTAAATAACTCGACAGTAGTTTACATAGCTAGTAAGTGGTAGAGCCAAGTCTTGAATGTTCTCTACTATCTGTACTGGAGAGATACAAAGACCTGATTTATGTGCACCTACTTTATACACCCCCATACTTGCACAGAAACACTCACACTTTTGCACCTACCAAACTATAGTGCTTGCTTTAGCTAGAACAGATCCTACAGCTTCATGGCTCTGAGCCTCACACCTTCTGCAGGAGTAGGGTTGCCTGATTTAGCAAATAAAAATAAGGATGCCCAG
Organism: Ceratotherium simum simum; assembly: GCF_057802395.1. NCBI lineage: Eukaryota > Metazoa > Chordata > Mammalia > Perissodactyla > Rhinocerotidae > Ceratotherium > Ceratotherium simum. Next base: position 7,121,443 of record NC_141921.1, read on the forward strand.
TTAAATTTGAATTTCAGGTAAACATAAGTAATTTTAAATATATCCCATGCAATATTTGAGACATACTTATATTAAAAACTATTTTTTGTTGTTTACCTGAAATTCAAATTTAACTAGACATGTTTTTGTTTTTGTTTTGAGGAAGATTAGCCCTAAGCTAACATCCGTTGCCATTCCTCCTCTTTTTTGCTGAGGAAGATCAGCCCTGGGCTAACATCAGTGCCCATCTTCCTCTACTTTATATGGGATGCTGCCACAGCATGGCTTGACAAGCAGTGGGTAGGTGTGTTGGTCCACGCCACTCTGAACCTGGGGACCCCTAGCAGCCAAAGCGGAGCCTGCCAACTTAAGGGCTATGTCGTCAGCAGGCACCTAGACATCTTATATCTTATCTGGCAAACTTACCCAGGAGAAAAATTCCTGTTAGTTTTTCAGGTTCTAAATCAAATGACTATTCTTAGATAAAGTCTTCAGCGATTTTTCTGGGCAGTTTGTTTTTCTCTTCTGTACTTTTACAACATAATCTACATCTATGCATTAGAGTATATATTATTCTGCTTGTAGGTGCGTAACTCTTCCCACTCGACCCTTGATCTCCTTTGGGGGAACTGTTTTATGTTCATCTGTAAATCCCCAACTGTGAAAATGCTGAATGATTGAAATAGTTATTGAAGAAACAGTTACGGAGAGTCACTGGGTGTAAGGAATGAAGGAGAACTAGCATTTGTGAATTGCCTTCTATATGCTAAATTTATAGCACCGATTGTTTTGCAATATTTAATGCTCATTAAGGCCCCATTATAAATGGATGGGCATAGTCTTTGGCCGAAAGGAAATCACCTTCTCCTGAGACCTTTAACATTTGACATAAGTAACTGATGCCATCCTAGTCTCCATCTCCTTTCTTAAAGGGCAGGACCTTGGTCTAATTAGCGTAGAACTCCTGTTTCCATAGCAACAAGAGGTCCTTGACGAGTCAAGGGAGGCAGGAAGTGCAGTTTGCATTTCCGGTTCGCGTCGGAGACGGCGACAACCCGGAAGTTGACGCGGCGCGGTTGCACATGGCCGCGCCGGAAGAGTATGCCGCTGGTGGTGTTCTGCGGCCTGCCGTACAGCGGCAAGAGCCGGCGCGCGGAAGAGCTTCGCGGGGCCCTAGCGGCCGAGGGCCGCACGGTGTACGTGGTGGACGACGCGGCGGTGCTGGGCGCGGAGGACGCGACAGTGTACGGCGATGCGGCCCGTGAGAAGGCGCTGCGCGGGGCCCTGCGAGCCGCGGTGGAGCGGCGCCTCAGTCGCCACGATGTGGTCATCCTCGACTCGCTTAACTACATCAAGGGCTTCCGCTACGAGCTCTACTGCCTGGCGCGGGCGGCGCGTACCCCGCTCTGCCTGGTCTACTGCGTACGGCCGGGCGGTGTGAGCGGGGGCCCTCGGGTGGCGGGCGGAGAGAACCCGAGCCGGAACGTCAGTGTGAGTTGGAGGCCGCACGCTGAGGAGGGAGGGAGACCTCTGGCGGCAGGCGCTGGTGTCCTCAGGGAGCCGCAGGCTGTGCAGTCGGTGGTAAATGGGAGAGGCCAGGAGGATGTACCTAAGGAACTGGAGCAGGAGGAAACCAGGGCGCCTGATCTTCCAGCTCTCGTGACTCCAGAATTCGAGAAATCTGCAAAACATGTGTCCAGTGCCTTTTACCCTCCCGAACTGCTGGAGGCCCTAATGCTGCGTTTCGAGGCTCCAGACTCTCGGAACCGCTGGGACCGGCCCTTATTCACCTTGATGGGCTTAGAGGAGCCATTGCCCCTGGCAGAGATCCGGACTGCCCTGTTTGAGAACCGGGCTCCCCCACCCCATCAGTCCACACAGTCCCAGCCCCTTGCCTCCGGCAGCTTTCTGCACCAGTTGGATCAGGTCACGAGCCAGGTGTTGGCGGGACTGATGGAAGCTCAGAAGAACGCAGTCCCCGGAGACTTGCTTAAACTTCCTGGCACTACGGAGCACCTGCGGTTTACCCGGCCGTTGACCATGGCAGAACTGAGTCGCCTCCGTCGCCAGTTTATTTCCTACACCAAAATGCATCCCAACAATGAGAACCTGCCTCAACTGGCCAACATGTTTCTGCAGTATCTGAGCCAGAGCCTGCACTAACCAGAGAGGGCAGAGGGAAGACCATGGCTCCTTATCTAACTCCACTGCACTCTTTCCCTAGGAAGAATAATCTGAAGGTCTGCAGAGCATATTGATGTGTGGTACTAGAGCTGTTGTGACTGATTCACTCACGCTTTCCTGAATGCCTCTGTGCCAGGCCTTGAGTTTACAGCATAAATTTGAAACTAGAGAGAATGGAGAACTAGCTCAGAGGATGGTGGCAAATTTCTCCAGAGGACAGAGTTCAGGTGGACAGGACTTGCTTAGATTGTGTTCTACTTGAGATAGTGCACAGCGTTGATTTTCCGCATCTAAACTGTGGGAGAACAGACTGGGTGGATGAATTGTTTTAAAACAATTGTGAAGAGTAACTGTCCATATCTGCACTGGCCCTTCTTTCATACCACAGTTTTTTGAGTACTGTGCCTACTTTTTGCTGATCTCTGTCCTGGGGACTGGGGTCACAGATAAATCCACTGGTTTCTGTCCTTGGGAAGCTTTGGTTCTAGTGGAAGTGAAAGACATAACTACTAGATTATTTCATCCAATAAAGTCTTTTAAAAGAATGTCTGCTGAAATGTCTTTTACATAATGTAACAATGTTCTTCATATAATTTACTCAATGTAACATTTTAGATACACATGTATCACTGTTATGCCATTGACTGAAATAGTTTGATAGTGAGAGACTAGATGTTTTGGTCTAGCCTAGAGTGGTTATGACAACTTCCATAACTTCTGCTTCCTTCTGTATTTCAAGACAAATATCAATTTAAGCTTGTCTGTCATTCCTTCATTGATTTCATTAAGTGAATGGTAGGTACCCACCATACCAGCACTTGTGATTTTCAAAGATGAATTAGATACAGTCTTTGCCCTTGAGAAATTAATAGTTGGATGAGAAATACAGACAAGTACACAGATGTTGCCAGGATGAAGAGGGCTGGTGTTTAGAGGATGATGACAATGCTTTGGGAGCCCAGAGGAGGAAAGGAGTAACTAGCTGTTGGAGAAGGTGGTTTGGGGAAGGCTTCACAGAGGAGTTAACATTTGAACTGTCACTCTAGAACGAGGTTTCAGCAAAGGGCCAAATAGTACATATTTTAGACTTTGTGGGCCATAGGGTCTCTGTTGCAGCTTGTCAACTTTGCCGTTGTAGCACAAAAGCAGCCATAGACAGTGTACAAATGAGTGTGAATGTGTTGTAATAAAACTATGTACACTGAAATGAGAATTACATTTAATTTCAACATCACAAGGTACTATTCTTTAGAGGTACTTATTCTTTTTCAGTCATTTAAAAATATAAAAAAGATTCTGTATCTTACAGCCCTACAGAAGCAGGCAATGGGCTAGATCAGGCCTGCAGAATGTAGTTTGTTGACCTCTGCTCTAGAAGGATCAATAGGAGTTTGGTTGGGATAAAGGAGGGAGCAAGACATTCTAAATTGCTCTGTAAGTTCGTGGAGCTCTTAAAAGGATGGGCTGCCTTGACTGGTGATGTATTTCTTGCTCATCAGGCAATCTGGACCACCTTTTGTTTCTGATATACAAGAGAGGATTCCTGCATAAGATGGAGATTTGGTCTAGGCAACCTCTAAGGCCTTTTCCAACCTTCATTCTCTTATTCTAAATTAGTTGATTATTGGTTGAGTTGGGTTTAAACCCGTGAATTCTGGATTGCTATTCTAAATTGAAGTAAACTGTAATGGTCAGAAAGAGCATTGGTTTTGGAGTCAGACTTATGAGTTAGCTAGTAAGTGGCAGAACCTAAAATCTAGGTTGGCAAATTGGCATTTGAACCTTGAGAGCTTAAGAGCTTCATCTAGCCAAGACTGGTTCAGATAGATTATATTGCTAATTATTTTTAAAAAGAAAAAGCTTTTTCCTACCTGATTCTAAAAATTACATGTAATTGTAGGAAAATTGGAAAATACAGAAAAAGTATAATAAAATCCACAATCTCATTATCCAAAGAAAACTGCTATTATGTTTTGGTACGTTTCCTTTTAGGCTCTTTTCTCTGTTTATATTTGTATAATTAAAAGCAAACTAGATAATTTATATTCTAGTTTTTAATTTAACGTTATAACAATGAAAAATTTTATTAATTTTTTAAATGGTTATATAACCACAACATTTAGAAATACTGTAATTTGATGTTTTCTTCTATTCTGCAATATTTTGTCCCTACCTTTAAAGCCCAAATATGAAGAATTTACAGGACTATCAGAATTTACCAATAATTTTTTAAAGCCAAATATGAAGAATTTACAGGACTATCAGAATTTACCAATAATTTTGTTATAATAATCTACTATTACTCAATTATTGTCTTAAAATTTTCCCAGTTGTAATCACACTACATGAATATCTCTGTACATTAATCTTTGTCTTCATAAGTTGGTCATTTTATTAGGATGGATTTCAAGAAGTGGAATTACTAGATTATAATTTCTTTGTTTTGTTTTTAAGTGGATTGCCCCTGATGGTGATTATCCATAAGTCCTGGTGTGGAGCTTGCAAAGGTAAATGCAAATGATCAAACCTCAGATGTGTTCTCAAATATTAACACTTAACATTTGAAAAATATTAGCACTGACTTTGGCCCAGCACTGGTGACTGTTTTAAGGAATACCAAAGAAATATATGACATAGATTCCCTACCCTCATGAAATTTGCAGTTACATTTGCAAGAGGTTGGAGGGTGAGGCAATTAAGATATGTAGACTATGGGATTAAGTGCTACAATAGTCGTATGGGCAGTAAATATTAGAAGAAGCTGAAATGTGCAGAGAGAGACATGAGAAGTGGTTAATGAAGTCTTTCTGGAGGAACTAAATTAAAACCCAAGATTATCTTACTTGGTAGCATGTATTCTTGCTATACCACCTTGCCACTCCCCAGTCAGATTTTTTCTTTTGTTTGGTATGCTACACTTAATAAAATCCTAGTTGGAAAAAAGAGTATAAAATTAATGTAAATAGTGTAATAATATATATACATTAGTGATAGAGTATTGTTACTCTATTGTCTATTTCTTCAATAGAAGTTATTGAAATGTGTAAAAAAGCAAATAGTAATAATTTTTTCTTTTGTATGCCATTATCCATATTTTATAAATGAGGTAAAAGCTTCAGAGAAATGAAGTCAGTCATTCAAGGTCACATAGCTATGCAAGTAAGTGGCAGAAGCAGGACCAGAATTCAAGTGTCTTGATTTTTGGTTCTTAAGATTAAAAAAAAAAAAAAAAAGGAAAAAGAAAGGTCAGTTACATGAATCAACTCAGCAAATTACAGTTTGGATATGACAATGATGTTTTCTTCTATTCCAAAATCTTTTTCCCTCCTAGCTTTAAAGCCCAAATTTGCAGAGTCTACAGAAATTTCAGAACTTTCCCATAATTTTGTTATGGTAAATCTTGAGGTAAGACTTCCAGAGTTTCTCCTTTCTGCTATGATTTTAAGTCTTTACTATTTTAGAATTAGCATCATTAATGGTATAAAATCTTATTCAGCAGAGCTGGCTACTTGTATGTATGTGTTTTTCTCTTGACCTCTTAATACTAAGGCTTGCGTCAGATATGGTAGAAAGCCATCCAGCCTCCACTGGTGGGAGGAAGTAGGAGAGGAGACATTGGATAAGATGACAAGATTTTAAGGTCCTTTCATTTTTAGTCTATGATTATGACATGTTTTACATCTTTGTATAGCTGAACTAAAGGTATAGTCACACTTGCAGGCCACAACTCCCTGCAAAATATGATTCAGTTGAAAACCTACGTTGTGCTTATATGTACAACGTTCCTGTTTCTTCATTAGATATTCTTTATGTACTTCACATAGACCAGAGGTCTCAGAATCCCAAGTCAGGATACCAGGTCTTTGAGTTAGAAGGGATTTTTAGGCTATTGGCACTATCCTCATTTTACAGAAAATGCATCTTAGGCCTGAAGGAGTTAGGTGATTTAGTCAACATCATAGAGCTTAATAAGTGATAAGAATAGGTACTATGACCTAGCTGTGCTGCCTCTTCAGATGTGGGATGCTCGGATGCTCTATGATGATACTTCTAGCCCTATGTTTCTGTAAAATAGTCCATCCGCTTAACCACTCAACCACCTTGTCACATTAAGTTTCTGTAAAATAACATTTACTTAAACATAGGCTGGGACTCTTCTGCACACGTTAACAGTTAATGTTGAGGCAGTTAAGGGATTGCTTATATAGCTAGTGGATAGCCTGAATACTAATACACCTCACTCAAGGCAAAGTTATATTAACTGTTTGAAGAAATGACCCCATTGAACTTCTGAAATGGAGACGACACCATAAATGACAAAATTACTGTTGATTCCTATGCATATGACTTCCTCACCACTTTCTATGGTAAGTTAGAATCACCACTGACAGGAAACAGAAATGTCTTAATGAGGTTCTCCAACTTTGGAGATTTCTTACAAAGAAAGCTAATTGTGTGGTTGTGTCTCCTGGGAGGACTATAGCTCCACAATTGTAGCTCAGATATCAGTCTTGTTAATTCATGCATTCAAGAAATACTATGTGCAAGTTGGTAATGTAGGTATTGGGAATCAACAATAAACAAAACAGACAAAATTCCCTGCCCTCATTGAAGTTACATATGGGGAATTGAATATGGGGAGACAGACAAATAAGTAAGTAAAATAAAATATGACTGACAATAAATGACTGAACAAGACATGAAGTTAGAGAAGTGCCATGTAGGGCCTCGTAGGTCACTGCAAGGACTTGGGGTTTTATCCTATGAGAGAGGAAGCCACTGAAAGGTTTTGAGGAGAGAGGGAACATGATCTGACTTGAGGTTTACACTTAATAGGATGAAGAGGAGCCCAAGGATGAAGATTTCAGCCCTGATGGGGGTTATATTCCACGAATCCTTTTCCTGGGTAAGGCGAAAGATCTTGATCTGTGGATCCATGATGTGGAAGGAGAGAGAAATGAATCAAGGCACTGACTTCACCTAGTGAAATTATACTGGGATGGCTAAAAACAAAAACCAGTTTTAAGAGAGAGTGGGGGAGTTCTGAATGCCAGAATGTCAAGTCTGAAGGAAAACTTTTCCCATTAACTAACTGTTTTTGTGAGCAATGACAGAGTATTGACCATCCATTTATTCATTCAGCAATCATTTGTGCATCTGGCATGTGTCAAGGACTGGTGCTAGACACTACAGGCACAGAGATAAGCCACAATTCCCACCCTTGACCCCACAGTGCAGCTGAGGCAATGGAATACTATAACCGGACAAATGTCTTTCCACAAACAATTTTATAAAAGATATTTAATGACCACCTAATATTTGCTCACCATCCTGCTAGAATCTGTGGGAGATACAAATAAAAATATAGTATCCCAGGGCCGGTCCCGTGGCTTAGTGGTTAAGTGCGCGTCCTCCGCTACTGGCGGCCCGGGTTCGGATCCTGGGCGCGCACCAACGCACCACTTCTCCGGCCATGCTGAGGCCGCGTCCCACATACAGCAACTAGAAGGATGTGCAGCTATGACATACAACTATCTACTGGGGCTTTGGGGAAAAAAATAAATAAAAAACAATTAAAAAAAAATATATATATAGTATCCCACATCACCAAACAGAAAAGGAGCATGCCAGGGAGAGGGAACAATATATGCCAAAGCATGGAGTAGGGGTTATGTTAAGGGAACTTCAAGGAATTTATTGACTGGAACATGAAACACAAGGAGTAAGGTGGTGAGAGATGGACAGGTCTCATTTCCCAGAAGCCCTAGTGTACCATATGATGTTTGAAGTACCTCTCTGTTGTGATTATTGCAACCCCTGTGCCATTTTGTCTATAATAGATCCCAGTGGCAAAGTGCGTCCTGAAATCATCAACGAAAATGGAAACCCCAGCTACAAGTATTTCTACATCAGTGCTGAGCAAGGTATGGTTATGTTGAGAGAGAGGAGGGAGGGTTGCTACTAGACTTAACTAGGATGAACCCATGCACAGTCTATGATGGGGAACTCAATTCAGCATGTTAGTTGAGCATCTCCTGCATGAGTAGCTTTTGGCTAGATCTTGTGTAGAATGTAGGAGAAAGATAAGACTGAGCCCCTTCCCTAGCTACTTAGAATCCAATTGAGAGCTAACTGACCCACAGGAAACTCTGAAGAACTGAATCTCCCAAAGACAATCACTTGCCCATGGTCTCATAGTTACTAAGTTACAGAGTCAAGATTTTAGTCCAGAACTTAATTTTTTCCCCTGCACTAATGCTACTCTTCTTGTAAGAATGCAAAGGAAAGGGAATGCCAGCTGTTAGCTGATCAAGTCTAAAAGGTTTTATAGATAGTAAACTTGAACTGGACCTAGAAGGATAAGAATTTGTCTCTATGGACAGGTATGAGGAGGACATTTCAGGCTACGGAAGCAAGCGGGGTGGGTGTAGCCCAACATGGAGAGTCCGTAAGGCTTGCTAGAGAAGCTGATGATGGGATGGAATCCTGAAGAATGAGACTTAGCCAGCAGAAGAACATGAAAAGCATGTTCCAGGCAGAGAGAGCAGCATCAGCACAATCAGGTGAAGGAAGGTTGAAATCACAAGGCAGTCATGCTTTCTGTTCTCTAATCCTGGAGCATAGTCATTCTAGAAGCAGGGTTTGGAATTCATGCCATGTACTGTCACTGTTTTCCTTCCACAGTTCCCCCTGCCATCTTTAAAAGGGGGTTGTTTGCGAAGTTGCCATGTGTCCCCCATTGCCATGCTGCTAGGTTGTTGATCACTTTATCTTTTGAGTCCTTGGAACTCTTATTTCTCAGAATAGGGGGAGAAAAGAGATCTAGAGAGGTGATCCTCTCTTTCCCATGGGTAAGGAGAATGTCTTCTTCCTTACCAAAATGCAGATCACTGGAGGTTGGTATTAGAGGGAAATTTTCCACATGGAGAAGGGCAGCTGGACTTTAGGTCCCCAACTCTTGACCTTTGAGATTCACCGTCCCTTTAGAACTTCATCCAGGTTACCACTGCCATCTCCACCTTGGCATCCTCCTTTAACACATTAGTCCAAATGTAGACACAAGACCCTTGCCTGAATCCCCTGTGGCTCAGCTGACTTGAAACTGGAACATTCAAACCTGGCTTTACAAAAGGCTTAGGCAAAACAAAAGGGAAATAACAAACTATACTGCCTGGCTCTTATGAGGTTATAGGCTTGCTTTCTGAGATTCTCAGACTCTGGCTTAACCTAACTCCTGGCCTGCCATTGTACAGGGAGTCTGTACCAAAACAGCTGCCCTCCTTGAAGGGATGCCCTGAGATAAACAAGTTTCATCTCCCGTCTACCTAGGGCCTTCCTTCTAGGTTTCTCTTTTGCCTGAGAACTTGGCTTCTTCCATGTATAGTTGATACTAGAAATGACCACCTCCTTCAGTGAAGACCATCCCGCCTCCCAGCACATGCACACACTCACATATCGGTGTAACCTGTAACCTCCACAGGAAATGAAATAAATGCAACATTCACCCAAAAGATGTGATGGGGATGGTAGGAAGGTGTTTGTTGCTCCCTTAGTGTCAAGTGAACATCTATAGTCTATGACAGCGGTTCAACTCTAATCCCGGAGGGTAAGCCAAAGTAACTACTAACGTTTTTGTAGGACTTCCTAGTTCATAAAGCACTTTTATTACCCATTCTCCATTTAATTTTTATAACAATCCTGTGTGATGTAAGTGGCATTATCTCGTTTTGTAGACGAGGAAACAAATTCAAAGAGGTAAGTGACTTTCCAGGGCTAAAATCTAGAATTAGACCTTGAGTCCAGATCCTGTGCTCCTCTTATATTTCTCCTAAAACATAAAAATCCTATATTGGATGTCAAATGTCAAATACTAAAGACCTACTTTATATTTTTTCCCCCCAACTTTTATTTCACAGTTGTTCAGGGGATGAAGGAAGCTCAGGAAAGGCTGACGGGTGATGCCTTCAGGGAGAAACATCTTGAAGATGAGTTGTAACATGAATGTATCCCTTCTTTCATCAAAGTTAGTGTTTTGAAAGAAAAGCAGCAGGGGAGGGAATATTAAGGAATCGCTGTGAACAATAAACCTACCAGGAGACCCTGCTCCTGCCCTCATGGGAAGGAGCTCTCTCACTGTGGAAGAGTTTTGCTAGCAGAAGCTGGTCCATGTTTGTGGATCCAGCAGAGGGTGGCAGACTTCCTTCTCCTGCCCCCTCTCACCTGAACATCTGTTTGTCATTGAATGTAAAGAGTAACACCTTTTGACACAAAACTTGAGCCATTTGGAAGTTTACTCCGCATACTTAAGTATTTGAATCTTTTTCCATTTCCTCCCGCTGTACTCACCTTGGTGAAAGGAGACCAGTGGCATTTTTTCTACAATGTTAAAAAAATTGCAGAAAATCAGTAATTCTACCCCCACCAAGGACACTAGCTTGTTTCTTCTCTTTTTCTCCTGGGAATAATCTTGGGCTTCTTCCTGAATCCCTGCAGCTTCCCTTCTCTTCTCCTGCTTGGGCTTCCCTGTTTTCATGATGCGTGTGCAGGAATGACTGTGTGCTTGACTCAGCCCCAGCTGGAAGCATGCTTTCCCTGTTACTGTTGGAGAAACTTAAAACCTTCAAGCCCTAGGTGGAGCCATTTTTGTTAAGTTGTCAACTGTATTTTTGTACTGCGGTTAACAAAAAAAGAAAATATTAATTTTCCCATTGAACTTTAATAAAACTTTAAAAGAAAATGTGTTGTGATGGCCTTTTTGTTATTGGAGGGGTGGAGGTCACTTCAGGAAGAAAACTAACCTTGAGGGCCTAATCTAGGACTCTCCCCGCTCCTGTGTGACCCACATTCAAATGGGCATCAGAGTTCACCTCTTATACTTTTTATTTTATTTTATTTTATTTTTGCTGAGGAAGACTGGCCCTGGGCTAACATCCGTGCCCATCTTCCTCCACTTTATATGGGACGCCGCCACAGCATGGCTTGCTAAGCAGTGCCTTGGTGCGCGCCCAGGATCCGAACCGGCGAACCCCGGGCCGCCGCAGCGGAGTGCGCACACTTAACCTCTTGCGCCACCGGGCTGGCCCCTCTTCTACTTTTTAAATACCTGAATTCCCTCCCTCCGCACTGTCACTGTTTTAGCACAGGGCAGACCTTCTCTATTTCCTAGACTATTTATTGCGATGGCCTTGTAACTTGCCTACTTGCCTCCAGTATTCTCTCCTACAATCAGTCCATCCTCCTGGCTTCCCTCAGTGATCTTTCCAAACGCAAATGTGACCATGTCACCCCCCTGCTTGAAACCTGTCCCGCCACCTTCAAAGTAATAGTATTAACATTAGGAAATATTTGAGCCTCAGTGTGTGCCAGGCACTCTTCTAAGTGCTTTTTGTGTGTTATCCCATTTCTTTTGCCTTTAGTCCCAACGGCCGTGTGAGAAAGGTAGTATTATAATCCCCATTTCATAGAAGAAGATTTGAAGCATATGAGGAAACCAAGGCACAGGATAAAGTCAAGATCTTTACCATGGTTTTTTAAGGAGCTGCCTACTTCTTCAACCTCATTTGTTCCCATTCATGTCTTTGCATTTTGTGTTGTGATGACACCAAATTGCTTCAAGTTACCCCTCACAACATGCTCTTTTATGCTTTAGTGTGTTTGGCTTGCTTCCTCTGCCTAAAACATCTTTTGTTTTTACTCATTCTTCACATTTTGACCCACCTCTTCTAGAAACTTTACTGACTTTTCTCCTAAGGATAAAATGCCCCTCTCCCCCAATACACCTATCTTGACCCCACACCACATTATATTCTAGTTGACCTGTTTGCATATCTGTGGCTGTCATCGGGCGGCCATACTCTAGGGCAGAGGCTATTCCTCAGTCCTGTGTACCAAGGTCTTAAAACAATGTACTTTCAAGTGAATTGCCAAGCTCTATGGTAGGTTCTTTTCATTCTCTTTAAGTCCCATCAATGGTCCTATGGGATAGGTATTATTAGCCTTATTTTATGGAAAAGGAAACTTTGGAGAGGGAAGTAGCTTGCCCTCAGTTTCTGGACTAAGTAAATACTGGAGTCTGAACACCCCAATCTTACTCCAAATTCATGCTTTTCCCACCATACATTACGTTACCTCCTTTATGTTTCAAGGTGTGACTCAACAGTAATTTTCAATCTGTGGTACATAAAGACTTTACAAGAGATACATGAGCACAGAAACTTTAGTGAATTTATATCTAGATCTTCATTTTCGCAAAAGTGATTTCCCAGGATTCCTCAAAAAATTAAACATAAAATTACCATATGATCCAGCAATTCCACTTCTGGGTATATACTCAAAAGAATTGAATGCAGGGACTCGAATAGATATTTGCACATCCATGATCTTAGTGGCATTTTTCACAAGAGCCAAAAGGTGGAAGCAACTCAGGTGTCCATTGATGGATGAATGGATAAACAAACTGTGGTGTATACATACAATGGAATGTTATTCACGCTTAAAAAGGAAGGAAATTGCTACAAAATGGATGAACCTTGAAGACATTATGCTAAGTGAAATAAGCCAGTTACAAGGTGACAAATATTGTATGATTCCACTTATATGAGGTACCAGTCAAATTCATAGAGATAAAATAGAATGGTGCGGGGCCTGCCCCATGGCTTAGCAGTTAAGTGCGCGCGCTCTGCTGCTGGCGGCCCGGGTTCGGATCCCCGGCGCGCACTGAAGCACCGCTTCTCCCGCCATGATGAGGCCGCGTCCCACATACAGCAACTAGAAGGATGTGCAGCTATGACATACAGCTATCTACTGGGGCTTTGGGGGGAAAAAAAATAGAATGGTGATTGCCAGGGACTAGGGGAAGGGGAGAGTGGAGAATTAGTGTTTAACAGGTATAGAATTTCAGTTGGGAAAGATGAAAAAGTTCTGGAGATGGATGGTGGTGATAGTTACACAACAATATGAATGTACTTAATGCTACAGAACTATACACTTAAAAGTAGTTTATATATATTTAACCACAATTAAAAAGAAGTGATTTCCCAGGAAATGTCATCAAGATAGTTCATTCCACCTCCCTTTTCACTATTCACCTTTTTCCACTTTACAGAAAAATGGCATACCTCTCACCTTGAATTTTATTGTGGTGCATGGCTCTATTATGTAAAAACTTCTGGGGTACCAACAAAGGGAAACTGAAATAGTACCAAGCTTCCTTTTTTTTTTTTAAATTAATTAATTAATTAATTAATTTCCCCCAAAGCCCCAGTAGATAGTTGTATGTCATAGCTGCACATCCTTCTAGTTGCTGTATGTGGGACGCGGCCTCAGCATGGCAGGAGAAGTGGTGCGTCGGTGCGCGCCTGGGATCGAACCAGCCGCCAGCAGCGGAGCGCACGCACTTAACCACTAAGCCACGGGGCTGGCCCCAAGCTTCCTTGATTAAACGCTTTTTGTCTTATACGTAGTTCTGTCTTAAGTGCAGTTCTGTCAAGAGCAAAACCTAACATTAGATTTGGGCAGTTTGCACCATTTGGAGGTATTTTGAATTCAGGCATGTTGTATAGTGGAAAGTGATGAAAATTTGCTTCTTCCAATCCCCAATTATTATTAAAGAAGCATCTCTCCTGAGGAGAGTTCTAAGAGAATATAGAAAAAGTTTGAAGTCATCCAGGTGACAAACTCAGGAAAAGTCTTCACCTCTTAGAATTTGGAATTAATCTTGGAATTAGAATTTGGAATTAAGATAGTTGTCATAGGGATTCATATTAACATGTTCATTTGAATTGAAAAATGGAGTTGCAATGTTGCCTCTGGGCAAAAGATTTGAACAAATACTTCACAAAAGAAGGTATATGAATGGCCAATAAGCACATGAAAATGTGTGATATTATTAGGCAACAGAGAAATGCAGATTAAAACTACAATAAGATACCATTTCCCACCTGCTCCAATTGCTATAATTAAAAAGACTGATGATACCAAGTGTTGGAGAGGATGTAGTGCAACTGGAACTCTTGTATATTGCTGGTAGGAATGTAAAATGGTACAAGCACTTTGGAAAACAGTTTGGGAGTGTTTTGTAAAGTTAAATATCTTGAACGTCCTTCCAAGCAATTCCAGGATTATATGACTATGTGGGTTATATGAAACAGAGGTCCACAAAAACAAAAACAACTTGTGCAAGAATGTTCATAGCAACTCTATTCATAATATTCAAAAACAGGAAACCACCTAAATGTTCAGCAGCAAATAAGTGGATAAATTGTGGTATATTCATACAAAGAGATACTACTCAGAATAAAAAAGAACAAACGACTGACACAAGCAACAACATGGATGAATCTCAAAAACATGCTGAGTGAAAAGATAGAACAAAAAGAGTACATTTAGGGGCTGGCCCCAAGGCGTAGTGGTTAAGTGCCTGCGCTCTGCTGCTGGCGGCCCGGCTTCGGATCCCGGGCGCGCACCCACATACCGCTTGTCAGGCCATGCTGTGGCGGCGTCCCACATAAAGTGAAGGAAGATGGGCACGGATGTTAGCTCAGGGCCAGTCTTCCTCAGCAAAAAGAGGAGGATTGGCATTGATGTTAGCTCAAGGCTGATCTTCCTCACAAAATAAATAAATACATAAAATATTTTTTAAAAAAAGAGTACATTTACATGAAGTTTTAGAACAGGCAAAACTTATCTATACTCTGAGAAATCAAATTAGTGGTTACCTGAGATTGGGGTTGGGGATGTGATGGAGTTAACTGCAATATCACAGGAAGGAACTTTCTATGGTGTTGGAAATGTTGGTTGTGATGGTTACCTAGGTGCATACATTTGTCAAAACTCAAGAACTGTAAATTAAATGTGAGCATTTTATTGTATGTAATTCATACGTCAATACATTTGATTTTAAAACACTATTCCAGCTTTCCAAAATAAAGTCTTTCTAAAAGAAAGTCTGATGTAGCTTACTGATTTAACAATGAAGACTGACTTGGCCACTTAGGTAATATATAATGCTTTTCCCAGAAGTTGAATGAGACAAGTGTTTGGCTAAGATATACTTAAAGCACATGATAAGATAAATGCATTTTATCAAAGCATGTTGTATTGGAAGAGATTTTCTTAGCCCTTTCTGAGGAATTTGGGTTATGCAATTTACCTCTTAAGGCAAGTGAAAAAGTCTATGTAGTTAATAAGCATTTGATAAGTCTTTGCAGTACACTTCCCAGAAATTGAGACAGTGAATGACTCTCATGAACAGGTAACAAACTCTTTTGCAGGGTAGAAGTTTCCTATTTCTTTGCTTACAACATGATTGAAAGAGGATCTAATTGAATTATCAACTGATTTATCATTTAAAATTTTTGATGTTAGATCACTGTGATTTTTTGGCATAATTCAGTAAGAGTTCAAAGAATTTAATGCCATTGCAATAACAAAACTCCTTGCATTCTCGTGTAATTTTTTTGTTTTGTTTTGGTTTGTTTTGTTTTGTTTTGAGGAAGATTGGCCCTGTGCTAACATCTGTTGCCAATCTTGCTCTTTGTTGTTTTTTTTTTTTTTCTTTTTTCTCCTCAAAGCCCCAGTACATACTTGTGTATTACAGTTGTAGAGCTGTAGCTCTTCTATATGGGACGTCATCTCAGCATGGCTCAATGAGCTGTAAGTCCTCGCCCAGGATCCGAATCAGCAAATTCCGGGCTGCCAAAGGGAAATGCACGAACTTAACCACTGTGCCACCAGGCTGGCCCCTCATGTAATTATTTATGTGAACATTTCTCAGCACTTATATTTCTAAAAGTAATAACTACTGTTAAGAAAAATTGTTCGAAACTTTTAATGTCATTGTAGAGCATTGTTGTAACAAGTCTGCTGGAAGGGTTATCTGACTTTCCAAGAGAATACAGCTTAGTTTGATTTACTTACTATTAACTAGGGTACAGACATTTTACAACTCTACAGGTGGAGTTAGATGTTAACTTATAGAAAGCTAATAAGATGCAAATGATTTCTTTCCCAGGGAAAGATACCCTCAAAGGTTATGGCTTTATTGCCTTTAGGTCATCAATTAGTTTTGTATCTGATTGAGCAGTCTTATTTCAGGATTCCTTTTTGTCACTGACAATATATATGTACATTTCTTATATCCTCCTTTGAATTGGTTTTGACATCTTGCTGGTTCTCATTAATGAATTAAAATTTTGGCATGTGCTCAGAATCTGTTTGAGAACTAAGTTTTTAACATTTCAAGAATGACTTTTGATATAAAACATAGAGTTAATGCTGAATCCTGTCTCGTTCTAGCTATAAGTAATATTCTTCCCACAAATAACATGACTCACATTTTTAAAAAGTCCCCTCACTAAGAGATGCACTTTCAATAAAATTTTACTTTTTATGTTTAATAATTATCAGCATTTGTAATATTTGTTGTTTTGATTGACATACTAATAATTCTTGTAATGATAACTGAATTTATAAGAAAATATTTTAACTCTTGTGTTTTAGCTTAGGTGCCTCTAAAAGCAGGGCCTGAGATAAGGCCTTTTGTGCAGGTCAAATATTTCAGGAAGAGATTCTAGGGAACAAGAGTGGGGATGGGGGGCCGGCCGGCCCTGTGGCTTAGCGGTTAAGTGCGCGCGCTCCACTGCTGGTGGCCCGGGTTCGATCCCGGGCGTGCACCTATGCACCGCTTCTCCAGCTATGCTGAGACAGCGTCCCACATACAGCAACTAGAGGGATGTGCAGCTATGACTTACAACTATCTGCTGGGGCTTTGGGGGGAAAAATAAATAAATAAAATTATAAAAAAAAAAAAAAGAGTGGGGATGAGGAAGAGTGAAGCACAGGAGGGAGAGCCAAAACAGGATTTACTGTTGAGCTGGTTCTCCCATTGGTCAAGGGTTGCCCCAGAGGTGTTAATTTCCTGAGAGAACAGACACACAGAGGTGACAGAGAGCCCTTGAGGCAGAAAGCAAGAGATAAGGGAATGCAGTTCCAAATGTAGCTGGTTACAACAGCGATAGCCAAAGGAGAGAAAAAGATCAAGAGGTTGTAAAATAGGGTATGAAACTTGTCTAACATAACTTAGATTCTTATAGTCAAAGGAAATTTTAACACTTTAATTCCAATTAAATACATATTTTTACTATTGAGAAATATGGCACGGTGGTCAGTAAGAGACTTTTAAGCATATGAATGCATTACATTAGGTTAAAAATCTGTGGGTAGAGTGAAAGAAATAAATTCCAGGAGAAACAGAATGATGTAAAATTTCCAACTGCTTTTTTTTTGAGGAAGATTGGCCCTCAGCTAACATCTGTTGCCAATCTTCCTCCTTTTTTCCTTTTTTCTCCCCAAAGCCCCAGTAGATAGTTGTATGTCATAGTTGTACATCCTTCTAGTTGCTCTGTGTGGGACATTGCCTCAGCATGGCTTGATGAGCGATGCGTAGGTCCACGCCCAGGATCCCAACTGGTGAACCCCGGGCCGCAAAGCAAAGTGCACAAACTTAACCGCTATGCCACTGGGCCGGCTCCCCAACTGTTAAAAGGAGCTTGTGCATGTATTAGTTTTAAGCAGATAAGGTGGGTATAAAATTTCTATGGCACTTTGATTTTAGTAGATACGTTTAAAAAAGTGACATAGTTTTATTTTTAAATGTTAATATTTACAGTATGCCAGAAATTATGTCCTTTGCAGTTATTTAAATGATGAAACTTTTAGATGTCAACTTAAAAGTGTCAGCTTAAAAGTACATAGTTTTCCAAAATTCTTTCAGGGATCATTCAAAAAGACTACTGATTTCAAACATTCCTCACCTGATAATGCAAACATTTATATAGCACAATGTGCCAGGAACTGTTCTCAACCCTCTAGTCATATTAACTCATTTAATCCTAACAACAGCCTGATGGATTTGGTTCTATTACCATCATCATCATCTCTGCTTTATAGATAGGGAAACTGAGGCACACAGGGGTAAGTAATTTACCTAAACTAGTAGGTATCAGAGGTGTGGGCAGTTTGACTCCTGAATCCATGCTTTTAACCACTATACCACACTATGCAATTTGTATTCAAGTCAACCAACTCAAGGGTAGCATCAATGCCTTATGCTGTGTAGCAGGTGTCGACCCAAAATAACCAATAAACACTCTATAGATGAGAGAGAGAGATAAAGTGAGTTTTACTTGAGCCAGGGTGAGGATTATAACTCAGGAAGGCAGTTTCCACAAGGGA
Source organism: Ceratotherium simum simum (assembly GCF_057802395.1). Classification (NCBI taxonomy): domain Eukaryota; kingdom Metazoa; phylum Chordata; class Mammalia; order Perissodactyla; family Rhinocerotidae; genus Ceratotherium; species Ceratotherium simum. The sequence continues at coordinate 7,139,839 of NC_141921.1, forward strand.
AGAAAGCATTCTGGAGAAGCATGGTTTTCAGTACAGTCTTACACTTTTTTAGAGCAAAGAATATACATTAAACACACGCAGGATACACATTCATCAAAGTTTCAAAGAGGTATTCAGTTGCAACTTAGCAGGTCAACATGACCCTGATGTTGGGAAAGGGACAATTAAGGGAGTTACCTATAGGATGTTTGGATACTGGATACTGGCGTAGGAGGGGGAAGTATGCATTCTTATCTTAAGAGAGTGCATTCTTTAATGGTTAAAGCACATGTACAATGTATGTTTCATAGGCCGTAAATCAGGCTTCTTTAGTTCAAGCCAAATCCGTTTTGAACCAGAATAGTTAGCCCATATACCTCAACCATATACCTCGATATGTGAAAATCGCTTGTCACAGATATAAATTTTCAAGACAACTAATATAACTGCAAAAAATGAAATGTAATTGTATATTCCAATAACATTTCTTTTTCAAACTGCCATTCTGCCTGAAGACAGAGCAATCTTTTTTAGTCAGGTCCAACGTTTTTCAGGAATTTGAGGTTTAAACTTGGTCAACTTTAGGATTTTTTTCTCTATTTTCTGCTCCCCAGGGTGGTGTCTAAGTCTCAGAGAATTATACAGTGTCATGACATCAGAGAGGAGACATTGCCCATTCTAGCATCATCTGAGGCATAATACATCCTACCTGGTCCTAGCACATACTTCCATGAAGGCATCTGCTGAAATGTCTCTTTTTCTATCAGCCTCCAGTGGTCAGTCCACTCACTCTGCCCCTTTATCCTGTCAGCAAGGCCCCTCCAGCTCCATCAGCCCCTCAGCACCCCTTCTACTCCCTTCAGTGGGCAGGAAAATTGGGCTGCTCTCCCCTGCCACCCTGGGCCATGAGGAGCAGTATAGCTTCAGAGCCACTGCTCATAGTTATGCAGCCTCTCCAAGGCTGACCTGGCACTTGGCACTATTGGAAGCCTAATTTGCCAGCAGCAGCAACTGACACTGAGCCTCTGGACTTGGTACCACAATCCAGAGGCTGCAGCCAGGCACCTAGTGTCAGTTTGATTGCGCTGGATTCATTCTATCATGGATGAAGCAGCGATTTGACTTTACTGGAATAGAGTCTTAATCTGGATTTTCTCCCACCCAGCTTCTGCTGTAGTACCACTGTCTCTGGACTTACAGGCCACTTATTCACCATCATGCTATCTCACAATATTGCCTCTGAGCAGTGCACTCACTTTACACTGATGCTTTCATGTGAGAGCTGAATGGGGAACTATGCGAGGAGAATTGCCAGAGTGTGAGGCCTCCATCATGCTGGCATGACCTTGCAGGTGTAACATGGCTCTGGAGCCAACAGTTCTGGCAGCAGCTTCCTGATCCTAGGTTGTAGCGATGGCAGTGTGTTCCAGGAGGACAATGGCTTCCTTATTCCCAGATTGTGGCCAAGGTGGTATGATCCTGGAACCAGGACTGGGGAGAGCAGATTCCTGATTCTCCACCTTTCTAATTGATGTAAAGCTTTCATTTCCCTTGTCAGAACAGTCTGCAATGTTGTTCTGGCAGTCATTCCTTGACGCCCAGATCAGTGGCTATTCCTCTAGCCCTTTTTTAGTATCTAATTCCCTATATTAAATGCTTTCTGATTAAAATAGCTAGAATGGTTTCTGTTATTCACAATAGAACCTTGCTGGTTATACTGGTGAACTTCCTAATTAAGATATCACAAATACAGATGTGACTCCAAAGTCATCACTTAGAGGTTCTAGATTTGTAACTGGATGTAGTAAGTGATGAGACTTTGGGTTGCACCATTTTTGATGATGGGTAATTGCACTTTGAGTTGCATTATATTAATTGTGATTTTTTTTTAACTGTAAATATGGGGAAAAAAGGATATAGCTCATGGAGGGCAAAGAAATTGGTGGATTAAGTGGACATTTTAAAATTCTTTTTGGCCACTGTATTAAAATCCCCTTCTTAGGTTCAGGAAATCCTTCACTTTATAAATTTTGGAGGGAGGCAGAACCTGCTTTCCATTTTAGAAGTTAGAAATACCAGATAATTGCTTTCCCAGCCTTCTTTGCAGCTAGACTATAGGCACATGACCTAGGCTCAGCCAATCAGATATACCCTCCAGAGCTCTCCACAGCAGAGACAACAGCATTTGCAGGAATATGGAGTTCTTGGCGCAATGGTGGTTGTGGTGCTCATGGTGGTGTCCAGTGTTGGAGGCCAGTGGTGTTGGCAGTACAAGCTTAGTGCTTAGTGTCAACAGCAGTAGTGTCTTTCCCAGCATGTCTGCAGCGTGTACCCCAAACCCGGTTCTCCAGCTGGGTATTTTATGATCTATTCAACGTTATTTAATAAATTCTTTTCTTTCTTAAATAAGCCAGAGTAAATTTCTGTGGCTAGCCACTAACTGTGACTGACGTAATAGTCAATAACCGTTGTTTAACAAGGTTATAGCAGTATCTTCCAAAGTATATTCCATGGAACACTAGTCTCTCCTGTAAAGGATTCCATGGTTAAATAAATTTGGATAGCAATGTATCTCTTGGAATGATTCATAATTCAAATTAATATTTTAGAAATTCTGAGAGGTCTCACAGGAAAGAGATTTTTACTTGCTACCAGACTGAGTGTGAAGCTGACACATGGAGAGAGAAATACTGAGAAAGCTGCAATGAAACATGGTTGGAGCCTGTGGATTAAGACAACCTTGGATCCCACTTTGCTTTTGGACTTTGAGATATGTGAGCTCGTATTCCCTTATAGTTAAGCCAGTTGAAGCTCTGCTTCCCACTACGTGCCATGAAACACCATGAAAAACATCATCTAACTTCTTGGCCTCTCATTTATTTGCTTCTTCATCACCAATGACCTCCACTCTATCTCAGCCACCCACTCCAATGGTCTCATCTTGTTATCACTCAAAACTGTTCTACATTTGAAATCTCAAACTCAGAAATTCCACTCTCTGACCACAACCACCTATTTATCTTTTCAACCTAATGGGTCAACATCTTCCACTACACTTTGATCTTATACAGCCCTTCTGATGTAATTCCCTCAACTTTCTACTGGTAAATCTACAGACCTCCCCTACATCTGCCCCATCCTCTCCTCTTTTCCTCTTGTTCAGTGGAGGAGAGGGCTCCTACTTATCAGAGGCTAATCCTTCCATTGAGCTTTGGAGCCATCCCCTCCTTGTCCTCAGGTGTTTTTTTTTTCACCATAAATGTTCCTGTCTCTCTCTTTTATATCACTAACCTTTCTATCTCTATTGGATCTTTCCTATGCAAATTTAAGCAAGCACTGGTATTTCTCATCTAAAAATAAACCAACTGTGGACTTTATGTGTCTCTCCAGCCTGACCCACACTGTCAACCTTTCCTTACCTCATTCTCTCTTCAACCTTCTACCTCTTCCACCCTGGCTTCTGCCTTCACAACTCCACCTAAATGGCTCCCGTTCAGGTAATGGGAGGAGATATGGGATTGGGAAGTGAGTGAAGGAAGTTTGGCCAATAAAATCATTTGTGAAAGTTCTCTTTCTAATTCAGACTTGCAGGGATAATGCTTGATCCAACAACCCCTTCCCCGCCCCCGCATATTTGATATCATGTGCCAGTAAATATTCTGATATGCTGCTGGCCAAACAACTATATTTTTGTACATTGCTTTAGTACCCCCAAAGGACCACAACTACTGAAAAAGAGGAAATGGATACTGGTGGGCCTAACAGTGAACTTTCCTGCAGTGTTCCTTATCAAATAAGTAAATAGCACCACCCTCCACTGTTTTACAGTCAGAAGCTGAGACCTATCCTTGACATCACCTTCTCTCTTACTCCTTAATCATTAAGAGAGAATTACTGTTCATTCTCTCTCCTAAATATTTTTTAAATCCATCCACTCCTTATTATGGGCTGAATCTTGCTCTCCTGCCCCTGCAATTAATATGTTGAAGTCCAAACCCCCAGCATCTCAGAATGTTACTGTATTTGGAGATAGGGCCTTTAAAGAGGTAATTAAGGGGCCGCCCCGTGGCTTAGCAGTTAAGTGCGCGTGCTGCGCTACTGGTGACCGGGTTCAGATCCCCGGTGCGTACTGATGCACCGCTTCTCTGGCTATGCTCAGGCGGCGTCCCACATACAGCAACTAGAAGGATGTGCAACTATGACATACAACTATCTACTGGGGCTTTGGGGAAAAAAAGGAGGAGGATTGGCAATAGATGTTAGCTCAGAGCCGGTCTTCCTCAGCAGAAAGAGGAGGATTGGCATGGATGTTAGCTCAGGGCTGATCTTCCTCACAAAAATAAATAAATAAATGAATAAATAAAAATAAAAAAAATAAAGAGGTAATTAAGTTAAAATGAGGTCATATGGGTGGCCCCTACTGCAATATGACTGACGTCCTCACAGAAAGACATTAGGACACAGACACACACAGAGGGAAGACAATGTGAAGACACAGGGAGAAGATGGTCATCTACAAGCTAAGGAGTGGGGCCTTTAGAAACCAACACTGATCTCAAGATTTCTAGCCTCCAGATCTGTGAGAGAATACATTTCTGTTGTTTAAGCCGCCCAGTCTATCGTACTGGGTTATGGCAGCCCAGGCAACAAATATGCTCTTCTTCAACCCTATCTTCACCACCATGGTCTAAACCACCAGCATTTGTCGCCTAGACCTTTGCAGTGTAAGATCCATTAGGGTGAGGCTTTTATCTGTCTTGTTCACTGCTGTATCCTCAAAATCTAGTATAGAATCTGGCACGTAGAGAGTATTCAATAAATATTAATGAGATGGTTAAATAAATGAATAGCGATTTAGCTAGTTTCCTTGCATCCATCCTTGCCCCTCTCTCCAAATATTCTCCACAGGGACGGCTCTCTTTGCAAAATAATTCTGGTTCTATCATTTCCCTGCTTGAAACTCTTCATTGTCTCTTCTCCATTACTCTCAGGATAAAGTAATATTGTTTAAGTGGATGGTGTAATTTGGCCCCCAAGTCTCTCTCCAGCTTCATTGCATGTTATTCTCTCATTCTGTCACGTATTCCAGCCACATTTATGTTCTTTCCATTTTTCAAAGTTCCTCGTGGCTCTGACACATGCTGTTCCCTCTACTTGGAATGTCCTTCTCCATATTTTTGCCTAACTCATTCTTCATAAATCCCATTTGGGGCCGTCCCGGTGGCATAACGGTTAAGTTCCCGCATTCTGCTTTGGTAGCCTGGGCGGGGTTCGCCAGTTTGGATCTTGGGCGTGGACCTACTCACCAAGCCATGTTGAGGCAGTGTCCCACATAGAACTAGAAGGACCTACAACTAGGATATACAACTATGTACTGGGGCTTTGGGGAGAAAAAAAAAAAGAAAAAGAAAAAGAGGAAGATTGGCAACAGATGTTAGCACAGGGCCAATCTTCCTCAAAAAGAAAAAAAAAAGAAATCCCATGTAAATGTTACCTTGTGAAACTTTCCCTGATCATGCCACCAAAACAGCTTTTTCTTTTATATCTCTCACTGCTTTTCCTTCAAAACAATGATCACAATGGTAACTAATTATTGACGTGATTATTTGTTTAATGTCTGATTTCCTCATCAGAATGTAAGTTCTATGAGAATAGGGACAGTAACTGTTTTGCTTACTATTGTATTTCTAGTGCTCAGTACCTGCAGCCATGCCTGTACAGCATAAATGAATAGTTGTTGAATGAAAGCCTGGGCAGTGTGAATTTCCTGGGGCTGAACATTGTACTTTAGCCTTCGTGTACCAACTGCAATCCTAACGCCCAGAAGTAGTACAAAGGAAGGAGTGATTAAATCCTCCTCAAGTGAGAAGAATGGGATGGATGGCAGGATGAGCAGGAAGGAGTTTTCTAGATAAAGGAGAGGAATTCAGGAAGGCACTCAAGGTAGAGACAAAGGGCTGTGCAAAAGCCCAGAGGTAAAATGCAGTTTCTGGGAACTCTAAGTCATTCTGTGTGGCCAGAGAACAAGGACCAAGGGGGTTAGTGGTGGGAGATAAAGCTGGAAAGAAAGGGACCTGATTGAGTTGGCTAAGGAGGTTGGATTTTATCCTATCATGCAATACACATCACTGATTTTTCCAGTTCTTTCCTTTGTTTAGATCAGCTTCATCTCTTATTATCCATGAATACTTGGAAAAGTCATTTAACCTTGCTGAGCTTCCGTTTCCTCTTGTTGAATGGTTGACGAGAGACATGAGATGATGTGTGCAAGGCAATTCAGAAGGTTCCTGGGATATAGTAGGTGCCAATCAAATGTTAGTTCTCTTCCTTTCAGCCCACTCAGGCTGATTTCAGCACTACCACTAGTGGTCAGTCCTGAGAGAATGTAGTTTCCATTTAGAGCACAAGGGGGAGTAAGAGACTAAACCTTTGCAAAGGATCACAAGGCAGCCTTGGCTGCCTCCCTTTGCAAGGCCTCTGAGAAAGAGGAAATAGGAACTGTTCTTTTAAAATTAGAAAGGCAACCTGACTTATTTTATAGATTCTACACAAGTGGCAACTGTTCTTCAGTTCCCTGGACATGTATTTGAAGGGGGAAATCGTTGACAAGCATGATGTACTTAGTTCTGAGAGCTGTCAGGTCCCTTAGAGTAGCTGATGTTTTTGAATATCCTATTATGCACCCACCACCTATTTTACATCCATTTTCACTTTTAGTTGAACTCTCTTAAAGAGCCAATGAAATAATTCTCATCCCCATTTTACAGATGAACAATCTATGTGATCAAGACAAATTCAATCACATAACTAGCAAATGGTGAAAGTTGGATTTGAACACAGATCTCTTGATTCCAGAGCTTATGTCCTTTTAATTATCCCACACAGGTTTACCTTAGAAAGCCTTGGAGTTTATTTTAATTGAATTCTCCTATTTAACAGAGATAGTCCGGAGAGGGACTGGTCAGTGGTGAGTGCTAACTGATGAGACCAGGGGTAGTTGATTGGGCTCGTGGACACAAGTGCCGCTGACCACAGACCAGAGTTGTGCCCTTGCCACTGCTGTGTAAACACCCTGCAAGAGGGGGAGGCTTTAGGGTTGGTCATTTAGCCATGGTCTCACCCTGGGAGCATCTCCTGTCCTCTCTGCCCCTTAAGTGTCTCACCTTTAAAATGAGCTGACTCCTTCTCTTCCATCATGTCTCAACTCAAATGTCACTTCCTCACAGCGATTTTCCCTGTTTAATCATTCTAAAATAGCTCCCTTTCCTAGTTACTTTCTGTCCCAACATCTTGTTGGAATATTTCCTTAAATGTGCTCATAACCAGCTGAAATTATCTCATATATTTTGTTTACTTATTTATTATTTGTCTCTTCTCCTAGGATTCATAACATCCATGTGAGCAGGGGTTCTGTTTAGTTCACGTGTATGTACTCTGTGCCTGGAACACTGCTAAGTGTTAGCACATACTAAGTGATCAACAGATCTTTATGGAATGAATGGATGATATAATGATGAAGAACTAGGACCAGAGGGTAAAAGCTACAAACAGGCAGATTTCAGTAAAGAAGAGGACTTTCCTGATAATAAGAGTTGTGCAAAGACAAAGCAGTCCACTCTGGAGGAGGTGGTCTCCCCATCCTTGGAAGTGAGCACGCCAGTGCTATCGAGGGGGCTCCTGTGTTAGATTGGTGGGGACGGCTGATTTGAGGTTCCTTTGGCTCCTTAGGAAAATCTTAATTAGGTTTTGAACTAAAACCCTGATAATAGGGTGCTGTCTAGTCATTGTCTGTGTTAAATTATCGACAGGGTATTCTCTATAAAATGACTAGGGAAAGAGAGGCCCAAAGGGTAGGGGAAGGGGAAACAAGGGATTTTTTTTTTTTTTTTTTTGTGAGGAAGATCAGCCCTGAGCTAACATCCATGCCAATCCTCCTCTTTTTGCCAAGGAAGACTGGCCCTGGGCTAACATCCGTGCCCATCTTCCTCCACTTTATGTGGGACGCGGCCACAGCATGGCCTGACAAGCAGTGCGTCGGTGAGAGCCCGGGATCCGAACCCGGCCGCCAGCAGCGGAGCGCCTGCACTTAACCGATAAGCCACGGGGCCGGCCCGGAAACAAGGGATTGACGGTGCTAGATTCTGCTTCTGGGCTCCAGGGGAGAGGCCTGACTGAGATGCTGGTGGGCTTGCTTAAATTTGAACAAAATTAATGAAGATAATTATGAATAATCATTTCCAGTTCGGTTGCTACTTTAACCACTGGGCTCTTGTTCCCCTTCTTCTGGACCCTGCTTCCCCGATGGCTGTCTCTTCTGTTTCCCTTTCTCATAGAGAATGGCACCACCCAAGTCAGAAAGCTCTCCTAGTTGCCTCAATTTCCTTTCTCCCCGTCTACATCCAAATAGTCACCAAATCTTGACCCTTTCATCCCTCTAATGTCCCACTGCATCTTCCAGCTCAAGTCTCATAATCTCTTCTGAAGTCTCTTCACCAGCCTTCTCTCTGGCCTCCTTTTCCCCTGTCTTGGAACCTCCAGTCCCTCTCCCATTGTACAGGCTGAGTTCTTTCTAAAGCATGAATTTGGCCGTCTTCCCCCGGGATAAAGAGCTGTAACAGCTCCGGCATTGCCCTGATCATTGAGTCCATCACCCTTAGCGTGTCTCCCCTGGCCCTGGCTGACCGCTGACTCTGACTTATCCTCCCACCTCACTCATCCTGTACCGTGCCCATCATGTCTGTGCTTCCAGAGACTCACAACTCCTGCAGTTCCCTGAAGACTTCACATCATTTTACACCTTTGGGCCTTTGCTCGTGCTGATCCATCTGCCTTGGGTTGCTTCTCCATGAGTTTAACTCCTACTTATCCTTGAAGACTCAGCTAAGTCTCAATTCTCCATCCCAGGACCTGTATCCCAGCGTGGGCCTAGCCTAACTCTCAGGCTCCTCCCTCCTGACATGTCCCACAATGAGAAAACAGCCATGTCTTGCCAAATTCATTAATGTGGCTGATTATAGTGCTGGCTTTCCCTACTTTCAGTAGCTAAGAAACCATGGGCTAGTTGTTTCTTTCTCACATCCGAGATGGTATGAATCAGTCCCCCCTTCATAGGTCTATTGTGAAAGTTAAATGAGATGGTGGATGTGAGAAATCCTTTGTAAATATTTCTATGCCTATTTATTCAGCAAATATCCCCAGACCCCTTCTAAGAATGCTCTAGGAGGCACCGTGTTGGGTAGTGGTGTCACCTTTGCCCTTGTGGAACTCAGACAAGTGCATCTTACAGCCCGCTATCCTGCAGCAGCACTGAGCAACTTGGGGTCAGGGACCATTTGTTATTCACCCCTGTGTAGAGTAGGTACTTAGGAGATATTTGCTGTGTGGGTGAGTGAATGAATTAATGAATGAATGAGTGAATGGCATTCCAGGGAGAGGGAGAAACAGATGCAAATTCATGGAGATGTTACGGAGCAGTTCACATTTAGAGAACTTCAAGTAGTTTAATATTGTTGGAGCTTAGGGCATGACGGGGGAGTGTCCAGTAATGAGGCTAGAGGGTAGATGGGGCCAGACCAAAGGGGCCATATGTGCATATTAAACAGATGGGCTTCAGAGTAGGGCAAAGGGAGTGATTTTAGACTGGGTTTAGGAAGAGTCCTCTGCTGCAATGTGGAGTGTGGACTACAGGGGAAGATTGGAGGCTTTCGTGGGAGTAGGACGGTAAGGAGGCTGTGGCTGTGGAATGAAGAGGAAGAGATGGCATGGAGAGCTCTTGGGAGGTAGAATGGACAGGCTTTGGAGAAGGATTGGCAGAGTGGGCAAGGGAGCGGGAGGAGTGGTGGGTGGTACCCGGGTTCTGACTATTCATATGTTGAATGTTTGCCTTGTGTGTGTCTCAGATTCCACCCCTGCTGACAGTGGTGTGCCCTGGTGATGGGACAGTGTCCTCAGTGTGCGTTTTAACCAGTTTCATCTCATAAACTGATGCAGGTGGAGAGAAGAGACCTGCACACTCATTTATTTTACAAATGAAACTGAAGCACAGAGAAGAAGGAAAGAATGATTAGTGCATGAAGTGGCATTTGAGATACTCATCATTTTTTCTCATTATCCACATCTGTTCCCACTCCTGTGGTAGATTAAAGGCCATAGATTCCTCCTTTCCCTGTATCCATGCCCCTTTGCAACTTTGCACTTCTTCCTAGTCCGAGGTGGAGTTTATTTCTCCACCCTTTTGAATCTGGGCTGGGTTTGTGACTTGATCTGGCCAATAGAATAAAGTATATGTGACATTATGCAATTACTGAGGCTCGGCCTTTAGAGATTGTATCTTCTGCATTTACCCTCTTGGAACGCTGCCCCGAGACCACTGTGTAAGCTGGTCTAGCCTACTGGTAGATTAGAACGTGGAGAAGAAACATGACACCCAACCCTCAGCCAGCACCAACTGCCAGACCTGCGAGTGAGGCCATCTTAGACTTTCCAGTCCAGCTGACCTTCCAGCTGAATGCTGCTCATGAGCGATCCCAGGTAAAACCAGGAGACAAACCTATTCAGCCACCCACAGACTTGTGAGAAATAATAAATTATGCTGTTTTAAGCCACTGAATTTTTGGGAGTGGTTTGTTCCACAGCAATAGATAACTGAAACAACTTCTGTGCTCCCATTATCATATCATATCATATTAAAGGACTTCACTGTTTACCTGGTTCTTTATGCCAATTCCCTTTCCCTCATAGCTCACATTTAATCTGTCACCACGCCCAGGGAATTTTATCTCCTAAATCCATATCAAATCCCTCTACTTTATACTTTCCCCACTTCTATGACATGAGTTCTTGTCTTCTTCATCTCTCACCTGGATTGTTACAGCAATCCCTGTGTTCCCTATCTCCTGTTTCCCTGCTCCCTGCCCTTCCCATCCCATCGTCATACCCACTACAGTCAGAGCTATTTTTCTTGCATGCATTTGTAACCATCGTTTAAACCTTTTGCTTGCAAGGTAAATTCCCAAATCTCTAACATGATTTATGGGCCTTAGACCATCTATCTGGCCCCTGCCTCTCTTTCCAGCCCCAACTTCCACCACTCCTCTCATGGAACCCTATGTTTCTAGAACTGCTTCACAGGTTCTGGTGACCTTCTGGCACCTGCTCTGGCTCCCCCATTGCATGAGACAACCCCCTGAAGGAGTCAGATGAAAACATTTGACCTGTCAACACATCTAAGTCCCTAGGCTGGCCATGAGGGACTCACTCTGGGGGGTAAATTTGAACCTTGTGATGATTTGAACGTTCCAAGTGACATCCATACTTATGCTATTACCTTTTCTAAGTGATGGATTCTCATTCAATAAAAAGCATAAATTTTATATTTCATCTAAAAACCAGGAGCTGGAGCAGGCTGATTAGTCTGGCAACTAGAAAAGATTTAAGGAAATTTTGTTTGTAGAACTCTTAATTACAAAGGTATTCACTGAGCAACCACAATTCTGGGGTCGAATAGAAAAAGCCCTGAACTTGGAGTCAGACAGACCTGGTATCTGGTTCTGCCATTTACCAGATATGTGACCTAGGCAGTCACTTGAATTTTCTGACTTCCCTTTCCTCATTTGTAAAAAGGGGATGACGATCCATACCTTGTATGATTGTATTGAGAACTAAATGAGATAAAAGACGTGAATGAGCCCAGTATATATTTTTTTAAATAATTTTATTTATTTATTTTTCCCCCAAAGCCCCAGTAGATAGTTGTATGTCATAGCTGGACATCCTTCTAGTATGCTGTACGTGGGACACAGCCTCAGCATGGCGGGAGAAGTGGTGCGGCGGTGCACGCCCGGGATCCAAATCCTGGCCGCCAGTAGCGGAGCGCACTCACTTAACCGCTAAGCCACAGGGCCGGCCCAAGCCCAGTATATTTTAAAGTCTTCATGATTATCATTGCTAACGAATCTGATCCAAGGCAAAGGTAGAATTTTGTCTTTCTTCCTATTCTTACTTGGGCATTTGCATCTGGAATTGAAGACAGTCTAATATAATTTGATTTGTTTTGTTCTTCTCTCTGGTGGTCACCTGCTAGTCAATAGGGAGGTAGCTATTGGGGGCATAATTGATACAGCCCAAATGTCAGATGTGCTTCTTTGCCCCTTTAAGATCTAAACGCAATGGGCTTGAACCTCGGTTTTCACGTTTTATAACGCTTGTAAGTTTATAAGGATTTCTGTGAATTCCACGAGGGCTTGTGCTCTCATAGTCTCTACCTCTAGTCTCCTTTTTCAACTCAGAAAAACAAAGCCCATTGCTCAATATCCCTACTCACTCACCCTCACAACTCCCCTCTCTCACAAAGCATTCTTGTGTGCAATGGCCTTTACTGAAGTCTTGAGTCACAGAAAGTGGTTACTTCATGTGTGTGACAAACAACTTACCCCACTTTGTGCATTCCAGTGCTTAAACACCCTTCTGTCCGCCTGCCACGGGAGTGTTTCTTCTGACCCTTTACCCATGTAGCACCTAGCCTTATGCTGATTTTCTTACTCATCTTTTTCCTTCCCCCTCCTAGCTCTCTTTTGACCTCTCTCTCCTATTTTGTCAAGTGAATTCCAAATTGTCCTCCCTTTTTCACACAGAGCAGTTTAGTGTTCCCCCCTCTCCTCCCACACTTACATATCCACACTTCTCAAGGCCCTAAGTAGGACAAAAGGACCTTCTATGTATTAGGGTCTATCCTTCTTGGAGGGCAGTTGTGGTTAAAAATAGCATTTTGTTGTTATAATAACTAATGTTTCCTGTTCACTGAGTGCTTACTATGTGCCTGGCACTCTATCACATGCTTTCCAAGGCCTATCTCATTTTCTTATTTGATCTTCACAAGGACCCTGGGAGGTACCTCTCATAATTGCTATTTCTACAAATTCAGAAAAATGAGGTAATTTGCATAAGATCACACAGCAAGCAAGTGGAAGAACAGGATTGAAAACCAGATCTGTCTGGCCCCAAGTCTGTGCTTTTTCCACTTCACTACATGGCCTTTCAGGGGAAGGAGCAGGAGAAAGAGAAAGCAATCAATCAGAAGACCCAGGGCTACATAAACGCGATACTGTCTGTTCTCATTGTCTCACAACTTTAAAAGGATGGTTTTATATTATTATTCCTGTGAAGAATGAATAATCATTATCATCACATCCATTTTGAAATGAGCAAACTAGGGCCTTGTGGGAGAAAGGGAGTGAGGGAGCACGCAGGGTAGGATATTTGATTTTGAGATCACAGAGGCACTAGCTCTGGGTGATTGAGAAGTTCAGGGTGCGACCATGGGAGTCAGTGGGCAACATGATGTGAAGAGGAGACCAAGGACTGAGGGATCAGGAAACCACACGGCTACTGAAGTCACCAGGAGCATGGCCAGACAGGGGCTAATGAGGACAACCATGGACCAGGAGCTGAAATTTTCAATGCATAAGGAGCAACTGGGGGTCAGTGAGGTCCTTGATGAGGAGGGGTAGGTTGTATGACTGGAGAGCAAAGGAGAAGGAGTTTTTCTACAAGGGTGGAAGTGGCAATGCTGACCCCATCTCCTGGTTTTTCAGTGTGTGGGGAGTGGGATAGTGAGAAGGCTTCTTGCAGAGGGCTACAAGAGGTCCTGGGGGAGGTTCAAGTTTCAATAAAGGCAAAGCAGTCACTGAGTACTCTGAAGAAGCAGAGGGTATAGGAGAGTTTGTTGACAAAGGAACAGGGTTCTACGGGGCACAGAGGAAAGGTCTGCCAGGGAGGTAGCCAGTGGGAAAGTGAGTGAAAACAATATAAGGATGAGTCTGAGAGAGAAGTCAGAGAACCAGAGGGGCTGTCAATTGGGTGGTTCCCCAGATTGGAGAGACAAATTGTAGATAGGGTCATAAAGGAACTTGCGGAAAAAGAGGTTTTGGTATTTGACTCAGACCTCTAAGATTTGAGATGGGGGAAGAGTGTGGGGAAGGACAATGATTCTAAACCAAAGCTGGCAGCTGGCTCCTGTGACCTCAGGAAGACTTGAAGTGAAGTCTAAGTCAGGATGGGAGGGTGGAGTGCTAATTGCCTCCTATCCCTGCCTCCCCTGGTGGAGCTGAGACTTCCTAACTACATGGCAGGAACATTTTCTCACTCCAGCTACTGCTGGTAATGAGGAGCCATTGAAAGCTTTTGTTTTCTTTTGTTTTAACAACGTTGATGGTAACATGGTGACATTTAGAACAATCACTCAGCCTGCTGGTGTAGAGGATGTTTGGAGAGTGGAGGCAGGGAGACCCATTAGGAGGCTGTTACATTAGTCCAGGCAGGAAGTGATGAGGCCTGAACCAGAGTGAGAGCAGTGGAGACAGAGAGGAAGGGTAGGGATAGGATAGTTAAGGAGGTGTTATTACCAGACTGATGCGATGTGGGCATGAAGGAGTGCGTAGGGTGGAGGACAATGCCCAGGTTTCCAGCTCAGTGTCCTCTTGTCGTCAGCAGTCCAGGTTCTGCCTCTCTCCCTGGGCTTTTGTGCGGATGAAACGACATAACTGACAGGAAAGTGCTTTGGAGATGGCAAAGCTCGGTACCCAAAGCTCCCTCATCACCCTAGTAAGTTCAGTCTATGGAAAATTAACATAAATCACGATAGCCACCCAGATATTGGGGAGCTCACGGCCCCCGAGACACCTTGGATTCTCTACAACTGTGGGGAACTGGGGGCCGGGGCGGGGCGATAACGGACTCCGCCCCTGGGCGGGGCGTGGGTGGGGCCTGGACGCGGCTGGAGCCGAGCGGGAGCCCGAGCCCGAGCCCGAGCCTCAGCCCTAAGTCGCGGCTGTGGGCCCCAGACCCGCCCCGCACCGCCTGCTCCGCGAACCCCGCTGCGCCTGCCGCCGCCGCCGCCAGGTCCCGCGCCCCGCTGCGCTGCTGGAGCGAGCCGCTCGTCCCGCGCCCGGAGTCCCAGGTAAGGGGCGCGGCCCGGCACCCGCCCAGGAGGATCAGGGACCGGTCCCCGGCTCGGGGCGCTGCGGACAGCGAGTGGCACTGAGAAGGAGCGCAGGGCAGAGGAGGGGACCCCGAGGAGAAGGGGCTGAGGGAGGCCGCTAAGGAGGGGGCACCGCAGCGGTGAGGAGGTGGGCGCTAGCCTGGGGAGGGGGCACTGAGGGGTCCACCCGGACCGTCAGGGCCGCACGGGGAGCTCCCAGGGTGGGGGGCAGCAGGAGAAGGGGAGCCAGAAAGAGGGCGCCCCGGCTGGGGGAAAAGGGCGAGCAGCAACCGGAGCGCAGTGAGGGATCGCAGAGGGGAAAACGCGGGGCGCTGGGGGCGGGGGAGATGGAAGGAGGGAGCTGAGCGGGGAGGTGCGGGGAGAGGACACCGGACAGCCGAGGGGCGAAAGGGGTCCTGAAGCGAGAGGATTGAAGGGACGAGGCAGGGGGGAGGCGTGGAGGTGAGGAGCTAAGGGGAGAGGACTGGGTCGGCGGGGGTCGTTTTGAACTGGAGAGGAGTGAGGTGACGAGAGGAAGGGAAGCTGTGCAAGAGGGGGTGCTGGTCGGGGACAAGGTAGAGGGGCGAGGGGACGTGAGTGTGGAGAGCTGGGAGCGAAAAGGCTGCGGAGCCCAGCTAGGGACGGGCCAGGGTGGGGTAACCTTGACGGGGGGCAAGGGGTAGGGCTTGGAGGCGGGAAGCCTGGAAGAATGGGAAGGTAGGAGGCAAGGCTGGGTCTACCCTGACTGCAGAGGAAGGGGGCAGGGAACTGGCGGAGGGAGAGGGCAGTGGCCTTGGATCTGGGCCCTGGCGCCTGAGTTCTGGGCAGGGTTGGGGGTGGAGGGGCACTGGAATAGAGCAGGGGTCTGGCGGCTGGGAGTGGAGGAACTGTTAAGGAACTTGGAGAGTTTAGGGTGGTGGGTGCGCTGGGTCAGGTTGGGGAGGAGGCCAGGTGTGGGTTGTGGTGTGAGAGTGGAAAGATAATGGGGGCCTGGAGTGGAGTCCTTGGGCACCCAGGTGCTGGCTGTGTCTTAGCTCCTCAGAAGGCCGAGGAGGGGGCACAAGCACTGGACCTTGTTACATGCTACCTGGGATCACAGACAAGAAGAGAATCGTGGACAGAAAAATTCATCCACAGGCAGCTCTGTTCTGGAGTCCAAGTGTGGGAAGGGGCTTTAGGGAGGGCAGGGCGGCAGCATCTGGAAGCTAATAGAGGTGCACAGAAGGGTGGGAGAAAGACAGGGCCCTCCATCCCAACCTCCTGGAATCCAGATGGAAAGGGGTGGGGGACAGTAAAATGAGAGGATGTGTGTGTGCACAGGTGGATGCTCACCTGTTCTCTGCCTATAAAGGGAGGAAGACAATGGAAGTCCGTGAAAAGCCCTATCATGGAAGTGGAAGTCTTGGCACTGTGTTAGCCAGAGGAGAGACATTTTGCCAGAGGACCATGGGTAAGGGAAGGCTTCCTGGTCATGAAGGGTTTAGCTAGCAGCGGAGGAAGGCATATTCTTATCAAAGGAAACACTATGGAAAAAGGCAAAAATCTAAAATAATCTCCAGTCCAAGAAATAAATCTCCAGTTTCTTAAGGATTATGATATGAAGGGAAGCATCAGTAACCTATAGAGGATGCTTAACAAGGGTTTCCCCTCTGAGCTCAGAACTCCTAAGGTTCCTCTCCATCACTGCAGAGTGCAGCACAGGGCCTGGCACACAGTAGGTGCTCAGTGAATGTTGATTGAATGAACAGTTGACCCGTGGTGGTGCTCCTGCCTCAATTTCCTCCTCCACCCCCAAGAATTGTTGTGAGAAGCAAATATGATAATGTGGGTGAAAAGAGCTTCGTGGACTGTAAAGCACTGTGCAAAAGAGAGAGGCCACTAATATTATTACGCAGGTGTGCCTACATTCTGTGCAAGATAGAATGCATTAAAATCGCCCAGTAGAGTGCCTGGCATTTAGTAGGTGCGCGATAAATGGTAGCTATTATACTGTTTCTGTGGCTCTGAGAGACCTGGGGAAACCATGAGGAGGTGGGCTGGGCTGGTGGTGATAGGTTGGCAGTGGGGAATGGTCTAAAGAAAGGTTGAATTAGAAAAGTTGGTGGAATGTGGCTTTAAAGAGGAGGTTGCATGTAGTAGGGTGAGGTCCACATTTGCCCACCTCCCTCCTTATCCTCACTAATAAATGTTCTCAATAGGAAGATGAATTACATTTATTGAGCACCTGCTATATGTCATCTAGATGCTTTATCAGCATTGACTATAATCTTCCCAACAGTGCTTGTTTTATCAACGAGGAAACTGTGTCTTACGTAAAATTTCTTGCTAAGATCTCATAGCTAATAAATGGTAGACCTGGAAACTGAATCTAGTTTGTGTGATTTGGACCTCCAAGTTATTTCCACTACCCAGGATGACTTGGTAGAAGAAAACATGAAGCACACAGACCAAAAAAAAAATTTTTAAGGGGTTTGTAAAGCACTCTCCCATACACAGATCTTAATTCTTACAACGGTTTGCCAGGAAGTCATTTTATTAACTTTTTATAGATGAGGAAACTGACCTGCCTAAGGTTACACAAGTGCTGAGAGAGCCAGGGCTCAACCCAGGTCTCTCTGACTCAATCTTGTGCTCTTTCCATCAAAAGAGAAGTTCATCCATTCACTTCTTCACTACATGTATCCAGTTGATCTCTTCTTGCTGGATTTTAGGGCTCTCTCCTCCTCTCTCCCCTCTTTCCTGGCTGAAGTTGTCTTCTTCCTTAGGTGCTTGTTCCTGCTGCCTATCGGACTGAAAGCGTTATTTGCTTTTCGCATCAACCCTTGGAGGAGCCATTTCCTTCTTTCCTCCAGCCTGGGACCAGGGATGACTCCCCAGATGGTCCCTGGGCCTTCATCTGTCTTGCTTGTCACGGAGATAGTGAGCTACCCAACTCTATCATTTATGTGACTGTCACAAAAGAGAGGGAAGATCTGATTGATGCTTATCTTACAAATGCGGTTCTCTGCACGCATCACTGTGCAGTGACCTGTCTGCTCAGATCTGCCTCAGGCAGCTGCCTGCTGGGATGCTTTTTGCCTCTCTTCTAAATGTCTGTGTAGCCCCTGCCCCCACCTCCTGAAAAGACCCCTTGGGGGCTTCCATCTGAACGTGCCTTCCAACTGAACCTCTGGCCCTCTGCCTCTCCTTATTCTCACACCACCTACTGGGAAAGCTACGCTGTGTGCACATAAACAGATGCTGACAGCACAGTGTGGCAAGTGCTAGGAAAGAGACGCTCAGGGTGCTGGAGATGCTTCTTTACTTACCCTAATATTGTTGTGGTTTTTATTTTCCCTAAACCCAGCCCAATGTGGAAGTCATTAGATAACAGAAGTTCTAGTATGACACTCTGGCTGCCTTGCTGTATGACCTTGAACAAATCATTTCTCTTTGTGGATCCTCAATTTTTTTACCTATAAAATGAAGGGAAGTGGATCAGACCAGGAATTGAATCTATTTTTGACTTTTGCCTCACTGCCCACTCTCACACCTGTGGCAGACATAGCTCATAAAGACAGGCACATTTCCTGCTGATTCTGCACGAGGCCATGTGCATTTTTCTCAACACTGTACAGAGCACATTTATATACTTTGTCTTATGTAAAATTCACAGCAGCCTTGTGAGGTAGATATTTTTACTATATCATAGATGAGACGCTGAGGCTCAGAGTTTAAGTGACTTGCCCAAGTTCATACATTGAATTACTGGGAAAGCTGGAAGCGGTAGCCAGGCTTTTGTTATGATAAAGATGCTGCTCCAAAATCCCTTGTAATTCCAGCATTCTAAGAGTGTAAACAGCTGCATCAGAAAAATGAAGATCAATCGTATGACGTTTACATCGATAGGCTGGTGCACGCAAATACTCAATGAATGTTTATTGAAAGGAGTAACATGCCCTAAGGATTTGCTACAGGTCCAGTGTTGACTGGGTATAAGGATGGATAAAACTCAGCTGAATCCACAAGGGGAGGCAGTTAATTGTAAAACAAGCTCAAATAATGGAGCCCAGATCGAGGAGAGGGCGGTTGAAGAAGATTTGACTGCAGAGGTGAATTAAAGGGGCCAGTGAAATAATTTTTGAGTACCTCCCATGGGCCAAGAAATCATGCCAGATTATTTACATACGGTAGCTGCTCATTCTACTTGTACCACAGCTCTGTGAAGTAGGTGGTATTTTCTCTATTTTAAGGTAAAAATGCTGTGGCTTGGAGAGGCGATATGACTTGCCCAAGAATTCAGTTGAGGAATGAGTTCCATTTCTCGAGATCTCTCCTAAGGAAATAAATAGGAAAGTGAATAAATATTTATGTAAAGAAATGGTCATTGCACTCAAATTTATAATAAGAATAGAAAAATAACTTATTTGTACAACATTAAAGAATTGGTCATATGACACATCCACAGGATGGAATATAATGTAGCCAATTGAAATGATATTTATGAAGAATTTTAAAAGTCTCAGTAAAATATTCACGATATAATGTTAAGTGAAAAGGAGCAGGATACAAAACTAATGAAAGATGATCTCAGCTATTAAAATATACATAGAAGATATAGACTAGAATGTATGCTATATTTGTTAACAAATGTAAACAGACCTCTATGCTTTTACATGCAAAGACTATTTCTGAAGGATACATACATTGTAATATGTTTGCCTCTGGGGAGGGGAACTGGGGATTGGGAATCAGGGTGCAAGCAAGACTTACTTTTCACTGTAAACCTTTAGGTTCCATGTTATTTATTTTTTATGCTAAAAATTAAAATAATGCAAACTACAGATAGTGATAAAGTAATTGCAGTAGTTGCAGATAGTAAAAGTGTGTTAGTAAAAGTGTTTGAATTATTCTCAATGTGTGTTACATTTTAAATTAACAAATAATAAGCTATAATTTAAAATAATTTAAATAGATGGCACTTTTTTTTTTTTTTTTGAGTAAGATCAGCCCTGAGCTAACATCCATGCTAATCCTCCTCTTTTTGCTGAGGACGACTGGCTCTGAGCTAACATCTATTGCCAATCCTCCTCCTTTTTTTCCCCAAAGCCCCAGTAGATAGTTGTATGTCATAGCTGCACATCCTTCTAGTTGCTGTATGTGGGACGTGGCCTCAGCATGGTCAGAGAAGCGGTGCTTCGGTGCGTGCCTGGGATCTGAACCCGGGCTGCCAGTCGTGGAGCCCGTGCACTTAACCATTAAGCCATGGGGCTGGCCCAATAGATGGCACTTTGTTGCATGAAAAAATAAGGAAGGAAATACACTCAAAATGTTAACAATGGTAGTTTCTGAGTGAGTGGGATGTCTGGTAATTAAAAAAATTTTTTTCACACTCATTTTTTTCTAATTTTTTATAATGAATATGTACTTTCAAAGTCAGGGATACAAAACAGTTTAGCAGGTGATGGCACCCTCCCCTCCAATCTCCCTTTCTTCTTCCATGTAAATGCTACGCCTCAGTCTCCAAGTGTGCTGAGCATGTTCCACACCCACCCAGTGAGCCTTGTCACGGGGCAGATTGATACAGGAATGGGGCTGAGGGTCTCAGATAAAGGCTTGGGAGCTGGGAGAAAAGAGAACAGAGGCTACCAGAGGCTTGTGGTGGCATATTCAAAGAAGTATTATTAAAGGGCTGCTAATAATCCCATGTGTGTCTGACCTTTCTTCAAGAGGGCTTTAAACCTTCTATATTTGTCAGCTCCTTGTCCTTACAGCTCACCTGAGAGGCCGATAAAGCTCAATCCACCAGTCTCACTCTCTTTCTTTTCCTTTGGGGAAAAAAGCAGGAATTCCTAAAGAGAGTGATACCCTGGACATTATCTCACGTTAGGGCTATGCTCCCACCCTCCTCTGACCACTTACCGAACCCATCCAAGTACCCAGTGCTGAGCGCAAGGAGAGATTGCAAGTGGAGAAGCAGGGCACCTGTGGCTGGTGAAATGCAGAAGATGCAATTAAAGACTCAAATAAGAGTATGGGACCAACTGCTGGATTACGGGGTTCTGCTCCAAAGTGTTCTAGGAAAGGAGAGGATGGTGGCAGGTCTGAGAGGGCTGGGGTCTCAGGGAATGGCTGGCGCGTAATAAATACTTGTTGAATGAATGAGCAAATGAACAAAAATAAACAAAAGTTATAGATTTTGAAGGATTTGGAATAGTAATGACTTATGTTCACACCTGTGGGGGATTTACCAGTTTATTAAGGTCTTAATCATTGTTCTCTCATTTGACTCCTCTAATAGCCCTGTGAGAAAAGCAGGGCAGAAATTGTTCTCCCCATTTTCCAGATGATGAATTTGGGCCCCAGAGTGGTGATGTGACTTTTATTAATTCAACACACATTTACTGGGTGCGGATGTGGATTATGTGCTAGGACTTGTGCTAGAAGCTGGGGATGCAGAAATGAATTACATTAAGTCCTACATGCTCAGTCTAAAGGAGGAGCTGGAATAGTAAACAGTTCTGAAATGATACAAATGCTGTTAGGGTGCTCTGGCAGCGCAGGGGCAGGAGTGCATCCTCTCCATGCACAGGAACAGGAGACTTCACGTGGATCTGCAAGGATGAATCGGAGTCTATTAGGAGGAGAAAAGGGTTGTAGGCAGAAAGAAAGAATACATGTCTAAAGGGACAAAAGCAAAAAAATAATGTGGCATATTTGGAGTAAAGTGTGTAATTTGGTATAAAATAGCACAGGTCGGTGGGAGATGGCTTAGGGGAAGATAAAGTTCAGAGAGTTTATTCTTTGGTTAGTTGGTTCTCTGTCAAGTTGAACAGTTTGGGCTTGATCTTTAGAGCTTTGAGAAGCCATAAAAGTTTTTGCAACAGAGGAATGATAGCCCTGTATGGGCCTTTCCTGGAATGTTCATGTGATTGCTGTTTTTGGCTTTTTTTCTTTTCAAAGCTCCTCAGCTCAGGAGCTGCCTTCTACAAGAGCCTCTCCTTGACCACCTGCCTCCAGGTTGGGTTAGATGCTTCTTGTGGGCTTCCTCAGCCAAGGCGTCCCTCTGTCTTATCACTTATCTATTGCATTGTTACTTTGTGTTTATGTGCTTTTTATGCTAATCTGTGGCCACTCAGAGGTCAGACACCATGTCTGATTCATATTTGTATTCTTCATGCCCAGCACGGGGCTCGACCCAGAGCAACGTGCTCAGTAAATATTTGTTGAAGGAATGAATGGGAGGAGCTGTGTTCCACCCCAATCCTGAACCAACATTTGGGGCAGGTGCAGTGATGGGGTGATTCTGAGTAGTGTGCGTTTCCTCAGTGATGCTGGGGTGGGGAGTAAGTGAATGGCGGGGTGACCATTAAAAGATTGGTGACTCAGAGTGACACTGGAGGTGTGTTCCTGAATAACTACAAGTCTCTCCTGCAGATGGCTTCAGTGACTGATGGTAAAGCAGGAGTCAAGGATGCCTCCGACCAGAATTTTGACTACATGTTCAAACTGCTCATCATCGGCAACAGCAGTGTTGGCAAGACCTCCTTCCTCTTCCGCTATGCTGATGACACCTTCACTCCAGCCTTTGTTAGCACTGTGGGCATCGATTTCAAGGTGAAGACAGTCTACCGCCATGAGAAGCGAGTGAAGCTGCAGATCTGGGTGAGTACTGGGCATCCTGGGCAGGATTGTCCTAAGAGGTAACTGGTCTGCTAGTACAAGGGCTGGCTGGGAGGTGGGACCAGTTTGGAACTTCTGGGTCTTTGGCATCTGGCACCAATGCTGCTGCAGGTCTGGGTCCTGGGCTGCCTCTTGCTGGTTTTATACAAGTTGGCTCTCCTCTGGGGGCTCAATTGCTTCTGCTGCTTAACTGTCCAAGAAGCTTTGTCCTGGTCTGTATAAGTGAGTGACCAAGAATCTGGGCTTTGGAGTTAGAGACTTGGATTTAAATTCCAGTTCTGCCACTTACAAGTCATGGAACCTTGACTAAATTACTTAACATCTCTGGGCTACCATCTCCTCTTTGGGTATTATAACAGCATCTACATCATAGGGCTGTTGAATTCTTAGCATAGTTCCTGGAACATAGTAAATACACAATAAATATTAGCTACTGTATCCATAATTTGTCACCATGTAACAAATCACTTCAGAACTTGATGGCTTAAAACAACGATGATAATTCATTATCACACAGTTTCTGTGGATCAGACATTTGAGAGTGGCTTGGTTTCTGGCTTGTTGCCTCTCATGAGGTTACATCCAGATGTTGGCTTGGGCTGCAGTCATCTGAAGGCTTGAGTGGGGCTGGAGGATCCCCTTCCAACGTGATTTACTCACGTGTCTGGTGCTGGCTGTTAGCAGGAGGCCTTAGTTCCTTCCCAACTGGCCCTCTCCACAGAGCTGCTTAAGTGTCTTCATGGCATGGCAGCTAGCTTCTCCCAGAGGGAGAGATCCAAGATACCAAAGAGGAAGTGGCTACACCACCAGGCGGGCTCCGGCAGGTATTCTTTTAATACATTCCTGTTTTACAGAAGAAAAAAATTCAGACTCAGAGATTAATTAACTTGCGTTAGGTCAACCACACAGCTGCAAAGTGGGATTCCAACTCAGATCTCCTGATCCTAAATTGTGTGCTCTTTTCTCTACACTGTGCATGTTAGGTCTTATAGAGCCCATATTTCCATTAATGATAATGTTAAATATTAATTTATATAGAGATAAAAGTTCATTTTGTTCATTTAATCTCTATTGAAAGTATTGAGGAATCATAAATCATTAGAAATGTGAGAAGCTATACAGACCATTTGTTCATTGGTTCTAGAAGTGTGGTCTCCAGATCAGCAGCATCAGCATCACCTGAGAATTGGTTAGAAGCACAAATTCTCAGGCCCCTCCCCAGACCCACTGAATCAGAAACTCTGGGGCATGGCTCGACAATCTGTGTTTTAATAAGCCTTCCAGGTGGTTTTGAGGCAGGCTAAAATTGAAGAACCACTGATCTAGTTTAACTTCTTCATGCTGAGAATCAATAAGCTTTATTAAGTACCTATTATGTGCGAGCGCTTCCACTTGTGTTATCTGACATCCTCCTTGCACCCCATGCACAGAGGTGGGTGAGAGCACAGGATATTTGGGGCATGGTGAGCAATCTAGTGAAACTGGAGCAAGGCTGTGAAAGAGCAGCTAGGGGTGCTCAGAGACAAATTTGCTGGTGACGCTGTCAGGTAGCAGCTTGTGGATCAGGGAGACCTTGCACAACAAACAAAAAGTTCTGGCCGTGGGCTGGTGGGCACATGTCTGAAGACTCCTTAGGGAGCTGAAGAAACTATTACAGTTTATTTTTATCTATTAATATGAAATAAATTTTTACTAATGTTTACTACATGGATTGACACAGATGTCTTCATTTGATCTCCACATCAGGTGGTCACATATCCTACACTTGAAAAATCTTCAGGTAGGAGACATTCTGCCCTCCTAAGGGGTTGGCAGTGGCGGCTCCTTCACTCCTTCTATCATTTTCAGCCCATTGTGAGCTTTTGCAGTTTTCCTGTGTCTGGTTATGTGGATTTATTGATTGTACTACCTAATTTTAACTAAGTGAACCCTCACAGTGGATATGGGCTTTAAAAGAGTCCTGCAAAGGAACTTCTGATTGAAGATGATACTAATTATAGTGAGCCCGAGTGAGCCCAAGAAAATGGCTGAACTGATGTTTCTCCGACTCCTAGCACAAGTTCATTGTCAGCCACATTTCGAGGTAAAATCAATGATGATCTAATTAGAGCTGACATAATCAATCACATTGCTCTTGCTAAAAAAAATATTAGCAAAGAGTTTTTGTGTATGTGTCTATATGTGCTTTTCTGTAGCAAAAAATAAAGTTTTCTGTACTGTTCATAAATCCATTAAATACATAATTGCATTAAAATGTAAACATTTAAATATTATTTATGTCATTTTAATGTATTATTTATGTTATTTAATGTATTGTAGATATATTGTATATATAATCTAAGTAAATGTACAAATATTGCGGGTGCTGTGCCTACATTTTTCTGACTTACAGGGGTATAAATTTGGAGACCACTACAGTAAGCACTGGGGAGCCATAGAAGAGTTTTAAAAAGATAAGATTTGTATTTTAGAAAAATCTCTGGCTTCAGTTTGGAGGGCAGATGGAAGCAAGGCAAAGAAACTAGTGGTTTCAGTAAGTTTAAGGGCCTGAATTAAGGGTATAAGTCTGCTTGGACTACTAAAAATATAAGAGACTGGGTGGCTTAAACAACAGAAATTTATTTTCTCACAGCTCTGGGGACTAGAATTCCAAGATCAAGGTGCCAGCAGGATTGACGTCTGGCAAGAGCTCTCCCCTTGGGGTTGCAGACAACTCTCTTGCTGTGTGCTCACATGGCATTTCCTTGGTGCATACACATGGAGAGAGATTGAGAGAGCTATCAGGGCCCCACTCATATGACCTCGATTAACTTTAATTACTTCCTTAGAGTCCCCATCTCCAAATATAACCATACTAAACGTTAGGCTTCAAAGTTTGAATTTGGGGAGGACACAAATATTTAGTCCATAACGCTAAGACAGTGTCAAAATTATATAAGGGATGGAAATGAGGAGAGAGGTTTAGGACTAGAATTTACAGGTTTTGATGATCAATTAATTGTACAGGGAGAGGGAGGAACACATATCTACTTATCTATATCTGCTTACATGTATTTACTTTTGTACACAAAATTTCCATGATTTTACCAAAGCTGTGTGAGCTTTGGTAAGTCACTTCACTTCCATGAATAGATGATATCCTCAACTGTAAAAGAGACTTTCACAGGTTGGGGGGGGGGGCTGCATGTGATAACACACTATTGTGCCTGGCACATATCAGGAATGCAGTCAATGTTAGATTCTATCCTTTCTCTGCTCCTGATTCACATGCAAAGGATGACTGGGTCCCCTCCCAAGGTTTCCCACCTGTGGTTCCAGGAGTGCTGGAACAGCATCCAGGGACTCACTAGCGCTATATGAAGTGTTCAGTTAAATTCCTCCAGCCCATTTAATCTCTCCCAGGGGATTTCAGAAAGCCATCGTCAGGGTGGAAGGTGGAGAGGGAAGAAGAGGAGGTTATGAGCATTGCTGAGCAGGACCATTCACAAAAGGAGATTCTGTCATCTCAAGGGGATGTTGGATGCTGAGGGCATTGGTAGTGCCTTGCTCCCTGGGGCCCCTCCCCACATAGGTCCCTGAGAGCCCCCTCTGTTTTCTGAGAGGTTAATTATTGTAGATCAGAGAAGAGACTCTTACTGGGGAGGTGGAAATAGGGGAGGAGTCTCATTAATAGGGAGTGAGAGCACACACAGGTGTGAAGGGAAGGAGACTCGGTAACTCCACAGCAACAGACCTGACTAGAGGCCACTTACTGCTGGGTGCTGGTTGCTAAGCAACCACTAGAGCCCTGTGGGAAGAGAAGAGTGGGAGAGGGCCTTCTACTACCTCCACGGGGGCCCATTGCAGAGGCTGTTGGTCAAGGGAAGAATCGGGGGTCTGGGAGGACTGAGCTGACCTAGGACTCTGGATTCTTGGGTTCCAGTCCTGGCTCTGCCCTGCAGTCGTTGTGTGATCAGGAGTGACCCTTCCCCTCCATGGGCCTGTTTCCTCAACTATCAAATGGAAAAAGTAATCCTTGCTTTGCTTGCCTCATGGGTTGTTATGAAGATCAGATGAGGAAATGGAAGGGAAAGCCCAGGAGACCTATGAAGACTTGAGTAGATACAAAGGACTATGGATATTGTCAGCAATATATGAATGTGTTTCTTCTCGTACGTGCTTTTTTTTTTTTTTGAGGAAGAGTGGCCCTGTGCTAAGATCTGTTGTCAATCTTCCTCTTTTTTTCTCCTCAAACCCTCAGTACATAGTTGTGTATCATAGTTGTAGAGTTGTAGCTCTTCTATGTGGGACACCGCCTCAGCATGGCTTGATGAGCAGTGAGTAGGTCCGCACCCAGGATCTGAACCGGCGAACCCCGGGCTGACGAAGCGGAACGCGCACAATTAACTGCTGTGCCACCGGGCCAGCCCCTTCATGTATGTGCTTTAAATCATTCTTTGTGTCTTTCGTACCTTCCCCCTCACCCAGGGAGGTAGTTATCTCCTTAATGGCTGGTTGAAACCAGAGAAGTCAAGTTACTTGTGCGGAGCCAAACAGTAAACAACTTCATCCTTTCATTCATTTAATACACATTTATCTGGTACTCACTCTGTGCCAGGCATTGTGCCAGCTGTGGGGAAACACCCTTCCTGCTCTCATGGAGTGTACACTCCAGTAGGATAGACACTAAGTACATGAATGAAGAATATCTAATTTCATCGTGATGAGGGCCCTGAAGGAAAAGAATAGACTTGTTTCAAACTCAGGCACTGGGACTCAAAGCTCAGGAATCACTGAACTGGACTTAGGTCTCATCCCTGGGCTTGCAGCTGAGGTTCAGGCTCAACTGTACTCATGGTTTAAAAGGCTAGCTTAGCTGATGAACTTCACCATACCAGCTCACCCCAGGCCTTGTCCCTGTCAGGGTTCGTGGTGGCAGGGGCCTGCATTGTGGAGAGACAGAATATCCTGCTTTCCAGTCCCACCAGTGAGGCTTCTTTTTGGTGACCTGCATGTCAAGAAGACTTTAAAGGTGGGAGTGTTTCCTGTGTCTGAGGATAGTTGCATAAAGACCGGGAAATGGACTGGCTGGCCTGTCCAGCATTCTTCTATTGAGGGTTCAAGAACTTTCTGTTTGTGAAGGGCTTATAGGCCGCTGTCCTTCCTCCTGGGCATGTCCTGGTATCGCTGTTCTCCTTCCTCTTTCTTCCTCTTCAGCTCCCTCCTCTGAAGCCCTCAGTCACTATGGTACTTGTGTGTACCTTCATTATTCTACTTGTTTTGCTGTGTTGGTGGTGATTTTAAAAAGATAATGTGGGAACCAGCCCAGTGGCATAGTGGTTAAGTTTATGTGCTCTGCTTCGACAGCCCGGGGTTTGCAGGCCCGGATCCTGGGTGCAGACCTATGCACCACTTATCAAGCTGTGCTGTGGCAGTTGTCCCATATATAAAGTAGAAGAAGATGGGCACAGATGTTAGCCCAGGGCCAATCTTCCTCAGCAAAAAGAGGAGGATTGGCAACAGATGTTAGCTCAGGGCTAATCTTCCTCACACACACACACAAAAAGATAATATGTATAAAGCACCAACACAGTGCCTGGCATGGAGTCAACACTCAACAGATAGTAGTTTTTATTAAGGTTCTAGGGAGATCAAGAAATGATACTCCTGGGGCCAGCCCCGTGGCGTAGCAGTTGAGTGTGCGTGCTCCGCTGCTGGCGGCCTGGGTTTGGATCCCGGGCACGCACCAATGCACCCCTTGTCAGGCCATGCTGTGGCGGTGTCCCACATAAAGTGGAGGAAGATGGGCACGGATGTTAGCCCAGGGCCAGTCTTCCTTGGCAAAAAGAGGAAGATTGGCATGGATGTTAGCTCAGGGCCGATCTTCCTCACAAAAAAAAAAAAAAAAAGAAATGATACTCCTTTTCTTCTCCATGTAAGTTTGGAAACAATTGAGATAGATGCAGGAATCAGAAAATGGGGAGTGATGTGACAGCCTTATTACTGATAACAGCTAGGATGAAGCACATGGCCCAAGTCCTTACGGAAGGAGAGCTTGCCAGTACTTCACTCTGGAGTCGGACAGACATACAAACCCAATCACAGGCCATCATGGGGCGCTAGCTGCAATTAGCTCATACAGCATGCACCCAGGGTCAAAGTCCATGTGGCCCAGACTTACTAATGCTCAAGGCCTAAAGCATCCCACCCAGGTCTATAAGTAGAAGCCTCTCTCTCCATGGATGGTCTTCTTTATGGAAGGGGAAAGGAGAGTTCTTCCTCCAACAGCTCTTTTTATAATTAAAGAGATAGATAGAAGTAAACATTAGGTCCAAGGGGAGACTGGACAGAATGATGACAGCTGGGACAAATAGGAGAAGGAATCTTAAGAGATCTTGAATTCCACAGTGATGAGAGTGACTCTATGTAACCCGGAGCTGAGAACAACAAGACCAGGTGAGATGGGGCTGTTGGGCAGTCAGCTAGGTTCACTCACTAGCCAACTACCTTATTCTCACACAGCAGCCTCGATGAAATGAGGTCACCACATGGCTTTGGAGTCACTTATAATATTAAACTAGTGAATATTAAATCTGGGAATGTCAAAGACCTATATCTTAGGACCAGTAATATGAGAGTACAATAAAATGTAATGGAGCTTAGGAATGTGGGAAAGATAATAATACCAGAAACCTAGACTAAGGAGGACTGTGGCTCTTGAGCAGTCATTTAACAAATATTTACTATGCCATACACTGGAGATAGAGAAATTAATATGAATATGATACATTCTCTGCTCTCCGGGAACTAGTGAGACTGAATTTATCTTTGAGCTCCAAAACTGAAATAAAATGAGTAGCATAGTTCTTTTGTTCTGGTTAAGGGAAGAAAACTAGGACACCAAGAAAGATTGACTTTTCCCTAGAATTTAAGAATATATAATAATGGATTATGTGAGATTGGGCAGCTGTCTAATCAGCATCTATATTAGATTCCTATTGCTACTCTCACAAATCACCCCAAACTCAGTGGCTTAAAAGAACACGAATTTATTATCTCACAGTTCTGGGGGTTGGAAGTTCAAAATAGATCTCACTGGGCTAAAATCAGGGTTTGGCAGGTCTGCATTGCTTCTAGAGGCTCTAGGAGAGAATCTGTTAACTTACCTTTTCCAGCTTCTAGAAGCCACCTGTATTCCTTTTTTGTGTGTGAGAGGAAGATTGGCCCTGAGCTAACTTCTGTTGCCAATCTTCCTCTTTTTGCTTGAGGAAGATTGTCCCTGAGCTAACATCTGTGCCAAACTTCCTCTATTTTGTATGTGGAACACTGCCACAGCATGGCTTGATGAGCAGTGTGTAGGTCTGTGCCCAGGATCTGAACCTGTGAATCCCGGGCTGCCAAAGCAGAGCGTGCAAACTTAACCACTACACCACCTGGCTGGCCTCCTGCATTCCTTTTCTTGGGGCCCCTTCTTCCATCTTCAAAGCTGGAGGTATAAAATCTTCCAATCTCTCTCTCTGACCTTCCTGCCTTTCTCTTGTAAGGACCCTTGTGATTACCTTGGGCTCACCTAAATAATCCAGGATAATCTTCCCATCTCAAAACCTTAATTTAATCACATTTGCAAAGTTCCTTTTGCCTTGCAAAGTAACACATTTACAGGTTCTGGGGATATCCTTGGGGGGCCATTATTCCGACTACCATAGCATCTACTGATAACATGGAAAAGATCTAACATAAATTCTCTCTATCCTTCAAGGCCCTAACTCAAGTTCCCTCCCCTCTGGTGACAGCCCTCTCTGCTAACTGCCTGAAACAGACACTGTTTGTGTCTCAGGCTCACACTACCTGCTGAGAATGCCTGTCACCTTGTTAGATGCCAACGAGCCTGTGAGTTTAGAGCTCATCACATCTCAGGCTCTTGTTTTAGACCTGAGGAGGCTGAGGTCCAGAGAGAGATACAGACTTTCCTAAGGGCCCACAGCAAGGTTTCCTAACACCTTCTAGTGCTCCTCCTGCCGCCTTCAGGAAGGTGAAATCTGGCCACCTGCTGGGGACCTATAGAGAGACCACTGGGCAGCAAAGAAGAGGCTGGAGGATGAATAAGGGCTCTGGGACTCTGACAGGTCCCTGTGGTTCCAGGAATATGGAGACAGTTCCTGTGTATAACATCCCGTACTCAGCTCTTATGATAATGAGAATTGATTTTTCTAGGCAGCGAGTTTCCTGGTGTGCCTGCAGAAACATGTTGACACTTTCATCTCTCCAAAGCCTGTAGGAGCCAGCTGCTCGAGGAGGTTTAATCTGATTTTTAAAATCACAACAAAGACCATGGGAAGTCAAATCAGAATTGCAGGCATAGTCTGCTTTCGTAATTTGCACATGAATTAACCTGCAATTCTGACTAGTTTTTCAAGGGGCCTCCACTCTTTGGGGCCACCACCCCCTTCCCTCCACGCAAATTGGTGTGGGAGAAAGAGAATTAGCCTACCAGCCACTTGTGCATTCATTCATTCAATAAACGTATGTCATGTACCTATTATGTGCCAGGCGCTGTCATAAGAGGGCAAATAAACAGTTACAATGCAACATAAATGATATAATAAAAGGATGAAGAAAGTGCTGTAGGAACACAGGGAAAGGAGCAGTTTCCTCTGCCTGGAGAAGTTATCGAAGGCTTCACAAAGGAGGGGACATTTGATCTGGGTCTTGGCAAATGAGTAAGAGTTTTTCAGGTTAATGTTGGGGAATATCTTTACAAGCAGAAGAAGTGACATTTGCAAAAGCACAATTGCTTTCAAGGACCCATTATGTGCCTGGCTGTAGTAGTCTCTACAGCGATTGGTGAAACAACATCCCTACCTTTAAGGGGCGCTCAGTGTAGTAAGAGACGTATAACATGTACGCAAATATCAATGATGCCACAGACATGAATGATGCCTTGAGAGACGTATAGAAAGTTTTAAGGGAGTTCAGAGAGGCAATGCTCCCTCTCAGCTTGAGAGCATCGGGGAGGGCTTCATGGAGAAGGTGGCCTTATGGTATGAGAGGTGGCTCTAGCAGATAATGACATTCTCAGAGGCCAGGCTCTCTGTCTCGTTCATCTGGCTTTGTGGTCCAGGCTGACCTCAGTTGTGGACTCAGACAGTGTGCTGACATCCCCTGCAATGATTTCCATGTTCAGGAAGCATTGCAGCGTGTGGTTGGGAGCACAGCCTGTAGAGTGAGCCAGACCTGTGCTCCAAACTCATTTCTGCCGCTGTCAGCTTGTTCAAGTCCTATTACCTCCCTGTGCTTCACTTTCTTCTTTCTAAAATAAGGATAATTTTAGTAACAACCACATAGCGTTGTTGAGACAATGAAATAAGATAATGGTTAGCCTAGTGCCTGGTACATAGTATATGATCATTAATTGTAGCCTTTATTGTTATTAACTATTCCTCTCAAGGGTTGATTTGTGGCAGCCTAGAGTCAGGATGTGATCTGAGCTAGACTCTGCATCCTTTTTAGGAGTTGGTGATTATCTAGCTGAGTTCTTTCTGAGTCCTGAGCTGAGTTTGCGGTGGTTGGTGGCTGACCCCTTTGGCTGAGCCCTGCCCTGATGGCACATGCAATTTAGCTGGGAGATAAAGCAATTTAGAAAACAATAAAGAGCTAAAATGTGTGGTGCTCAGTGAATGCAGTAGAAGTTTAAAAGCAGGAGTTCAGTATTGGATAGAGTGGGTAGGAGAGGCGTCTGGGAGGAAGGGAGGTGGGGGGCATTGCAGGATGGAGAAAGCGGGAGAGGGTGTAATAGAGACATCCTAAGCAAGGGGGTCAACATGAGCTGAGGTGTTTTGTGTTTTGTGCAGTGTTCTTACTGTGAGGTGACTGGACTCCCGCATGTCCCAGCCACAGCCCCTGCCTCTGCTGCATATACCACATGCTCCAGCCATTCCGGCCACACAAAACTTCTCCTTTATGTGTTTGGTCATTGATTTACTTATTCACTCAGCAATATTTACATTGTACGCACCAAGCATTGACTAGGTGCTACAGATACAGCAGTGAGAGCAACAGACAAAATCCCCTAGCCCACATTCTCCTGGATTTAAGGGGGAGACTGGCAATAAACAAATAAAATATACACTGTGTTCTCTGATGCTAAGTGATCTGGAGAAACATATAGCAGGATAAGGGGAATAGAAAGGGGGGTGTTTACGAATTTAATCAAGGTGGTCAGGGGAAGCCTCACTGAACAGGTTTTACTTTTGAGTAAAACCCTGAAGGAGGTGGGGGATATTTTGGAGGAAGAGTATCCCAGGCAGAAGGAATAGCAAATGCAGAATCCCTGAGACAGGGTATCCTAGCACATTCCAGGGATAGTAGGAGGCCAGTGCAGCTGGAGCAGGGCCAGCAGGGGAGAGTGGTCAGAGACGAGGCCAGAGAGTTAATGGGAGGGCCAGATTGTGTAGGGCCTTGGAGGCCGTTGTACAGGCTTTGAGTTTATTTTTTTAAACAGCTTTTTTGAGGTGTAATTGATATACAACAATGGCACATATTTAATATATACAATTTGATGAGTTTGAACAAGTGCAAACGCCTGTGAAACCATCACCACAATCCAGATAAAAGACATAGACACATCACCTCCAAAAGTTCCCATGTGTCCCCTCCCCCCCTTTATTTTGGTGGTAAGAACATTTAACATGAAATCTACTCTCTTAACAAAATTTTAAGTGCACAGTGCAGTATTGTTATCTGTAGGCACTGTGTCGCACAGCAGATCTCTAGCATTTATACTTCTTGCATAAATGAAACTTTATACCAGTTGAACAACTCCCAATTTTCCCCTCCACCCCAGCCCTTGGTAACCACTGCGCTAGTCTCTGCTTCTGAGTTTGACTATTTTAGATATCTCATATAAGTGGAATCGTGCAGTATTTGTCCTTCTGTGACTGGCTTATTTCACTTAGCATAATATTCTCTAGGTTTATCCATGTTGTTGCAAATGGCAGAATTTCCTTTCTTTTTAAGGCTGAATAATCCATTGTGTGTATATACCACATTTACCTTATGCATTCATCTATCAATGGACATTTGCATTGTTTTCATATCTTGACTATTGTTAATAATGCTGCAATGAACATGGCATTGCAGATATCTCTTTGAGATCCTGATTTCAGTTCTTTTGGGTATATACCCACAAATGGGATTGCTGGATCATATGGTAGTTCTATCAAAGGACTTGAATAGAAGAAACATTTCTCCAAAGAAGACTTGCAGATGGCCAACAGGTATGTGAAAAAATGCTCAACATCACTAATCATCAAGGAAATGCAAATCAAAAGCACAGTGAGATATCACCTCACACATGTTAGGATGGCTATTATCAAAACAAGTGATAAGTGTTGGCAAGGATGTGGAGAAATTGGAACCTTGTACACTGTTGGTGGGAATGTAAAATGGTGTGGCCACTATGGAAAACAGTGTGGAGGTTCCTCAAAAAAAGTTTCAAAAGTCTTTGGGTTTTACTCAGAATGAGATGGAAGGGTTTTTGTTTGTTTGTTTTTGCTGAGGAAGATTCACCCTGAGCTAACATCTGCTGCCAATCTTCCTCTTTTTGCTTGAGGAAGATTTTCCCTGAGCTAAAATCTGTGCCAATCTTCCTCTATTTTGTATGTGGGTTACCGCCACAGCATAACTGCTGACAAGTGGTGTTGGTCTACACCCAGGAACCAAACCCAGGCTGCTGAAGTGGAGTGCATGCTGAACTTAACCACTGGGCCACGGAGCCAGCCCCTGATGGGAGGGTTTTCAGCAGTGGATTGACATGATCTGACTTACATTTTTAAAATAATCTTTACTTTTGGATAATTTTAGATTTATAGAAAATTTGCAATGATAGTACAAAGAGTTCCCGTATATCCTTCACCTAGTTTCCCTAATGTTAACATCTTACATAACCACAGCGCATTTGTCAAAACTAAGAAATTAAAATTGGTACAATATTAACTGTAGACTTTATTCAAATTTCAGTAGTTTTTCAACTAATGTTCTTTTACTGTTTCACGATCCAATCCTTGTTGCTTTTTTTTTTTTTTTTGGTGAGGCAGATTGGCCCTGAGCTAACATCTATTGCCAGTCTTCCTCTATTTTGTGTGTGGGATGCTGCCACAGCATAGCTTGATAAGCAGTGTGTAGATCTGCACCCGGGATCTGAATCTGTGAACCCCAGGCTGCTGAAGCGGAGTGCGCAAACTTAAGCACTATGCTACCAGGCTTGCCCCCATGTTGCATTTAAAAACATATTTTTTTAAATTGAGATATAATTCATATATCTTAAAATTCACCCTTTTAAAGTGTACAGTTCAGTGATTTTTAGTATTCACAAAATTATACAACCATCACCACTAATTCCAGAACATTTTAGTGACTTATGTTTTAATATTTAACAGGATTGCTCTGAGGCAGGATTATGCCTATTTCAATAATAAATTATAAACAGGCAAAGGGCAGAATCAGGGAGGATCAGTTAGGATTTCCAATAATCTAGGCTGAGAATGATGGTGGCTTGAAGTAGGATGGTAATAGTGGTGGTAGTGAAAGTGGTCAGGTTCTGTGTATATGTTGAAAACATTGCTGACAGGATTGGCTGGTGAATTGCATGTGGGAGAAAAGGAAGGGGAAGAGTCAAAGATGATGCTGAGGGTTTGGCCTGAGTGACTGGGAGGTTGGAGATGCCTCTAACTGAAGTAGAGAAGACTTCGGGAGAGCAGGATTTGGGGAGACAGTTGGGGCCTGAGTTTTGGTTATGTTAAGTTTGAGATGCCTGTTAGATAACCAAGTAGAGATAGAGAATAGGCTGTTGGATAAATGAGTTGGCAGTTCAGGGCAGAGGCCCTGGATGGAGATATAAATTAGCAAGTCATCAGCATATCGGTGGTATTTAAAACCCTGAGGCCAAATAAGATCAACAAGGGAGGGAATGAAGATAGAAAGAAGAGTTCTAAAAGGGCTGGCCCAGTGGTGTAGTGGTTAAGTTTGCGCACTCTCCTTTGGCAGCCTGGGGTTTGCGGTTTGGATACCGGGCATGGACCTACACACCGCTCATTAAGCCATGCTGTGGTGGCATCCCACATACAAAATAGAGGAGGATTGGCACAGATGTTAGCTCAGGGCCAATCTTCCTCACCAAAAAAAAAAAGACCTACACACCGCTCATTAAGCCATGCTGTGGTGGCATCCCGCATACAAAATAGAGGAGGATTGGCACAGATGTTAGCTCAGGGCCAATCTTCCTCACCAAAAAAAAAAAAAAAAGAAGAAGAAGAAGAAGAAAGAAGAGTTCTGAGGACTGCGCCCAGAGACGTTCCAACACTAAGATGTTGGGAAGATGAGGAAGAATCAGCAAAGGAGATGGAAAAAGAGCAACTGAGAAGGGAAAGTGTGGTGTCTTTGCAGCCAAACAGAGAGTTTTACAGAGAAGGAGAGATCAACTGTGTCAAATGCTACTGCGAGGTCATGAATATGAGGACTGAGAATCCACCCCTGGATTTAGCGACGTGGAGCTTGTTGCTAACCTTGACAGAGGCTGTTTTGGCGGAGCCATGGGCATGAAAGCCTAATAAGAGAGGGAGAAGAGAATTGGAGACACAAAGTATATATAGCACTTTCAAGGATTTTTGCCCTTAGGAAAAGGATACAAATGAGTGGGAGCTGAAATGAAGGGGAAAGTGAGTCAGAAAAGGTTTTTGTTTGTTGTTTTTTAACATGGGAGAAGTAGCAGCATGTTCCTGTGCTGGTGGAACAATCCGATAGAGATCAGCAAACCAGGCAACCAACAAAGAAACAAACAAAAAACCAGATGCTATAGGAGAGAGAGAATTGCTGGGACAATATCCTTGAGTTGGTGAGAGAGGATAGGATCACAAGCGGAGGGTGAGTCCTTGCTAGGAGCGCAGACTGTGCATCCACGTTAACAGGGGAGAGAGCAGAGGCTATGGACACAGGTGTGGCCGGGGCTACATGTGCTAGTGGAGTTCTCTTGGATACAATTTTCTGATGAAGTAGGAAGCAAGGTCATCAGCTGGGAGTGAGGATGAGGGAGGAAGAGATTCAGAAGAATGTCATCTAGGAAGGTGGGAGAGTGAATAGACTAGGGAAATGTAATTTGATGGCTGATTAGCATTAAGGCTCCACGTGAAATTAGTGATCATAAATTTGAATTCATGAATTTGAAGCATGGTTGTGTTTTTCTCCAACTCTGTTTTGCTCTGTGGATACAGTCATAGAAGAGGCAGAGAGTTGGCTTTAGTGAAAGTGTTGTTTTGCTGAGGGAGTATGACAAAGCAATAGAGGGCCAAAGGAGTCAGGAGTGTGTGCAGGGAAGCCATTGTCGTAATTGACCGTAGAATTCAAACTGGGCAGAGAGGGAGGTGAGGACACAAGGGGGTAAAGGACAGGGAAAAGATAGTAGGGATTGAAGCTGGGAATCTAGAAGGAGTGAGCTAGAAGGATCATAGAGATCTGAGAGGAGGAGGCTTGAAATTACTCTTGGTAATGACAAGGTGCAGGGTATGATGTGAGAGTGAGTGGCTGAGGTAGGGTTAGAGATCAGCAGCACTGGAGGAGAGGAGTTCGAGGAAATGAGAGTCATGATGTTGGAAGTCTCATCTCTGTGGATATTGAAATCACCAAGAATTATGGAGAGAGTAACAATGAACCAGGATCTGGTCACTGGTCAGTGGAGGGATTTGTGGGTGGCCTAATCTCATGATGTGAGATTCAAAGCTGGAGGTGTTTTGTTTTATGAAGGAGGGAAGGAGAATGATCTGGAAGCAGGGGTGAGAAGCAAGGACATGTCTCCCACCTCCTGGCCCAGAGATTCGAAGGTGGTGAGGGAGGAATAACTATCAATTTGGAGGCTTTAGGGGAAGCTGTGTCCTCAGGGGGAGCCAGGTGTCAGTTACAGCAAGGAGGTGAAGAAAACATTCAGAGAGGATGAGGAAACAGAGACTTTTCTGATGACAGGCTGTGGGTTTCAGAAGGCCCAGGGAAAGGTTCCAGTGGGGAGAGGAGGAGATAGGGTTAGAAAAGATGATGTACAGAGCTGTATGGGAATCAGAGTCCTCCCATCCCAGGGATGGCCTGCGAGATGGGCTTCTCGCCATGACTGACGTGAATAGGGGGATAAAAGGGGCAACAAAATGCAGACAGATGGTCCCAAGACAGACAGGGGTTGTGTGGGGGGCGTGGGAGGAGGGGTGAGGGCCTTGCTTCCTCTGGATCCCGGCTTTTAGAGGCCCAGAGGCTGGCAGAGGTGCCATTCTTAGAACGCCTGGTGCTTGTCTCATTTCACACATCAATAATTATTGTGGCGATAAACAGCAACCATCATTTATGTAAAATATCCTCTCCTGTCAAATGGGGTTGGTGTGTGCTGACAGTGGCACTGGCTAATGCCCAGCACTGTGCTCCGTGCTTTTATCAACTCAGTTCATCCTCACAAACAACCCTGTGAGCTAGGTGCTGTTATTATCCCTGTTTTACAGATAAGTAAACTGAAGTCCAGAGAAGTCAGATAGCTTACTCAAGTTCACACAAATAAGAAGTGGCAGCGTCCAGATTTGAATTTAGGTCTGTTGGACTTCAGGTTCTGTTGGTCTGTGCATGTGCCGTGCCCTGTACCTCTCTCCTCCTTGTTATATCTTCACATAGGTAAGGACTTGGGTGCTTGGAAAGTACTCAATAGTTGGTGAAAATGTTGTACAGAGTTATAATTTCTTGGGCAGCAACTGTGTATTGTGCAGGTACTTTACATGCATCTTTTGTTTTTTGTAATCACAACTATTCTGTGGAAACTAAGGTGATGAGGAAGAACTTCAGGAACTTGACCAAATCTTACCAAGACTAGGAAACGACACAGCAGGAATTCAAAATGAGGGCTCTCTGCCGCCAGAGCTGTGTTCTTTTCACACCCAACCGCCTTCCCCACTCTTCCCACTGTCTGTGGGAAGGACCTCACAGAACCAGAACCTCACAGGTGGTTGATTGAGAGCCGATGTCACAACTGAAGTTTGGAGCCTCCAAGCAAACACTCAGAGAGGGCTGGGTTATCTGTTGCAAACTATCTGATGCTTGCTTCCCAGCTCCCCTCCCTTTCTACCCGCTGTCCTCTCTTGACCCCACTACAACTTCACAGGTGATTCTGGTGGCCATCCAAGGTTGTGCAACACTGATATATAGGTATGTAATTAAGTGACTTGGCCCTTAGTGTAGCGGTCTGTAAGGAGCTGCTGCACGATCTGGCACAGGGTGAGAGGAGGGCTGGGAGCTTGGTTTATTTAGCTGTGGTATAAGTAGAATGAATACATGGCACCAGCAGTGTGACAAGTAAAGATGTCTCTGAACCTCAGTTTCCTCAGCTGTGAAATAGGACTGATATTAATGGCTACTTCTTAGTAGTGCAGTAAAGATTAAATGAGACCGTATAAGGAAAGGACCTGTCATGGCACCTGTAACATATTAGGTGCTCAGTAAACTTGCTCAAAGTCACGTAGTGAGTGGTAGAGCCGGGATAAGTTCATGAATGTTCTATTGTGCTATATTGTTGAGACTGATCTTGGTTACAACCACTTTTAAGATTGTGAGCTGTGGGGTTTATAGGGTAAAATTCATCAGCAGAGAAACTAGATATGAGTCATGGCCATTTTACCCCCATTTTCAATGAGTGGAGAGAACAGCAGTGCTCTGCCCCAGAAGATGCCGTTACCTTAGACGGTGAGAGATTCTCCTAGCTTGCCTGGGTCCTGCCTGAAGTGTTGCTAAGGGCAGGAGTGGGAGTAGGGGAGGCCATTCAACTGAGAATTTATAATCCTTCCTTCTGTAGACTCCCCCTTCCCCCACACCATTGCCTCACACCTTAGGTTGCCAGGTGACAGATGGAAACTCTTATCCTCTCTGTACTCCTGTGCTTCTCACCTTCCTCTGTGCAGTTTGTCAACTCTGTGCTAGTGACGCAGAGGCTCTGAGCTCAAGCCCAGGGGTGGAGGTGGAGGAGAGGGGCTATAGATGGGAGGTCAAATCCAAGGGGATGTCTATGCCCCCTCTCTTGAACACCCCAACCACTGCCCCCAGCTCAAAACTGAGGGTCCTCCTTCATTTCTCTTAGCTCTTGTCCTACTCATCCAGTTGTTCATGGGCACTATCAATTCTCTCTCCCAAATTTCTCTTGAGTGCATCCCCTCCTCAGTTCTGTTCCATTAACATTTATTGAGGACCAACTGTGAGCCTGGCTCTCCTTCTGCCCCTTTCCCACCTCAGATTCTGGTATCTCCTCCTTAGACTGCAGCAGCAGCCCGAATGGATCTCCCTGCTCTCAGTCTTGCTCCCTCCATCTGCTCTGATCACTGTCACTCCACTGCTTAAAGCCCAGGGAGGGCTGTCCATGGATCTGCAGTAAATGCCTTTGCCTGGCACTCCGGGACCTTCCTTGCCTGCCCAGCTCCATCGTCAGTCACTCATCCTTCAGGCAGTCCACACCCACGTGTTCTCCAAAGCCCCCATCCAAACACAGGATACACACACACACACAAAAAAAAACAACTTTATTTTTCAGAGCAGTTTTAGATTTACAGAAAAATTGCCAAGATAGTACAGAGAGTTCCTGTTTATCCCACACCCAGTTTCCCGTTATTGCCATTTTACATAGGGTGGTCCATTTGTTCTAATTAACCGATGTTGATGCCTTATTATTAACTGAAGTCCACAGTTTATTCAGTTTCCTT
Source organism: Ceratotherium simum simum (assembly GCF_057802395.1). Classification (NCBI taxonomy): domain Eukaryota; kingdom Metazoa; phylum Chordata; class Mammalia; order Perissodactyla; family Rhinocerotidae; genus Ceratotherium; species Ceratotherium simum. The sequence continues at coordinate 7,180,204 of NC_141921.1, forward strand.
AGTTTTTCCCTAATATCCCTTTCTGTTCCAGGATCCCATCCAGGATACCATTTTGCATTTAATTGCCATGTCTCCTTAGGCTCCTCTGGGCTGTGAGAGTTAGGATGCACTTTTTTGCTCCTTGCTTTCCCTTCCCCCTAGGAATTACCCCTGCTCTCCATTTTCCGCCAATTTCCATTTGACTTTAAAGACTCAGTTCAAGTATAACCTCCTCTGGGAAACCTTTCCTGACCTGTCTCTTCTCCAGCCTGGGTTAGGGCCCCTCCTTTACTTTCCACACTTACCAGCTATATTGCAAGTCACTGGAACTTGTCTGACTTCCTCCTAGATTGCAAGCTCCCTGAGGGTAGGGGCCAGGTCTGATTCATGTCTACAGTTCCATCACCCAGCACAGTCTCTGACAAAGAGTAAGTGTTCAACAGAGGCTAGCAAAATGAAAGTGAGCACTCAGGCTATGGCTTTACACCTCTTAGAGTTGAGACCCCCTATGCTCCCTGCACATTGAATGTAACCCTTCTCTTGGGCCCCAGATCAAGTTTTGTCTCCCCCAGGAACCTCCTCTGATCAGTTCTGCCCCTCAGTGGCTGAGAGGTCTGCGGCTTCTCTCAGTTAGCCTCTCTGTAGAATGGGCATGCTGCTTTCTTACCTGGCTTTCCTCTCAGGGCCATGTGGACACCAGTCCAGTTAGATCATCTGATACATCCGTGATCTCATTTGATCCTGAGAGGAGGTCTTGTCGTTCTCATTATACACTCGAGGACACTGAAGCCCAAAGAGGTAAAGTGTTTGTACTTTACCAGAGGTCATGCAGCTGATAAATGGATTAAGTAAGACTTGAACCCAGGCTTTTATGACTCAGTCCCAAGCCTGGGCCCTTCCCACTGGACCACACTGTTTCTGCATGTAAAAAGGGGGACCTAACCACCAGCAACAATTAAGTGCTGTACTCAAGCCATCTCAGTACATCCCAGCCTCCTCTGCAGGAACCATTTAAATAGGGCTCGAGGCTGAACCCACAGCACCATAAACTGGCTGAACCCTTCAGTTCCCTCAGCTAGGACTTCAGGAGGGAGAGAAAAGGGAGGTAGGAGAGAAGAGAGAGTGACTAGAGTAAATCAGAGGTGATTCTAAGTTTGGACATTGTGTTCAGGCTCCCATGAGGTGCCATTTTATGAGGAGAGAAAATGCCCTCTCGGGATGCTGTGCTCCCCCACCAGTGTGTTGCTGTGTTAACTGATTGAGCCCAAAGGCTGGCCTGGAAATTTACCACCAGCAGAGGCATAATTAGCCCTTTAATTTCCGGCCAGCGGAAGTTTGCTCAGGCAGTTACCACCCCTGCTTTGTTGGGCTCCTCCCTCACACTCTCCTACACCTCCAGCTCTCGGGGAATCTGAGGCCTGTCCTGGGTGTGGCACCAGGGGAAGAACAGATTATCGAGGGCCAGCTGTAAACGAATGAACCTGACTAATGTTTTTACAGAGCTTTACAGCTGCCCAAGCACTGTCACCACACGTATCTCATTTTAGCCTCACAACAACACCGAGAAAAGGATATTGTTATCAATCCCATTTTGCAGCTACCGAATCGGCTCGGAGTTATCAATCCCATTTTGCAGCTACCGAATCGGCTCGGAAAGTCAGATAACTGGTTCAAGGTCACATGCCAAGAGTTTGCGTTCAGATATGCTTGACCCCAAAATCCGTACTCTTACCGCTGCCCCTCACAGTACCCACTGATTAAATGCTTACAGTGTTTAATTAAATGACACATAAGTGCTGAAGGGACACTAAAATTAAGGGGATGAGGAGAATGAGGCTTTTAAGAGGCTCTTGGAGGAGGTGATCCCTCCCCTGAGACTGGAACAGAAGTGAATCCAAGATGTAGAATGTTTTATTTGCCTTGTTCCCAAGGGGATTTAAAGTGGCAAAGAAAGATTAGACAGAATGAGGGGCTTCATCTTTTTATTTTTTTTCCCAGTTTGGTTCTGATTCTAACCTGATTTTTTCCCATAGGTATGCTGCTCCATATTGCCTCCCAGCAGTTCAGTCAATCATAAAAAACAAAACAAAACAAAACAAGAGTTTATAGTCTGGTGGAGGAGACAAACACCTTGGCAGTTCATATGGTGTTTCTTTAAAGAGAGGGTAGAAGAGGGGTTAGGAAGGCTGTGAGGTCAGACTGTCCAGTTCAGATCTTTACAGCTGTATGACCTTAGGCAAGGTATTTAACCTCTGAGTCTCAGTAACTTCATCCGTAAAATGGGTATGATAATGGAACCTCTCTCAGAAAGTTGTTGTAAGAATTAGCACCGTGCCTGGCACACTCTGAATCTAAACAGGTGGCAGCCAGTCATCACTTCTGCCCGTGGGTCTTGGGGGGAAATGTGAATCATAGAGGAGGAAGCACTTGAGCTGAATTCTGAATGGTAAGGAGTGACTTGTTCAGCAGGGCAAGAGTCAGGCTGTTCCAGGCAGAGGGAACAACTTGAGCAAAGTGCAGAGACTTTGAGGAACACAATGTTTGGGACCTCAGGAGTAGCCTATGGTGGTTAGAATCTGGGGACAAATAATAGGGAGGGGTGGCATGAGCTGAAGGCAGTAACTGTTAGCTTAGAAAACCAGGGATAAGTTTGGCATCCTAGCATTCTGGAAGGTTTATAGCACAGGGGTTAGACTCTTGGCTCCAACATTTGCTAACTTGGGCAAGCACTTCACTTTTTCTGTGCCTCAGTTTCTTTGTCTTACCTGCCTCAAAGAGCTGGTTGTGAGGACTGACAAAGTAATGCATGAAAAACCCATCTCAAAGTGCCTGACACTTAGCAAGTACTCAATTCATGCTAGCAATTATTATTATTACTGTTCATCCTGATTCCTTAGAGCTAGAAGGGGCCTTAAAAAATCATCTAGTATAATATCCCTATTTTAAAGATGGAAAACCCAAGGTCCAGAGTGGGGGGGTATTCATAAACCCACAAAGCAAGTTAGTGGTAGAATGAAATCATACCCAGGCCTCTTGACTCCCAGTCTGCACCATGTGGCTCCCTTACTGTTGTCAGGCCGCCTCCAACAGGTTCCCCCCTCTCTTCAGATGATCATCTCCCCTCCCTTGTAAGTAAATTTCAAGGCATTTGCTTTGTGGAGCTAAGTGTTTATCCTATTTTTAGAACACTCTGGCACCTGTATGCAAATGATCCTTAGGGGACTTGTCTGCTGTGGTGACTCGGGCCAACTCCCAAAAGAAAGCAGCTATGAGACCAAAGGGAAAGCACAGCCCAGGGTGGGATGGAGATCCTGAACTATCTTTCTAGTTAAATCCACAGGCTCATTCTAGTCTCTTACCTGCCCTGTATATGTTAACTCCTTGTGTCTCTGTTTGGAAATGAGTTCATAAGTAGGTCCCTGGGCCGGGCTCCAAGCCGAGGTTTTGGCCCTTGGAATGTCGTGTCAGAAGGTGCCGTGGAACCAGTCCTGTGGACATTCACATCAGCTATTCAGCTGTGGTACCCACTCAGGTTCTGGGGAAATGTTTCTTACTGTCAGGAAAATGGATGTAATATGGGGATTAGAGGGAGAACGACAACTCTGTCAGACAACCCAAAGGTTCTGCCCTGCAGAGCTGGAGAGAACTGGGACTCATGACATGACAAGAAGGAAGGGAGAGCAAGGCCTCAAACACTTCTCCCGTAAAAGTCGATGTCCCCTGCCCCTTGGCATAAGCAGCAGAGTCCCCATCCTCAATGGTCTCACCATTTAGCACACACTGAATGTCCTCCAGGCCATGGGCCCTATGTTGGGCACCACTAAACCCCTCAGTGGCTCCCTGTTCTCTTCAGGACAATGTCCAAGCCCCTGGCCTGGCATTCAAGACCTCCATGATCTAGCTCCAGCCTCACTTTCTACCTCCTCCTCCACCTAGTATTTTAAGTACTGTGTTTCAGCAAATCTAAAATACTATCAATTGTAAGATATGTCCTTATTTCAGAGATGCTGATGTGAAAAAATGGACATCTTAGAATCCATAAAATATAGTATTTTACACTCCAGGGAAAATGGAACTGCTTGTACTCTCCCCAGACACCATGCTGTTTCAGGCCTTACTATTTTTTTTTTTTAGCTGTTTATTATGGAAAATTTCAAACATATACTCAAGTAGGGAGACTAAACAGTACTTGAACTCTCTCATTCCATCTATAACAATGATCAAATCTTGGTTCGTCCCCATGTTTTTCCCATATTTCCTTCTCTCTGGACTATTAATGATAATAGCCAGTACTCACTATGGGTTTAGTTTTTCTTAATTATAAAAGTAATATATGCTCATTTAAAAAAATACTTTGAAATCATAGCCAAGCATAAAGAAGAAAATGTTATTGACATTTTGGTTGGTTTCTTTCCAGTTTCTTTTCTATGAATTTTTAAAATAGTTGAGGTCATACTGTATATTCAACTTTACATCCTGTTTTTTTTATGTAGAATTATAAGTATAACTAACATTGTTAGAAAATCTTTATGAGTATGTTTTTAATGACTTTATTGTACTTTATAGGGAAGATTACCATATTCAGTTATTAATTCATTCATTCAGCAATATTTGTCGCACTTACTATGTGTTGGGCACTTGGCAACAGTGGTCAAATAATGAGGCACAATCTCTGGCCTCTGGAAGCTTAGTTCTCCATTGTTTGAACATTTAACTACTTCTCAGTTAGGGACTGTTATGAATCATGTTGCAGTTTTCAGGGATCATCCTTGTATGTAAAACTTTTCCTAGGTTTCAGATTATTTCCTAGACAGATTTTCAGTGAAATTCCTATTTTACTCTACCTCTGCCAGCATCAAATATTATCTGTTTAATTTTAGCTAATTCAATAGGTTAAAAAATGGTTCTCATCATTTCAAATTTCATTTGTCTGATTGCTTATTGAACAATCATCTATATATTTATTAACCATTTGTTTTCTGTAAACTGTCTGACAAGGGTCCTATTTTTATCACCAGCAATTTTTCAGTACAAGACCTGACTCTCACTTCTTTTCACTTAGTGTGACCTGGGGATATATTAAGTCTAATCTTGTTCCAAGCTTCTCTTTTTCCTCCTGGCCCTCTTCCACCTCACTTCTTCCCCCACCTCTTCCTGTCTTGAAGGGGAATTGGGTGAGTCACGTAAAGGGTACAGCAGGTGGCAAATTAAGTGAATTCCCAGAGAGACTTCTCAGAATGTGGTGAATGGTGCTGATGTCAATTGGAGGCAAAAAGAGTGAAGAGGAAATGGGTTGGCAACTCTGATGCTAAATTTGTCCATGCCAAAGCACTGGGGTGTTATGGATGATGGGTCATTCATCAGGCATCTTTAAAATACCTGCTGTGTGCCCAGTTCTGTGCCGAATGCTAATGAGGGCTTATAAGCTAGAGAAGACATAAATGAAATAGGTCATAATTAATAGTCAACTATGTACATGTCAGAGGCATTCAGCCTAAGTAGAGATGTCCAATTTGGAAATTTCCATCTGAAATGTGAAAGTGAGGGGCTTAGGAGAGGATAAAGAGCCAGTGTAGGAGACAGAGCAGGAGCAGGAGGAGATGAAGGGAAAGAACTGGTGAAGTGAGGTTTCACAGAAGCTGAGGAAAGGAGGGGTTTCAAGAAGAGGAGTGTGCATTTAGGGGATGTTATCTCTGTTATTTAGGGCAGCAGAGAGATCACATTATCCACTCTTCTCTCATTCATTCATTCCTTTGTTCATTCGTTATTTTTGGAATACCTGCCAGGTGTCAGGCTTTGCTCTAGACATTGCTGAGGGTACAGAAATGAAAATCACTGTCCTTAACCCACAGTCTAAATGAGGAGATAGAGATGGGAGTGGAAACAAATCCCTGATATAGGTGCTATGATCCATTCTTTCAAAAAATATTTATTGAACACCTAAGATATGCCAAATACATTGAGGAGCAATGAAAGGAAGCCCTATGACCTTTAGTTCATCTGCTTGAAGTAAAATGTAGTGCCTGTTATCTTAGTGGAAGTCATGGAAATCAATCGTCATAGCTGTGAGAGGTTTTGAGTTTTGAGTTTTTGAAGGTTTTGTGTGAGAGACCAATGCCAAAAGTAGGAATCCAGGGCCCTCATCTCTCTTGGCCTTGGTTTCTCATTTGTAATATGAGAGCATTGACCCTCTATGTACCTATCATAGGCTTTGTGACATATGAGGTAACTTCCCTGCTAGACTGAGAATTCCGAGGGCAGGGATCACATGGGTCTTATTCACCGGCACAGTGTAGACTCAGTAAATATTTGTGGAATTGATCACTCTCACAAGGGCCTTTTAGCTCTAATATTCTGTGCTATCACTAAAATAAAGGCCTAAGTAGCTTCCGTGGAAGCCCAGAGGGAATGATGATGAATTTTGATGCTGGATCCCAAAGAACTTCCCAGAATAGTTGCCCCCTGACCTGGACCTTAAAGGTTGGTTAGGATTACAGTGGGCAAGGAAGTGCTTTATAATCCCCAGTCCTGGATTCCAGTGACCTCTTTCCTGTCCTCTGCCCTCAAGGATCTACCAGTAGGGTCGGCCCAGTGGTATAGAGGTTAAGTTCGCACGCTCCACTTCAGCAGCCTGGGGTTCGCAGGTTTGGATCCTGGGCACAGACCTATACACTGCTTATGAAGCCAAGCCTTGGTGGCATCCCGTATACAAAGTAGAGGAAGATTGGCACAGATGTTAGCTCAGGGACCATCTTCCTCACCAAAAAGAAAAGGATCCATCAGTTACTACCTATGTGCCCTTGGACTCCAATTTTCTCATCTGTAAATCAATAGTGACAGTAATGCATGATGTGCTGGAAAGAACACTGGGTGTGGAGTCAGAATATTTTGATTTGACCCCCAGCCCAGGCAAAAAGTAAGTAGCTGTGCGACCTTGGGTAAGTCACTTTACCTCTCTGGATCTCAGTTTCCCTGCCTGCAAGATAAAGCAGTTAAACTGCATGACCTCTAAGATTGGTTTCTTGTGGCTCCAAAAAAGTCTGCATCACAGGGTCATTGCTGGGTTCCAATGAGATGATGCAACAAAAATGCTTGTAAACTGTGGGGTGCTCTATAGCGTGGTCTATACTACTAAGGACAGGTGGGTGTAACACGAAGCCAGCCCGAAGGGATCACTCTCTCCATTCCTCAGTCCTCTGCTTCTCCCTGACACCACTGAACCTCCCTGAAAAGCTCTCGCCCTCTAGTTTCCGCTCATTCCCGCGAGACATAATGCCTCGGTTCCCAGCTGCTGCAGATTACAAAGGGCTTGGAGCATGGCAGCTGTGGGTCAGAGGGTGGGGTGTGGGGAGAGCCAGCCAGGAAGCTCTCGTTACCTGCCTCCCTGGTGCTCATCATCCCCACCCCCAACCTGGCCTGGAGGGAGTGAATTGAAGAGTGGGGAGGGAGGAGTTTGGCTGGGGTAGCGGGCACGCAACAGGGCAGGATCCAGGGATGGAGGCCCCAGAGATAATCTCTTACTACTTGTGTGACCTCCCGAATCTGTCACTGCTCTGGACCTCCCACTTTTGTCTATAACATGGAAAGGAACCAGAAAGAGGAGGTGGTTAGTATGATCTCACAGACCTTTTTCCAACCAGTCCTGAGGTTCCAAATGAGTTTTCTCTACTCAGCACATAGTCAGCCCCTGAGTTTTATTCACCAGCATTCTTATTAAGTGCCTACTATGTGCCAGGTGCTATAGTTGAGGGCCTGGGATTTAGCTAAATATAAGATTGGATCTCAAGATGCTCAGAGTCTGAAAGAGGAAACATAAATAAACCAGTAACTATAATAAATGTGATGTGTGCAATGATGCAATGCCAAACCATAAAAGGGCAAAGAAGGAAGTTACTTTGTGGAGAGAGAGGTCAGGGAAAGCTTCAGAGGATGTGACCTTGAATAAGGTTGTGAATTATAAGAGAAGAGGATTCCAGGCAAAGCTTAGCATATTAACATGAGGCCAGGAGCAGTGTGTTTGGGAAACCACAAGTAGTTAGGCACAGCTGGAACTCATTGGTTCAGGGGAGAAACAAGAGGGAAGGAACTGGAAGGGAAGCCTGAGCTAGATCCTGAAGGGTCTGTATATTCCACTGAGAAGCTTGGACCCCATTGTGTGGGCTATGCAAAGCCAGGGAAGGGACTTAGACTGAGAGGGAGATGATGAGATTTGGATTTTAGAAAGACCCGTCTGGCATTCAGTGTGCTCTATCAAAAATGTTGCAGACACCCAAAAAATCCACCATTTCAGCAGTATTTATTGGAAATCTCCCCCACCCCATGTGCCAGTGCTGTGCCAGGCAACGGAGACACAATAGTAAGCAAAACCAGACACCCTGTTCTCATGGCATGTGCAGTTAGGCAGGGGAGACAGACCCTAATCAAATAATTACACAAATAAATACAAAATTACATGGGGATGAGTGCTACAAAGGAGAAGCACATGGTGCCAGGAAAGCGTGTAATTGGAGCATTTGACTTTGCCAGGATGGTCAGGGCAGCTTCTCTGCTGAGCTGTGTTCCAAAGGAAGAGTGTTGCCTCAAGGAAAGGCTCTAGAAGGGTCTGTGGGAATGGACCTCTCCTGCTTCAGAATCCCCATCCAGGGCTGGCCCCGTGGCTTAGCGGTTGGGTGTGCGCGCTCCGCTGCTGGCCGCCTGGGTTTGGATCCGGGCGCGCACCGACGCACCGCTTCTCCGGCCATGCTGAGGCCACGTCCCACATACAGCAACTAGAAGGATGTGCAACTATGACATACAACTATCTATTGGGGCTTTGGGGGGGGAAATAAATTAAAAAAAAAAATCTTTAAAGAATCCCCATCCAATGCATGCTTACCTTCTCCAGTAAAGATGCTGTACACTTCATGCAGGTATCGTGTAGTATTTCACCTTTGATCTTCAGGACCTAGCCAACGCTTGCCACAGAATCAGTGCCCAGTGAGGATTTGAAAGAAAACAAGGAAAACCCGTTAGGCATGTTAGATATTTGAAGATAGCAGTACTATTCCCTAGAGTACTAAATATCTTCCTTCCTTCAGTTGTTTCTCCCATGATGCTGTTTCAAGTTCCCATCACTGTTCTGGTCATTCTGCTAATCGTCAAGGTCCCTGTGACAGGTGATTTAAAACATCAGCGATATAGCCTTGAGCAAAGAGCACTGGTCTCTGGGAGCCGGAAGACCTGGCTTTGTTTAAGCCCCTTTTCATCATTCAGTGTCTTTTACCTCTTTAAGCCTCAGTTGCCTCTTTCGTGGAATGGGGATATTGGTCTGTCTCTCACAGGATTTCTCTGGAAATTAACTGAGATAGTAAGAAAAAACTTTGTAACTCTAAGAGCTAAACTAACATAGGATTTAAATATTTGGAGGGCTGCCACATGAGTGAAAAATTAGATTTATTCTTTGTGTCTCCAGAGAACAGAATTAAATCAATGAAAAGAAATTACCACATGCAGATTTCAGCTCAAGAGAAGGAAGAAGTGTTCTAATAATCAGAACTATCCATCAGCGGAATGGCTGCCTTTTGAGGTGGTGGGCATCCAACATCGGAAACACTTATGCAAGTATGCTGTGGAAGGAATTCCTATTTTGAGTGAGAGGGTGGATTGAATAACTTTTAAGGTTTCCTTTTAATTTTAGAATTCGGCAATCTGATAGTGGAGGAGCTGAGAGAGGGCATATTTGGCAGAGAGAGTAGCATGAACAGAAATATGGAGCAAAAATGAGTGTGGCATGTGTGGACGACCATAAGGAAATTCTAGAAAGAAATGAAGGGTCTATGTTGGATTGATGATTCCATGGAAGATAGAGAAGGTAACTAATAATGGTTGAGCACCTGTGTGTCAGGCCCATGTGATTCCATTTAAGGTTTGTGAGTGATGCTCCAGCCTTACCCTCTGATGGAGGGGAGATTGGCCCCAGGAAGCCTAAGACATAGTTGGAGGACCTCCTCTCTGCGAGGCTACAGAGTGGGCTGCGTCCTGCCCTAGCAGGGGAAGGTGATCAAGAATACACAGTCTGGTTGGGCTGTATGCTGTGTGGAAAATGCACAGGCTTTGATCAAAAGACAGAATTTGAATCCTGACTCTGCCTCCTTATACCTTGTGACTCTAGCAATTTACTTAACCTCTGTGACCCTCAGTTAATTTATATATAAAATGGGGACTCAAGCTTGTTCTGCTTTAGGCTGATGTAACAATTAAGAGAGATAATGTAGAGTAAAGGGCATCCTGGGAAGAGCACAGGCTTTGGAATCAGACAGACCCAGGCTTGAACCTCAGTCTGCCATGAACTGGTTGCAAGATCTTAGGCAAGTTATTTAACTTTTTCTTATCTGTAAATAGAGATAACGGTATTTCAAGGCTGTTTTGAAAATTAAATAAAATAGGAAAAATGCTTGGCATAGTGCCTGGCATATAACAATGCTCAACTAGCAGTTTTATTTTGTTATGACAAATAATAAATGAGATCCCATATATAAAGCACTTATCAAAGTGTCTGGCACACAGTAGGTGTTCAGTTGACATTAGCTCCTTTCCCCCTCCCATGTGTCTGCCACACTGACAGGGCTGCTGGAGGCCAGGACAGTGGCTTGCTCACCCTGGGGTCCACTCTGGCATAATGCTCTGCCCATATGAAGATCTCAGTGAAGTCTGTTTCATAGAAGTGAACTGATTGCTCTTGATGACATGGTCTCCTTCCTCAAGTAGCCAGTGAGTCATGCCTCTTTCTCTCTCCTCCTTCCTGTCTCCTCTTTGGTTCTATTTCTGACTCGCATCAGCGGGAGGGGAATCAGTGTTTGTCAAAGTGATTTTTAAAAATAACAGAGAGAGGGCGTTTCAGGAGCGATTTTCTGGGCTACTTTCCATTGAGCACAGGATAGTGAAAGTTGGACTGTTGTTGTTTCCAACCTTGCTTTTCTTTTGGTGAAATAACAATAACAACAGTATCAACAGTAATAACAGCAGCTCCTACGAGCTAATTGAGCACCTACTATGTGCCTGGCACTCTGCCAGGTGCTACCCATACATTATCTCTAATCCTAACACAACCACTTCAAGGTTGGTATTATTATCACCACTTTACCAATGAGGAAATTAAGGCTTAGAAAAGTTAAATAATAATGAAAATGATGAATACTCCTATATTTGAGTTCCTTTTATGAGCCAGGCATTTAAAAAAATCTTATTTAATTACAAACGCCCTACAAAGTAGGTGTTATTATTTCCATTCCAGTCGTGAGGAAACAGCCTCAGAGAGATGAAAAACCAAGCTGTCCAAAATCACACAACCGATGAAAGGCAGAGCTGGACATCAGGCCAAAGCCTGTTCACCTCTTATGCTCCTCCATTCCCTTTCTATCAAACCATTTGCTACTCTTTGAGGGAAGCATCATATTGAGATTCTGGCTGGAGACAGCCCTGGGGAGGTTTGAATGAGAGGAAAGTGACACACGGCCTAAGACTCATCCACTCATCCAGACCCTGGGAAGCTGACCTTCTCCTGGGGCTGACTCTGGAAGTGCAAAAATAACAACTGACGGGCCCGGCCCCGTGCCGTAGCGGTTAAGTGTGCGATCCACTGCTGGCGGCCGGGGTTCGGATCCCGGGCGCGCACTGATGCACTGCTCGTCAGGCCGTGCTGTGGCGGCGTCCCATATAAAATGGAGGAAGATAGGCACAGATGTTAGCCCGGGCCAGTCTTCCTCAGCAAAAAGAGGAGGATTGGATGGATGCTAGCTCAGGGCTGATCTTCCTCACACACACACAAAAATAATAATAATAATAATAAATAATAATAATAATAATAACTGATGCCTATATGGCACTTACTATGAACCATTTTAGATATAACAACTGTCTTAATCTTCACAAGAACTTTAAGAAGTAGGCATTGTTATTATGCCCATTTTATAGATGAAGAAACTAAGGCCCAAAAAAGGTAAATTGCCCAAGGAGGGGATTACACAAGAGCATGAATACCAGGAGACAGTGATCACTGGGAGCCATTTTAGAGGCTGCCTACCATAGTTACATAGTAAGTGGTAGAACAGGGATTCGCACCCAGAAGTCAGACTACAGAGACCATGCTTTTAACCTCAAGACTATGTGGCCTTTTTGTTTACCAAGCAATGATTGAATCCCTACTATGTGCCCAGCCTTGTGCTAGGCACTAGGAGTACAGAGATGAAACTCATTCCGTATCCAAGTTCATTTTTTATTCCATACCTGGATTTCCAATTAATTTGGCACCAATTGGGTGACAGGACTCTTCTGTCAAAGAGCTAGGACACAGGGCTGGGCTCCAGGCAGAGATGGGAGACTAGAAATTCCCACAGAGAAATGACATAACACAGGTAGAGTGAGAAGAGTTGAGACCTGGTGGCAGTGCAGGAACTCAGAAATCCTACCTGGGTCCTCTAGATCACCAGTCTGGAAGGGTGGCTTAATTCTAAACCCTAGAGGACAAGATTTAGGGTCTGAGCCTGTAGATCGATGGGAGGAGTCTCATCTGTGGTGTTGGTTCTGAGGCGCTCAGGAAGCAGAGGCAAGGGCATGGGAGGGGGTGGACCAAATACTGCTGCAGTGTTTCATAGGTACCAACACACAGAGCTTTTGTGTAGATATGGCAGACTGAATATTTTTCTCAATAGTGCCTAAAATTCCCAGTGTTAGATGTTCACTCACTCACTCATCCATTTCTTCATTCCTTCATTAATTCATTCATCCACTCACTTATTCATGAGCTGGAGAAAATTGTATTTGCCAGAATTCTTAGGAAGAAGTACTATATATGGTCAGAAGGAATACTCTGATAAGCTGCTTGAGGTAAAGTGTAAGACACCCAAAGACCGTGCTCAGTGAACAGAAGATGGCGATTCATATGCTCTCCAAGGATGCTGGGTGTGTTAAGTGCAGATTTTGTTTTGCTGAGTAACATTGTGCAAGTCTGGGCCAGAGCTGTATTGCTGAGAACGTGGAGAAGCTTAGCCCTGCCAGAAACATAACTGTTATGTTTGATTTCTCATTTCTTCACATCTAATTCATCTCCATGCCCTGTAATTCACTTCTTAAATACCTCTTGAATCTGTTTCTACTCCTTCCCCATTGCTACTACTCTGGTTCAAATCCTTATCGGGTCTCACCTGAATCACTGCCAAGATCTTCTAACCAGCCTTCCTGCTTCCCATCTTTTCTCCTAGTCCCTTCTCCATATCATAGTCAGAGAGATCTTTCTAAAATTCATATCTCATCACATTAATCCCCGGCCTCAAAATGTTTGATCCTAAAAGATAAAGTCCAAACCCCCTGATACAGCATTCAAAGGTCTTTCTAGCTTTATTGCCTACCTATTCCCCACCATTCATTAAGTTCTTCTGCAGTACTCACTGGCAGAAACTTTTCCTTCTGCCAAAATACCTTTCCTTCACTGCTGTGCTGGGAAAATTCTTCTTTTGAAAAGTCTCTGTTGTCCTCCTGTTGCCAAATAAGCACATCTTGAGGCGATGTTCCTGGGCTCTGTACACATTCCGCCTGTGGGAGTCGTTATGGTGTCTACCACATTTCCATTTCTCTTCTTTTTTTTTTGGGTGTGGGCATGTGACTTGCTTTGGCCAGTGAAATGGAAAAAGTGGAAGTTTAAGAGCCAACACATGACTCACACTTTCTTTCCCTCTGGTAGCTGCTCTGTCAGTCTTTATCCTGGAATAAGAAAGACGAAAAGCAGAGCACCCAGCCAGCCCTTAATGGATATGTAACAATAGTGAAAAATAAAACCTTGTTGTTTAAGTTGCTGAGATTTTGGGACTACTTTTTACCTAACGATCCAGTCTATCCTAACTGATACACTATCTCTGCTTTGACATCTTCCATAACCACCCCAAACCATCACATTTCTACCTTACCCGACTGTGTGACACGTTTTCTTTATACTGCTTATCTGGTACTGATGACATACTGCCACATATTGCCTTAGCCACCTCTACACTTTAACTGAGGCTTGCTGAGGGCAGGGATGGTGCTTGTTCCATTTTTATATCACACAAAGTATGGTTCGCGGCCAAGGCAGAATGTCCATACAGTCAGACAGACTGGTTTTGAATCCCAATTCTTATGCTTAGAGGGCAATCTCTCTGAACCTCAGTTTTCTTATCTGTAAAATGGGAATAATAATATGTACCCTACAAGGTTTTTCTAAAATTTGTGGCTAACAGGTGCAACATATATACAAATAATAGCATGCTGTAGTTATTATTGTTTTCATTATTTATTTTCATAATCATTATAGATGATGTTCAGTGAGTGTTTGTGGATAAATCTTTCATTGATGTGCATTGGACTTGGAATCAGAAGTCCTAGATTTAAGGGATAGCTTTTGTCACCAGCTTTGTGACTTTGGCAAAGTCACTTACCCTCTCGGCATTTTTGTATTCTCAACTATAAAATGTAAATACTGAGACCTACCTCACAGAGAGTTCATAAAATTTAAATGAGATAATATATGAGGAAGTGTTTTATACATGCTCAAGCATCACACACCTAAAAGTGTAATGATACAGAGAAGATTGGCTGGTCCCTCTCATAAGGACTATATGGACATTTGTGTACTCAGTACCCAGTGTACTCCAGTAGCACTTTATTGTTGGTCTTGTCTTTGCTTCCTTATATGTTTGTGTTTCCAACTTGACAGTGAGCTGCTTGAGATAAAGAGTTGTCTTGGGGGCCAGCCCGGTGGTGCAAGCAGTTAAGTGCGCGCGCTCCGCTGCGGTGGCCCGGGGTTCGCCGGTTCGGATCCCGGGCACGCGCTGACGCACTGCTTGGCAAGCCATGCTGTGGCAGCATCCCATATAAAGTGGAGGAAGATGGGCATGGATGTTAGCCCAAGGCTAGTCTTCCTCAGCAAAAAAAGAGGAGGATTGGCAGATGTTAGCACAGGGCTGATCTCCTCACACACACACACACACACACACACACACACACAAAACAGTTGTCTTAGTGGGTTTTTTCAGTAAAAATGTTTATTTCTCCTCATATGAGTAATACATGCTTATTGTAGAGAAAATAAAAGTACATAAAGAGAATAAAAATCCTGATAATTCTTATCTCTCATAACATAGATAATCACTGTTAACCTTTTCATGTGTTTCTTTCCAGTTTTCTTCTCTGCATACATAGGTGTAAAACTGATATTATATCATTTGTAAAAGCATTGTCCCATGTCATTAAATATTCTTATATAAATAAACACATAAAACATTCTTGTATTTTAACCATTCTCCTATTGTTGAATATATAAGTTGATGATATTTTCACTGTCTAAAGTTATAACAAACATTTTTGTGCATAAGTATTTGTCTGATTTTCTATTTTTGTAGGAAAAGTTTTTAGAAGGAAACTTTCTGGGTCAAATGGTACAAATATTTTTAATGCTCTCGAGACTTCAAAGTTGATTTCCAGAAAGATTGAACCAAGTTCCACTCTCACAAACAAGGTGTGAGGTTGCTCATCTCACTATATCCTCATCTATAGTGGGAATTATAATTAAAAATAAGGCTAAAACCTTTTTATATAATAATTATCCATTTACATTTCTTCTGTGAATTGTTCATTCCTCTTGTGCATTTTTCTATTGGGATTTTAATTATTTTCTTATTATTTCTGTGAGGTTTTAAAAACCATTTTATTCTAGTTACCACGTACAATACAAGACACATAATAGGTGCTCCTTAAATAAATATCTTGGATTATTAGTTAATTGTCCTGGGGACTTTTTAGGAGCAAAAGCAGACTTTCTAGGAGGCTGACTCTTTCCTTTTCCCACCCAGGACACAGCTGGGCAGGAGCGGTACCGGACCATTACCACAGCCTATTACCGTGGGGCCATGGGCTTCATTCTGATGTATGATATCACCAATGAGGAGTCCTTCAATGCTGTCCAAGACTGGTATGAGATTCATTCATTCATTCATCAAACTGCTCATGAAAACCTAACATGTGCTAGGCCTTGTACTGTGCTAGGGAAACCCAGATGAATCTGAGATGGCTCCTGTCCTCAAGGAGTTCAAAGATGAGAGGAGAGGACTGATCAATAAGCAGGCCGTGAAAATATCATGTGACAGGTGCAGTGATGAAGAGAGGCACCAGGGGCTCTGGGAACTCAGTGGAGGGCTCTGACCCAGCTTGAGGAGTCAGGGAAGGTGACCTGGAGTTGCTGACGCATATGCTGCGTTTTGTGAGATGAACAGGAGTTAGCCAGAGGGGTGAATGGGTAAGAATGTTCCAGGAAAAGATGACAGATGGGCAAAGGCAAGAAAGTACGTGAGAGGATAGGAAGAGCAGAGGTCATAAACAATTTTGTGTTGGAGTAAGGAGTTTGGATTTTACCCTGTAGGTGGTGACATTTGAACAGGGAAACAACAGGTTCAGATTAATGTTTTAGAAGGATCATCTGGTTATAGTGGTGAACAAATTCCCATACTGTTTCCCTATAAAGTTTATCCCTGGGCTGGGCTGGAGGTCCAAGAACAAGTCCAGTCCAAGTTCGTAAAGTTTCAATATATGATGGAAATCAGCACAGCTCCCCAGAGGTACAGCCTCTGAGCAACTTATGTCTTTCTTCCTGGAGCATTACTCACAGGGAGAAGGGAGCGTGAGGGGAAGGACAGGTGAGAGAGAGGGGCCAGGACCCTGTGCCCCTAATCAGTGGAAAGGAGGAGGATGGGGGAAGGTGGAGCATCTGTGCCCTGGCCCTTCTTCAGAATCAGAGAGGCTTGGCAGGCCGGGCACACAGCAGCAGTGCTGGCCAGTGCCAAGCTTGTCTCCTGCTCCCTTCTACCCAACAGCTACCCTTTGAGGACTTTCCTTCTCCCAAGGAACAGTTGTCATGACTATGTGAAGCGCTGTTGGCATCTTGGGGCCTTGAGCTGAGAGTGACCTTGCAAGCTGCCTGCTGCACCCCCTGTTCTGAACAGCAGTCCAGGGTGCCAGCCCCATATCTGTCATTCATGGTGGTCTATGTTCTCCTTCTCAGACTCTCAGTCATTCTCTTCTTCCTCCTTTCTCCCCCTTCCCTTTTAATAACTTTCTCTCTACCTTCCTTCTTTCTCCTTTCCTTCCTCTCTTTTCTCCTCCTTCTTCATTTTCTTATTCCCTCTCTTCCTTCCAGTCAAGACTTTTCTCCCCTCCTCCCTTCCCCTTCCCTCCCCATCTTGCCCCCCACCTCCTACCATGAGTGATTAGCTCTTTCTTTAAGTGTCTCTACACTGCTCATTCCTTGTTGGCCTTGACCTCCTTCCCTTTCTCAATCAGTCCCTGTACATTCTGCCTCAGGAACATAGTGACTTTAACACCTGGTGACAATTCCTCCAAGAATAACCTGAGTTGCTAATCTGGGAGCTGAGAGTGGATGGAGGTGGGTGGAGGGAGGAAGATGACAGGAAGAGTAGCCTGGGACACATGGAGAGTTGCCTCCAGTTACCTGCCTTGAGACCAAAGACTTAGTGTCTAGCTCTTTCAAGCCCTGGCCTTTGAGATTTGTTTCTGGGAAACTTGGTCCTAGCCTACCCCCACCTGCCATCTAAGCAGCAGTGCCCAACAAGGAATCTGGCTCTTTGTCAGCCCACAACAAATGGTAGTTGAGTACATTCCATTCTTTGAGGGAATGGCTTCTCACCCTTAAAAAGAAGTTTGGTGATGAGATCAGCTTTAGGAGCCAGGTCAATAACAGGTCCAGATTGTAGTTAGGGTTGAGTTATATTGGGTGTCAATGTCAGAATAGGGTCATATTTTAGATCTGCTTTAACCATTTGCTGTCTTATTCATTCATCAGACATTCACTGACAACTTCTCTGCTCTGTGCTCTGTCCTGGGAGCTGGCACCCCAAACGTGAATAAGCCTGTCCCTGCCCTCAAGGAGGGGCAGATAAATTCAGCCAAATGTAACAGGTGCCACGGTAAAAGTGTAGGGGATCCAAAGGGGAAGTAATCGTTTCTACCTGATGGGGTAGTTGGGGACAGAGTTAGGCCCATCCCCACAAAAAGATGTCTCCACAATATTCAAATTTTCAAAAATTTGAAAAGTACAGTAAAGTATTTTTTAAAAGTTTAATAATCATCCTTTGTGAAGGAAACCACTGCTGACATTTTGGTTTCTGCGGTAATCATAATCTAAGGCCTCAGTGAAGGTTTATGAGTCACAGAGGAGGGAGAGGCTGGCTGGGCCAGGGAAGGCTCCCTGCAAGGAATTGTGGGATCAGCCCTGGGCCTTGGGGGATGAGTTAGTGTGGAGAAGGGATTCCCACTATAGGCAAAGGAACAAGTCATGGAAGAACATTTGGGGAATTGGTGAGAAGGTTTGTGGAGTAGGAGGAAAGGTGATGAGGCTGGAGAGACAGAACATGAATGGTCTTGAACGCCTAACTGAGGATTCTAGACTTCATTGCATAGCTAGTCAGAGGGGGCCAGAGAAGGCTTTTAAGCAGGGATGTATCACGGTCAGATAGACATTTTAGAAAGGACTCGCTGCCCAGTGAGGAGAGGGATGGGCAGATGCATTAGAGGAGGGCTCCAGGAACTGGGTGAAGTTTGCAACCAGGGATCGGGGGTCAGCATCTGTGAGAGCCAGCCGGGGCAAGTATCTGCCTGTCTGTCCTCAGCTGAATTGACTGACAGTAACTTGGATGTTGCTAACCCTGTGGAAGGGAATTGGCTTCTTGAAACTTCACGGGGTCCTTTTCAGCCTAGAAGGGTGTCCCTAACAGGATCCTCTTTCTGTCTCTCTTTAGGGCTACTCAGATCAAGACCTACTCCTGGGACAATGCGCAGGTTATCCTGGTGGGGAACAAGTGTGACATGGAGGAAGAAAGGGTTGTTCCCACTGAGAAGGGACGGCTCCTCGCAGAGCAGCTTGGTATGTGCACAACACGTGTGTGTGCATGCACATGTGCATGGGAGTGTGACATCAAGGGTGTGTTGCGATTGTCAATTGTGTGCA
Source organism: Ceratotherium simum simum (assembly GCF_057802395.1). NCBI lineage: Eukaryota > Metazoa > Chordata > Mammalia > Perissodactyla > Rhinocerotidae > Ceratotherium > Ceratotherium simum. Next base: position 7,199,210 of record NC_141921.1, read on the forward strand.
TATGGGCTCTGTGTGTATTGTTTTATATTTGTGTGATGTACATTTGGGCTTCGTGCTATATAATTCATTATTTATGATACATGTATATTTTGTTACATTGAATGTATAAGTAGAACTTAAATTTATAAACTCTTGGGGCCGGCCCCGTGGCTTAGCGGTTAAGTGTGCATGCTCTGCTACTGGCGGCCCAGGTTCAGATCCTGGGCACGCACCGACGCACCGCTTGTCTGGCCAAGCTGAGGCGGCGTCCCACATACAGCAACTAGAAGGATGTGCAACTATGACATACAACTGTCTACTGTGCCTTTGGGGAGAAAAAGGGAATAAAAGGAGGAGGGTTAGCAATAGATGTTAGCTCAGGGCTGGTCTTCCTCAACAAAAAAGAGGAGGATTGGCATGGATGTTAGCTCAGGGCTGATCTTCCTCACACACACACACAAAAATTTATAAACTCTTTTTTTTACCAGCTCCTTCCACAAAGGATTTAAGGTGTCTTATAAAAATCATTATAATACATCAATAAAAAACTAGATAAGTGAGAAAATTGAAGCAAAGGGAAAGCAAGGGTAGGAGGAAAATAGAGGAAGCCAGGGGTGAGATTAGCATATATGTTGTAAATTCTTGGGCATGTGCAAGAGTTGGGCCAAAATATTGGCTTTGAGCTTCCTAGCAACCATCCCAAAGAGGGAAACATAATCAGTTACATGGTTCAGAGATGGTCCTTAAGATTAAAACAAACCCATTATTCCAGAGAAACATTGCTCTTCATTGGCAACAACAGAGCAGACTCTAAATGCTGCATGTGACAATGTCCTTAATATCAAACATCCTTACAGCAAGTACAACACTGAACATCATAGGCCGTGTCTTACAATTTCTCTCAATGTAAACTGATGCTTCCTCACCAAAACACCATTCACAACAAAAGTATTTGTATGGAGGGATGAAACAATGTGGTTTAAGTATGCAGCTCAGGGGCTGGCCCCATGGCTTAGCGGTTAAGTGTGCATGCTCCGCTACTGGTGGCCCGGGTTTGGATCCCGGGTGCGCACTGACGCACCGCTTCTCTGGCCATGCTGAGGCCGCGTCCCACATACAGCAACTAGAAGAATGTGCGACTATGACATACAACTATCTACTGGGGCTTTGGGGGAAAAAAAGGAGGAGGATTGGCAATAGATGTTAGCTCAGAGCCAGTCTTCCTCAGCAAAAAGAGGATTAGCACGGATGTTAGCTCAGGGCTGATCTTCCTCACAAAAGAAAAAAAAAAAAAGTATGCAGCTCAGGGATGCTCTGACTTTTTCCAAGGTTGAAGCATCTTGATCCTTGTGCTCCACTGAGACCCAGGTCCCTTAGGTATGTCTCAGTGGCCCCGTAGCAGGACTCCTACCTACACTCCCTTAAAATAGCAGCTTTTTCTTTTCTTTTCTGTATTGGCGTTGAGTGCAAAATCGCCTTAGAGAAATCTTCCTCTAGAAGAATGGAGGTACTGCTTAGCTTTTAGCCAGTCTTCCTGAGTATTTCTCACAACCTCGGTGTTGTAAGTATTGAGGAGTAGGGAGTTTAGAGTTATACTCTCTGAAAGTTTCTGAAGTACAGATATTTGGGCTGGTAGGTGGGTAAACTGTATAATATACGAGTGTGAATTGTGTGTTGTGTATATTTGTATTACGTGTATTATGAGTGCATGTGTGTGGGGGGCAGTGTCCTATACTTCTTTCTCCTCTTCTCTATTCCCCAGGGTGGCCTGGGGATAGAAATTAGCAAAATGTATGTGCTTAATAAACAGGGAGTTTGGGTCATCTTGGGTCTTGCTGTTCCTACCCCATCACAGAGGTTTTCTGGGTGCAAAAAGTACCTCCACCCATCCGTGGTTCACAGAACAGTAAGCATATGGTGAAGCCCACACTTGGGTGACCTCAGGCTATCTCTTTATGTCTTCAATCTACTGTTCCCAGGGAGACTCCCAGCACTCTCCCTGCACCGACTACGCCCCATCCGCTACCCTCATCAGCCAGTGAACCCCCACTCAGCTTTCACAACAGCTCAAGCTTCCCATCTTCTATGAAGCCTTTCCTGGCCCCACAGAGCTCTTTTCTTTGTGTCCCAATTTAATGTACCCATACACACAACAGTCACAGGACCCATCACGCTTGGCTGCACGTGTTTACTTGTCCATCTCCTGAAAGCTCCATGAGGACAGGAAATGAGTCTTGTTTATCTTTGTACCCACAGTGCCTAGCATATGGCCTGACCCTGGGTAGACACTGCAAAAATATGTTTTGATTAAATTTTTATTAAGTATTTGGCTACTTCATTTTACTTCAATCCAATTAAGACTTCCTAAGCACCTACTCTATGCCAGCTACGGTGCTGTGAAATAGGATACATTCCCTGGTCTGAAGGACAGAAACAGTGATACCCCAGTGATCAGTGTTGTGGTAGAGGGGTGTGCCCGGGGATTGTGGGAGCACAGAGGAGGCACCTAATTCAGTGGGGGTCAGAGAACACGATGCCAAGCTGAGTCCTGAAGACAAGGAGGAGCAGCCAAGTGAGGAAGAGAGGCAAGGACATCCTGGGCAAGGAGAATAACACTGGCAAAGGCGAGGACCAGCACCGTGAGTCCGGGAAACTGTGAATCACTGGATCGTGTGAGCCTAGAGTAGCGTTTCCCAAAGAGAGAGATTCATGTCACTGGAAGTGTGCAAGGTGATTTTATGTATATATTTTGATGTGTGTTAGAAAAAATATAATCAGCATGTCAAACTCTTAAACAAGACTGCTTTAAAAAGGTGAGTTAGTTTTATATTAGGATAAAATATAGCCAGCATGCCAGGCCCTTATGACTAAGATTTTAAAAAGACAAGTTGGGTAAAATATTTATTAGGTGTTTATCATGTGCCAGGCACTATTCTAAGTGTTTTTAAAGTATTACTCATTTAATTTAATCCCCCTAGAACTCTCTGAGATACATACTTTTCGTAATTCCAAGTTGCTTTTTTTTTAGCAGATGAGAAAACTGAGGCACAGAGAAGTTGAGTAACTTGCTTAAGTTCACACAGCTAGTAACAGGTAGAATCAGAATTTGAACCCAAGCAGTAGTCTGGCTCCAGAGCCAGTGCTCCTAACCACTTAACCTCACCATACAGCAACTATGGTAATAATAGGTGATATATGCCAGGCATTATATGAAAGGCTTTGTATTATCTCATTTAATTCTCACTATAACCCTTCAAGGTAAGTGCTTCAGGGCATGTCCAATACTCTGAAAAATGAAGTTCAGAGAGGTTAACTAACTTGCTCAAGGTTACACAGTTAGGATGTTGTGGAGTCAGTATAGATCTATCAAATTTATGTAGGAACTTAGACGCAAGTGAGGTTAATTCTTACTACAGGGTTTAGGGAGGCACTTGAAAAGGGCCTTAATGAATTGGTGAGATTTGGGCAGGTCAGGGTAACCCATCTCTGTCCTACACAACTTCCTGAGCTTTCCTCATTGCTTACCAGGACTTGCCTATCTACGTGTCTATCTCTCATCCTAGGCCTTGAAAGCAGCCGGAGTTATGTCTAATTTGTTTCATTATCCAAAGCACCTAGCACAGGGTAGATATTCATTCATTCATACATTTATTCACTTATTCATTGAAAAATATTTATTGAGTAAATACTCTGAGTCAGGTTCTGTCTTAGGACTTGGGATGTAACGGTGAACAAAACAGTTATGATCCTTACTGTCATGGAACTAATGGGGAAAGAGACATAAATAATTATACAGATAAATATATAATTAAAAATTGTGTAAATGGGTGAATTGTGTGGTATGTAAGTTATATCACAATAAAACTGTTAAGAATTATGATAAGTTCTGCATGAGTTAGGACTCTTGTTATGGCAAGTGATAAGATCACAAATCAAACTAGCTTTAATTTAAAAAATGGAATTTATTAGCTCATAGCTGGGAAGTCCACTAGACCCAGGACTCAGTTGCACTCTCCATTTCTCAGCTTTGCTTATCCCTCAGCCTCCTTCTGTAGCCAGACTCTGCGTGGGGAATAAGATGGATGATGGCAGCTCCAGATATATATTGTTCCAACTCCTGCAAAAGGGCATCTTCTCCCTTCCAACTACCATATGTCAATCTCAGGGAAGACTGTGATTGGCCCCCTGTGAGTCACATGCCTGTCCCAGTAGCTAGGGGAGGCAAGTATTGTAACCTATAGTCCCACCACAACTGTTTACAATAGTGGTTCCCTAAAGGAGGGAAAGGTGGGCAGATAAGTTTCATAAGTCCACCACAAGTGCTATGAAGAAAGTGAAAAAGAGAGACCTAATTTTAGACTGGAGATCAAGCTCTTCTGAGAAAGTAACACTTACGCTGAGAACTAAAGGATGAGAAAAAGTTAGCCAGGCAAAGAATTGGGGAGGGGGAGGGGAGTGTTCGACATCAAGAATATCCTAATGTGGGTTGGAGCGTGGAACACTCATGAGACTGAAAGAAGGCCTTGTCGCAGGGACTAAATAACCAAGGGGAGGCTAGTGTGAGATGAAGGTGGAGAGGGAGGCAGGGGCCAGATCATGCAGGATCCTGCAGACCATTTTGCAAGAATGTGATCAGATCTGGGAACAGTGAGGGACAATGCTCAGCCTTCCTCATCCCACCCCCTAACCACCACCTCCGCCCCGCAGTCCTATCCCTCTGCTATGCCAGCTATTAAGTAAGTTTCAGTGCTCTGCTTGCCACTGCAGTGGTGCCATTCCTGCTCTATGGGATTCCTCTTCAGGACTCTCTTTTTTTTTTAGCTTTTCTCAGCTCACTCAGCCAAGACTATTGATATGGCCAGACTATTGATACAGCATTTATTCAAGCTATGAGTAGCAACAGGTCTTCTATATCCTCAAAGTGTCTGGGACGTAGGTGAGGCAGTAAAGAGGCTGAGGCATGTGGGTCTTCGGGAGGATGGAGGAGTTTCAGGGACTTCTATTCCAGGAAGCATTTTAGGGCCTCTGCCTCCCTGTGCCCCTCAGAAAGGGGCTTCTTATTCCCTTCCCTGGATCTGACTGGGAATGGAAGTAAAAGAGAAATGCACTTCTGCCTACAAAGGCAGGAGACACCACCCATTGAGAATGTGGTATTGAAACACACACACACGTGCATTCCAGCAAAGTGTAGTGGGAAGAGCAGCAGACTGGGAGTTAGGAGACTGAGGGTTTCATCCTGCTTCTGCCACTCGTTTACTCTGTGACCTTGAGCACCTTGTTTCCTGATTCTGGATCTCAATTTGCCCCTCTGGAAAACAAGGGATTTGGATTAGTTGAGTGGGAAGGTCTGTTTGGCGCTATCCCTCTTTGATTCCATGATTTCAATTCACACAATTTTCCACTTATCACTCAGACCCTGCAGACCCTTATACACTGCCTTGCTTGTTGTAGATGCTCCATAAATGTTTTTTGGATTGGGATGAACAATTGAAACCTTACATCACTGAGCCTGGTTGCAGAGAGACAAAGACCTAGTTGGCATTGATAATAACTAACTTGGGTGCAGTGACTTAGAGTTCACAGTGTACTTTCACAGCAATTCTCTTGTGACCTCACTTTCCCTCCTAGCCTGGAAGGTGGCATTATCATCGGCTCCATTATACTAATGAAGAAGCTGAGTCCAGACCACTTGTATTTTCTTATACGCAGTGTGCTTGTGCCACACTTCTGTGTGTTTATTTTTTCACTTAAAGATTATATATCTTTTCTAAGCCATACAGGAAGTAGGTGGCAGGCCCAGTACTCAAATTCAGCCCTTAGACTCAAAATTCTAATGCTCCCAGTATATCATCCAATGGTGTTTTCCCAAAAGGCTTCCACAGTTTCTCTTCAAATTTTGACCCTCAGTCACAATGTTAGTGAGACTTCTTTAGATTATATGTGGTAACACATAACCTGAGTCAGGAGCTTAGATAATAAAGGTTTATTTCTCACTCACATTACATGCCAGCTGCAAGTCATCTGCAACTCTGTCCCATCTGTCGTCTCACTCTGGGATCCAGTCTGGGATGGCTAAACCACACAAAGGCTCTTAAAGCTTCTGTTGGGACTTGGAACGCCCACATCCATTGGCCAAAGCAAGTCACATGATCAGATCAGATGTCGATGGATGGGGGATATATTCCTCCCACAAGGAGGGACTGTAAACCACTGGGCATGGATGGGGATGTAAAATCCTCTAAAGGGAGGGCAGTGAATAATCTGCCACAGTCACTGAACACGTGGACCCTGAGGACACAGAGGTGAATGGGTTCCCTGCCCTCAAGATGCTCATTGAGCAAGGAAACAAAATAGTAGAGAGATAATTTCAACATCTTTTGAGTAGATGGCTGTGCCAGTCCTTAGCCTATTTGTTATCATTCTTTACCCTTCTCTTGCTCTCTCTCTCTCCTGCAATCCCCCCTGGGAGGTTGACCTTTGCAGGCTGTGTTTCCCAGGCTCCTGTGACAGTGGCTTCCAGCTGGGATTAGCCAAGGAGAGACACTGGCAAATGATTAGAGATGGGGAGAGGAACGATCCTGCGTATTCCCACACCCCACCCCTCTGCCTTGGCTGGCTCCTCCAGCAGAGGCTGCTCCACTTCTCTGACTCCCTGGTTCTAGCTTCCTTTAGCTCCAGTATTAGTTTTTTTGCTATTGATAATCTCTGGGTCTCCTCACTATTCTATTTGTCCTCTCAGTTCTCCCATCACCTTTATAACCAATTGCCACTAGTTTAAATGTTAAGAATTGTTCCCATTTTCTGGTCGGAATCTGACTGAAATGATTGTGTGAGATGCCATGGGAGTACAGGGGAAAGGTACATGTGTGTTCTGAGTGGTGGAGATGAGGTGAGAGGAGAAAGGGAAGGCTCTCTGGAATCAGTGATTGCACAGAGGGGTAATGAAGATGGTTAGAAGTAGGAGCTGGAGAATCATAGCATGAGCAAAGGCCCAAATGAGAAAGTATTGTTTCTAGAGCAGAATGTGAGCCAGAAAGATGAGGCTGGAGAAGCAGACAGAGGCCAAGCCAAGTAAGTTATTGGTCTTAGGCCAATGAGGCTGGATATTGCATTAATTAGAGCTCTTTCAGGTCCAGTAACTCAAATCCAAGTCAAAATAGCTCAAGTTAGGGGCCGGCCCAGTGGTGCAAGCGGTTAAGTGCGCGCGTTCCACTGTGGTGGCAGCCCAGGGTTCACCAGTTCAGATCCTGGGCGCGCACCAACACACCGCTTGGCAAGCCATGCTGTGGCGGCGTCCCATATAAAGTGGAGAAAGATGGGCATGGATGTTAGCCCAGGGCCAGTCTTCCTCAGAAAAAAAAAAAAAGAAAAAAAAAAGAGGATTGGCAGATGTTAGCACAGGGCTGATCTTCCTCAAAAAAAAAAAAATAGCTCAAATTATAAGGACAGGGGCACAGCTAAAGCAAAATGGAAGAGAAGGCTGCTGGAGATGAGATGGTCAAGAAATTAAGAGGCCAGGGTGTTAGACGGATTGTCCATATGAAACCCAAAGTTCCTGAGAATGAGAACAAGCATAGACGGAAAGGAAGACAGGGAGTCCCTTGCTAAAATCATCAGTGACCAGAAGGGCATGAGTTGAAGATTGATACATGATGGAGATGAGGAGATATCAGAGCAGGATGAAGGAGGTATTTGAACACAAAGGTGGAGGAGAAATGTTTTGGGGCAGTGTCAGGATGAAGAGAGGCGAGTTTAGCTGGTTGCAAGTTTCTGAATAGAATTTTGAGGTCAAATTCAGAAGCAGGCAGTGTGGACATAGTCTGTGGGTCCACGATAGCTGCCTTTGGACAGGATAGGTAAACACGATCACTTTAGGGGGTGCAGATCATCTCAGATTCAGTTAAGAATTGGGCTCCATTAAAGACAGCATAAATCTCATTGTTCTGAAGCTAACTCGAGAGAGGAAAGGACTAGGGGTTAGTCTGATTAATTGGTTGTCATCTTGACCTCACTAGATTCTCAGCTCCTGAGAATCCTTACTAATGAACCTGAGGAAAAGGCTACCTTCTGGGCCTACTAATGAAGAGCCTTCCAGGAATCTGACAGTAATTGGGTGGGGATGCATCTGCTGCAGAAGAGACCCATGAGCTGGTTACTTGAATCAGAGTTACATTTCCTTGGCATGACATGTGAACTCTGCATGTTTGACCACCTACTGCCTCATCTCTCACCATTTTGAGCTTTCTGCTGTAATGATAGCAAACTGCTATGGTCATTCTAACATTACTAAGGCTGTTTTTTGCCCCATTATCATGCTATTTCCCTGCATAGTGTGCTACACATGCATTTGCTCACACATACACTCACAATTACATGTCTTTATCTAGCTGATATCTGCTTAGGAATCAGCTTCTCCAAGAAGCCTTCCCTGGACCCCATGCTCATTTAGATGCCTCCTTTGTGTCCTGAAAATCCCCTGGCTTCCCACCATTCCAGCATTTATCACTATAATATTGTCACTGTGTCTATCTCCCACACTAGACTAGGAGCTCCTCAAGAGTGGGAACTGTGTCTGATTCACCTCAGTGTCCCCAGTGCCCAGCACAGGGTCTGCCATGCTTGTTCAGCTGCGCTCTCATGACCCACACTGTCTACCTCCCCTCAACCACACCCTCTGTGCTCATTCCCACCTACTTCATTCATCTATTCATTCAACCAACACTCACCAAGCACCTACTCCTCCAGCTGGTGCTGGAGCTCAGGTGAATGACATGGTCCCTGCTCAGGGAGCTCCTTGTCAAATGGACTTCTACCATGCAGGTTAACACATGCTATGACAGAGGGAAGCACAGAGGAGAATGAAGAGGCCATATTTTAGCTGAGTCCTGAAGAATGAGAGGTTAGTTAGGTGAAGAGTTTTGCTCAATTCTGGCCTTAAAGTCTCCCATCCCCACTAACTTCTGGAAGCTTCCTCTCCTTTTTCTCCCCTGTCACTCTCTCCTTGCACCACATTCTTGCACAGCCTCTGGTTTGCTCTACCTAGGTTAGAAATATTATAGTGTTTTCTGCCACTGTTCCAACTGAGAGCAAGACAAGAGGGCATAAAGGATAGAGCCCTGGCTCATGACCCATCTCTGAGCCTTGGTTTCCCTATCTGTAAATTACAAGTATAACCCTTGCCTCGCCCTACTGCCCTCATAAGTTTGTTTTAAAATTGGTATTGTGAACTAATAAGGGTGATGCACATGTGAAGGTTAATACTCTGATTAGTGTGTCTTTTCTCCACAACTAGATTTGGTCTCTCTTTGTCCCTTGCACTCAACACAAGACCTGGCACAAAGTCAATATTCAATAAAGACCTGATTGACCCCGAATGATGAAGAAAAAGAGGGTTTACCCAGAGGTCATGGGAGATGATCCAGGAGCAAGGAAGCTGGGACTAAAGTGGTCTGGGAACATAAGGGAAAGGGACTTGCTATGTGTTCCACATGCCAATCACTTCACATAATTTTGTGCATTTAATTCTCATTATCACCCTATGAGGTAGGTAATATTCACCCCATTCTACAGATGAGGCAACAGAGGCTGAAAGAAATTAGGCAACTCGCCTAAGGTCACACAGCTAGTAACTGACAGAGGCTTTATTCACATCCAGGGTGTATGGCTCCTGTGCCTCTACCCAAATCATCAGAAGGGATTTGTGCCCCTGGCCTTGATCTGTGTCCTCATCTTCATCCAAACTGATAGTTTAAGCCTATTTACTTGTTTACCTGTTTGCCCCTTTCCTAGGCAAGCAACACACTCCCCCCACCTCCCCAAACACTGTCACTCGTGATAGTGAGTCAAAGGCCAGAGTCAATTTTTATGATATTCATTAAGGAAAAGCTACATGCTGGAGGGTCTCTGAAGCCGAGTAGGTTTCTAAGGCCTGAGGATAAAGAGCCAGCAACTTCCTCCTTCTTCATCCGATGTCTGCAATTAGTGGGCACTTCTCAGCTTGCCTTTCTCAGGTTGGGAAATGGGCCACAGGAGAGGCTGTCAACTGGAGGTGGGCTGACAGGAGCTGTGAGTGCCTTCAAGCTCGGAAGGCCAGGGGAAGAGGAGCCTTGTTTGTACCTGGGGGCTTCAGCCCTCTCTGTGGACGGTGGGATAAGAGGGGGAAGGAGGGAGGAGGACGGAGACCCCTTTGTGGGAGAAGATGCTAAAAGGAGGTGAGAGGAGCAAGATGAAAGAAGAAGAGCAGAAAGAAACTGTCATTCTAACAGGCAACTTTTGTACAGCAATTTATCCATCGTCTCACTCAATCCTCCCAGCTGCTCTCAGCAGGAAGACACTTGTTATTCCTACTTGACAAACGAGGAGTCTGAGACTTAGAGGGGTTAAGTGATTCAGAAAGGCAAAGTGACTTGCCCAGATTCAGATACTGTGGTGGTAGTCAGATAAAAGCAAAGGAGGTCAAAGAGACTTATAAAGGCAGAAAAAGATATGATCAGGGAATCAAAAAGGAAAGAGAAAGGGAGAAAGAGAAAGAAAGGGGAGGCAGGCTGAGTATGGCTTTAGAGCCAGCCAAACCCAGACCTAAACCCAATTCCCACTGATACAGCTATGTGACCTCACGCAAGGTATGTAATCTCTTGGAGCCTTCATTTTCTCATTTATAAATTGAGATAATTATATTTGCCCAACAGGCTTTGGGGGGATTAAGTAAGATGAGACTTGTAAAGCTCCTAGCATAGCATCTGGCGTATAGTAGGTGTTTGACAAATATGAGGGATCCCAAGCAGAGTGTGAGGAATATAAGGGAAAAAGAAGGAGCTAAAATGAAAAAAAAGGGAAGAGAGAAGCTTTGGAGAAGAAGTAAAGATGGGTTCAGAAGGAAGAGAAAGAGGAAGGTGGATGGACAAAAGAGGAGGGAGCAGGCTGGGGGGGGATGTGACGGAGAAGGCAGCTTATGCTTCTAAGGGCTGCCACCAACCTGGCCAAGATTCCTCAGTTGGGAAGCAGCCACTTTGTCTGAATCAGGAGGGCGTTTCTTGTGTCTCCTGGGACAACCAAGTTCTGTTCGTTGTCACAGAAAGTGTCATTAAGGATCTCAAGGTCCAGAACAGACAAGAATGTCTCATCCTTCAGGTACAGTTTCCCCTGGGCCTTTTGTTGGGTTTGTGTGGTGGGGGGGAGATACAGGGGAATTCCAGGGGAATTCAGGGTGGAGGAACCCCACTGAGTGGAGATAAGCCTGTGTGTCTATGGGTAGAAAGAGCAAATGAAGCTTTGCTTATTTATTGTGGATCTTGAGGTCCCTCCCAGAGCTGAGACTAGAGCTGGCCAGGCTGGGGTGAGTGGGAGGCAGGGGAAAGAGGAGGAAATGCTCTGGTCAAAAAGGCCAAAGCCTGGGCTTCTCATACTGGTGCCTCTACTTATCTTGGGCAAGTCAGCTTACCTCTCTAAGCCACAGTGTCTGCACTGGTGAAATGGAAAGGGTCTGCCTGGACACTCCTTCCCCTAGGGCTGACATAAGGATCAAATGAGATAATGGGTATGATAAATGCTTTGGAAACTGTGAAGTGCTGTGCACACATATTGAAGTATTTGCTCTTCCAGAAAACACGTAATGACCCCACACACACATGTCAGGCACAGGGCTGTACACTTTACATGCATTATCGTGTTTAATCCTTGAAATAATTCTATGAGATAGGTAAAATTATCCCTATTTATAAACCAGGGAATTGATTCATAAAGAGAATAGATGGCTTGCCAGGGGTTACACAGCTGATCAATGGTAGAGCCAGGATCTGACTTTAAAACCAGTGTAGGTAATCCCTGTCCTGTACCGTCTCCTTGGAACAGAATCCTCTGCCCACGGAATTAGGCCTCCTTGCTTCACTCCTGAGCACTGGCTGTATTAATCCAGAGTGTTCTGGCCAGGAGGCATAAAAGGGAAGGGAAAAATTCTTACCTGTGTCTCTTTTCTCTCCTCAGGGTTTGACTTCTTTGAAGCTAGTGCCAAGGAGAACATCAGCGTGAGGCAGGCCTTTGAGCGCCTGGTGGATGCCATTTGCGACAAGATGTCTGATTCGCTGGACACGGACCCCTCCATGCTGGGCGCCTCCAAGAACACTCGTCTCTCTGACACCCCACCGCTGCTGCAGCAGAACTGCTCGTGCTAGGCAAGGCCTACCCTCCTGATCGCCCCTCATTGTGGCCCCACACCCTCTCTGCCTCCTCAGTTACACTCTGTCCACTCCCAGCCCCAAGCAAGCTGAGTTGCTGCTGCTCTTTGCCTGCAGCAGAGGTGGAAGCATGCCCTGGGAGTTCTCTGCAGATGGCCCCACTTACAGACACTTAGCACTAGACTAACAGCCAGGTCACAGATGGGTGGAGATTTGCTTTACAAAAGAACACTCCATTTTACAAAGGGGATATACTACAGGGACTTGGAAAGTGAGTCTCTTTTCTGCCTTTATAATAAGGTTTCCTCCATTTACCAAAATTTGACACACACTTTTCAGGGCCTGGCCAACTGTGTAAAGTGAGGCCCACTGGCACAGCTAACCCTATTGAAGAAAACCTCCCCATACACAACATGCTTGTTTCCTATCAGGCTCCCTGTGGGGCTTCCTTCCACCACAAGTCAAGCTTTGGCCCTCAAAGCCCTATGCCTGTTACCACAGATCCCCACAGGGCCTGGGCAGTTGCTGTGGTGACAGGCCAGAGCTAATCTCCAGAGAGCTCAGCCTCTCTAATGATGCTGAAGGAGCAAAGGCTGAATCAGAAACACACAAAAGAAAGAGATTATCTCTTGCCAAACGTCAAAGGTTCCTGCTACATGAAAGAGCAAGTGAGTGAACTCAAGAAAGACGAAGAGAAAGAAAAAGAGAAACACAGGCAAGATAAAGAAACAGGTCCTGAATTTCTGATTTTGCTGCTATCCAGCTGGTTCTTAACTGTGGGAACTCCATAAAGTTGGTCATTGGTTCTTAGACTCCCAGAATCTGAAAAATTTAGAGTTGATGGGATCCCAAATTTTACCTAGTCTGACTAGTCAATTCCAATCTTCCTATCTCTGACAAGTGGCTGTCAGGCCTCACAACCAAATCTTTCTTCTAAAGCACACCTTCTAGGCAAGGATGGGAGATCATTGTCCACACCATCTTTGGGCAGCTCTCATAATCAGAAGGTTTTCCTTGCTTTAAGCTGAAACCTGCCTGCTGGAAATTCTTCTTCCTCTTTCCACCCCATTTGTACCAGCTCTGTTGTCGGAAACCTCACAGTCTCTGCTCCCTCTGCCCCGTGACATGCTTAGATGATTTGAGAACAGAAATCATGACTCCTGGGATCTGCCCTTTCTCTAAGTCAAAAAGTTCTAATTCCATCTGCCATTCTTCCCAGGGCCTTCCCCCATCCTACTCTTTCCTCCAACCCATCTTTCAATCACTCCTGAGTAGTCCAACTGGGAAACATGATTCAAAGCAGAATAAATCTAAGGGGGCATGACCCTGAAAAAATTGGGAAAACTGAACTCAGAGGTCCCATCCCAGCCTCACTCTCCTGGGAGTGAAACCTTAGTTTCTACCAAAGAGCAGGTGTGAAACCACTCCTGGTGGAAGCCACTTAATTAAACGCCTGGAGTAAAAAGCAAAAACAAAAAACAAAAAACTCTCTGATGTCAGAAACAAACTAAATGGATTAGCTCATGATTCTAGCTTGTTTGGACACCACACATGTTTGGTTTTTAGCTGACATGATGACATGGCAGTGGCAATGATTCCTAAAAATCTTTCCTCCCAGCCCTGGCCTGAATCCCCAGCCTCCCTCTGCACTAACATGGAGGAGGGAGGAGAGTCTTTTCCAAGTTTTCCCTCCATTTCAAATGCAGCTCATTGTCCTAGGAAAGTGCATTAACTAGCAAGAGGGCCAATGACTGCATAAAAGGACCCTCCAGAGTCAGCCCCATGGAGATGTTGCTTTCTTTGATGCAGTGCAGAGGACAGAGCTTTGACTTGGAATCAGGAGACCCAGACTCTGCCCTTAAATCAAGTGTGACTCTGGACCAGTTATTCCCCATCTCTGAGTCTTGATTTCCTATCTATAAAATGAGGGGGGTTATTTGGGTAATCTTTAAGGTCCCTTCTGGCACAAATAACGCTGCATTTTGCGATTCTTTTTTACACCTTCATCATTTCAGTTGATCTGCAAAATAAACCTGAAAGATGAGGATTATCACCCCAATGTCATTGTAGCCAACACTGATGTCATGCTTATTCAGTACTAGGCATTGTTCCAAGCACTTTACGTGTATTAACTCATTTATCTTTTCGACACCTTTATGAGAGAAGCACTGTAATCAGCCTCGTTTAAAGAGGAGCAAACCAAGGAACAGAGAGGTCCTCTAGCTTGGCTAAGGTCACATAATGATAAATGGGAGAGCTGAGGTTTAAACTCAGGCAGTCGGCTCTGAGGTCTGTGCTCTTCACCACATTCTATACTACATTTCTTATAGATAAACTGTGATCTGAAGAGGTTAAGAGACTTGGCCAAGATCACACAGCTAGCAAGTGGTGGAGCCACGTTAGGATTTAATCCCAAGGCCATCAGATGCCAAGTCCACTGGAGAAAAGACATGTCTCTAATCTGTTGACAAATTGCTCAACTATTCAGGCTAATCTGAGGTGATGAATGTCTAATGCTTCTGGAAAGGAGTCAGTCTCTGAGGCAACCAGGTCCCATGGGCCTGAGCAAAAAATTCCCATTGTTTCTCAGGCCCAAGTTCTGGCTTTCCCTGTCTCTGCCTCTGTCAGACAATGCTTATCTAGCTCTCGAGCAGTGCTTTGAGCAGCCTTCCTGCTCCAGCAATGGCGAAGTTTGGGGGAGCAACTTGATTAACTCCTGACCTGGAAGCATGAGGTCCCTTCACAGGGCAGTGGTTCTGGATGTGCTTTTTACACTATAGTCCCATAAAATCCCATACAAGTCAGAGATAATTGCTATTTTTCTGAGCAGTAACATCCATCTACCCTCATAGTAGGATTTCAGACTGAGGTCTTCATGATCCCTGGATAGTTAGTACATAAATCAAATAATCTTTTCTCTCCTACTGATTATCCAGGCAAAGATTGAAATTTTTACTTAAAAACTGTCAAATTCTTTAAAACTCAGGAGCCAGTTCAAGGGAGCAAGGATTTTCACAGCAGATGGAATCAGGAGCTAAATGTAAGAGTGGCAAACTCTTCTGCTGGGCAACAGACAAACAGACCTGCTTGTTAGATGGCAGTTCCCCAGCCCTGCTCTGTGACCTCGTTTCTGCCGAGTGTGGAAGGCAGCCGCTTCTAGCTGATTGCAATGCAATGTTCATCAATCACGGTAATAGTGCAATTAGACAGCAAGGTTCAAGCTGATAATGTGTGTTAGTGGCAACTTGTCCCAGTTTTCATCTTGCTTAACAATCCAAATAAAAGAAGATTAAAAAACTCTTAACCTCTAAAGAGGCAGAAGTAGGCCAAAAGGGTAATACAGTATTGTAGCTATTTATAGAATCTGTTTTAAATGCGTGTGTATCTGTAAATACAGAGTGATTTGTGACTTATTGTCTCCTCAGTCTGTAGCATTATTAACTTCTAGGAGCAGCAATGGGGTAGAATGTACTGAACATGGTCACAGACTCATCAAATATTAGATATGGAAGGGAGCATAGAGAAAATCTTGTCCAGGCTCTTCGTTTTGCAAAAAGGAAGGTTGAGGTCCAGGGAGGGAGAGCAAATTTCCTTAAGGTGACCCTGAGAGCCAGGGCCGTTTGTGATGGAGCCAGAACTAGGTTGGATCACCTCTAAGAAGAAATTCACCTGTTCTGTATCTACTATGGGCCTGGCACTATTAAATATTCAATAAATATAAATGAAAACAAGTGATCTCTGCTTGCCAGTTACCTGTAGTCTAATGGAGGTGTGTTTCTAAGATATTATTATCCCAATCTGGCAGGGAAAAGTTTGCCTTGGAAAAGTTAACATGCCTAAGTCACCCACTAGGATCATTTGAACCCACCTGTGTCTGACT
Organism: Ceratotherium simum simum; assembly: GCF_057802395.1. Lineage (NCBI taxonomy): Eukaryota > Metazoa > Chordata > Mammalia > Perissodactyla > Rhinocerotidae > Ceratotherium > Ceratotherium simum. Next base: position 7,215,242 of record NC_141921.1, read on the forward strand.
CATGCTCTTTCAATTTTCCTCTTCATATTTTTTCTCAGATGAAGGGTATGTAGGATGGTGGTAGTGAGAGACTCCCAAGGATTCTCAGAGTTAATTAAATAACCTCAGTTGGGACATTGGTTTCACAATTCCTTTGTGACTGCAGCCTTGTAACGTCCACAGAATTATATGAACATCCTCCAGACTTGACTCTCCCACTCACATCACCTGCTCCTGCCGCAAAGCTCCTTGCTTGGGTATCAAGTTTCCTGGAGTGTCTTAAGGAATGTTTGTTTGAGTTTGTTTGCCAACAGTTTAAGATAAGGGGAACTAATTACAGCAACCAGTGTCCTGGAATCTCATCAATTTCAGATTCCCCATCCCAAACCTACACCTGATTACCTGCCACAGCTGGAGAATCCAGCGGCAGCCTGTGACTGGGAGATACAAATAGTAAGTGATGTTTTGAAGTCCTGGATCCCTTATATGAATAGGCAAAACTCAAATTTATTCATCATTCAACAAAGTGGTGTCTAGTATGTGCCAGGACACAATCAGCGGCAAATCAGACACAGACCTTGCCTTCATAAAGTTTATAGTCTAGTAGCTTGTGATTTAGTCTAGACATTGTAATCACCCAAATATAATTACAAAGTGCTCTGAAGGAAATGTACATCATTCTATGAGAACACATAACTGAGAAATCTGAGTCACCTTTGTGGAGCTGTTTCAGGCCCTAGGAAGACTCCACTGCCCACTAATAACTTCACTACCCAGTGGCCATTGCTTCACATTCCTGAATTAAGCTTTCATCTTTTAGTTCAAACCTTTGATGGCTGATCAAACACAAATCTTCCCAAAAAAGTAAGGGTGAGAGAAAGAATATCTGTACCTGTGAAACATCTTTAGACTGCCTGGTTCAGAGTTAATTGTTGTCCTCTGAGGGACATAACAAACCACTCCCAAACTTAGTGACTTAAAGCCACAAACATTGTTTTTCATGATTCTGTGGGTTGGGTAGATGGTTCTTCTGGCTGAGGCTGGGTAGTTTAGAATGGCTTCACTCACGTGTCTGGGGCCCAGCTGAGATGACTGGGGTAGTTGAGGCCTCTCTCCATGTGGTCTCATCCTCCAGAAGTCTTCCCAGACTTATTCACGTGGTGGTGAAAGTTTTCCCAGCAGCAAGAGAGGGCAAGCTCCAACGCAGAAGCACTTTTCAAGCTTCTGTTTGCATCATGTTTGCTAATGTCCCATTGACTAAGGCAAGTCACATGGCCATGCCCAATTTTAAGGGGTGGAGAAATAGATGCTATCTCTTGATGGGAGGAACTGCAAAATATTGTGGCCATTTTTTCAATCTACCAAAGGAAATCAGCCCTAAGTCATCTGAAACTAAGTCTGGTAAATTTCCCTGTGTCTCAAAACCTGGCTCTGAAGATATCCCCAAAGACAAATGTCAAAATGTTTTAGAGCAGGGCCGTCTCATCATTTGTCTAGTTGTCCAAAGGGTCTACATTGGAGGAATCAAGATATATCTGGATGGAGAAGTTTTGATGCTTAACAGTCCATTTGGTTACTTCTTAGCTATCCCTTGAGGAATGAGTCTGGCTTTTCATTCCAAGAGATTCACCATAATAATAGTTGTGATTCCCACCTGAAGTTCCTGGCCAGAAGCCCAGCAGAAGGATTCATGTTTGCTAATAAGGATATGTAGAAGAGATAGCTCAAAGAACAGTTGGGTCCTCTGCTCTAGCTATTCTCTTTTCCTTGGAGACTTCATCTACTCTTGAGGCTTTAGATGCCAAGTCTTTGGTAATGACATGCATACACAAGTGCCTACTAGAAATCTCCACGTCTCCAGCTTAACATGTCCACACTGGAACTCTTGATTCTGTCACAAATTATTTCGACTCTAGTCTTCACAGAAACCTAGGTGTCATTCTTAATTTCTTATTTTTTTCTCTTTTTTTAGTGTGCAGCAAGTCCTATGATTCTACTTCTAAAATATATTTCAAGGGCCGGCCCTGTGGCTTGGTGGTTAAGTGCGCGCGCTGCGATGCTGGCGGCCCGGGTTCGGATCCCGGGTGCGCATCGAGGCACCACTTCTCCGTTCATCCTGAGGCCGAGTCCCACATACAGCAACTAGAAGGATGTGCAGCTACGACACACAACTATCCACTGGGGCTTTGGGGGGAAAAAATAAAATAAATAAAATCTTTAAAAAAAAAAATATATATATATATATATATATATCTCAAGTCTGCCCACTTTTCCCCATTTCCATTGCCTTGACCTTGGCCCAAGCCACCATTGTTTTTCCTCTAGGGAGCTACCACAGAGCTCCTAACCAGTTTCCCTACTCCACACTTGCTCCCCTACAGTCCATTCTCCACACAACAGCAATCTTGAAAATATAAATGAATGAACAACTCAGTAACACTGAGGTTTACTTCAATACCACACATGAAAAGAATCCAGAGACTTCCATTGCTATTAATTATTATTTTATTGATTCTGTTTTTAGCCCTGAATCTGCCCCTAACTTGCTGTAGGACCTCTAATAAATAATTTCCTGTAACAGCTAGCTATCACATTTCCCCACGTTTCTTCAGGAAATAGCAACCTCTTCTTTTGTAGTACTACTACTTCCTCATCTAAACCCGGTGATTCTAGTGAAGACTGTTGGTAAAAGGGGCATGTGATCAAGTGGGGACAATCAGGATCCTTCCCTAGGATTTTTTTTTTTAACTGAAGCTATTTTCTTTTGAGTGGCAAATATGTGAGGATGTGTGCTCTAAAACTGTGATGGGTTATCCTCAACCTAGGTGTAGAATGCTAGTCTGTAGTAAGAGAAAACAAGTCCACCATGCAGAGAGAAGCAGAGGCATAAGATGAGAGAGTGTGTCCTGTGGCTTTCCTGACTCTGATTCTGGCTTCTTGAGGTTTGGCTGATCACCTCTCCCTTTGATTCTGCTAGATGCCTCAGTATATGTTTCTAATAAAGCCCCCATTTAGTTTTGCTCATTGGAGTTAGGTTCTTATCACTTGCAACCAAAAATATATTTTTCCCTCTTTGGTTCTCAATTTTCTTACTGCTCCAAAGTGCAGTAATTCTAATTTTTAAACTGAATCTTTCAGAAAATCCTACTTCTGTAGACTTTCTGATCAAGACTTTGTATAATCTGAAACAAAGCCTACTCTTCAGCATTTTCACTTCTTGTACCTGAATGCATGAGGAAGAAGGATTTCACAAGGTGAGAAGCAGTTCTCCAGGAACACTGATGACAGAACAGGCAAAGGTTCCTCTGATTAGGTCATTGGTCCACACAGGGTCTGGCTTCCCAGGTACTCAGAAGCTAGACAAAACATCTAACACCACTGCCGCTATTTCTCTACATCTGTTCCTATTTCTCTGCCAATTCGGCAACACCCACCATCTTGAGAGAACACCATTGATTGGACTGAGTTGTGTGGTATATGCTTTTGCCTGCTTCTTTCCTATCATTTTGAAGTCGTCAAACAGCAAATACCCAAATAGAAAGTCTCTGGGAGACTTGAATAAAAGAGTTTCCTTTGCTTGGTATAAAATCATGTCATAGAAATACTAATGTTGGGCAAAGTAAATCAGCAAGTCCCTGAGGGGTGTGATTAGGATTCCCAGCTCCCTTGAGATTCTAATGCATCTCTTCATGGGGTTTACCAATGGACTGGGATAAAGCTAATAGGCTGTGCAACCTTGGTTAAGTCACTCCCTATTTCTGGGCTTCAGGAGCTAAGATCAGATGGTTTCTGCAGGCTCTCTTGGCACTAATGCTCTGTGATTTTATGCCCATTTTCTGTAAGATCTGCAAGTGGCAAACAGGATTTTGGCAGGAATCCTTTCATTATGAAAGCCTGCTTTTTTCTTGGGTACAATGAAAACAGCCAAGTCTGAGTGATCCCCTCATCACTCAGCCAGGCTTGTGGCCCTGCTTTCTGAGGCTGCCAGAAAGCATCTTAGCAATTAAGTGCATCTGGATGGTCCATGACTGCCTGTCACAGGCCAGAGGTTGCTGAAGGGTAGCAAGAAGAAGAGGAAAAACAAGAATGTCTGAGAATACTGGTTGAGAAGGGAGCACAGACCCATGTGTTTGAGAAGAGAAACCAGGCAGCCATGTTTAAGAGCCAGAAATGTATTCTAATTCAAGAAAGACTTAATTTATAGAGCACTAAGTGTGTGCCAGGCTCAACTGGGCAAGATCTTTCTAAGGACAATCTCTGCCATGCAGCTGGAAGCCTAGAAACTAAAGGGCTGAGAGATTTGCATGCGCAGAACTATCTTCCAATCCCTTCCAACATCAGACCACGGGATGAGGACTGAGAAGGTAATATGGCATGGTTAAGAGCATAGGGCTTGTAGTCTGACCGATCTGGGTTCAATTCTTGGTTCTTCATCACTAACTAGTAGTGTGATTGAGCAAGTTACTCTCAGAGCCTCAATTACTTCACCTGTACACACAAAAATAATATTTACCTCAAGAGGTTGTTGAGAAGAATAAATGTGAGAATGGGTGTAAAGACCTTAGTGCAGTGCCTGACACATAATACAGGTCGAACATGTGGTGTTGACCACTGTATCATACAAGGTCATTCCAATCAGACAGAGCCAGGGAGGCAAATCCAATCCAAAATCTTTGTAAGAAAAAGCACTAAGAACAGAGACTGGAGAGACCTCGTGTAAACACTATGAGCAAAAGAAGGGGGGTTTTAAGTAGGAGATGAAGCCTGGACTTGGAAAGTGGATCAAGGTAGAATCTCATTAGGGACAAGGGAGGAGAGTCCAGGAAAATGGCCTTGAACGGCTGTGTTGCATGACCTTGTTGGACTGGCTGCCACCACACACCTGACAGAATGATACCTCATGTACTTCCTCCTTCCCCCCAGAAACTAGCCTCCAAGAGTGAGGGATAAGCCAAAAATGAGGGTTTAGAGTGTTCTGGAGCCTTTGTTAGAGGTGCCCTCCAATGCTCAGAAAACCAGGATTCTAGAGACGTGGGTTTGAGTCCTGCCTCTCCAACATACTAACTGTGTGACCTTGGACAAACATATTTTCATCTATAAAACGAGATTAATAATCTTGCCTACTTCACAAAATAGTTGTAAGAGTCAAACAAAAGTGCATTTTATAAATGGTGGAATGTTGTGGACATATAAGATGGAGCCATTGTGAGGGGCTGGGTAGGCAGCATTCAATCCAGAATGAAACTGAGCATACCCCTCCCAGAGCCATTTCCAAGGGTTGCCTCCTCCCTCCACCTTCTCTCCACACTCCCCCGACATTTTGGTCCCAGGAACCTAGCCTCACATGGAAATATCAGGGCCAAGATGCCTTACACCCAGAGATTTGGTTGGCTTCAGAGAAACTTCCGGAGGCTAAGAGCAGCCAAAGAGAATCAGCCAGTGCATGCTGGGATTGGATGAACAGAGGAGTGAGCTATGACATGATTGGAGCCCAGGAGGGACAGACAGTAGAATCTGTATGCACTATGATTAGAATACCATAACAAAAGTCATCCATCATATGTTGGGCACTTCACAGTTCCCAAAGCACTTTCTCATTGAAGTCCCAATGATCTTTCACACAATCTTGTGTTATGGGTTTATTATTCCCAGTACTCAAAGGAGGAAAACTGAAGCCTGCATCAGTGAAGCAATCAGCCCAAGAGTACATAGAAAAGGCAGCAAAAGGCTTGATTGGTCTCAGAACAAGGTAGGGTCTGCCCCCAACAGTGGGCAGTCCTCATCCTGAACTTTGCTTACTGGGAGTGTGGGGGGGCGGGCAGCTGAAGAGAAAACCTAAGCATCAGTTGTATCTACATCTGGGTGCTTCTCTGCTTGTGGGAGAGAAGGAAGGAGACAAACATACAATGTCCTCTCTACCCCTCACACCCTCAATAAAAGTAAACCCTGGAGCAGGGTTGAGCAGCAGAGGCCTTCCTCATATCACAGGGCCAGGAGCAGATGCTCTCTGCAGTCACAGACGAAAATGTCCCCTTACTCAGTTTGCACACCATCTTCAATTCCCCCCAATTGCTGTTTCTAATTTATTCAACCAGGGACGAGGCTGGTCTCATGCCAGCCTAGAAGATGCACCATAACAGGCTGAGCAGAATTCCTCAGGAGGAGCAATTAGCAAAAATTAGAGTTAGCCCTCTATAGGACCGAGCAGAGAGAGGCATAATAACCCTTATGTCTCTACCCATCAGATTCTAGCTAAGCGGATGTTTTCATGCTGTGTTATTTTTCTGTATTTGTTTTACTTTTCTGTATACTGACACCTCAGTGACATATGAAATATGAAATGTCATGTGGTGTTGTAGTTTGTACAAATATAAAGAGATATATGGGTGTATAGGGGTATACACAGTAATGAAAGATCTCATTTGCGAATATCCGTGGTGTCTCCTTGTTCTGTGTTGATATGTTTTATTGATACAAACTGGCTGTCTTAATGTGGCTCCTATCCTTATTGAAGTGGCAGTGATGGTATGTGCATTAAAGTTCATCTGAACTATGCCTCATTTATGGAGTGACTCTTCCCTGAGTTTGTGCTAAGAACTTCAGGAGGAGACTCCTGCCTTCTGAAATCTTGGGAACTGAGAAAACAAGTCCAGCACCAATGCAACGAAAGCCACAATATAAGGCAATAGTGCATGAATGACTCAGAAAAGGGGGAGATCATGGGGGGACTACAACGGTCAGGGAAGGCTAATGGAGGAAGAAGGACTGGGGCTGCAGGGGGTCAGGGATAGCCATTCAGCTTGCACTTCTGAATACCCCGTGGGTCCTAGCTCTGTGCTGGGTGCTCCGGGGGATGCAGAGAGTCACAAGGAGCAGTGCGCGCCTCCAACCAGCTTAGCTCGGTATTAACTCCCAACAGAGGGTTAGGATACACTGCTGGACAGCCTGTGGGAGCGAGGCTGCTGAGCTGGACAGAAAGTGCTGAGCCCGCAGGAAACTGAAATAAAATGCGGACAGAATTGGCAGCTCTGGGGAGGGGCAGAACCCACTCCCCATCCACCAACCCCCAAAAGTATAACAAGTCTAAGCAGGTAGCAAATTCAATTCTTCACCCATCCCCACCACACCACAGTGGGGAACCCTTCCCCTTTCTTTAGTTGGGTTGACACCTACTCATCTGTCAGCACTCAGGCATGGAGACTCTGGTGGCCAGAGAAGATGCAGAACTTTGGAAACGCAGCGCAGAGGTGATAAAAGTGTCATACTGCATTCAGTCAGGATTCTTTCAATTATAAGTAACGTATACCCACTTTTAATGATCACAAGAAAAAAAAAAGAAGAGGTAATGGTAGGAGGGGAATTTGTTAGCTCATGTTACTGTAAAGTCCAGGGGTGGATCTTGCTTCAGGGTCAGCTGGAACCAGGTGATTAAATTATATTATCAGGATTCTCTTTATCTCTCAGTTTCACTCTTCTCTGGGTTGGCTTCATTCTCAGGCGTTCCAAGCTTATCCCACCAATACAGATATGTGGACAGAAAGGGAGTGCCTTTGCTTCAAAAGTTTTGGCCAAAGTCCTGGGTCATGTACCTATTCCAGGATCAATTATCATGCCAGGAGGAGAGGTGTTCTGATTGGCTAAGCCTGGATCTCGTGCCCGTCTCTGGATTCTGAGGGTAGGGTCAGTCCCACTCATACCAGGTGAATTACAAGTGCGAGAGGAGTGGTTGCCCCAAAGGAAAATTAGGGTGCTGTTTCCAGAAAAGAGAATGGGTGTTGGCCAGGCAAAAAACACCAGCTATTCACAGGAGATACAGAATCAGATCATTCCACAAAAGACATCCAAAAACTGGACAGAGGAAAAGTAGAATGAGTTTTACCTTCAGGATATGAGAATGAAAGGAACAAAGTGGGTGGGGATTGGGGGGCAGACCTGAGGCAGCCAACTGAGGGCAGAGCAGGCAGGGTCAGTATATATGATTAAATATACTATGTCCTGCCAAGGGGGGCAGTGAGGGCTGACTGGGGTTGAAATCCAGCCTAGGCTCCGAGTGCCAAGCTTTGTGTCCTAGTGTGGAGCTGTCTCCACCAGGAGGAAGAGTTCCTGCGTGTAATTCACACAAAGGTGCTATCTGCTCACTAAGCCACGAGTAGAGGAGCAGCATCCATCCAGAGGGGTCACCTGTCTCCAATTTGCACCAAGGTGCTATAGTGGGTTGAATTGTGTCCCCCGAAAGATATATTAAGTCTGGGGCTGCCTGGTGACATATCGGTTAAGTTTGTGTGTTCCACTTCGGTGGCCCAGGGTTGGCTGGTTCAGGTCCTGGACGCAGACCTACTCACCACTCATCAAGACATCCTGGGGTGGCGTCCCATACAGAAGAACTAGAAGGACCTATAACTAGGATATACAACTATGTACTGGAGCTTTGGGGAGAAAAAAGAAAAAGAGGAAGGGGGCCGGCCCGGTGGTGTAGCAGTTAGGTGTGCACGTGCTCCGCTGTGGCAGCCGGGGTTCGGATCCCCGGCGCTCACTGACGCACCACTTGTAAAGCCATGCTGTGGCAGTGTCCCATATAAAGTGGACGAAGATGAGCACGGATGTTAGCCCAGAGCCAGTCTTCCTCAGCAAAAAGAGGAGGATTGGCGACAGATGTTAGCTCAGGGCTAATCTTCCTCACACACACACACAAAAAAAGATATATCAAGTCCTAATCCCTAGTACCTGTGAATGTGAGCCTATCTGGAAATAAGGTCTTTGCAGATGTAATCAAGTTAAGATAAGGCTATACTGGATTAGGGTATAGAGACTGGTGTCTCTATGAGAGAAAGTAGAGGGAGATTTAGACAAAGAGACATAGAGGAGACACAGGGAAGAAGGCTATGTGATGATGGAGTGACTGGAGACTGGAGTGATGCAGCTACAAGCCAAGGGATGTGCAAGATTGCTGGCAACCACCAGAAGCTAGGAGAGAGGCATGAAACAGACTCTTCCTCAAAGTCTTTGGAAGGAACGAACCCTGCCCACACTTTGATTTTGGACTTCCAGCCTCCAGAGCTGTAAGAGAATAAATTTCTGTTGTTGTAAGCCCCCCAGTTTGTGGTACTTAGTTATGGCACCCTTAGGAAATGAATACAGGTGCTATACGGGCTAGCACCCATATAGCCCCGAGACTGCATCTACCCTCGTGTCCTACTGGAAGATATAGAAAACCCAGGTGCTCAAGAGGTCCCAGCAGAAGTATTTGGGCTTCCTCATGGGTACTACTACATAGGAGTATCCTGGAAGCGCTTGTTACCTCCACCTTCACACAGAAAGTAAACAGTGTTTTCAAACTGTAATAGTTCACAGAGTGAAGGCTGCCAATAAAACGAGCAGCAACTTCTCCTTAGTTTGAGAAGAGGACTGGGGTACACTTTAAATCTGAGCCTCTGCACATGCTGTTCTTTCTAATCCTGTGTCTCCCAAGCTCGGTTAGGTACCTCCTCTGGAAAACCACATCCCTCTTTCTTTTCCTTTGCCATATTGTAATTTTCTGGTTACTTGTGGGAGTAGATTGTCCAATGATACAGAACACATTTTTCTGTGAAATAAACATATTTTTCTGTGAAATAAACCAGGCAAAAGGCAGGCAAATGTGCATAAGTAGTCTTGAGACCTACTTAAACAAAGGAAATGAGACTCCAATAGTTTCACTAACAAGATTCAGAATTATTGAAGTGTGTTGAGGTAAACCAGGGTGGCTCTGAACACAGGCCAGAGACAGGGAAGTGTCCCTGGAATGTCATTCCTCGAAGTCTTTATACTCTGACTCTATCACACCCGCTCCTCTTGTTTTATTTTCTTCATTGCATTAATCATCATGAAATTATTTTATTTGTTTAATGGAAGTTTCATGATAGCAGGGACCTTTCCTGTTTGGTTCACTGCTGGACTCTCAGAGCCTTGGGCAAGTTACTTTAGCTCTGTTTTACTTACAAACTCTGTTACAAACCTCTCGTTTGTAAAATGTACCAACCTCATAGGGTTATTGTCAGGATTAAATGCGTTAACGTGAGATCTTAGATGGTTGCCCAGCACATAGTTGATAGTCAATACTAGTTGGCATTCACATTGTGCTTACTATGTTCCGGGCACTATTCTAGGCCCTTTACATTTACGTTAATTTAATCCTCACAACAACTTTATAAGATAGGTTCTATTATTATCCTTATGAGATAGGTATGTACTATTATTATCTCCATTTTTATAGATGAGGAAACAGAAAGGATATTTAACTTGCCTAAGGTCACATAGTTAGTAAATGCAGAGCAGGGACTGAAACTCCAGAGTTCCTGCCCTGAACCACAACACTGTACTGGCTCCTAATATGAATCCTTTTTGAATGAATAAAATCACCGAGAGAGTGAAAAGAGATGGAACAAGTGGACTGGCTCAAAAATCGAGACAAGTATTGAAGGGTATAGTGGTTTGAGGTCTGTGATGCAGCCATACTGGAATTTGCATCTGTTTTATCTTCCTGTGGGCAGGCTTGTGCCTGGGGAAATGGCTGTGAGGGTCAGTTTACAAAGCGATAAGGAGCAAGGTAATTCTTGGCTGAGTGTAGCGCTGGGATGAGGTGTTGTGTTCCCTCACATCCTGAAGAGCCTCTGAAGCCTGATCAGGGATTCTCACTAGTGGCAAGAGCAGGGACTGGTGCTGGAGACCCAGCCCCCATCGCATCACATGGGACACATCCAAAGCAACCCACTCCAGCAGTAACAGAAGCAGGGGAGAGGGTCTCTCTCAACTGCCTGTGTTTCGGCCCCCTCTGGCTTTGGCAGCTGCACCAGTGCTTTATGGGACACTACTGGGGCATTCTTTAAGAAATAAAACGTTAGGGCACCCAGCCGATTTGTCTTTGCCACCACTACAGAGTGAGCTCTTGGAGGTCAGGGAAGAGGATTTTCTTTCTTTCTCAATCCTCGGAACCCCCACGTGTTCCAGCACATTAAGGATGTCCAATGGCCATTTGTTGAGTGAAGAGAATTAAATGCTCATTCTTTTTTTCTTTTTTAATAATTTTATTTATTTATTTTTCCCCCAAAGCCCTGGCAGATAGTTGTATGTCATAGTTGCACATCCTTCTAGTTGCTGTATGTGGGACGCAGCCTCAGCATGGCCGGAGAAGCGGTGCGTCGGTGCACGCCCGGGATCCGAACCCGGGCCACCAGCAGCGGAGCGCACGCACTTAACCGCTAAGCCACGGGGCAGGCCCTAAATGCTCATTCTGAACAGATGGGATGATGCCAGACAAGGCAGCAGCTAATATCCTAGATTTTTAGCTGAAGGGTGGTGGTGGTGATGGTATTTTGGAAGGGCGTTGAGAGGGTGGAGAAATCACAGTCAAGCTAGTTCTGGAGGGGGCCATTGAAGGAAATCGTTTGTTCAGGTGGTCATGAGTTTAAAGCCCTTCATGGCCAAAGGTCTTATTTAAATCCTTTCCTAAAACTTCTATGGTCTGCTTAAGTTGGAGAATCTTTTTTTCCCGTTTTTCTTCAAGGATAACTTGGCTGTAGCATTTAGAGTCCACTATCAGGCCCCTATGAGGAGCTGTTTTTCCAAGCTCCCAGTTTTTGCAAGAGCTGCCTGGATCACAGTTGTGCCTAATGAAAGGGAGGCCTCTGCACCTTCTTTAATGGTATCTTTCTGCTTTTCATAGTGGATATATAGGTTGCCTGTGAATCAGGTGCTAATTGTCTAAATTAACTACTTGCACTGTCTATGCATGACTCAATAAACTGACTCTTTAAAAGAACAGCTAAAAATAAGAGTAGCTTTTTTCAATGTAGGTATATATATATATTTTTTTTACTCTTCACATAAGCAGATTTCTTTACATTATATTGAAAATATGATTCTAGAAATACTTCTTCTCCACAAACCTGCTCATCCTCAGCAGATTAGATCTACATAAATATCCTTTAGCTACTAGGATCAGGTCATCCCTCTCTATCTTCCTTCATCTGCTCCCCTTTGCAAAGGGCATCACCTTTCAGGTAATGGGTGTCTTCATGCTGCCTTAGAGTCTGTTCTCCCTTCCCCCAACATTAAAGTGACCATACTCTCAGATACTGCTAGACGATAAATGCTAATAAACTATTCGCCTACTGAGATGATCTGAAAAATAATGGCTTAATATATCATATCTCCAGGGGAACGAATATCAGATAAGAGTCTTCAGGACCTGCATCCCAAATGGTAGACTCTCAGGCACTGTGGCAGGCTAGAAGAATACACAGAGAATACAGGAAATATAAATATGGAAACAAAATTTTTGTCACAGAAAGTATTTGCAGATCGGTTGGGAAGAGATGTACTCTTCAATAATTAGTTATCTATATGGAAAAAATTAATTCTGATCCCTGTCTTACACAATACACAAACATCAGTTCCAGGTAGATTTAAGACTTAAATATGAAAGACTCAAAGCTTTTAGTATAATATAAAACAAACGAAGTTTTAGAAGACAAAATAGGAAATATCTTTATGACCTCAGGGTAGAAAAAGATTTCTTAAAGCGGGACCAAAAGTGCAACCCATGAAAAAAAAAGTATAAATTCAATTACATTAAAATTAACAACTTCTGTGCACCAAA